>NC_045604.1:95473256-96119298 GCF_009762305.2 Zalophus californianus | reverse complement strand
AGAAGGCGTGGCAGCATAACACACCGCAACACCATGCACTTCTACCTTGTGCTCTGGAGCCCAGTCGCCCTGCTATGAGAAAGTCCAAAACAACACACATGAGGAGATGACGTGGCAAGGCCACATGTCGATGTCATTCTGGTCTTCGGCCCCGCTTAAGCCCCAGCTGAAAGCCGAGTGTGTGAGCGAAGGGAGCCTGCAGATGGTTCCAGCCCTCGCTGTAGAGTCACCTCCAGCCACTGAGTCTTCCGCGATGAGGCCCGACATACAGGGGACCAGAGACAAGCCCCCGCCAATTGCCCACCTACAGACTCAGAGCATAATAAAATGTTCATTGCACAGCATTATGTTTGGGGATGGTTGGTTACACAATAGTGACTGGAACAGCCTTATGGTCCCCCAGATCCATGTCCAGATCCTGTCTGCGAACCTGGCTGTGACCTGAGACAAGTTATTATTTACTCTCGATCTTGACATCCACATCTGCGAATAGGAGATGAAGAGTACACCCACCTCCTGGAATGGCTTTGAGAATTCAAGGAAGTGGAGCTTTTCAAGCACTTAGCAGGGTACCCGACCCCGAACAAGAACTTAAGGAAACCGCAGAGTAGCACACAGAATGGGCTCTGGACCCAGACTCCGTGGGTTCAAGTCCCAGCTCTCTTATTTTCTCCATGACCTTGGGCCAGTTACTTGATCTTTCTAGCCTCAGTTTCCCCACATGTAAAATAGGAGTGCCAGTACATTCAACACAGGGTTGGTTGCTGTGATTAAGTAAGTGTTGCAAAATGCATAGTAAGCAACATGTAAGTGATTAAAACAACGACAGAACCAGAGCTCAGGCATGCCAGAAACGTGATCTATTGTGTAAGCTGAGATTTCCTGCCCCTTTTCTGCCCACAGCAGGTGTTTGATGGGGTCAGTTCACAGTGTTTTCTCTCCTTCCTCCAGGGTTGCTCAGGAGCAGAGCTGGGAATGGGCACAGGTTGCTCCTGGCCTCAACATCCCCTTGGTACACCAGCATCTACCAAGGTGTCCTCACCTCCGCCGCCCCTCCTGTCCTTTCCGCTCTTTCCCATCAACCCACACAGCTGTGCTCTTGCTGGGCTCCTGGCCACTTCCCACAGCCCCCATGTCACACCTGGGTACAGGGATATGTCTGGGGTCTGTCCACTGCTGGGAAAGGGGGTGCAGTCCCTCCCATCCTCAGATCTCTCCATACTATTCAGAACGAGCAGGCCTGGACTCTGTGGGGACACATCAGTTCTAACTTCTCCTTGTTTCCTTTTCAAATTGCTCCCTTCCTTCCTTGACTTGGGGAGTATTTTAAAGTCTGCCCCACCCCACATCCACCTTGTTCTTACGTCATCACGATTCTCCCCACGTTTCAATTCTTCGGTGCCTTCAGTCCCCTACCGCTGTCGAACTAAAAACGAAACTGCACTGACATCCCTCCACCATAGTGATGAGAGCCACGTGGCCCTCACTGATTTAACAGGAATGGGATGAGCATAAGAGGGAGTATGGGGAAACTCCACCTTGGTTTGTATATAAAAATTGCATGGTGATGGATGGTAACCAGGCTTCTGGTAGTGATCACATTGCAGAGTATACCAACATTGAATTATAATGTTACGCCCGGAGCTTACATGGTATATACCAATTTGACTTCAATAAAAAAGCATGAAAATATTATTCAGCCACAGCAATTGTTTTTATTATTTATTTATTTATTTATTTGAGAGAGCGAGAATGAGAGAGAGAGAGAGAGAGAGCACATGAGAGGGGGGAGGGTCAGAGGGAGAAGCAGACTCCCCACTGAGCAGGGAGCCCGATGCGGGACTCGATCCCGGGACTCCAGGATCATGACCCTGAGCTGAATCAGCCACAGCAATTCTTATTATCACACTGAATATTTGCTAACGTCCTGTGGGAGGGCAAAACCCTGGGTTATGGGTTCACTGCCGGTCAGGGGCTGAGCCGGGAGTGGACCAGCTGTGCTTACACCCACATGCCCCATCCATCTGAGGGTTCTAGAGAGCTCCATGGCCTTTAGGAAGTCGGTGGGGGGAGGGGCAGGGAGAAAGCAAAGAAGGGAGAACAACCCGTCCTCAGAGTTCCTGTGTGAGCAGCCAGCCCCAGAGGACACCTCTCCCCTGGGGCTGGACATAGCACCCAGGTCTCTGTTAACTAGAAGCCTTCCTTTTCTATGTAAAACAAAGTGTTCTTTGCTTTTTTTTTTTAATGATTTTTATTTATTTATTTGACAGAGAGAGAGGGAGGGAGCAAGCACAAGCAGGGGGAATGGCGGGCAGGGGAGAAGCAGACTCCGCGCTGAGCAGGGAGCCCGATGTGGGGCTCAATCCCAGGACCCTGGGATCATGACCTGAGCCGAAGGCAGCGGCTTAACTGACTGAGCCACCCAGGTGCCCCTGCTTTTCTGATTATAAAAGCAGTTAAGGCTGAGGAATCAGAAGATAACCACCGACTTCTGGGTTCAGTACTCCTGACTGATCACACCCACCTTCCAGCTTTTTTTTTTTACCCCCCATTTGTTTTTTTCCCCCCTCCTTCCAACTTTAGTCTTATATCAGCTCTGTGCAAACTTATCCTGTTCTCTCTCTTCTGGAGAACTGGTTTGGAGAGTTGCTTTTTAACTGTTTGAGGTTACACTTCATTTATTCATTCGACAAATATTTATTGAGCCGGGGAAAAATCTAGAAGCTATGGATACAGCGGTAAAATGGAGCTTGCATTCTAGTGGGGGCAGACAAACAATGATAAGTGAACGGACCAAACACAGGAATTTCGGCAGGGCTTGTGCAATTTAAAAATGCCTTGTTTAGGGAAAGCCTCACCAAGAAGGGAGGGCCTTTAAAGAGTGAAGGCCGGAAGGAAGTTAGGGAGGGCTTTGTGCTGAAATTCCTCCTTATTTCCTTAAGAGCACACAGTACCCTCTAACATCCTATGTATTTTACTTATTAATTTATTGTCTGGGGTTAGAGGAGGTGACTGCTGGCCGCCAAGACAACCCGAGGCAAGAAGGCCTGGAGGCTCAGTGACCGGAGGCCGAGAGCAGAGGCTGGGGAGGACGGCCGAAGGGTCCCCTCCTCTGCGTACACGGATCCTTCTGTCCCCTCATCAGATGCTGCAGTTCAGCCCCCCCGCCCCCATGTTCTCTCTCTCTCTCAAGTAAATAAATAAAATCTTTAAACAAACAAACAAAACCGTTCATGAATGAGTGTGTCAGAACTGGTCTCGCTTCCCACCACCCCTTTTGCCGCGCACATTTCTCAAGATCCTCAGTTCCGAGGACAGCGGAGAGGACCCCAGGTGGGGCCCGGCCGGTAGGGCTCCTGGCCCTCTCAGCGAATGCAGGAGCCATCAATCATCTCGTTATCAACATTGAAACCTGGCACCGTTTGGACAGGAGGCCGCAGGGTTAGGCCTCTTGCTGTCTTTCGCTTCTGTTCAGGGTTTCTGTTTCCCGGCCCCCTCTCCCTTCCTTTGTTGGTTCATTGGAGGTGGTAAGGACCCGAGTGTGGAGCGCCGACTGTCCCAGTTATAGTTGATTACACCCCGTCCTGTGTCAATGACATTTGCTAAGACAGTACCCCTTCAAAAAATATGTGATATGATGGATGTGTCCATTAACTCAAGGTGGGGGGAAACTTTCACAGTGTACACACGGATCAGATCATCACCTTGTGTACTTTAAATAGTTTATCATTTTATTGGTCAATTATACCTCCATAAAGATGGGGGGAAAAAGAGTATGACTTCTCAAACCATACTATTTTGGTTCAAATTTCAGTCCTGCTATCGCTGTGTTATTAACCTCAGTTTCCTGGTCTGTAAAATGGATTGTTTTGAGGAATACATGCATGTGTGTGTGCGTGCGCGCGCGCACACAAACCCGTTTGAGCAGTGTCTGGCATATAGAGAAGGCTCATAAAAGCTAACTGTTACACCAGGCGGTATAGTGTAAGTGGTTAAGAAAACCAGAGGTCCTGGGTTCAAATCCCAGAGCTGTCGCTTACTAGCTAGGTAACCTTGGCCACAAAGCCTTAATGGTCCTCAGTTTCTTTTTCATATAAGGAACGTGAATAATAATACCTACAGGATAGGGTTATTGTGAAGATTACATGAGCCAGTAGTTGAAAAATGCCTGGCACATAATTTGATTAAGTTATAATTTTATAATTATAATATAATCTTATAATATAATTTTAACTTATTCCATTCTGTGTAGTAAGCTCCATGAAGGCAGAACTTTCTGCTGGCCCCATTCACTGCTGAGCTCCAATGCCTAGAATAATGCCTGGGACATACTGAGTTGGTACTTGGTAAATATTGACCAAGCTTCTGCTGTTTTCACATCGTCCTTTTTTTTTTTTTAAGATTTTATTTATTTATTTGACAGAGAGAGAGACAGCGAGAGAGGGAACACAAGCAGGGGGAGTGGGAGAGGGAGAAGCAGGCTTCCCGCCGAGCAGGGAGCCCGATGCGGGGCTCGATCCCAGGACCCTGGGATCATGACCTGAGCCGAAGGCAGTCGCTTAACCAACTGAGCCACCCAGGCGCCCCTTCACATCGTCCTTTCTAACTGAAATTCTCTCTCCACTGGCTTCTGATAGAGTGCTCTTTCTACTACACGGTATATTCACCTTTATCATTAAAAAAAAAAATCTGGTCTGTGATTTTTTTTGACATTGGAAATCCATTGTGAAGGCAGATCAAAGAGGGGGAGGGGACCCGGGCTGCAAATGGCAGAAACACAGCTCAAAATAACTTCAGCAAAAAAGAAGCACCTCATGAAACTGAACACTTCAGAATAATTGCTTCAGGACTAGTTGGATCCAGGAGCCCAAAGTCAATAATAAGATTCCCGTCTCCCTCTCCAGCTGTCAGCTCTACTTTCCCATGTGTTGGCTCCCACCTGAGGCAGGGTCTTCCCTCATGGTGGCCAACAGTAGATCCAGATTCACATCCTACCTGTTTAGTCATATCTGCAGGGAGAAAGCCTCTTTCCTGAGAGCAAGTCCAAGGACTGACTCTCAGTGTGTCACGTACCCACTCTTGAACTGTCCACTCTAGTGACTGGCTGGGTCTGTCAGATGCCCACCATGGGGGGGAATGTCAGCCTATGTAAGAAGATGAATAAATTCCCCAAAGGAAAATCCAGATTTTTTTTTTTAAAGGAAGAATGGGTGGGCAGGTGGAAATGAGAGATGGCAATGACATCCCAAGGGATACTCTTCTCCCCTCATTCTCTCACTTGCTGGCCAGTTGACAAGCTCTGCTTTATGTGCTCTCAAGAGTAATAACACTTGCCCGTTTTCAGAGCCCACATTCACTCTCTTTCTCTGTGAGGAAGGCACTGCTATGCCCATGCTCCAGGTGAAGAAATGCAGGCCGCAAAGTTGCTGGCCAGGGTCTCCCAGTCAGTTACGAACTGCCCTGCTTCGACGTGTTCTCCCTGGTTTCACATGTTCATCCAGGCTTCTCGGCGAGGTGGCCACCTCTGTGGGCAAGGACCGTGGTTGCCACTCCTTGGTACTCGGCCCCCACTTCTGTCTTCCTCTCTCCTACCTAGGGGCACCACTTCAATTCAGAATCATGAAAAGAGTAGAAGTCGTTCATATCAATCTTGCCAACAGGACTCAGAGGTCTGATGAGGTGGATGAATCCTTGAGGTAGTGGAGAAGACCCTAGGGCTCTGGGAAGGGCCCAGAATGTGTAGAAAACTAAAAAGCTAAGAGATGAACATCTAGATCTTAGGGCTACACACAGGGTCTTAGTGTAGGTGGGAATGGAATGGGACAGACCTGAGAGCCATAGAGGGAAGAAGGTATTTATGGAAAGGTGAGACCTGATGGACGGACAAGGAGTCAGGTTTTTTTTTTTTTTTTAAGATTTTATTTATTTATTTGACAGAGAGAGACACAGCGAGAGAGGGAACACAAGCAGGGGGAGTAGGAGAGGGAGAAGCAGGCTTCCCGCGGAGCAGGGAGCCCGATGCGGGGCTCGATCCCAGGACCCTGGGATCATGACCTGAGCCGAAGGCAGACGCTTAACGACTGAGTCACCCAGGCGCCCCGAGCCATTTATTTTAAGAGCTGAGGAAGGAGTGTTCTAGGCAGAAGGAAGAGTAGGTAGAAGTGTGCCTGGTGTGTTTGTGGGGCAGCCAGAAGGTGTGGGAGGGAATAAAGGAGGCCAGTGGGAAGGATCATGAGGATTTGTCAATCATTGGGAGGGTTTTTGCTTTTACTCTGAGTGACATGAGGAGTCACAGGAATCAGTGAACCCAGGACCAAAACCGAGGCAGGAGCAGGAAAAGCGGGTGGGCAGAAACATATATGTTTCATATATTCTTTTGCATGAATCAGATATTATATAAAAATATAAGCAGTGATGGGGCATCTGGGTGGCTCAGTCAGTTAAGCACTGACTCTTTTTTTTTTTAAAGATTTTATTTATTTATTTGAGAGAGAGAGAATGAGAGACAGAGAGCATGAGAGGGAAGAGGGTCAGAGGGAGAAGCAGACTCTCCGCCGAGCGGGGAGCCCGATGTGGGACTCGATCCCGGGACTCCAGGATCATGACCTGAGCCGAAGGCAGTCGCTCAACCGACTGAGCCACCCAGGCGCCCCGAGCACTCACTCTTGATTTTAGCTCAGGTCATGATCTCAGGGTCGTGAGATCGAGCCCTGTCTTAGGCTCCGTGCTGGGCATGGAGTCTGCTCAAGATTCTCTCTCCCTCTCCCTCTGCACTCCCGCCCATGCACACACACTCTCTCTCCAAAATAAAAATAAAAATAAATATAAATATGAGCAGTGAGTGTGTTCCATTCCTGGGGAGTAAGCTGTCCACTCAGCTAGGGGTGTCACATGCAGTGGGCCAGACGAGTGAGGGACAGCAGGCGTGGCTGAGACCCCACAAAGGCCGCCAGGTGAAGGCACTGGGAGTGACGTGGGACCCTGTGTCAGCCTCAGCGCTTAGGGGCGCTAGAGAACCTGGTGTCTGCCAGGGCCTGCCCACCTCCCTCGGACACCTGGCAGGGCCTGTCCTGGGGCTCAGCCCCACCATTCTAATTGTTCTTCATGGAGAGCCTTGATGAAGCCTCACCTGGCCCCCGTTGGGGGTGGGGTGAGTCCCACCCACTGGTTCTCAGGTTTGAGGCTGTCCACACCCTGGCCCGGAGATTTCTGCTTCTGGCCTGAATTCTGCTCTGATGTGTGTTTCTGGGTCACTAGGCCCCCTCTGCCTGCACCCCCAACCATCCCTACTTCCTCAGGTCTAACTGCAGCCGCTTCTGTTTCTTACCTTCTTCCTCCTATTCTTCTTCGGCCTTTCTTTGTCCATTGATGACAACTGTCCCTTGTATTTATTAATGGCAACTAACATTTCTTTCCTCGTGAGTCAGGCCTTACACTACTACCAATAGCTAAAACCTATAGTTTTATCATATGCCAGGCTGTGTTCAACCACTTTATAAATAATAACCCAGTGAATCCTCTAAACCGTCTTAGGAGTTTGTGTTATTTTCCTCATGTTATAGATGACAGAGCAGGCACAGAGAGGTTAAGTAACTTGCCTAAGATCACACAGCTATTCAGCAGCAGCCATTTATGTGCACAATCGTCACAGCATCCTATCCAGCTGGTAGAAGTAGCCTCCTCGCTTGGGAGATGAGCCAAGATCAGGGAGATTTCAGGCCTCGACCAAGGGAAGTGTTGGAACTGTGAAAGCGAAGGTCTGTCTCCCTCCCAAGTGGGGCCCTGACCCGTGACACCCTGTGCCCTCCCAAGTTCACCTTCATGTCTGAGCTGAGAGGTGGGCAGGGCTGGGATCATGAGCCTCATCTTGCAGATGAGGAACCTGAAGCACAGAAGGTTTGGGCCTCTCAAGAGGGTACGTACACGTGGGAAAGGGCGAGCAGGGCCGGGACTCGAAGCGGGACTTTTTATCCCCAGCCGGGTGTTTTTCCTCTGCAGCCCTGCCTCCTGGGCTTCAAACTCTGCCTTCCTTGCACTCTGCAGAGCTGGCGGCCCACCCTCTCCTCACACCCGGCACAGCTCAGTCCTCCCGCCCCTGCCTTCGTGTGTCACTTAACATACAACACCCAGCGATTGTAACATCTCATCAGTAGTTAGCCGCCCCCCCCAACACCCCTTTCTCTCAGACCTTCCCACGGTCGGTAGTCCCAAAAGAGATAGCCCATTTAGAGGCAGCGCCCAGGTCTGGGGGAGGGGGCGTGGTGAGTGCATGCTGCAGAATAAATCCTGTAGACCCGGGGGTGGGGGTGGGGGGGGGTGCATGCGCACAACAGGGGAGAAGCCCGGGATGAGGGCTACGGCTCTGGGCTTCCCACCTCCTCTCAGGGAGAGAAGAGTGGAGACTGTGCCTTGGGGCTCAGGGTCTCACCACCCGTGTTTGGGAGACTCAGAGGTGGGGCCCCCAGCTCCAGCCTGGCCTCACCTCCCCCAGCCTTCCTGCCTCCACCGAAGGCCATCTTGGTTTAACAGAGGGCTTAGTTCCAAGCCTCCGAGCTGACATCATAGGACCCAGGGATTCCCCTCACCAGCCCAAGCTGAAAACGGGGGACTTGAGTTCCAGTCTTCGTTCTGTCCCTGATCTGCTGCGTAACCCTGAAGAAGACTTCCCCTCCCTGATTCCATCCTGATGTCACATCTGAAGCTTCTAACTTCTACTTCCTGGGCTCAGGATTCCCATGCAATCCGGTGGAGTGCCCCAGGGGGTCCGAGCTATAACAGGGTACTTGGAAAATAATCAGAAAATTGGTGGATGGTTCTTTTCCCTCTTTTTTTAATCATCTAGGTTTTAATTTCCCTACGTAATAGCAGTGGAAGCATTTGAAAACTGCTACTACTTTTAAATGAGGAACCCGAGGTCCAGAGCAGGCTGGTGACTCACCTGAGGTCACCAGAAGTGTTAGCTACATACTGGAGTCCAGAGCTCAGTGTTCTTGGCTTCCTTTCCAGCAGTCCTCAGCCTTCACCACATCCCTTCCATTTCCTGCTGGGATCCCAGCCCAAGCCTCGGCTCACCAGCCAAGATCTGCCTGTAGAAACTGAGGCCCAGGTAGACAGACACGGGCCCAGGCCCATCCTCCAAGGACAGGGACAGAGGCTGCCCCCGCCCTCCTTGGCTCTCTGGCTTCTTGGCAAGGATCTGCTAAGATCATCCTGGCCGAGGGCCATGCCCAGCAGCCCAGCAGCCCAGCTTCCTGCTTTACATCCTCAGTACCTGTCTGGAGCATTGGCCAGAGCGGGAGAAGGCTGACAGTGAGAGCTCAGGGCTCAGGGCTCAGCAGCTGGTCCCAGACCTGCTGCTCTATCTGGCAACTTTCGGAGCACGGGCCGGGAGCAGAGCCCGCGTTAGGCACTTGCGGCAGAAGACGGATTGGTTCGCTGATTTCCGAAGAACCTGCTGTTGTTAGCTATTGGGGATATATCAGCACCCAGAACGGGCACGAATGCCCACCCTTGTGGAACTCATACTCCAGAGCGTGGAGACAGACCAAGAAAAGGGAGAGAGAAAATGTTAGATGTTTTTAAATGTTATGTAAAAAAATAATGCAGGGAAAGGGATAGAAAGTGTGTGTGGAGGGGTCCCTGGGTGGCTCAGTCGGCTAAGTGTAGGCCTTCGGCTCAGGTCATGATCCCAGTGTCCTGGGATGGAACCCCAAGTCAGGCTCCCTGCTCAGCGGGGAGTCTGCTTCTCCCTCTCCCTCTGCCTGCTGCCCCCCCCTTGTGTTTGCTTTCTCTTTCTCTCTCTCTCTCTGTCAAATAAATATATATAATATTTTTTAAAAAGTGCCGGGGGGTCTTAATAGATACAGGCAAATAATTTAAATTAAGTGAATATTTATTAAAGATAATGTCCACAAACTATGAATTACATGGGATTTCTGGAATCTAATGAAAGGAATCTACAAAAAGATAAGAAAAAATACCTTATAATGAACAATTTAAAGCTTACTCGCTGAAATGAAGAAAAAAATAAAGATGTTCACTATCACATCTAATTAATGTGGTGCTGAAGTACCCAGCTAGAAGAACAGAGTGACACAAATAATGTGCATTTTTTATTTTTTTTATTTTTTTAAAGATTTTATTTATTTATTTGAGAGAGAATGAGAGATAGAGAGCACGAGAGGGAAGAGGGTCAGAGGGAGAAGCAGACTCCCTGCTGAGCAGGGAGCCCGATGTGGGACTCGATTCCTGGACTCCAGGATCATGACCTGAGCCGAAGGCAGTCGCTTAACGAACTGAGCCACCCAGGCGCCCAATGTACATTTTTTAAAGGTATAAAATCTGGAAAAGGCACCACTTGCCCTTTACAACCAGAAACAAAGTAAGACAAACTACAAACTAATGATCTTTCTTGAACTCATCAAGGAACTGAGGTCACAAGCCAAACAACTAATCTCACATTCAGAATAGAACAGGTAGGGGCGCCTGGGTGGCTCAGTCGTTAAGCCTCTGCCTTCAGCTCAGGTCATGATCCTGGGGTCCTGGGATCGAGTCCCGCCTCGGGCTCCCTGCTTAGCGGGGAGACTGCTTTTCCCTCTGCCTGCCGCTCCCCCTGCTTATGCTCACTCTCTCTCTCTCTCTCATTGATTAGTTAATTAATAATTGAATAAAATCTTACAAAAAAGAGTAGGACAGATATCTTCAGTTAGGAAATAGAATACTTATTTACTTATGGCAGACACTGATAAATGCCATATAAACTGACAAAAATATTAATCTGGAATTTTGTTTTAATGAAACCCACTGCAAATTAAAAACAGGTCAAAAATGAAAGTATGTAAAAAAAAGATAAACCATGTAAACACTAATCATAAAGGTCAGGACTTGTCAAATTAATTTCAGAAAAAGTAAACTTCAGGGGAAAAAAGGAACATTATCGAGTATAAAGAAAGACATTAGAACATAAACACCAAACATACAACTAAAAAAAAAAAAAGACGTTACATTCTGATAAAAGGGTCAGTTCTTCAAAAAGACATAACAATCCTAATTGTGTCTATACCTAAACAATAGAGCATCAAAACACATGAGAGAAATTGGTAGATCTAAAAGGAAAAAAAAAATATCCACAGTTATAATTGGAAATTGCAACATTTCTTTCTAGAAAATAGAAAAGAGAAAGTGCCAGGGGCAGGGTTGCATCTTTTAATCGGGTCAGTGAGGACTCCATTGAGGTGACGTTTAAGTAGGGATCATAAGAAGATAGTGGGCTTTGCAGTTATCTGGAAGAAGAGTGTTCCAGGCAGAAGGGACAGCAAGTACAAAGGCCCTGAGGCAGGAGCATGCCTGGCATGTTCTAGGAGCAATGAGGGAGTCAGTATGGCTGGAGTGGTATGAATGAGGATAAATTAAGCAAGATAAATAAATATGCAATGTCCACTGGAGACAGGATTTATGGCAGGAAGGAATGAGCTATTCCGGGGAGGAAGCCCGTGACAAGGGGTAGGTTCAGAACAGGCTGGGAAGAGGGGACTCCAGAGAAGACGGTGGGGGCTTTCTAGGCAAAGAGAAGAGCTAGTGGAAAGGCAGGCTGGTATGAGGTGGCTCATCGTATTCAAGCACGAAGCTCCAGTTGCTGGACCAGGAATGAGGCTGCAGGTGTCAGTTGCAGCCAGATTGGGAAGGGCAGAGAAGCAACAAGAGACAGGAGGTTTTGGGGAACCCTAAGAGAAGGTCTGGAGGGTCGGGAGGTTGTGGTAGAGAGTGGGAGATGGAGTTCAAGGTTTGAGAGGCACAGCAGTTCTGGGCAACGGCAAAGGATGGGGAGTGGTTGTGGTCAGAGGGTGAGTGGGGTGGCTCGCCTCCAGGATGGACGGTAGGACTTGGGGATGTGAGGAAGACCAGCCAGGGCCTGTGTCTGTCCTCACCATCAGTCTCAGGATGTTTGGGACCCCCCCACACACACACACTGAGGAGCCTCAGTGACATGGGATGTGGGGGAATGAGCTGTCACCACTAGGGGACACTGCAAGGGAAACCAGTTTGGGCTAGGTAGGTGCCAGCCACTCGCTCTTCCTTTTCCTTCTCCTCAAAGCAACCCTCTGGGATTGCTCCCCCAAATGTACTGGTACTTCCCGGGCAGTTGGTTCCAGGCGGCCCTGCTCGGCAGGGCCTATGTAGGGCTGAGAGGCGGAGTATAGAAAGGGAAAACCCCCTTGGTTTCTGTCTCACTGCAGGGACCCAGCAGGGAAACCCCACAGATCCTAAAAGGAAAGTGGGCCTCGGGGAAGACCAAGAAACCCCCATCTTGTCCCTGAAGATGGAAAACCCAGGGTGGGGCTAAGGGTGGAGCTGTGCTGGAAGGGAGACCTGTGGTTGATGCAGCCCAGCCCTGACAGCCATCCACATAGCGAAACACATAGAGCAGGATTATTCTAGGACCTGACCGAGCCCCATCCTGACCTCACACAACCCCAACCTGGTGAATCCTGACCCTAGACATCAACAGCCCAAGCCTGAGCCCTGACCTGAATCACAGGCTCTGTCGGAACCTTAGCCACAGCCCGAGCTCTGTGCCCAATCTGGACTGAACTCGAAACCTAACCCCAAATGGTCCCAAGCATGGCCTCCAGGTCACTGATAGCTCTCACCCCAAGCACAGACAAAGCTCTAGACCAAGTCGCCTCTAGATCAAGTCCTAAACCTAGTTATAGACTGAGCTCTAATCTTAGATCTTACTCTGGCCAAAGACTGAGCTCTTGGCTCTGAACGGACCCGTTCTCATCCACCCTGACCCTGGCTGTAGGCTGAGCCCCGACCCTGCCCAGACTGGGACCCCACTGCTCCACACAAAGCCCCATCTGAGCTCCACAAGGAGCTCCCTACTTCCTTCGCACTCCCTCCCTCAGCCATCTGGTAAACCAGAAAAGAGCAGGATGACTCAAAACCCCAAGCCCCCAAGGGGATAGGCAATCCCCTTACCTGGCCATCCATCTTCTATAGGACATTGAGTTGGTGATGGCACTAGGATGATAATGACAGAGCAGAGGAGTAGGAGGGTTTGAGTCTCTGGGACCTACCAGTCCCTAGAGCAGTGGCTCACCCAGGAGCGGGGACGTGAGGGGAGGGCTGGTCCTGGAAGCTGAGCAGGGGGTCCGGAGCTTGGATTGACAGAAGCCCCAGCTTCCCGTCACCCCCCACTGCACCTCCCGCCCCCTCTGGGAAGGGAAATGACATTTCCCCATTTCAGCAAGGGGTGGTGAGGAGAGAAGACTGAGTGCAAAGCCGAAAGTACAAGCAGGACGGAAAGTGAAACCGGCGCAGCCCCCAGTATAAGACCCCTGCCCGGGAGATGGCTGGCCACACAGGCTGGGCCCCGCTATGGGCCAGATGGCAGGCGACCTTGGCTGGCGTGAGTCTGAGGCCAGGGCTGGGGGCAGAGGGGTGGCAAGCTTGGCTGAGACTGGGCAGGGGATGGGAGGGCTTGATGGGTGTGGATGGGGGCCAGGGGCTGAGTGGGCAACTATTTGGCCAAGACTAAGGATACAGGATACAGTCAACAGGAGAATGGGAATGAGTCTGGCATGAATGGGGGCCAGGGGCAGAGGGATGATGGTTCGGCCAGGGCTGGGCAGAGGACGGGAAGGCTTGACTGGCCTGAAGGGAGAGAAAGGTGGGCAGCCAGTTTGACCAGGACCAGGACCAGGCAGATAAATGAAGAGTTTGGTTGGGGTGAATGAGCAGGGACCAGACAGTTTGGCTGAGAACAGGGGCTGGTAGAGGAAGAACAGCAGGAGGAGTTGGCTGGAGTGTGGGGCTGGGGCCAAGGAGTCAAGAGCCTAACTGGGTCAAGGGTCTATAGCTTGGAAGGAGGTCCAATCTGCAGTTGGTGACTCAAAGAGTCAGAGGCTGGAACCAGAGCCACAGGAAGAGGAGCCGGAGTAAGGACCAAGGGCTGGAGGATGGGGACAGAGCCAGGGCCAAGGACCCAGGATTGGGTACAGAGGGTAGGGAGAAGCCACGGGAAGGGTCTGGGGCTCTAGAGCTCAGACAGGAAGCAGAGGGTCAGTAGGAAATGGCTCAGCTCAATTCTGGGTGGGCAATATCCACCAGAGCCTGGGGGCATGCACTTTCCCTCAAAATAGAGCTAAGAGGAACCCCACACCATCTAAAGTCTCTGGGATGCCAGAGTGGTCCCCAAGCCAGGGAAGCCTGAATGCTGGGGGGTCACAGGCACTGCCCCCCACCTCTGGAAGTACATTGGTGAATGGAAGGACACAGAAGCTCCCCTTAGTCTTTATTTACAGGACAATTTCAGGAGCAGAGCCCAGGGGTTAGAGATCAAGAACGGCAGGGAGAGGAGGGAGAGCAGGAACAGACTTAGACTTACAGCCTAGTTTTGGTTTGTGTTTCGAGAATTGTGTAACTCCAGCGATTGCTAGATTTCCTCTCCCTGATGGAGAAACCAGCAAACACTGCCCTCTTCCCAGAGCTCCCACCCTAGGGCCTCTCTCTCTTCTGTCCAGGAAACAGGGCAGGAAGTAGTTTCAGAAATCGGTCTGGGGCACCTGCGTGGCTCAGATGGTTAAGCATCTGCCTTTGGCTCAGGTCATGATCCCAGGGTCCTGGGATTGAGCCCCATGTCTGGCTCCTGGCTCGGCGGGGAGCCTGCTTCTCCCTCTCCCTCTGCCTCTCCCCTGCTCATGCTCTCGCTCTCTCTGTATCTCTCTGTCTCAAATGAATAAATTTAAAAAAAAGAAAGAAAGAAAAGAAATCAGTTGGTCTGACTCCCCCATTTTACAGATGGGAACCTGAGGCACAGAGATAAGAGATGACTTGCTCAAGGGAAGAACCTGAATGAGAAACCGAGGTTCTGCCTCCCATTCTGGGCTCTCCTCCTCTTCCTGGCACCCCCTGTTCTTCCAACACTGCAGAGTGATCCACCTTCCTTGGTGGTGGCTGGACCAGCCTGTCCTTCTGACTCCCTGGGATAGAGCCTCCAGCACCGCCTGCCCACCCCTGGGGCTCTAGTTCAGGCCATCAGAGCCGACGGGCTAAGCCCAAGGAATCCTCAGCAGAACACAGTGTGCCCGCTCCGTGGGAGGTGGCTCCCTCCTCTAAGTTCGCTGGGGGAAGCACACAGGCTCTGCATTTGGGCAGATCTGGAATCCAGTGCTGGTTCCCTCACCCTCTAGCTATTTGGCCTTGGGCTAGTCAACTTCACTGAGCCTCATTTTCCTCAACTGCAAAATGCACGGGATAATAGCACCCAGGCTACCACATATGGTTGAGTGGTTTGTTCACTGAAAAAGACACTTGGCCAAGGGAGTTGGTGGCGGTCAAATCCAGCCTGAGATTTGCTTGCAAAGGTAGGTACTCTAAGCAAGGTTGTGTCTGTCTTGGAGAAGGGGTATCTTCTTTTCATTCATACAGAGATGCCATATGGCATCCTCAAAAGCTTCCATCTTGTTAGTGGTTGTGCGGGGTCAGTGAGATGGCACAGGGCTTGCCTATAGCGCAGGCTAGAAAAGGCACGTGAGTTCTTCTCAAGCCTTCCCCTCATCTGGCCCACCAACTCCCCCCCCCCCCAACTCCAGGGCTCAGCCTTTTGCTGCTCTCCTTGCTCCTGGCTCGAGCTGGTGTCTGGGGATTCCCGAGACCGCCAGGGAGGTCCCCCCTGAGCCTGCAGGAGTTGCGGAGGGAGTTCAAGGTCAGCCTGCAGCTCGCCAGGAAGCTATTCTCCGAGGTTCGGACCCAGGCCCACCGCTTTGTGAGTCACCCTAATGCAACTGGTTTGGGGGATGGGCAAATCCCCACTCCCTCTGGTCCCCACTAACAGACCTTGCCCCACAGGCTGAATCTCACCTGCCAGGAGTGAGCCTGGATCTCCTGCCCCTGGCACATCAGCTCCCCAACGTCTCCCTGACCTTCCAGGCCTGGCACAGCCTCTCTGTGAGTTGGGGGCCAGAGGGGTGGGGCAGGAGAGCTAGCAGAAAGGCTGGCCCGGGTGGATGGAGATGAAGTCGGGATTGAATGGAAAATGGATTTGGGGAAGAGTGGAGGAATCGGATCTGGATGAGGCTGAGTATGTCATTGGATATAAAAATTCAGCTGGAATAAAGGAGTGGTGTGAGAATGAGGCTGCACCTATGGAGGAGGGATGGGGTTGGGATTAGGTGTGGGACTAGGGTTGGAAGGAGGCTGGAGACAGGATGAAACCACAAGCAAGGCAATGGACGGAAAAAGGGTTGGTGAAGAAGGGGATAGAGTGGGGCTGTGGACAGAGAGTGTTAGGATGGTGAGCATGGGGTTGGGTTTGATCCTTAGCCTGTGAGCCTTGCCTGACCCATTCCCTCCCTCCCACAGGACTCAGAACGACTCTGCTTCCTCTCCATGATGCTTCGCCCCTTCCATGCCCTCTTGGGAGGCCTGGGAAGCCAGAGGGGCTGGACCAGCTCAGAGAAGATGCAGCTGTGGACCATGAGGCTGGATCTCCGGGATTTGCAGCAGCATCTCCGCTTCCAGGTAGAGTGTCCACCCACCTCCTCAACTCCCAGAGACCAACACAAAAAATTGAAGCTCATTGGCTCCCTTTTACAAACACCCCCTGCCCACGGGTTGGGTAACTTTGGAGGGAGATGCTCCAGACCCTCTGTGTGTCGGAGGGAGGTGGGGGGACTGGCTCTGTCCCCCGAATCTCTGCCTTCTCTTGGGGTCTTGGTCTGAACAGCTCTGAAGTACCCGGAACAGCTGTTGGCATCAACAGACCCTGCAACAAAGCTGGTTCCCTTCTCCCTCAGCCTCTCACATCACCAGGCCCTCCTGAACATTTCCAAGGGAAACTGGCATTTTTCTCTTAACAAAAGGAAAATAGAAAACGCAAGCGGCATGAGAACTAGCTATACCACCTTTCTGTCCATCTCAGATCCTAAAATGACCCTTAAGAGAAGAACTTCTGGGGTCCCAAATGCCCAGGGCAATCCTGGATGAATGTGCCACCTCCACGAGCAGCATCTTGCTCCGTGACTTCCATTTTCTTGAACCAAAAAATCAGGCAGGGTGCGTGAGGTGATGACATAATGGAAGATCTATAAAGTAGGGGCTATCCAGGGAAATCATGACCTTGTGGTCTCTGATGTCATTCCGTACCACTGGGCACATAAAAGAACGAGGATGTGCTCCGGGTCTCAGCTTGGCCATTGTCTGACCCATGGGCGTCTCCTCTCAGGTGCTGGCTGCAGGACTCAACCTCCCCGAGGAGGAGAATGAGGAGAGGAAGGGGCTGCCCGAACGGGCTCCGGGTGGCCCCTCGCACATGTCAGCACAGCTGTCCTGGCCCCAGCTCCTCTACACCTACCAGTTGCTGCACTCCTTGGAGCTTGTCTTGGCTCGGGCCGTGAGGGACTTACTCTTGCTCTCCCAAGCCGGAAACCCAGCCCCACCCTTGGGGTGCTCAACAGTCAGCTCCCAGCCCTGATGGGATGACTTCTCAGCCCCGTCCCTTCACCTTTCAGGAACTGAGGACTGGGGTCTGGGCAACGAGACAGCCCCCAGCTCATTTGCCTTAAACCAGGCAGGACTCCACCGGCCTCCCACCCCAACCCCGACCCAATAACTTAAGGCCCCTCCGGTCCCTGGCAGATATTTATTTCTTGGATATTTATTTATTGTTTAGGGAAAGGATGGTTTATTTATTGTTTCAGAGCCTGCTAGCTGTCCTCGGGCTAGGCCACCATGCGGGGTGCCCAATAAAGCACTCTCATCCTCCCTCGGCCTCAGCTTCTTTTCAGAGAAGGGGTACCTGACCCCCAAGGGACAAGAGTCTGTAGCCTCTGGCCACCCTGGGCCCCTTTCTGCTCCTAAATTCTGGGGGCTCCTGGGTACCTTCCCCCATTCTGGCTCGCTGGGCCGGTGGTTGCCATAGTAACCAGCAGAGTTGTGAGTTTTTTGAAAGCTCAGGGCCGCTGACGATCTGTTTCTCACCCACCTCCCATTGCAAATGGAGCTTGTAGGCCCTGCTGACCCCTTTCTTCTGGGCTAGCTCCCACCCCTGAGGTTTGTGTGCTGTTCCACAGCTTTCCGGAAGGCCCGGGTGGGGACTGGGAGCAGTCCCGGAGGGAAGGCTGAGGGGAGAACTGTCTCGTCCCCTTGGTCCTCCAGGCGGCCGAGACAGATGAGAGAGGTGGTCAGGACAGGCCGTGAGAAGCGGTCCCAGCGGGCAGGGAGTCTGTCGGCCACATTGCCGAGTCACGCTCCTCAAGTTCATGGTCCTCGCAGGCATCTGGTTCTGTCTGTTCCGAGAATGACACACTGAGAAACTGAGGCCCAGAGGGTGGAAAGGGTGTGTCCAAAGTGGCAGAGGGAGATAGGCTGCGCAGGGTTCGGAAGATCCTTCCGAGCCTCACTTGGGGCCAGGCTCCCGGGGGCTCAGGGCCCTCCCTGCGGCTTTGGCAGGCCCAGCCGAGATTGCAGTTCTTGCATCATGCCGGTGTGTGCAAGGCCAAACCTGCAGACGGAGACAGGTCAGGGGAGCTGGTCTCCAGGCAGGCACAGCCTCCTCCCCAGGCCAGCCCAGCCCAGCCACCTCACCCTGTGCTTACCCACGTCCCAGCGGCCTTCTCCTGGCTGGCAGTGGGGTCCCCTCAGGCTTCGGGGGGCTGGGCTCTGGGGGCTCCTCTGGCTGGAGAAGTCTCTGCTCGGGAGCTGACATCTCTTCCTCGGGTGGCGGGCGGGGAGGCTCCTCCTGCTGCTCAGGGGTGCCGGTCCGTCGGGAAGAGGGCCGGGAGCGGCGCAGTGAGGAGTTGCGAGACAGGAGTACACGGCTCCGGGGGACAGAGACGTCCAGGAGAGACCCAGGGAGCAGGGCCTGCAGGGCAGGGGCACAGAGTACCATGGGGCCGGATTCGAGATTCTGCTCTATCCAGCCCCGGACCGCCGCTGGGGCTCTCACCTCACTCCAGCTGGCGCCAGCGCCCTGACCAGCACTTGCTGCCGTCTCCCCCTGTGACCCACGCTCGGCCTCTGCAAGGTCCTGGTGTGTTGACTGGTTCTCCGGGCCCTGGACGTCCTCCGGGCCTTCGGGAACAATCTCCTCGGCCTGTGCTCTCTGGTCTTCAGTCACCGCAACATCCTCCACATCAAGGGGCCTTCCTGCCTCTCCGTCGGGGTGGTGGTCCCCACACTGCCCCTCACTGCCCCGCCCCTGCTCCTTCATTTGCCATCCCACAGCCTCCTCTTCCAACAGCGTCTGCCCTCCTGGGAGCCCCTCGGCCTCCACCGTGGCCACGGTCCCCTCTGCCTTCGCCACCTGGGAGCCCGAGATAAAGCCTTCCATCCCACAGCTTCCTTCTGCCACCGCAGGCTCCCTGACCTCCACCCACTCTCCCCCAGGCTCACCCTCTCTGGCCTCCAAAGCCTCTGCTTGGTCCCCTCTGCCAGCCACCTCCTCGTCTGCGGAGCCCGCCAGGCCAAACTCCAGCCCACCCCGGTTTTCTCCCTGTATAGCCTCTACCAGCTCCCCGCCTCCCCCAGCCTCCTGCCTCCCTTCGGAGTCCCCAGCTTCCCCAGCCTCTCTTTCGAGCCCTCCCCCAGCTCCAGCAGCCCTGCCAACCAGAGCTACCTTATCCCTCACCATCTCAGAAGCCAAAGAACTGACCCCTGGGTCCTCGCTGTCCTGGAGGCTCAGAGCGGCCTCCTCCAGCCTCCAGTTTCCACTGGATGTTGTGTCTGCCCCCCAGGGCACTGTGGTGGCCTCCACCTCATCCTCGGTTTCTCTGGCATCTGACTCTCCCAGCGACTGACCTGTCCCTGCGTCTGCCCCGTGCCTTCCACCCAGCTCCTGGCTCTCTGCTCCAGGGCTGTCTCCCTCCTCTGCCCCACACCCTGCGTCCTGGGCTTTCTTCCACTCCCCGCCTGCCTCCGGGACATCCGGGAGCACAGACTCTCGGCCTCCCTCGGCCTCCTTCGGGGCCTGGCCTCCTGCAGCCTCCTCCTCCCCCTCTTCAGCATCTGCTTTTTCTTCCTGGGCATCCCCTCCCTCCACATCCCTTCTCTGGTTCTCCCAGACTTCTGCCCCAGGGGCATCAGGCTTTACATCTCCCACGTTCCTGGGGTATTCCTCCAGGCTCCCTTCCGTCTCCTCTTTGCTCAGAGCTGAAACGCCCCAGAGCTCTTCCTCACCCCCCTGTCCGTCCTCAGGCTGCTCTGTCAGGGTCTGGGGGTCTGCCATCAGCTCAGGTTCTTGGCCTTCAGTGATTTCGTGCTCAAGGCCACCCCACTCCACCCCCTGTGCTTCTCCGCCTGTCTGAGCCTCCCCCTCACTCCTCTCCCCGCTGAACTCCTTCTCAGGACTGCTGGTCTCTAGGGTTGCTTCCAGGTCAGCATCCCCTTCAGCCTCATTTGCCACGTCGTCCTTGGGCAACTCAGCCTCTGAGGCCCAGCAACCCTCTTCCTCCTCTTTGGCCGTCTCTGCCTCCACCACCTCCTCCAGACTGGCGGCAACAGTCCTGATCGCTGAGGCTTGCCTCCCCTCAGCCTCTTTACCTCCCTGATCTGCTTGGATCTCAAAGCCCTCCCCTACCTCCCCCTCTGACCCCTGGCCTTCTGCAGCCTCCCCCGCTGCTGTCTGGTCCTTAGTTGCTTCTTCTGTGCCCTTAGTTGCCAGGGCCTGGGTCTCTTTGGGGGAAAAGCTCATCTCAGCCTCTCTATTCTCATCCACTTCCTCCTCCTGGTCTCCCCAGGAGGCCTCCTCGAATGCCCAGGCCCTCCCAGTGCCCTCTGAGATCCTTTCTCCTGAGACTTCCCCATATTCTCTCTTCCTGGCTCCTGAGAGGTCATCCTCCTTCCCAACTGAGGTGGTCCTGGCCTCTACCCTGACTAAAGTTAGTCCAGCCTCCTCCCTGCCTGAGACTGTGCCATCCTCCCCACTGTCTGAGGCTGTCCCGTCCTCCACTCTGCCTGAGGCTGTCCCGTCCTCCACTCTGCCTGAGGCTGTGCCGTCCTCCACTCTGCCTGAGGCTGTCCCGTCCTCCCCACTGTCTGAGGCTGTCCCGTCCTCCCCACTGTCTGAGGCTGCGCCGTCCTCCACTCTGCCTGAGGCTGTCCCGTCCTCCACTCTGCTTGAGGTTGTCCCGTCCTCCACTCTGCTTGAGGTTGTCCCGTCCTCCCCACTGTCTGAGGCTGTCCCGTCCTCCCCACTGTCTGAGGCTGTCCCGTCCTCCACTCTGCCTGAGACTGTCCCATCCTCCACTCTGCCTGAGGCTGTCCCGTCCTCCACTCTGCCTGAGGCTGTCCCGTCCTCCACTCTGCCTGAGACTGTGCCGTCCTCCACTCTGCCTGAGGTTGTGCCGTCCTCCACTCTGCCTGAGGCTGTGCCGTCCTCCACTCTGCCTGAGGCTGTCCCGTCCTCCACTCTGCTTGAGGTTGTCCCGTCCTCCCCACTGTCTGAGGCTGTCCCATCCTCCCCACTGTCTGAGGCTGTCCCATCCTCCACTCTGCCTGAGGCTGTCCCATCCTCCACTCTGCTTGAGGTTGTCCCGTCCTCCACTCTGCCTGAGGCTGTCCCATCCTCCACTCTGCTTGAGGTTGTCCCGTCCTCCCCACTGTCTGAGGCTGTCCCATCCTCCACTCTGCCTGAGGTTGTCCCGTCCTCCTCCCCGTCTGAGACTGTCCTGGCTTCCTCCCTGCCTGAGGCTGTCCCGTCCTCAGATTCTGTCCCTGACTCCCATGCTTCCCGTGCCCTTGTGCTTGGGCTACCCCTTAGGACCACCATCACCTCTTCTTCCTTCCCGGCCTCTTTGGTTCCAGACCCCTGGATCTCCTCTGCAACTGCCTCCTTGACCGTTTGCTCTAATGACCCCCTGCTGTCCCCTGCTACCTTTTGCCCATCAGCACCTACCTCCCCCTCAGGCTCCCGGTGCCAGGTCCACTCTGACTCCGCCTTCCTGGCCACCTCTGGTTTTCTTTCCCTGACCTCTTCCGCCTCCTCCTCCTGTTCCCAGGTTCTCGGTGTCTCCTCTGTGTTCACTTCCTGCTCATTGGGCCCTTGACTCTCCCGGGCTTGACTGCTGTTGTCTCGAACAGCCTCAGACCCTGTCTTGGACTCCTTTCTGGCCTCTAAGTGGGCCCTTGGCTCCTGGCACCTGGCAGCCTTGACTGCCTCCCAGACCCCAGTGTCCTGCCTGTCTGCCTGAGACCCATGGGAGCTGCCTTCTTCCCAACCCCAGGTCTGTTCTGTTGCTGAACTTCCGTCCTGGCGTCTTCCAGCCTCCCCAGGCCCTCTCAGCCCTCCAGCCTCCTGGTTTTGGCTGCCTCCAAGGCCCTCCAGGGCCTCCTGGGCTTCCTTCTCTTCAGGCTTCCCTGGCCTTCCTGCAGCCACCTCCCCCATCTCCTCGGCTGCCCTCGCCTCCTTCCTCTCTGCAGTGGGGACCTCATCTCCCATAAGGTAGGAGACAAAGGAGCTGAGGGAATCCTAGAACAGGAGAGGGGGAGGGGACAAAGGCATTAAGGGGAGGCCCTCTCCCCCAGCCCTCCTTCTTGGGACCCTGACCCAGAGGAACTCGGGCCACAGAAGAGGGGTTCTGGGATCTGGGAGGGGAAAGAGAATTGGATTTGCAGAAGGAAGAAGAAAGGGCTAGATTAGGGGTAAATGGATGTGTCTATGGAGGTATGAGGATTGAAATCCAGAAACGATCAGGCTAGGAGGCTACCTGGTCCTGGGAAAGGGATGTCAAGTCTGAGGAGAGACTCAAAGGGAGGAGGGAAGGTGAGGCCCCAGGGAGCAGGGTGAAAGTCTCTGGCATCTCTTTGCCCCTCTCACCAGTGCTCCCCGCAAGGCCTGATGCAGCCCAGGGAGATGTAGCCGGAGGAAATCCATCCTGTCTGTCTCTGTCTGTGTGTCCAGAAAGCTGACAAATGACCGTCCCCACCCACCGAGACAAGCCCGTCTTCCCCGGGCCCAAGACACTTCCTCTTCCCCTGTGTCTCCCTGACGCATCCCCTGTTCAGGCCCTGCCCACCCTCTGCAATGCACAGAGCAGCTTCCAGCCCTGGCTGGGAAATGGGTGTGCATCACACAGGGGACTCAGGTGCATATTTGGAGCTGAAGGGCAAGGGGGGAGGCCATAAAGAAAAACATGGGAGCAGGAGACCTCAGAATTGGGGACGGGGGGAGGGGGCATGTGGCAACTGCAGCTCAAGTGACTCAGGTCTTGTATTCACACCTCAGCCATTTCCGGCTCCCCCTAAGCCACAGCCACTCTGTGAGAGGAAGCTGGGGTTTGTGGTTCCTGTTTTGCCTAGGGACAAGGAGTAGGAGAGAAGAGGGGCTGGTAAGAGCTTTGGCTTCTCATTTCAGGGTCATTAATGCTTCCTCAAGGGGAAGAAGGGGCTGGATTGGTGGCTCCAGTGCCCATTCCCTCATCCGTAGTCACTCTTGCGAAACAAAACTTGGCTAAGCTTTGTATTGTGGTTATTTGTGTCTACCTCCCACCCTCCTGTGAGTTCCTTGAAGGCACAGGCCATGTAAGACATGTTGCTCAGTTTGTCCCACATGGGTAGTAGGACACCATTTTTTACTGGTTGAGTAACCTGGGAAGCAGACCAAAGGAGGCACATTTCAAACAGCAATCTGAGGACGTGGTGGTGAGAAAGAACTGGTAGAGGTGGGCACCAGCTGGTGGAAGCCCATAGAACATATTAGCGGGGGAAGGACTCACTGAAGAAAATTCAGGATGCTGCTTTACCACCTAGAGGAAGGTAAGAGAATAATCACTTCTTATTTTGGACTATGTGAAATGACTTTGATCTACACCTCTTCCCGCAATCCCCTCCCTGATCCCCACTTTCCAAATTTCCAATTAGAGGAACTAGATGAGATCACAGAATGAGAATCTTGGACCTTAGAATCATCTGGTCTAAGCATTCTTGATGCAGGCAGGAATTCTGCCGAAGCCTGCTGAGCCAAGCACACCTGCCTCTGGTGCTCTATTCCCTATTGTTAAAAGGGTCTCTAAGGTCAGCTTTAGGGCTAACCTTGTATCATCACCAGCAACTTTCCTTTTTTTTGTTTTCTTATCTGTAAAACCAGGGGTTGGACTATTTCTGTGCTGTTCTTTGGTTCTGGGATAATTAGGGGAAAGTGATCTCTTTAATGCTTTGGATATTGCCAATAGACAGAAATCCTCTTAAGTGAAAGTTATCTTGATTTTCAGTTCTCAAAGCAATCTAAGGGCAACAGAGAGGAATAAGAATGCCCTGAAGCTGGCTGTCTTTGTTCCCAGCCAGAAACGGGGACTAGCGTAGCCAGGTGGCCATATTTATTTCTGGCAATTGAGGGCCGCGAAAGGAGCTGAAGCCGCTCACTGCCATGACTAGGGCTGGCACGATAGGGCCAACACCTTGAGCGCCGCTAGTTTAACGTCACGGCTCTTCTTGCTGATCCTGCCCGCTCCAGTTTTAAACCAGCGGTTCCAGGGTTCTTCCGGCCTCTCTCTGTCCCCCACCCCGAGGCTGGGAAAGCCTGAAGCCAAGACAGAGAGAGGACCCGGAAGTTGTGGTGACCTCCAAGCACGTGATGAGGGCGCCGCTGGTGCTGTCACGTGACCCGCCAACCTGCGGTACCTCGGGGCCTGACTTGCTGCTGCTCTTAAAGGTACAGACCGCGGAGCCCCCTGCTTTAAAGGGGGCTGGGGCAGAGTCCCACGGGTGGGGCGTGGTGGGGGGTGCGAGGGCGCGAGATGGAGCTCCGGGGTAACGTGGTGGGTCGCCCCGCGCGTGTGCAGCGGAGAAGCCGGAGCTGGGACCTGCAGTGGGGCGTTGATCCTTCTCATCTGTCGCAGACCTTCACCCGCCAGGTCGGAGCCAATTCTGGACGCTCGCTCACTTTGAATCCTTCGCGGGACCTGAACTGGATGCCATGGGAGGCTGTGCGGGCTCGCGGCGGCGCCTTTTGGATTCCGAGGGTGCGTAGTCCCGCCCACCCTCCTGAGAGTGACAGCCCCTGCCCCGCGACCCACCTGATTCGGGGCTCGGGCTCTGGCTCGGCCCCGGGAGGACACCCGTGGGGCCCTCGTGCACCTGCGAGTGGGGTGGGAGTCATGCTCTCTTCTCGCCTTCTCAGGGGAGGAGACCACCCCGGAACCTCTGCCCCCTCTGCTGGACCGTGGGGGCGCCCTTTGGAGGAACATGATGGGTTTCTGGTGAGTGGCCCGAAGAGTTCAGCAGAAGTAAAAAATGGGGTGGGAAGAGTTGGGAAGCAACAGGAGGAAAAAGGGAAGAAAGAGTTGAACTGAGAAAAGGGAGCTGAATTCACAAATATTTACTGAACCAGTTGGTTTGCCCTGAGGCAGTGTGTAAACCTCCAAGACTTCACTCATTTACTTCCCACCTTCACGTTTGGGCAAGATCCTACCATCAAATTTGTAAATACGTGTTGTTTTTTTTTTTTTTTTAGAAGAAAACTTTAAATCATTACTCTAGATGGGAAGCCAGTGTTTTTCCTAATGCACGTTTTAATAAACACATCCCCACTTTTTGAAAGGCCACCCATCTACCTCCTGAAATCATTCCAGTATTGAGCCTTGGGAAATCCTTCTAACGCTGATCTGAACATTGAGGGCTTAGGTGGCACACTGGGTTGGCAGTGACTTCCCATGTGACTCTGGAAGAGTTCTGTCGCCTCTCTGAGCCTCTCTGGTTGACTGCAGCAAAATGGGAAGAATGGTGGGACCACTTCGTAGGCTTGTGAAAAGAGCACATGAAATCTCTGGCACGGGGCCCAGTTCCTTTCCTATCACTGAGTGCAGCTCTGGGAAATGAGAGTAAGCAAAAAAAGAATCCTTCGTGGGTCATATAGGGCTTTGGTAGGATCTTCTTTTAATCCCCACAGACCCTGTGAGGTAGTGAGAAGGAAAACCTGTGTCCCCATTTACACATTACGTCGCCCAAGGCCACTCAGATAGGAGGCAGCAGGCTTGGAACCTGAACACAGTCCTTTGGGCTTCAAGCCCCGGGAGCTTTCTACTGTTCCGCAGCACTTCAGAGACAGTGGATCAGTGGATGAGAAATGCCCCAGGAACTGAACCATGGTGGGAGCTTGGAGGAGAGAGTCGTTAAGGATGACTTTCTTCTCTTCCTGGGGGAGACGAGATGTGAGCCCAAGTCTGTCGTCCCAAAGCCTGTATTTCTAGTCCTAACATTGAAATGGAGATGGGGTCTGGTGAGAGAGAAGAACAGGGAGCTGATTGAAGGCCATAGGAAGGGGAGATTTGGTGCTACGACTGTGAGTAGATTGTAAGCCTGGAAGGAGGTTAAGATCTGTTCTTATATGTCAGTTATATCTCAATAAAACGGAAGGGGAAAAAAAGTCTATTCTGCTCACTTCAGGCTCCTGGGCCTTTGCAACAACTTCTCTTATGTGGTGATGCTCAGTGCTGCCCATGACATCCTTAGCCACCAGAGGGCATCTGGGAACCAGAGCCATGTAAGTGACCCTCTCTACCTCCATCACCATGTTTAGTCCTTATGGGAAGATGAAGGACTCACCCTAGAGCAGGGACCCCTTTGAAAAACTCATGGTATGGGGTGGCCAAGGGGTGGGCCAAGGGGACTAAAGTTCCCAGTCTCCCAGACCGCAGAGCAGGGAGGGTTTTTAAGAATCAATTGGTGCCACGTGTACAAACTCAGATGTTGGCTGGGTGGGGCCATGGCCTATGACAGCGTTTCTTAACCCCAGTGCTGTTAATTTTAAGCCGGAGAATTCTTTGTTGTGAGGCTTTCCTGTGCACTGTACGGTGCTTAGCAGCACCCCTGTTCTCTACCAGCAGCATACCCCTGTTCTGTAGTTGAGACAAGAATGTCTCCAGACATTGCCAAATGTTCCCTGGGGGGTATAATCACCTCCAGTTGAGACCCTCTTGTCTGTGATGAGCTGGGGGCAGGGGGAGTACATGCCGAAGGAGCGCAGCCACCACCTTGCAAGTCCAACAGGGAATTTGGTCCAAGGTCAGCTTTTCTGGAAACCATTTTTTTTTTCTTGGCTGAGTAGCTACAAAGACTTTATCAAATTATTTAAAACGTTGGCATTTACATATTCACGTGTCTACGTAAAACAGTTGGAATCCTCAGGTCAGGGGTTGCGCGGGTGGTCCACACATGAGCCTGGCAGGGAAACAGATGAGACCAGGCTTGGAGCCACAGGGCTTTAAAAATTGGATATCCTCCTAGGGGCCTAAGAGGAGTAGGGGGAAGAAGAAAGGGTCACATCGGGGGTTTGGTTTAACCCCACCCTCCCAGATCTCTAACTGAATCTCCTTTCCCATTCTCAGGGGAGAGAGACCCATTTCCAGACTGTAGCTCTACTGCATATACACCCACTCCCTAAAATCGATGTGGCAACCACACCCAAGCATCCACTGGAAGAGGTCCTTATAAAATATTTATATCAGAGAAAATAAGGCACTTTGGGGAGCATTACAACTCACTCTCCTACCTGTACATTGTTCTAGACAGAAAGTAAAAATTTAGAAGCTCAAATTTTTAAAAATGAAATCTCCTGAATGTGTCACCCAAGTAGAGCCCATTTACGGGGCCATCTTTGGCCTTTGGGTCCTTAGTGTGAGCTTTCTACGGTAACCTCACCCTCCCCATTGTGCACGTAGAGAAACTGAGGTCCCAAGAGGCTAGTGTTGACCCAAGGCCATCCCTCAAGTTAGGGCTGAGCTGGGACTGGAGCCAGGTTGTGTCTCCTCTTGCCTCCCTGGGTGAAAGACTTTCCTCTGTCATCAGGTGGACCCAGACCCACCGCCCACCCCCCACAACAGCTCATCTCGATTTGACTGCAATTCTGTCTCCACGGCTGTGAGTACCCATCTGGTCCCCCCTGACCCCCGCCCCATCCCTCAGCACCCAGCTGCGACCATCGTGATTATAATAATTAAGACCATTTCCCGAGCCTTTTCTGTGTGTAGCCTGCGTTGGCTCATGTCAGTCCTACGAGCTAAGCGCTGTAACCACCCCCCATTTTCCAGATGAGGGATCTGAAGCTCTGGACACAAAGCTAAGGAGCAGCAGAGCTGGGACTTGAGCCCAGATCTGTCTGACTTCAGAGCCTATGTCTGTAGCAGGTCGACCTGGCTGGGGTCTGTCTTCCCTCGACCACTTGGTTGGGAGGCTTGTCCCTGGGACCGTCGGGGGTCTCACTCTGTTCTGTTCCAGGCCGTGCTCCTGGCAGATATCCTCCCCACCCTCGTCATCAAATTGCTGGCTCCTCTTGGTCTGCATCTGCTACCCTACAGGTCTGAGTGGGGGTGGCGGGAGGGAGGTCAGGTGGGGCCTGAAGAGCGGGGAGGCTGCAAGGGCTACGGAAGTGGTGGGAGGGTTGGGGAGTTGCGGGCGGAGGCTGACCTTCCTCTTCCCTCCCAACCCCTTGCCCTCAGCCCCCGGGTTCTCGTCAGTGGGATTTGTGCCGCTGGGAGCTTCATCCTGGTTGCCTTTTCTCATTCAGTGGGGACCAGCCTATGTGGTGAGTGTGAGGTTTTGTGTCAGCTGGGGAACCCAGAGGAACCAAAACAGAGCATTGTGGGGTAGTCTCCCCAACTTCTGAGAGGAAAGGGATTGTTTTTTTGTGAGCCTCAGGAGCCTGCTGGGACTGTCACAAGTAGGAGACGGGAGGTGAGGTCATTTTGGAGGATGGGTGGTGGTTGGGGTCGGGGGTGGGGGGCAGAGATAGGAGGAAATGGATGGAGTGTACGGAGCTCGAGATGAGCAGAGTCACCAAGACGCCGTGACGGGGGCAGCTGAGGCGTCAAGGATGAGTTCTTGCTCCAGAGTTGCTAACTGGATAGATGGAGGTCCCGTTCCCTATGAGAGGGCATGCAGGGCAGCGGGTTGGTTCTCCTTCAGCTCTGAAGCCCCCCTGCCCAGGGGATCTGTTTTCCGCTGCTCTGAGTTGATGCAGAGGAGGCCATGGCCAGACCCCTCAGGGGATCGGGGCTATATAGGGAGGCCAGGTGTGGCCACTGCCATGCTTGTCCTCCCCCCAGGTGTGGTCTTGGCTAGCATCTCGTCAGGTCTGGGGGAGGTCACCTTCCTCTCGCTCACTGCCTTCTACCCCAGGTAAGCAGGCAGAGCCGGGAGCGGGAGAGAGGACCCCCTGGTGCGGGCTTTGGTCCTTCCTCATTTCTTGTGTTCTTCTCAGGGCTGTGATCTCCTGGTGGTCCTCAGGAACTGGGGGAGCCGGGCTGCTGGGAGCGTTGTCCTACCTGGGCCTCACCCAGGCTGGCCTCTCCCCGCAGCACACCCTGCTGTCCATGCTGGGTATCCCTGCCCTGCTGCTGGCCAGGTAGGCTGCCGGGGCTGGGAGGATGAGGGATTCAAGGAGAGAACTAGACCATGCTCCCGATCTTCAGATCCCAGCAGCCTCGTAAAGAGGGGATGTGGGTTCTGGACTCGGAGAGGCCTGGTTTGAGTTTTGGAGCTGCTACCTGTTGGCTGTGTACTGTGGGACACCTTGAAATGATGTGTGTGAAGCATCTGGTACGGTGTGGATCCCGAGATGATTGAAGGGGACAGGGGTGGCCTTTCTTTGATTAATTTTGAGGGTATTGGGAAAAAATGTTAACTAGCCAATCAAACCTGTGATTTCACAGATTATTGCTTAGGGCAAGGCCCTTTAGAAAAAGTGAATCGATTTAAAGGAAAATAATAAGCCAACAATTTATATAGGACGAGTGTAGACATACCTGAGTATAGACCTGGTCTCTATAGAAGAGACTGAAAGTTCTAGCCCAGCATAGGATGAACATGTGATAATCATTAGAATAACAATGACAAGGGGCGCCTGGGTGGCTCAGTCAGTTAAGCGTCTGCCTTCGGCTCAGGTCATGATCCCAGGGTCCTGAGATCGAGCCCCGCATCGGGCTCCCTGCTCCGCGGGAAGCCTGCTTCTCCCTCTCCCACTCCCCCTGCTTGTGTTCCCTCTCTCACTGTGTGTCTCTCTCTGTCAAATAAATAAATAAAATCTTTAAAAAAGAAGAGTAACAATGACAAGAAAACAGAGCTGACGTGCTTGGTGTGAGCCAGAAATCCAAACAAGAGCCTGTGGGTAGAAACAACAAGGAGACAAATTTCAACTCTAAGGAAGGAAGCACCTTTCCTCAGTTAGAGCTCTCCGGCACAGGATCGGGGGGGCCTGCGAGGAGTACGGAAATGATGGGGGGCTGGGAGGGAGTGGCCTCTCCAGCCCAACAGAGGCTCTTCGGTCTCATCTCCATCCCACCTGTTCCTAGCTATTTCTTTTTGCTCACATCTCCCGAGCCCCAGGACCCTGGAGGGGAGGAAGAGGCAGAGACATCAGCGCGACAGCCCCTGATTGGCAGTGAGGCCGCAGAGTTGAAGCCAGGTAGGAGACCCAGGAGTCCCTCGGACCCATCCCTCTCTCTCTGGACGGGTGTTAGCCTTTCCTCTCTATGGTGGACACAGTCCGGAGAGGAGGTGGATGGCAGTGCTGGTTATGGTAAGAACCAACGGCATTCATCTATTCAAGAACTACTCACTGGGGCGCCTGGGTGGCTCAGTCAGTTAAGCGTCTGGCTCTTGATTGCGTCTCAGGTCACCATCTCAGGGTTGTGGGATCGAGCCCCGCATTGGGCTCCACGCTAAGTGTGGAGTCTGCTTGAGATTCTCTGTCTCCCTCTCCCTCGGCCCCTCCCCCATCCACGTTCTCCCTCTTTCTCTCTCAAATAAATAAATCTTAAAAAAAGAAAAAAAATGCTCAGTGAATATTTACCATGTGCTGATGATCACTGTGGGTACTGGGTGGCCGAGATGAAGAAAGGGGACAGATTCATAAACAAGTAGCTGAATCGGAAACATGTTATTTTCGAGCCTTGGTAAGTGCTGGCCGGACATAAAGCGGGGATTGCTGCTAGGAACTGGGGGGAATAGAGAAGGGTCCCACCTAGAGGAGGGGTCTCTGAAGGCCTTTTTGAGGAGGGGTCATTCGGCTGAACTTTGAGTGACAGGGAGTCAGGTTGCAGGCCGAGTGGACAGCAAGTGCTAAGAGCCAGCGATGGGAAGGAGCTTGGATGTTCAAGAAGCAGAAGGAAGGGGCCAGTGTGGCTGGGTTGGAGACGTGTAGCTATCAAACTGCATAAGAGCCGTGGAGAGATCCCGCCAGTTAATTCCTTTTTATTTTTAATTGTGGTAAAATATACCTAACATGAAGTTTACCAGTTTAACCATTTTTTTAAAGAGGCAGAGGGAGAGAGAAAATCTTTTTTTTTTTTTAAAGATTCTATTTATTTGACGGAGAGAGACACAGCGAGAGAGGGAACACAAGCAGGGGGAGTGGGAGAGGGAGAGGGAGAAGCAGGCTTCCCGCTGAGCAGGGAGCCTGATGCGGGACCCGATCCCAGGACTCCAGGATCATGACCTGAGCCAAAGGCAGACACTTAACAACTGAGCCACCCAGGCTCCTGGAGAGAGAGAATCTTAAGCGCAGAGCCCGACACAGGGCTCAATCTCACAACCCCGAGAGCATGACATGAGCTGAAGTCAAGAGTCGGACGCTCACCCGACTGAGCCACCCAGACGCCCCTTAACCATTTTTAGTTGTACAATCCCGTGGCATTTAAGTGCATTCACACAGAGTGTGAATGTGGTTGGTCCTTGCCCACCAGCACCCCTCTGCTGAGTGGGTGTGCCAACCTCACCTGCCCTTCCCTCCCTGCTCCCCTGCAGACTCCAGCTCAAGCCTCTCCCTTCAGGAAAGGTGGACTGTGTTCAAGGTATGGATGGTGGCTGTGGTGGGCGCCTCCGTGGCCAGTGCCCACCTGCCGGCCTTCCACTTAATGTCTTTGGACTCTTCCAGGGCCTGCTGCGGTACATCGTCCCCTTGGTCCTGGTTTACTTTGCGGAGTATTTCATCAATCAGGGGCTTGTGAGTGAGGGCTGCTGGAGGGGGGAGGAAGAAGTGGTCGAGGCAGGGGCCTCGAAGGTCTCTGACCATCTGCCCTGTCTGCCCTTGGCTGCAGTTTGAGCTTCTGTTCTTCCGGAACACGTCCCTGAGTCACGCTCAGCAGTATCGCTGGTAAGAAGGGAGAGAGGCTGGGTAGCAGGACAGGCAGGGGGCTGGGAGGGCCCCTTGATGCCAGGGCCTGGGGGCAGCCGGGGCCACCCTGCTGAGTGGCCACCCACAGGGGCTTCTTCCACCCTTCCTGCCCCCATCGAAGGTACCAGATGCTCTACCAGGCTGGCGTCTTTGTTTCCCGCTCTTCTCTCCGCTGCTGTCGCATCCGTTTCACGTGGGTCCTGGCCCTGCTGCAGGTACCGAGTCCGGCCCTCCCTCTGTTCCCACCTTGGCTCCCAGCTTCCCAGACCCCAGGCTTCCTTCCCTCGGCAGGAAGTGTTTGTTGCTCGCCGTCAGGTCTGAGCCCAGGGAACAGGAGGCCAGCAGGGCTCCGGCTCCGTGTAAAATGTGTGGCCTCGGGAGCCTGGCAAACCTGGGTGCAAATCCCAGCTTCTGTTCTCTGTAGCTGTGTGACTTAGGGCAGGTCCCTGAACCAGCCTGAGCCGAGACTGCCTCATTTCTGAATCAGGCGTGGCCAATATCTACTTCTCAGGGTCATCGTACCAAATAGAGATGAGAAGAAGTGTTTTAATCCACGAGAAGCACTTACTTAATGATTATTTCCACAAGCCTTGTGCAGAGACACAGGCTTTCAAATAATGTTTCCATGGGTTAAAAAAAAAAAAAAAAGGACTGTTCTTTTATTCTGGATGGTTCCTTACAATAAAATCAGCGATGTTGTAGCCAACAGGTTATTTACCGCAAGGCAGGTGAGCAAATGTAACTTGCCGCGGCACAAGTATTCCAACGTTATGTGAACAAACACAACATTCTCGCCCGCGGTCTAACCAAAGTAGCTTCACATAACCAGCCTTCATTGTTTCAAGGTCACGAGTCTATAGCCCCTGAAGGTAATTATCAAAATAAACCTTCCAGAGGCGCCTGGGTGGCTCAGTCGTTAAGCGTCTGCCTTCGGCTCAGGTCATGATCTCAGGGTCCTGGGATCGAGGCCCTCGTCAGGCTCCCTGCTTTAAAAAAATAAAATAAAATAAACCTTTCATTAGTCCAGGAAAGTCCTTTTTAATAAACTGATTCCATTTCTAGGATAACAAGATATAGAGCAAGTATAGGTTGCACTTGAGTGTTATGACAGCGCCCTGTGAATTCGTCCTCCAGCTTTCTCCCTTCTTTATCTGAGCAGTGCTGCCAGCCCACGGCCTTGTGCCCCGAAAGCCCTGAATCCTTGTGCCAACAATTCTGAACTCAGGGTTCTTTGTTAGAAGCCACCGAAATGGGGAGCTTGGGATTTTCGCTGTAATTTTAACCAAGGCTGCTCCGTAGAATTAGCAGCTTATAATCGTTGCAGAAAGAATTCCGTTACAGAAAGCATCGGGCCTCATGCTACAGACAGAAGCCTCGGCAGGGTGTTGTCAGTCACGTTAGCGTCACTGGGATGTGTTTTCTTAAGTGCAGATCTCTGAGCTCACCTCACACTTAACGAATTAGAACCTTCGAGGGCAAGGCCTATGTGGGTCACGAGATGCCCAGGTGATCTGTATGTGCATCAAGCATGCGAACCGCCATGGCGGCCTCCACACTGGGGAGGCAACCCTGTGCGCTCAGGCCTGAGACACTGGGGTCCTCTGAAGGACTGGGGCACAGAGGAGGGACCTACTCCCATGGGTGGGGTTAGAGAGTCTTCCTTAAAGACATGAGAATGCCTTAGCCAGAGTTTCTCCACCTCGGCACTCTTGACATTTGGGGCTGGATCATTCTTTGTTGTGGGGCCGTCCTGTGCACCACAGAATTGAGCAGCATCCATGGCCTCTACCCACTCCCTCCCCACTTGCTACAGCCAAGAACATCTGTAGACATTGCCAGGTGGTCACCCTGGGTGGCAAAAATCACACCCAGTTGAGAACTGCTCATCAACACCCATAGTCTCAGTCTGGTAAAATGGTGGGAGAGGGGTGGTCCTCTCTCTTCAGGGAGCCCTTGGGAGGAGGCATGAGAGCCCAGGAGAGGGGTCCTGATCCAGGCTGACCTGCAAACAGTGGTGACCAGGAGATCCCAAGTGAGGAAAGGGGAATAGCGTTCCAGGAGCGACATGAGCCAAGGCGAGGTTGGGAGAGAGACCTACAACGTCTAGGGTGCTGGGACAGGATAGGGCGAAGGCCTACCCCAGATCCCAGGGTCCGGCAGGCCAGCTGGGTGCTGGGATTTGATCCGGGCCTGACAGCCCTCTCCCAGCGTCTCCCAGAACCAGGGCCCACTGGATGGGATCGTAGCCTCTGGTCCCAGGTTCAGCCTTCCCCTCCACCTGCATTCCCAGTGCTTCAACCTGGCCTTCCTGCTGGTGGACGTGTGGTTGAGCTTCCTTCCCAGCATCTACCTCATCTTCCTGATCATTCTGTATGAGGGGCTCCTCGGAGGTGCTGCCTACGTGAACACCTTCCACAACATCGCCCTGGAGGTCAGCACCAGCTGGGCGAGGGCGTGGAGGGCCTCTCTGGGGAAGGCCTGGGCTGGGGCGGCTAGGACTGAAGCCTCACCCCTGCTTCTGCCCTCTGCAGACAAGTGATGAACACCGGGAATTTGCCATGGCAGCCGCCTGTATCTCCGACACTTTGGGAATTTCCCTGTCAGGGCTCCTGGCCCTGCCTCTGCACGACTTCCTTTGTCACCTGTCTTGATGCTCTGGCTTCTTGGGACATGGGACACACTAATCCGGGCCTGCACTGACAGGCAGGCAGGTCAGACTGCAGGCCCGCAGCCTGAGCGAGCTCTGGCCCAGGCTTCCCTGAGCGGCAGGGGTGCAGAGAAGTGCTGAGGTCCTGTTCCCCTTTGAGCAAGCCAGCAGTTTTCGCCCACTCCCAGGCTGGCCTTGGGGAGTTTCTTCATGACGTTACGTCCTCAGAATAAATGCCTATTTTGTCAGTTTTATCAATGGACTCCTGTGCCATTTTTCTGCTTGAAAAAAATGTTCTCTTGTTATACGAGCAATACAAACCCACTTTAGAATATAAGCAGGGGAGTATAAAGAAAGTATTTCAGCAGGTTTCTACCTAGTCTTTAAGGCTTTACTCATTCATTCATTCATGCATTCATTCATTCACTGTATGACGCAATCTACATATATTTTACCCCAACACTTAAGTTTGCAAACGTACAGAGAGGTTCAAAGAATTCCTACAATGAGTGTTCATGTATGCAACCACCTGGGTTCTGTGGTGAACATTTTGCTACAGTTACTTTATCACATATGTAACACTCCATCCAAATGAGTCTCTCTGATTTTCGTATTTCAAAGTAGGAGGAGGCTGACTTTAATACACTTCCCTCTTTTTTTAAAAAAGATTTTATTTTATTTTTTAAAAGATTTTGTTTATTTATTTGACAGAGAGAGCACAAGCAGAGGGAGCAGAGAGGGAGAAGCAAACTCCCCACTGAGCAGGGAGCCCGATGCGGGGCTCGATCCCAGGACCCTGGGATCCTGACCAGAGCCAAAGGCAGACGCTTAACGACTAAGCCACCCAGGTGCCCCAGGATTTTATTTTTAAGTAATCTCTACATCCAACGTTGGGTTCGAACCTACAACCCCGCAATCAAGAGTCTCATGCTCCACCAACTGAGCCAGCCAGGCACCCCTAATACACTTCCCTCTAAACACTTCAGCATGTGCATTAACTAGAATCTGGTATTTTTGTACAGTCCTTTTTTTTGGGGTACAATTTTTATACAGTAAAATGCACAAGTCATTATACTTAAAGTAACTAATGCTGGTTTAGCAGTGTTTCCCATACTCCCACGTTTGCCATGTCTGTGCATGAAAGTACTTTTATTCACTTAATATTGTCTTTATTATTATTTTTTTAAAGATTTTTATTTATTTATTTGTCAGAGAGAGAGAGAGAGCACAAGCAGGGGGAGCAGTAGAGGGAGAGGGAGAAGCAGGCTCCTCACTGAGCAAGGAGCCCGATGTGGGACTCCATTCCAGGACCCCGGGATCATGACCTGAGCCGAAGGCAGACACTTAACGACTGAGCCACCCAGGCGTCCCTCACTTAATATTTTCATTAAATGACTTTTAATATAAATTTTTTAAAGGACACTTAATGCTACTATTGAAATCATGGGTTTGAAATGCTAGTTACAGGGGTGCCTGGGTGGCTCAGATGGTTAGGCGCCTGCCTTCGGCTCAGGTCATGATCCCAGGGTCCTGGGATCGAGCCCCGCATCGGGCTCCCTGCTTGGTGGGGAGCCTGCTTCTCCCTCTGCCACTCCCCCTGCTTGTGTTCCTGCTCTCGCTATGTCTCTCTCTCTGTCAAATAAATAAATAAAATCTTAAAAAAAAAAGAAATACTAGTTATGTATTTTTTTTTCTACAACCCATAAAAATAAATGCAGACAGTTCCTGACTTACGACGATTTTGACTTACGATCTTCAACATTACAGTGGTGTGAAAGTGATTGCCATTCAGTAGAAGCTGTATTTCAAATTTTGAATTTTGATCTTTTCCCGGGCTGGCGATATGTGCGATCCTCGCTTGTGATGCTGGGTAGTGGCAGCCGACCACAGCTCCCGGTCAGCCCCGCGACCACCAGGATCAACAACGGACACACAACCCTTCTGCAGCCCTACAACCAGTACAATAGTGAATCAATTACATGAGATACTCCACACTCTATTGTAAAATAGACTGTGTTTGCTGACTTTGCCCAACTGCAGGCGGATGTAAGTGTTCTGAGCACATTTAAGGGAAGCTAGGCTAAGCAATGGTTTTCGGTAGGTTAGGTGTACTACATGCATTTTCGACTTAAGATAGTTTCAACTTATGATGGGTTTATCAGGACATAACCCTGTCATAAGTCAGGGAAAGATCAGTACATACCCTTTGGAGTTCAAAGTGAACATCCATGTACACTCTGAGACTATCTCATCACTACCAGTGATGTTTGTGGCCCACGCTCAGGGAAATGCTGACATGGTGGTTAATAGCATGGGCTGTGCAGGCCGAGAAACCTGGCCTTCAGGTCCCAGCTCTGCCATTCGTGAATTCATGATCTCAGGCAATTATCTTCACCTTTCTGCACCTCAGTTTACTGGTCGGTCAAATGTGGGTAACCATAGTACCAACACGTCATAAGGTGGTTGTGGAAACTACATGAGCTCTTGGGAAGGCGTGGTCAGCAATCAGTAGATGTTAGCTTTGTCCATGCTGTGGCTGGAATCCTGCCTTTATTTTTATTTTTATTTATTTATTTTTAAAGATTTTATTTATTTTTTTGTCGGAGAGAGAGAGCACAAGCAGGGGGAACGGCAGGCAGAGCAGGTGGAGGGAGAAGCAGGCTCTCTGCCAAGCAAGCAGCCCGCTGTGGGACTCGATCCTAAGACCCTGCGATCATGACCCGAGCCGAAGGCAGACACTTAACCGACTGAGCCACCCAGGCGTCCCTGCCTTTATTTTTATACTGCATTATGCCAATGGTTCTCAAACTTGAGTGTGCCCCAGAGGGCTGGTGAAAATACAGATTTCTGGGCCCACCGCCAGGGCTGTGATTGAGGAAGTGTGGGGTGGGGACCAAGAATATGCTTTCCTATCATACACCCAGATGATACTGCTGCTGCTATTCTTGGGACCACCCTTGGAGAACCACTGAATTATGCTTTCCCTTTTTAAGACATTCTTTATAGGGACTTGTATCTAGGATACGTAAAGAACTCTTACAACTAAAAAAAAAAAAACAACTTGGGGACCCCCCAACACTGGGCCCAACGTCATTCTTTTGCATGTAGATATCCAGTTGTCCCTGCACCATTTGTTGAAAAGACTCCCTATAGATATGTTTTAGAAAATCAGTTGTTGAAAAAAAAAAGGAGAAAATCAGTTGTTGAAAATCAGTTGACTGCAAATGTGGGGATTTATTTCTGGACTCTCAGTTCAGTTCCATTGATCTACATGTTTATTCTTATGCTAGTACAACACCATCTTGATTTCTGTGGTTTTGTACTGAGTTTTTGAAATTGGGAAGTGTGAACCCTCCAACTTTGTTCTTTTTCCAGAATGTTTTATGAATTTTAGGATGAACTTGTCAATTTCTACAAAGAAGCCAGTTGCAATTTTGATAGGGATTGCATTGAACCTGTAGATCAGTTTTGGAAGTACTGCCAACTTAACATTAACTCTTTTGATCCATGAACATGGGATGCCTTTCCTCTTATTTAGATCTTTATTTTCTTCCAAGAATGCTTTCTAGTTTCAGAGTATACATTTTGTACTTCTTTTGTTAAATTTATTTCTAATCATTTTATTCTTTTTGGTGCTTTTGTAAGTGAAATTGTTTTGTTTTTTAGAGGGGGGTAGGGGCAGAGGGAGAAAGAGAAGGAGAACCTTAAGCTGACTCCATGTCCAACATGGAGCCCGATGTGGGGTCTCGATCTGAGATCATGATCTGAGCCAAAATCAAGAGTCGGACACTTAACTGACTGAGCAGCCCAGGCACCCCAGTGGAATTGTTTTCTTAATTTCCTTTTTGGATTGGCCTTTATAAATGTATAAAAATGCCAATTGCTTTTTGTCTATTGACCTATTACCCTCCAACCTTGCCAAACTCATTATTATTTCCAATAGGTTTGTGGTAAATTCCATAGGATTTTCTATATACAAGTTCTGTCCTCTGCAAACCTATCTAATCTAGATGTCTTTTATTTGACTTTTTTGCTGAATTGCCTTAGCTAGAACCTCTAGTACAACACTGAATAGAAGTTGTGAGAGTAGACTTCCCTGTCTTGTTCCTGATTTTAGGGGAAAGGCTTTCAATCTTTCATCATTAAGTATGATGTTAGCTGTGGATTTTTTGTAGATGTCCTATATACCATATTGAGGAAGTTCCCTTCTGTTCCTAGTTTGTAATGTGTTTTTATCATGAAGATGTTTTGCATGTTGTCAAATCCTTTTTTTTTTTTTTGCATCTATTGAGATGATCGTGTGGTTTTTGTCTTTTATTTTATTGACACGGTGCCTTACATTAATTCATTTTCATATGCTAGCCCAACTTTGCATTCCTAATAAATCTCACTTGGTCATGGTTTGTGTATTAAATTTTCTAGTATTTTGTTGAGGATCTTTGTGTCTCTATTCATAAGAGATACTGGTCTGAAGTTTTCTCAGGTCACTTTTTGTCTGGTTTTGGTATCAGGGTAATGCTGACCTCATAGAATGAGTTGGGAAGTAGTCCCTCTTCTATTTTTTGAAAGAGTTTGTGAAGAACTGGTGTTAATTCTTTAAGTAGTTGCAGAATTATTAACCAGTGGAACCATCTGGACCTGGGCTTTTCTCTGCGGGTAGTTTTTGCTACGTGTGGTTTTTAAGCATTTGAGATGTGGCTAGTATGCTGAGAAACTGGACTTTTAATTTCATTTAATATATGACAAGCTACAGATGACTATTGTTGACCATATTGGACAGAACAGGTCTTGGATGGTGGTTCTCAATAGGGTGGCACTGCCCCCTATGGTCATTTTGGAAGTTTGTGGGGGTTTTGAATTTCACTATGAATGAAGGCATCGCCCTTACAGGGTGAGGGCCAATTTTCTATGCCTGAGTGGCTTCTCAGTGTCCCCACCAGACATCTAACAATATGTGCCAGGAATCTAACTTCATTTTACATGTGAATTCAAGATATATCTTGCTTGCTTTTATTTCTTTTTAAGATTTTATTTATTTGTCAGAGAGAGAGAAAGAGAGAAAGCACAAGCAGGGGGAGCGGCAGGCAAAGGGAGAAGCAGGCTTCCTGCTGAGCAAGGAGCCTGATGCGGTACTCGATCCCAGGACCCTGAGATCATGACCTGAGCCGAAGGCAGTCGCTTAACCAACTGAGCCACCCAGGTGTCCCTCTTGCTTGCTTTTAACATACACTGAAATTTCCAGGAATTCAACTATTATGTACATTGAAAGAAGATTGTGTTTTGTTTTGTTTTGATCTTAACCAAGAGCTGTTTACTGTATTTGGAAAATCCCTTCACTGAAGGCAACACTCACAGTAAAACCTATTGTTTTTGGCTGCCATTGTAGCTGCCTTGTTCACTGTGATTCTAAATCATGTAAAAAGGCTGAGTATATATACACACACCTCTTTCAAAATACCAAATACAAAGAAAAAAGTTCAGGGTGCCTGGGTGGCTCAGTTGGTTAAGCGACTGCCTTCGGCTCAGGTCATGATCCTGGAGTCCCGGGATGGAGTCCCGCATCGGGCTCCCTGCTCAGCAGGGAGTCTGCTTCTCCCTCTGACCCTCTTCCCTCTCGTGCTCTCTATCTCTCATTCTTTCTCTTTCAAATAAATAAATAAAAGCTTTAAAAAAAAAAGAAAAAAGTTCAATATTTGTTCATATTACAATTGTCTTCTTATAAATCCAAACTACGTCATTGCAAGTAGCTGCAAATCTCTATTTCTTTATATTTCCTAGGGAAATCACACCTTAGCATTTACATATTTAAGTACATGTTTGTTTTTTATCTATTATTTATTATTTTTTTAAAGATTTTATTTATTTATTTGACAGAGAGAGACACAGCAAGAGAGAGAACACAAGCAGGGAGGAATGGGAGAGGGAGAAGCAGGCTTCCTGCTGAGCAGGGAGCCCGACGTGGGGCTCGATTCCAGGACCCTGGGATCATGACCTGAGCCGAAGGCAGACACCCAACCATCTGAGCCACCCAGGCGCCCCATAAGTACATGTTTGTTTTTTAAAGATTTTACTTATTTATTTGAGAGAGAGCGAGAGAGAGCAAGCAAGAGAGAGCACGAACATGGGGGAAGGGGCAGAGGGAGAGGGAAAAGCGGACTCCCCACTGAGCAGGGAGCTCGAACCCAGGACCCTGGGATCATGACCTGAGCCGAAGGCAGACACTTAACTGACTGAGCCACCCAGGCGTCCAGTACATGTTTTAAATAAAGGATATTTTCTTTTTTCTCCTTTATAAATAAAGTTAGAATGTAGCAGTATTTACTGAAGCTGAATATATACTTACTCTATGGTCTAGCTATCTCACCCAAGAAGGTAACTATTTATGTCCACAAAAAGACTGGTATAAAAATGTTGATAAAAGCTTTACTCACAATAGCCCCAGGCTAGGTACCACCCAAATTAACAGGAGAGTTAATACATTATGGCATAGTTACATGATTAAAGAGTATTCAGCAATCATAAGAGGAGGAACCACCAGTTCATGTAAAAACATGGGTGAATCTCACAGGCTTCTGAAAGAGGCCAGACACAAAAAAGGAAATACATCATAATTCTATGTATCCGAATCTCAAGAAGAGGCAAAACTAACAGATGATGGTACAAGTGAAAACAGTTGGTATGCTTTGCTGTCTGTATGTTGCCTTTCCTTTCAGTAGCAATCAAAACAGCAACACATGATTGAACCCAAACTGCATGAAATGCACTGAGGGAGATATTAAGATGTGTAAAGATATTATCCCTGTTTTCAAGGAGCTCGGGGGCTATTTGGGAAAATAAAACACACACAGAGTAAAAAAAAAAATTGTGTGTGTTGGAAGGTTATATTATCTATGAATTTCATAAAGTGTCTCAAGATATTTGTTTTAAAAATGGGGCACTGGATCACCCAGCCACCCCATCCCTCCCACCCCCCACCACTCCAGCAACCCTCAGTTTGTTTCCTGAGATTAAGAATTCCTCCTATCAGTGAGGTTATATGATACATGTCTTTCTCTGATGGACTTATTTCGCTCAGCATAACACCCTCCAATCCATCCACGTCGTTGCAAATGGCAAGATTTCATTCCTTTTGATGGCTGCGTAATAATCACAGATCTGTACCTCTGAAACAAATAATACAATATATGTTAAAAAAAAAAAAAGAAGATAGCAGGAGGGGAAGAATGAAGGGGGGGAATCGGAGGGGGAGATGAACCATGAGAGACGATGGACTCTGAAAAACAAACTGAGGGTTCTAGAGGGGACGGGGGGTGGGGGGATGGGTTAGCCTGGTGATGGGTATTAAAGAGGGCACGTTCTGCGTGGAGCACTGGGTGTTACACGCAAACAATGAATCATGGAACACTACATCAAAAACTAATGATGTAATGTATGGTGATTAACAAAACATAATAATAAAAAAAGGGGGGGCACTGGATCTACCAGAACTGAGGCCTCCATGGCTGGAGTTGAGTGAAGAAGAGAGAGCATGGTACCTAGGATTTAGTCCCGGGGAGGAGTCCTAATTCCACCCTTCTCCTTCCCCCATGCTCGGTCCTCTGCCTCCTTCCAGTCCACTCCCCTCTTTCAATGACAATGTATCCCGCTTTGGTCAACATTAGAAAATAAAACAGTGTATCCAGAAGAGTCTCCTGTGGCCTTTGAATTAGAGGATCTGGTTTTGGGACCTCACTCTGTCACTAGCTCAGCCACCATGTGCTCGTTCAGAATTGTGGTTTTCTCATCTGTAGAATGAAATTAGTAGTAGCTGCTTGGCCTGCCTACCTGCAAGTTTGTCATGACTTTCAAATGCCTTTATGCATTTGGAGTTGCTGTTCAAATTGCAGCAATGACTGACACCTTTCAGCTTGCTGGTTGCATGATTACAGGCATTCAGAGAGAAGCAGTTGGCCAAGGGAAATGTGACGCCCACATGCACCATGGGCACCAGACTGATCAAAGCTCCGCCAGTGTGTGCTTCCTGCTCTGGGACCATTAAGGACCCCATCAAAATCTAGGCATTAACAAAATGCACCTATTAAAAACACCCATGTCACGCTTGGCTCCAGTTATGAAGCCTAGTTATCCTCATAAAGGAAAACATTCTCAGGTTTTCTTTACTTTGCTGCCCTCATTCCCATCCCTCCTATTCACAAGATTAAGTTGTTTTAACTCAAAAAATTGTCAGGGTCTAGCTTTGAAACAGCAAAGCTCTCAAGAGTTCTGATGGCTATGAAATGATGTTTGGGTTGGAATACAGTGTAGCCGTGTGATCTTGGGCAGGTCACTTGACCTCATAGGTGTCAACATCCTCTTTTCCAAAGGGCTGCTGTGAAGATTTAAAAGAGGCATTCATCAAGAGGAGTCTCAGGAAATGCATTTTATGGTTCGTAATATAATGGTACAATAGTCTGCCATTAAAAAGAATGAGACAGGTCCATATGCCTTATAAAAAGAGCTGCAAGATATGTGAATAATGAAGGAAGACCCAGAAGAGGACAAAAGAATGCTATGATTTGTGTAACACAAAAGGTGGGGATATACATATATTCCATCTCTCTATTGATACATCTCTCTGTATAAATGTGGATACATAAAAAGATATAGATGTAAGTACATATGTATACTATAAGGGTTATATCAATAAGGATCTATCAGATACCTAGCTATCTATATATCCTTATTGATATAACCCATATACACACATATGCACACATGTATCTGTATCCTTTTATGAATTTTAGCTCTGTATATACAGAGAAACATGTGGAAGATTAACACTGCAAACTGATAATTATGTTTGCCTCTGGGGAGAGAAGCTGAGGAACCGGGGGTCAGGGGTGGGGAACCGATTTCTTTTTTCCTGTATATTCTTCTGGAACGTTTACATTTTGTAATGTACATTTAATTAATGTGATTATATTTTGCAATCGTGTACATGTATTAAGAGAAAGATCGGGGCGCCTGGGTGGCTCAGTCGGTTGGGCGTTTGCCTTCGGCTCAGGTCATGATCCCAGGGTCCTGGGATCGAGCCCCGCATCAGGCTCCCTGCTCAGCAAGAAGCCTGCTTCTCCCTCTCCCACTCCCCCTGCTTGTGTTCCCTCTCTCGCTGTGTCTCTCTCTGTCAAATAAATAAATAAAATCTTAAAAAAAAAAAAAGAAAGATCGTCCATGTGGAAGGGCTTGGCACACACTAATATTTTGCCGTGAAAATATTTGTGGATGTACCGTGAACCTTCTTCATTAAGACCTCCATTTACCTAGGAGGTCCTGAGTGTGTTTTTAATTTTTCTTTAAAAAAAAAGCTGCATCAAATGTGACATGTATCATATTAAGGTGTAACAACACTGGGTGGATTGTGGGTACATGGATGCTCATTACAATAGTCTTTATTCTTGGGGCGCCTGGATGGCTCTCTCGGTTAAGGGTCCTGGAATCGAGCCCCGTGTGTCGGGCTCCTTGTTTGGCGGGGAGCCTGCTTTTCCTTCTCCCTCTGCCTGCCGCTCTCCCTGCTTGTGCTCTCTCTCTCTCTCTCTGTCAAATAAATAAGTTAATAAAAATCTTTATATAAGAAAAGAATAGTCTTTATTCTTGTCTCTATGCTTGAAATTTTTATAATAAAAAACGAAATTTAAGAAGCCCACTGGGTAGTAACTGGAGGGGGATACAAGAGTGGAACTTGGGGGTGGGGGGAATCTGGTCATGTCCTGTTTTTGATGTGAGTGCTGGTTATCCAGGTGTGCTAGCTTTATGAAACTCATCAAGCTGTACACTTGTGACCTGTCACTCGTCTGAACCTATGTTACACTTCAATTAAAAAGTTCACTAAAAAAGCCACCTCGCTGTTAAATTGAAATTTTTCATAATGACTTAGTAAGGGATTGGTAAAAAATGAGTGCAATATGATTTTTTTTTTTTTTTTGCAACTTATCATGGTCTTGGGAGTAACGGGAAGCCACCCTAAAATCAGTAGCTTTCCTTTAGCGTGAATTTACATTTCTTCATCTCCAGGGACATTGATTTTTATCTCACTCAGCCTCTTTTTCCCTTTACCTCAGGCTCCCTTGGCAATTTCTGCGCATTCCATCTCTGTTCGGGGAGGTGAAGAGGTTGGTGTCAGAATCAAGTGGATCTGTGGGGAGAGAGGGAAGGAGGGAGGGAAGGAAGGGAGACAGAGAGAAGGGGAAGGGAAAAGAAAAGAGGTGACAGGCCAAGACATGTGGAGAGGCCCTGCCACATTCTAACCCCGATGTACCAGCCACTGACTGTGCCCTGAGCTTTCCTGTCTCCAGGATTTTCACTCTGTTTTGTCTACCCAAAGTGGCCTCCTTCTTTCCCTTCAGTCTCCTAATTCCTACTTTTCTTTCAGGCGAACACTGTGCCTCCAATCTAAACTCAAGCCCAGACATGCAGCAAATACTGAATGACTGGAACTACCTTTAAAAATGTAAAACAGTCCCTGTGCTGCTAAAACCCCTGCTGATGGTTTCTTCAACCCACCTGGATCTAAATCCACAGGCCTATAAGGACTTGCATGATCTAATATTGTCTACTTCTATACTATTAATGCCTGCTCACTTTCACTGATAGCACACCGGCATTCTCTTTATTCCCAGAACCTGGCCGAGTTCATTTCTGCCTCAGGGCCTTTACACTTGCTGTTTCCCTTTCCTAGAAGAAGAGTTGGGAATGCTCTTTCCCTAGAAGACCATCCGCATGGCTCCCTTCTTTCTGTCATTTGGATCTCAACTCAAATGTCACCTCTTCAGAGGTCTGCCCTTCCTATCCAAAATAATCTTCCCATCTAACCAGTTACTTTAAAATCTTTACGGTGCTTATTACTATCTGAAATTATCTGTTTACTTGTTAATTTATGCCACTACAATAGAATATGAGTTCCTTGTGAAGTCAGGGACCATTTCTGTCTTATTCACTGATGTATTCAGTGCCTAGGACACTGCTGGTTCATAATAAAACGTTGGTAAATCAGTATTTGTGGAACAGTGAGTGAATACTAGCTAATTATTATATGTTTATTTTGTACAAGGCACTGCCCTAAAAGCTTCACATATACTAACTAAGTCATTTAACTCTCATACATCCTGTGATGTAGGTGCCATTTTTGTCATTTTATAGTTGGGGAGAAAGAAGCACAGAGAGGTTAGGAAATTTGCCTAAATTCACACAAAGTGGCGGAGCCAAGATTTGAATCCAAAGTCTGATTCGAAGTTTACCCTAAGCCTAGCTCCAAAATCTAGCAGCTCATCAGCGTTACGTGGGTGCTTTAAAAAAAAGTAAACTCCTGGCCCTGAAATTCTGATTCCGCAGGTGGTGGGTGAGGCTCGGTATCTGCGAGTAACAAAACGTGGAGAGTCGGTTTTCTCCAGGCTCCGCCCGGCCCGCCAAGGTTACGTCAGGCCTGTCCCCGCCCCTGCGTGGCGCGAAGACCACTGGGAGTTGTAGTCGCTGGCATAGTTCGTCACCGTCTCCCGGAAGTGACGTAGAGGTCCCATCTTCCCTCTTTTCGCGTTTCCGTCGTTCCGGCTACACGGTGTGACTGGCGAGCTCGGACGGTGTGTATTTCTTAGGCCTGTCCTTTGAGGAGGGGACGCAGATCGGGGTGCTTGCGGGGACGATGAGAGGTGGGGGTCGGGAGGTGGCGGCCCTGGACCCTTCTTGTCTGTGATTCCGGCTCTCCCGCAGGTCCGGCTGCGCCCGCCGCAGCCCCTCAGCGCTGTCGCCATGTCGCGGTTTTTCACCACCGGTTCGGACAGCGAGTCCGAGTCGTCTCTGTCGGGGGAGGAGCTCGTCACCAAACCCGTCGGGGGCAACTACGGCAAACAGTGAGTGGGGGGCCTGCGCCGTGGTGACCACTCGCGGAGTGCGCGGTTCTGCAGGCTCGGGAAGGCCGCGTATGTGGGAGGGAATGGAGGTGGGGGCGACGACGAGTCCGCAAGGACGCGGCGAGAGCGGGTTCTGAGGATTTCGAGAGTTTAAGGGACCAAAGCATTGTCGAAGGGACAACCTTCATGCTTCAAGGTGCTGTGAATGTGGGAGTCCACCCGCTGGGTACAAGAGTCAGAAGAGATTTCCCACTGGCCAGGTCTGTTGAATCAGCTTCCTAATTGGCCTGCATGTCCACAGCCACTGTACCACCTCTCTTCCGCTCGGCATCGGACTCCGAAAGTCCTAGTTACTCTTACCACCAAAAAATCCTGCTCACAAAAAAATCCAAAATGCTCAATTGGTATTTGAGAGCTGCTGGATGTGGCTCTGAAGCTCAGCTACCTGGTACTCCGGGCTGGCTCACCATCATCTATTAATTTTCCTCTTTTTGGTATTCACTTAAATACCCTTCCCCTGGGGTGCCTGGGTGGCTCAGTTGGTTAAGCGTCTGCTGTCAGCTCAGGTCATGATTCCCAGGGTTTTGGGATCCAGCTCCACATCGGGCTCCCTGCTCATCGAGGAATCCGCTAATCCCTCTCCCTCCCCTGCTTGTGCCTGTGCTCTCTCTCTGTCAAATAAATAGGTAAAATCTTAAAAACAAATAAATAATACCCTTCTATCTCTGTAAATTAAAATTCTTTTCACTTTTTGAAACAGTGGAATGTTTCTTGAGCTTCCTTCATACGTGCCACTTTCACCTTTTCTGAATCCCTGTGCCACTGTTTAATAATACATATAAATATGCACATATGCCCATCCGAATATGATTTTATATTATTGCCACAATCGGAAAACCAACATCGCTTATTCTAAAATACAAAATAATTGGAAAATGAATAAAGTGAAAAGAATGGAGATATGTTACCATCTGAATGTTGTCTGTGGTCTGGTCTCTCCTTATTAAAGAAAAGTGCTAGTAATGGAGGTTTAAAGCCATTAGGACCTTTTCTTTGCCCTTGGCTTCTCCCACTCTGGGAAACATTGCTTTCTATTTTCTAATTCAAGTACCACCTTAAAGCCTTTTCCATTCATTCTAGCTGAAGTACCCCTTTTTCTTGACTTTTTTCAGTATTTAGTTACTTGTGTTTTCATGTAATTAGTTTTCTGACCCAGTAAATAAATACCTGTGTTTATTTTTGAGAGGATGGAGATGGTCATCTTCGTGCAACAGTGTTTGACAAAAGGGCATACATGAAGTAGGCTTAGCTGATTGTGTTGTGGTCGATGAGGTTTTAGAGAAGAAGTATCGAGTATGATGGCCTGAGTAATTCCATTCTTTCTGCTCCTCTGAGAAGGGAAATAGAGATCACTTGAAAAGACTGGAGGAAGGGAAGTTAATGGTCTCTGTTTTTTCAAACAGGCCGTTGTTGCTGAGTGAGGATGAAGAAGATACCAAGAGAGTTGTCCGAAGTGCCAAGGACAAGAGGTGAGGCCATGAGGAGCCCAGATGATGGGGCATCTCTAGCACTGGTGGGTTTTCTGGTGTTGGTGGGCATGTCCAATGTGGTTTTGGGCTCCCAACCCAGGTTTGAGGAGCTGACCAACCTCATTCGGACCATCCGTAATGCCATGAAGATTCGAGATGTTACCAAGTGCCTGGAAGAGTTTGAGCTCCTGGGAAAAGCATATGGGAAGGCTAAGAGCATTGTGGACAAGGAAGGTGTCCCCCGGTTCTATATCCGCATCCTGGCTGATCTGGAGGACTATCTTAATGAGGTGTGATTTCTGTGGGTGAGGGAGGATCCAGAGGGACTTTTGGACCTGGGGCCTGCTCCTAACCCACTTCCAGGAATCCTGTCTCCTCTTGCTGTACATGTAGTACTTCGTGGAACTTGAGAAAAAGGGGGCTGAAGCAAAGAGAGGGACCTTTTTTGGCCAAGAATTTTAATCATACTTATTTTCATATTCTTATTTGTGTTTTTTTTTTCTTTTGGTGGTGATATACAAAGGATCTTCAAAAAAATAAGTTAACAAACACAGTTGGTAAGCAGTACAGATGGTGTACAGATAGCAAAACTCATCATGTGGGGTGGCGAAGCCTGATGTTTAGGAAATAATCCTTAGTCTCACATCCCTGTTCTCTCTTTCTTCCCTCTGTTATCCTTTAGCTATGGGAAGATAAGGAAGGGAAGAAAAAGATGAACAAGAACAATGCCAAGGCCCTGAGCACCCTGCGCCAGAAGATCCGAAAATATAACCGAGATTTTGAGTCCCACATTACAAATTACAAGCAGGTGGGGATGCTAGAGGCAGACTTTCTGAACTGTGGGGACAGTGACCCCCCTGAGTGAGACAGAAGAGCATTTGCAAATGGAAGGTGTGCCTGGAGAAGGAATCAGGACACATGTCTCCAGGGTGGAGGGGGAGGATGGGGAGGATGGGGTGATGGTTGGCAGGCATCGTTAATTATTCTCGCTTCTCCCCTGGTCAAGAACCCTGAGCAGTCTGCAGATGAAGACGCCGAGAAGAATGAGGAGGATTCAGAAGGTGAGGGGGGGGGGGGCCCTCACCGAAAGGGTTACAAGTACACAGTTGGTTCCCTTGGCATGCTTTCTCGGTTGCCCCTCTGCCTCGCTCTTTACCACTCTGACTCTCTTCTCTCTCCTTCCCCCCTCCCCCAGGCTCTTCAGATGAGGATGAGGATGAGGATGGAGTCAGTGCTGCAGCTTTCCTGAAGAAGAAATCAGAAGCTCCTTCTGGAGAGAGTCGCAAGTTCCTGAAAAAGATGGAGGTCAGAGCCAGTGCGAGACTACGAAGGGCGATTTGCCTGCCATGGACCATTCTTGGGTTCCTGGGGAGAAGACCCCTAGGCTTAGGAGGGGTGGGGTTTAGTGGAGTCTGATTTGAGAACAGGCTTTGTCTTGGATTAGAGCACGGCGTGATCTGGAACCTGGACCACTAGATTTGGGACCAGGGTCTACTCCGGGGGAGCTGTGTGTCCCTAGAGCAAGTCCACGCTTCTCTCTGGGTCTTGGTGGTCCAGTCCAGCTCTTCATATGCTGATTGATGATTAACCACTCTTGTTCTGCCCCTGAAAATCCCTGGAACCTGGGTCAGCAGGGAGAGCGGGGAGACCAGTCAGTCTCCCCGTCTTTTTCCTGATGATTCTCTTATTTCTCTAAGGATGATGATGAGGATTCGGAAGATTCAGAAGATGATGAAGACTGGGACACGGGTTCCACGTCTTCTGATTCCGACTCAGAGGAGGAAGAAGGGAAGCAGACGGTGCTGGCCTCACGATTCCTTAAAAAGTAAGAAAAGTAGTGGTGCCTCGGGCCACAGTGGGAAGTGTAGGAAGCCTGCAGTCATCTTGAAGGTGGTTGCTTCTTCTGTGGAGTGCTTTAGGTTGTCCAGGCCAGTGGAGGGATTTAGGGCAAGTATGAGGATGGAATTTGAAGGCCCAGAGTCGAACATTTAACTGCGAGATGACTCACTGCACGTGTGGTGTAAGTGTCTTCCTGGCACCAGCTAGCTGTGTGGTGTCTGACAGTCTGCTTTCATTCTCCAGTCTTCTCCAGTCCTTCTCCGTCTGTAGAATGAGGGTTACTGGCCCCCGGCTCCGAGGAGAGCTGAGAGTGATTTATAGGGCAGCAGCTCAGCCCAGGACCGGCTGGCAGCGTGGCTACCCTCGTCACTCTCCCTGGGAACTTTGTAGTATGTTAGCAAGTAGGCGGCAGTCAGCCTTTGTGAGCTTTCTTGGGGCGGTGTGGGAGCCGGGGAGGAGTCTGATTGGACTCCGGTTCCAACCCTTAGTCCTTTAGTAGCTGTCGGCTTTGCTAAGTTACTTAACCCTCATCGTAGGCTTCCGAGTCTTCCTCTGAAGTCAAGGTGATGCTTGCCCCTGTGTGCCCCACGGGGCTCCAGTATCAAGCCCACTGATAACAGTGCTGCTGTATGGGAACTCTTGCTGTTGTGGGGTTGCTCTCCTTTCAGAAATTGGGGTTGTGTTCTTCAGGAGGTAGTGAGTTCCCTGGCACTAAAGAGGACTAAACACAGGTGTTTTGTTGAAAAGCCTTTTTCATTCTGTGCTCCACTTGACTGGTCAAGCCCAGGAAGCATGTGTATCTGATGTATATTTATTTATAATGCTTTTTTTTAAAGATTTTATTTGTTTATTTGACAAAGAGATACACAGCGAGAGAGGGAACACAAGCAGGGGGAGTGGCAGAGGGAGAGGGAGAAGCAGGCTTCCCACGGAGCAGGGAGCCCGATGCGGGGCTCGATCCCAGGACCCTGGGATCATGACCTGAGCCGAAGGCAGACACTTAATGACTGAGCCACCCAGGTGCTCCTATTTATAACGCTTCTGACGCCATATGTGTGGGGTTTTTTTTTTTTTCCTCACGCCTACCAGTTCTCCAACTCTCTGGACACGAACATGGTGCTCAACTCGCAGTTCAGTTCTGAAACAACCCAGAGTTATCGCAGACCCCACAGGTTAAGGACTCAGTCCTACAAGACTGCCCCCACCTCAGAAGCCAGTGGCAAGTCCCAGGTTTGGCCCCTGTACTGTGACCAACCAGCTATAAATTCAGAGTTTCCACAGCCCTCTCCTCAATTTCAGTAATTTGCTAGAACAACCCATAGAACTTGGGAAAGCACTTTACTTGCAATTATCCATTTATTTGAAAGGGCTTTAAAGGGTACAACTCAGCAACAGCCAAATGGAAGAGATGCACAGGACGGGGTATGGGAGAACAGGCACAGAGCTTCCATTCCCTTTCTGGGTGCACCACACTCCTAGCACCTCAATGTGTTTACCAACCAGGAAGCTTTCCAAACTTCGTCATTTAGGGATGTTTATGTAGGTCCTTACCTATTACATAGGTAAGACTAAGTCATTGCTCATTGACGATTAGCTCAATCTGCAGCCTTATTCCCCTCCTAGTGGTTGTGATGAGGCTGAAAGTTCCAAACTTCTATAATCATGCCATGGTCTTTCTGGCAACCAGTCCCCTCCCTTTCCCTGGGCAACCACTGGTTTGCTTTCTCTCTCTAGATAAGTTTCCCTTTTCCAGAATTTCATGTAGCTGGAATCAACACAGTAGGTTACTTGATTGGGAGGGATTTGGCTTTTTTCACTCAGTAATTAAGATTAATCCTATTTTAATTATTTTCTTTCTCACTTTTTTTGTGCTTAAGCCATTTCTAGATTGTATTCTTTTTTTCCCTCTTACTCAATTTGTTTCCCTCTACTGGTTTGGGAGTTACATGCTATCCTTTTAGAGATTACCCTTGATTTATACTTTTAGCCTGTGAAATTTTATTTTGTATACTTAATCAAAAAAAAAAATTCTAGGGGCGCCTGGGTGGCTCAGTCATTAGGTGTCTGCCTTCGGCTCAGGTTATGATCCCAGGGTCCTGGGATCGAGCCCCGCCTCGGGCTCCCTCCTTGGTAGGAAGCCTGCTTCTCCCTCTCCCACTCCCCCTGCTTGTGTTCCCTCTCTCGCTGTGTCTCTCGCTGTCAAATGAATAAAATCTTTTTTTTTTTAAAGATTTTATTTATTTATTTGAGAGAGAATGAGAGATAGCACGAGAGGGAAGAGGGTCAGAGGGAGAAGCGCTCTCCCCGCCGAGCAGGGAGCCCAATGTGGGACTCGATCCCGGGACTCCAGGATCATGACCTGAGCCGAAGGCAGTCGCTTAACCAACTGAGCCACCCAGGCGCCCCAAATGAATAAAATCTTAAAAAAAAAATCTAAAATCAGGTTGAATTAAAATTCCAGTTGACAGAAGTTGAGTTAACCACGGGATCCTCAAAGGTCTTTGACTTGAGTTTGACTTTATGTCAATGAATAATTCAGAGACACTATATTTTACCTGTGTCACAAGACCAGTTTTTAAGGTTGATTTCCAACCAAGACGAAAGCAAGATTTATATAAGAGGAAAAAGAACAAGGAGAGAGGAACCACAGATGGTATGGGAACAGTGAATTTTGATTGCATGTTTTTTTCTCATTAGCTATCTAAGCCAACCAGAGTTGGTGTTAGTTGTTAATGGGTTTTCTAGAAGCATGATCGTCTGTTTCCATAATGTCTGCCAGGATCCTTTTTCAGCGTCTCCATATTAAATCAGTCTATACCCTTTTCTTCGTCAGATTTTCTCAGCTTTTATTTTTTGGTTAAAACAAGCACATAAAGGAATGGGTTTAATCTCAAGAGCTTCCATCTCTTTTTGGTGTGCAGTAAGGCTGTCTAGCAACATAAAGGCACCTGGACATTAGGTAGTAGGTTTGGGCAGAAAATAGGAGGCCAATCACAAATATAAGAAACATCAGAGTCTATGTTCTATTTAATTTTTTAATCAGGATAAGCCCATCTATGGGAATGCTTTAAAGAATCAGTTTAGTGAACTTTTAAATCACGTGGATTTTTTTCTCTTTTTTCAAGTGGCTTTTTTCTTTAGCACCCAAGCCTAGGGGAGGAGCAAAGGGAGAGGGAGAAGCAGACTCCCCGCTGAGCGGGGAGCCTGATGTGGGGCTCGATCGCAGGATTCCAGGATCATGACTCTGAGCCAAAGGCAGTCACTTAACTGACTGAGCCACCCAGGAGCCCCTCAAGTAGCTTTTTTCTTAATTGATATATTTTTCCAAAGTATCCAAGTGTAGTAAGATGTTATTCGTTGAACATCTTTATTATAGTTTTGGCTGACTTTATTATAGTTTGGGTTTTTTTTTTTTAAGATTTTTATTTATTTATTTGAGAGAGAGAGAAAGAGAGAGAGCACATGAGATGGGGGAGAGTCAGAGGGAGAAGCAGACTCCCTGCCAAGCAGGGAGCCTGATGCGGGAGTCGATCCAGGGACTCCAGGATCATGACCTGAGCCGAAAGCAGTCACTTAACCAACTGAGCCACCCAGGCGCCCTTTATTATAGTTTTTATTTAGGGTTAATTCTTAGCTAAGGAAGTTATTAATGTGAGTTTGGGGCTAAAATGTTGATTTAACTTGCTATATGGACATTAGAGGTAAATTACAGATCACACGTTAATGTTTCCAAATTCGTAGTTGGGGTAGGAATTCTTAAGTACAAACTGATGAAATCTAGTGTCTTGGATCCCTTCTGATAAATTACCACGTTAGACTCTTAATCAAGTGTGAGTGTTGGTTCACCACCTTGGGTGTTCTGAGGGTGAAATCTGAAGCTGGCCCCCGTACATAGAGGGCAGGGAGAGACCAAAGAAAGAGGCAGATGTCTCTCCAGGTGGGCAGGTGGCAGGTTTCATAAGCAAGGGAACTGACAGGCGAGACTTGTCTTGGAAGGCGGCAAGGCTGGTACATCTTTGCACCCACCCACAAGAATCATAAAAGTTTATATAGAGGCCTTAACAGGGTAGTGTCACATATACAGTCCAGATGGTCTTAACACGTTACTCACAAGGCTGCATTCTTGAAACGGCCCCCAGAATGGGAATGGTGGGCAGAACGTATATCGCAAGGATGGAGAGAGGGTAAGGGGTTTCCTGTTGCCCATGGCCCGCTAAAGGGTCAGCCGGCAGTTAAGTCCTCTCGATGCTCTTCAACGATGAACAATCACGATTTTTTTAAAACTTAATTAATATTTAACTGTTGATACAGAGAGCAATCAAGATTTTTTTGAAACTTCAATAATATTTAACTGTTGATAAGGTCGGCAGTGGAGGAAAAAGGCAAAAAAGATTAACTCGAGTAAAAGAAAAGGAAGACACATAATAAAACGTAAGTTTGTTGTCTCGATTATGAACCTTGATTAGAAGGTGTATTGGAGGAAGTTCGCTACATCTGGTAGCATGATTGGCCTGTGGAATTTCACAGAGATGCTGCCTACTTCTAAGAGTTACTGGCTTCTGAAGGCCTGTGTGTGTGTGTGTGTGAGAGAGAGAGAGAGAGAGAGAACCTCAGGATGAATCTGGTGGGACTGGATGCCCAAACTGTTAGGATCCTAAGCAAGAGTGTCTCGGGGCTCTAGATTAGTAGTTGTTGTTAAGAGGGTGTGGAATGATCCTTTTCAGGTTTTAGGGCTAACTTCTGTGGGTGTCTCTTAATATCTTTTGTCTCTTGCCTATGTATTTAAATAGAAGTATATTTGGTGATGCCCTGTTGGGAAAGTGGCTTGCATCAATTCGATGTATAACTGAGAGCATAAACGTTAGTTTTCTAATTTCTAACAAGATGTGAATACACCAAAATATAATCTATCATAGGGGTGAGGTCAAGCCAAATTTTAGTCTTCCAGTTAGAATTTCATAGGGTGAGAGTGGCACCTGGCTGGCTTAATCGGTGGAGCATGGAACTCTTGATCTCGGGGTTGTTAGGTCGAGCCCCTACATGTTGGGTGTAGAGATTACTTAAAAATAAAATCTTTAGGGACGCCTGGGTGGCTCAGTTGTTAAGTATCTGCCTTCGGCTCAGGTCATGATCCCAGGGTCCTGGGATCGAGCCCTGCATTGGTCTCCCTGCTCCGCAGGAAGCCTGCTTCTCCCTCTCCCTCTGCCTGCCGCTCCCCCTGCTTGTGTTCCTTCTCTTGCTGCATCTCTCTCTGTCAAATAAAATCTTAAAAAAAAAAAAAAAAGAAATCTTTAAAAAAAAAAAAAGAATTTCATCGGTTGAGAGTTCATTGTGTTTTTGAAGTATGAATCCCAGTATCCTTAGGGCTAGGAGTAAAATTTTAGGCCTGGAAAGATTAAGTTCTTTTGAAATTTAAGCAGAATTGATTTTAAAATAGCATTAGGTTTTTTGATCTTTTCAGAGCTTTAGGGATATGTCCAAGAGGTTTCAGTTTAGTTAAACATAATTGCATGTTTGCAAAGGATTTTACCTATAAAGTGAGCTTTTGATCATTAAAGAGAATGTTGCTGTAGTACAGGGAGAAAACCCGCAAGCTGTCGAGTTCTGGCATACATCCTTTGGCAAGCGGAAAAGTGATCCAGCTGGCAAATTTATAAATTATTACTAAAACATTCAGACCTTTTAAGCAGTTAAAATGAAATTCATTTGTAGATATTTAAATGGCAGTTGATGAGAATTATAATTTGAGTATCTGTTGAGTCTGGAAAGATTGGTTCATCAGTATCTATGTAAAGTTTGAGATAATTTGTCTCTTGTTGAGTTTATATTTCATTATATAGTATTAAGTTTGGAGATGGTTTCAGACACCAAGTGGCCTGAGACCGCTTTGGGATTGCCAATGATCTTTTTGCTTTTGGGGGGGAATTTTGTTGTCTTGAACAATTGTTTTTTATTTTTATTTTGTTTTTTTTATTTTTAAAGATTTTTATTTATTTATTTATTTGACAGAGAGAGTACAAGCAGGGGGAGCAGCAGGGAGAGGGAGAAGCAGGCTCCCCACTGAGCAGGGACCCCGACGCAGGACTCAATCCCAGGACCCTGGGATCATGACCTTAGCCGAAGGCAGATGCTTAACCGACGGAGCCACCCAGGGGCCCCGAACATTTTTTTTTTTTAAGATTTTATTTATTTATTTGACAGAGACACAGCGAGAGAGGGAACACAAGCAGGGAGAGTGTGAGAGAGGGAGAAGCAGGCCTCCCGCCGAACAGGGAGCCCGATGTGGGGTTCGATCCCAGGACCCCGGGACCATGACCTGAGCCGAAGGCAGACGCTTTATGACTGAGCCACCCAGGAGCCCCCAAACAATTGTTTTTTAAATTCAGAATTTAGTTTAATTCTCATAAGCGTGGAGCAGTCAGTCTGGGAACAGCAAGTTTTTTTACGCTAATTTCAAACTGATAGTTGGTGGCTGGTGAAAAGATTAGATAGAGCAACTAGTATTAAAGAGCAGCTGTGAGAACAACTGTGTCTCTTATGGATATAGTTTTCTCTGGAAAACCTGGGAGGTTAGCTATGGGGCAACATGGCAGGCTGTTTCTGTGTCCGCGGTGGCTGGGTTGGTCCCTCTACCTTATCAGACCAGGCCCCGCTGTTCCCTTCATAAGGTTTTCTTAGTGGGTGTGACAGGCCTTGGTTAGTAGTCTGGCAGATTCACATGCTTGATAGTCACTGCTTTGGTTATGGTTATGGTTAACTTTAGTTCACTCTCATAGAATATAACTTGAACCCAGGGCTTGAGGGAGAAAAAGAGAAGTTCGTGGGAAGAAGAAGCCTTAGAGGTGGAGTGGGGACTGGTCTTTCATGTCTCCCATGTTTCCTGGCAGGGCCCCCACCACAGAGGAGGACAAGAAGGCGGCTGAGAAGAAACGGGAGGACAAAGCCAAGAAGAAGCACGATAGGAAATCTAAGCGCCTGGATGAGGAGGAGGAAGACAATGAAGGCGGGGAATGGGAAAGGGTCCGGGGTGGAGTGCCCCTCGTTAAGGTGAGGGCTTTAGTGTTTTGTGTTTTTTTGGTTTTTGGGTTTTTTGTTTTGTGTTTTTCTTTTAAGGTTTATTTATTTATTTGAGAGAGCATGTGCACATGCTTGAGTGGGGAAAAGGGCACAGGGAGAGAGTCTTCAAGCAGACTCCTTGCTGAGCCTGGAGCCCAATGCGGGGCTCGATTCCATGACCCATGAGATCATGACCTGAGCCAAAACCAAGAGCCACACGCTTAAATGACCAAGCCACCCAGGTGCCCTAGGCTTTAGTATTAAAATGAATTGAGAAACCATTTGGGAGAGCATACAGGTGCCCCCCTGCCCCATTGGTTTGGGAGAAAAGTTAGGGTAAGAATGGGTTTATATCAACTTGCACATGATATGACATGTGTTGCCCAGGAGAAGCCAAAAATGTTTGCCAAGGGAACTGAGATCACCCACGCTGTTGTCATCAAGAAACTGAATGAGATCCTGCAAGCACGAGGCAAGAAGGGAACGGATCGGTAAGATTGTTGGGCCCAGACTGTGAGATCACGGGGTGAATGCTCTCTCTAAAACACGGGTGGAGGTTGGTGGGGAAATAGCACTGTTTGGGAAGATCTGTGTGTGGCTACAGTTGAAGGACTGGTGTACTTGGAACATACTAGTCCATTTTCTGCTCTTTACTCTCTCTTTGATCTTAAACCAGTCACTTAAACTTTGGGGATTATTTTCCCATCTGCAAAATGGGAATACTCATTTTCTTTAATTATTTGGTAACTGAAGAGGACGGCAGATTGTTAGCATTGTTGCTGCTTCTGTTTGGAATTTATAAAGGAGAAGCAAGTACATAGGTGGTGAGGATAGGTGGGTAATGGGAATGACGCTGCCTTGCTTGCCTGAAGAGGGCACACTGTGACAGGATAAGGTTTTTTGATTTGTCTCTGATACCTCACCCCCTTCTGCTCCCCTCCAGGGCAGCCCAGATTGAACTGCTGCAGCTGCTGGTTCAGATTGCGTCTGAAAACAACCTGGGGGAGGGTGTTATAGTCAAGATCAAGTTCAATATCATCGCTTCTCTTTATGACTACAACCCGAACCTGGCCACGTACATGAAGGTGAGGGCAATGAAGAGGAGCATCCTAGAGCTGAACTAGTGGTTTGGTCAGCGGGGGCGGGGTTTGTGGTTTGGTGCTTAGTGTCTTAAAACTCGAGGACTGTGGGAGCAGTCTTGGTAGTTGAAGGCCCCATGGATTTCTGGTGAAGGGGCTCTTAGGAGGCCTGTGCTTCTTCCACCTTCACGCCTCTCACTGCCCTCTGTTCTCTTGACAGCCTGAGATGTGGCAGAAGTGCCTGGACTGCATCAATGAGCTGATGGACATCCTGTTTGCAAACCCCAACATCTTTGTTGGAGAGAACATTCTGGAGGAGAGTGAGAACCTGCACAATGTTGACCAGGTAAAGAGAGAAATTGGAGGTGTGTGTTGTCTGCTTGCGAAGGCTCAGTGGAGACATTAGGGTCAAAGTCTGGCACTGAGATCTGGGCTCATTTGTTTGCTCTTCCTTTGCCTTCTTGTCCAGCCACTTCGTGTCCGTGGCTGTATCCTAACCCTGGTGGAACGAATGGATGAAGAATTTACCAAAATAATGCAAAATACTGATCCTCACTCTCAAGGTAGGCTTGGGCAAGCATGGGCATCAATGAGAGGGAAGGTGCAGGGAATAAAACTAAGGGTTTTACTAACAAAGTGTCTGGGGAGCCAGCCCTTCCCTTACCCCAGAATTCACACAGAGGGCCTGGGAAGATGCTAGGCCCCACTCCCATAGCTTCAGATTCAATAGGTCGGGGTGGGGGGTGTCCTCCAAATTTTGCGTTTCTTCCAGGTGATGCTGCTATCTAGGGACTATACTTTGAGAATCATTGGGGTCTGGCATCAGTCCACTTTCTTGTTTGGCTTGGATCAGAGGCATTTGGGTTGGGGAAAGTGCAAGACATTTACCCAGTGAAACATGAAGGCCCACATGTGCTCACTGAGTCAGGGGTGTAGTGATGAACGAGGCAGGCAGAGGCCTTTCACGCTCACGGAGCTTAATTTCAGTGCTGGAGAAAGGCATTTCAGTGAGTAAATAAAACGAGGCAATTGTAGATTGGGACAGGGACCCGTGTTAGTGAGAGATAGGGTGGCCGCTGTAGATAATGGTTGAAGAAAGCGTCTTAAGGCGTAAGGTAGGGGCCGTTTAAGGTAAGATCCGAATGAGGAGGAGGAGTTAATCGGGAGGAAGTAGCAGAAGAGCACACCCAGAGGAACAGAAGTGTGCGGGGAGGGGATGGTGTTTTCAGGGCACAGTGAGGAGACTGCTGATGGTGCAAAAAAAAAAAAAACCACAGTGGTAGCTGGATGATGGGGGGCAGATAACGGGGAAAGCCAGGTGCCCGGCTGAGCGGAGGGGCCTCTCCCTGCCAGAGTACGTGGAGCACCTGAAGGACGAGGCGCAGGTGTGCGCCATCATTGAGCGTGTGCAGCGCTACCTGGAGGAGAAGGGCACCACTGAGGAGGTCTGTCGCGTCTACTTGAGGCGCATCCTCCACACCTACTACAAGTTTGATTACAAGGCCCACCAGCGGCAGCTCACCCCCCCTGAGGGCTCCTCAAAGGTGAGAGTCTCCATAGCCACGGGGGAGGGGGAGGTGTCTGTCCGGACGTAAGGGCCAATCTGTTCCCTGGGGAGTCTCGGAGGCGGGGCAGGGAGGGCCAGAACCGAGGCTGGACAGAGTTTCACCTTTGGCTGCGGGGGGAGCCTGAGCTATCTCTGCCGGATCCTCTCCTAATGACGTCCTGCCCCGCGCCCCACAGTCCGAGCAAGACCAGGCAGAGAACGAGGGCGAGGACTCGGCCGTGCTGATGGAGAGGCTGTGCAAGTACATCTACGCCAAGGACCGCACAGACCGCATCCGCACGTGCGCCATCCTCTGCCACATCTACCACCATGCCCTGCACTCCCGCTGGTACCAGGCCCGAGACCTCATGCTCATGAGCCACCTGCAGGACAACATTCAGCACGCGGACCCGCCCGTACAGGTAGGGTGGAAAGGCAGCGCTCTGGCCCCGTCCTTGGGGCGGGATGGCTCGACCGGGTTAGCAGCTATCTGGCTGGTGGAGAGGTGAGCGGACACCTGCTCCTTCCCAGATGCTGCCATTCTCTGATCCTCCTGCCCATTCCCATGTTGTGGCCTGTTCGGACAGCACTAGAGGCCTCTGGGATGGAGATTTGGGTTCAGCTAACGCTTACGATCCCTACTGTGTGTCTAGTTGAGAGCATTAGGCGATCTTTTAGTTTAAAAAGGGAGAAGAACCGTAAGTCATTAAACTAAGGAAAGACGGGACCCAGATGCAGTGTGGTGTGTTGGGACGGGACAGTGGGACCGCTGACTCTGCATGCGGCAGTGCCATGGGGGACACTGACATACAGGAGCGTTGCAGCCGTATCGAAGTGCAGGTCCTGTAAACGTGTTTAAAACAATGAAGCAGTCCTGACGTGTAGAACAGTGCACATTGTGAACCTGCAAACCTGAGGTGAACCCGTGTGATGGCGGTTTTTAAATAGCATTCCCATTTGTCCTTTCTTATTCCAGTGCGTGAATTTATCTCAAGTTCTTGATCTTTGTTCCTCTTGATAGACTCCTGGTCTGTTTCCAGTGTGGGGCTATCATAAAGAAGCTGTCAGGAACATTTATAAGCCTTTATGTGGCTGTACGTTTTCTCTTGGGTAAATAGTTAAGAGTAGAATTGCTGTATCAAAGTGTAGGTGTGTGTCCAGTTTCATAAGAAACCGGTTACGCCACTTTACGCTCCTACCGGAATGTGTGCATATTATATTCCTTGTTGATATATGGTGTTGTTTATCTTTTTAATTTAAGCCACATTGGTTGTTGTTTAATGGTATCTCGTTATGGTGTTGGTTCCTAGTTCCCTGGTAACCCCTGAAATTGACCAGTTTTCGCTGGATACCAGGCCTTTGTCAAATGAATGTTTTCCAGATACTTTCTTCCTTTGTGTGTTCTGCCTATTCATTTTTAATACCATGTCTTGTGGTGTAGTCTAACAGTTTTTTCTTTTATGCTTATTATTTTTGGGGTCCTGTCTAAAGAAACCTTCACAATTAACAAAGATACTTTTTTTTTTTGAAAGTTCTTAAAGGTTTTAGCTTTCACATTTAGATCTATGGTTTTCTTTTTTTTTTCTTTTAAAGATTTTATTTATTTATTTGACAGTGAGAGAGACAGCGAGAGCAGGAACACAAGCAGGGGAAGTGGGAGGGGGAGAAGCAGACTCCCCGCTGAGCAGGGAGCCCGATAGGGGACTTGATCCCAGGACCCCGGGGTCATGACGTGCACCGAAGGCAGACGCTTAACAATTGAGCCACCCAGGCGCCCTAGATCTATGGTTTGGATAAATGGTATGAAGTCAGGGTCAAAGACATTATTTCCCCATCATACTGTTTTGGTGCCTTTGTGGAAAACCACATGAAAGAGCCCATATGGCCTCATAATTGTAAGTGTATTTTTGTTCTGTTTTATTCATTCATCTCTGCCTGTAAATAAGTTTTAAAATCAGGTAGTAAGAGTGCTTCCATTTTGGTCTTTTTTAAGAACGCTTTGGATATTCTGTAATCTTTGCATTTCCACATAAATTTTAGAATTCTATTGTCAATTTCTACAAAAATGCCTCCTGGAATTCTGTGGAATCTATAAATCAGTTTTGAGAAAATTGACATCTTAATAACAACACTGAACCTTTCAATCTTATACCTTATCTCTTTGTGTAATTTCTCTCTGCAGCGTTTTTTGATTTTCATCGTAGAAGTATTGCACATCTCTTAAGAAATTACTCCTGAAGTGGCACCTGGGTGGCTCAGTTGGTTAAGCTTCTGACTCTTGATTTCGGCTCAGGTCATGATCTTCCGGGTCGAGAGATCAAACCCTGCACTGGGTTCCATGCTGGGCATGAAGCCTGCTTAAAATTCTGTCTCGCTCTCCCACTACCCCGGCTCCCCCCCCACCCCCCCACCCCATGCTTTCTCTCTCTCCCTCTCTAAAAAAAAAAAATTATTCCTGAATATTATGAGTTTCAATGCTATTGTAAATGTAATTTTTTTTTATCTCATTTTCCAATTGTTAACTAATTACTGGTATATAAAAATACAGTTCATTTTTGTATTTTGGCCTTAAATGCATCTATTTTGCTAAATTTACTTACTTGGTTTAATAGTCTATTCACTTGTTTGTCTAGCTTTTCTGCTGAAATAATCATGCCATACGCATTTAGATAGTTTTATTACTATACCAGTCTTTATGACTTTCCTTTTTCCTTTTTTTTTTTTACTTTAAAAGATTTTCTTTATTTATTAGAGGTAGGGGGAGAGGATGAGCGGGAGAGAGGGGCAGAGAGAGAGGGAGAAACAGACTCCCTGCTCAGCAGGAAGCCCAGTGCGGGGCTCGATCCCACGACCCCGGGATCATGACCTGAGCCAAGGCAGATGCTTAACCAATTGAGCCACCCAGGCGCCCCTCCTTTCTTCTCTCTTTCTTGCCATATTGCAATAACTTAGATCTCCAGTACTTAGTGCTGCATAGAAGTAGTGAGAGCAAGCACCTCACCTTGGCCCCAGTCTTAGGGAAGCGGTCAACATTTTACCACTGAGTATAACATCAGCTGTAGTATTTTTATAGATGCACTTTCTCAGATTGACGAAGTTCTCTTCTGATCCTAGTTGAGAATTTTTGTCCTATATAGATGGTTGAATTTTGTCAAGAGTTTTTTCTGCATCTACTGATAATGATGCAGTTACTTCTCCTTTATTGTGTTCATATGATGAGTAACCGTGATTTTAGATTTTTGTATCAGCTTTTCATTGCAGAGATATGGCCTATTTGATCATGATCTGTTATCTCTTTTATATATGGCTGGATTGTGTGTGCTAATACTTTTTCAGGCTCTTTGCATCTGTGTTCAGGAGTGGTCTGATCTATATACTTTTATTGTCATCGATAAAGACTCTATCTGCACCCCCCCGCCCAGAATCTATACTACTTAAAATCTTCCCCTATCTTAATTTAGTGGCAAGTCCATATTTTCAGTTGCTTAGGCCAGAAATCTCGGAGTCAGACTCGATTCTTGTTTTTCTTTCACATCCCTCACCTGATTCCCCTGCCATTTGTATTCAGAGTCCACACCTGACCGCTTATCACTTCTGTTGCCCTTTGGTCAGAGCCACCATCTCTTCCTGGTCTCTGCTTCTGCCTTTCTTTTCCTTCAGGCTGTTCCTAGTGCAGCAGCCAGGGTTAACCCTGTTAAGTCAGATTATATCACTTATTTTCTCAAAAGCTTCCCATGGTTTCCCATTTTAAAAACATTAATGTGGCCTGCGGGCCATGTGCTTGCCTGTTCAGTTTATGCTCTCATCTTTATAGTTCCAGCCATATAGCTCTCCTGGTTCCTTGAGTACACCTGGCACAGTTCTTCCACAGGGGCCTTTTTGCATTGACTTTTCCTTTTTTCTAGAATACTCTTCCAGATACCTGCATGACTTGGTCTTTTTTTCTGTCAGGTTTTTATTCAAACATTCCCTTCAAAATGAGGCCTTCTGTAGTTATCCTGTATAAAATTGGGAATTCCTACCACCACATGGCTTCCTTCTTAACTCCCTCCTGTGTTTAATTTTTCTCCTTGGCATGAGTACCCATCTGCATATTGTAGTTATTTTGTTCTCCATCCCCTTATCCCTAGAATGTAAGCTCCGTGGAAGGATGGGGATTTGTCTGTTTTGTTCTCTGTCCCAGCCCATAGCCTAGTGCTCAGCACCTCAGTGGTGCTCAGCATAGATTTGTTGACTGCATGAACAGCTTGCCTTGTGGTTGTCACTTCTGAGTGCGTTGCCCTTCGTTCCCAGATCCTGTACAACCGCACCATGGTGCAGCTGGGCATCTGTGCATTCCGCCAAGGCCTGACCAAAGATGCACACAATGCCCTGCTGGACATTCAGTCCAGCGGCCGGGCCAAGGAGCTTCTGGGCCAGGGTCTGCTGCTGCGCAGCCTGCAGGAGCGCAACCAGGAGCAGGAGAAGGTGGAGCGGCGCCGGCAGGTGCCCTTCCACCTGCATATCAACCTGGAGCTGCTGGAGTGTGTTTATCTGGTGTCTGCCATGCTCCTGGAGATCCCTTACATGGCTGCCCATGAGAGTGACGCCCGCCGACGCATGATCAGCAAGCAGTTCCATCACCAGCTGCGGGTGGGCGAGCGACAGCCCCTGCTGGGTGAGTGTGGGGCTCTGCAGGGCAGCAGACTTGCTCATTCGTCCCTTGATGCCTTTTTTAAAGATTTTATTTACTTATTTGAGGGAGAGGGAGAAGCAGACTCCCCACTGAGCAGGGAGCCTGATGCGGGGCTCAGTCCCAGGACCCTGGGATCGTGACCTGAGCCGAAGGCAGATGCTTAACTGACTGAGCCACCCAGGTGCCCAGAAGCTTTATTTTATTTTAATTGCAAAATTGAAAAAGTCTGTATCTCCAGCATCGCTTAGGGCTCTCTGGCTCACTGCAGCCCTTGCCTCTCTATGACTGCCTAGGACCAAAAGGCAGTTTCTAGTTCAGGTCTGTGCTACTGTTGGTTTTGTAGAGAAATAGTCTTTGAATCTCTAACTTTGCCTCTTTTATTTTTTTATTTTTTAAAGATTTTATTTATTTACTTGTCAGAGGGAGAGAGTACACAAGCAGGGGGAGCGGCAACAGGCAGAAGGAGAAGCCGGCTCCCCGCTGAGCAGGGAGCTTGATTCAGGACTCGATCTCAGGACCCTGAGATCATGACCTGAGCCAAAGTCAGCCGCTTAACCGGTTGAGCCACCCAGGCGCCCCTAACTTTGCCTTTTTTAAAAGTGACAAAGTAGAAGCTGATCAGAAGGGTTGTGTTCTCTTCCTTACACTTAGCCTCATTCATACATTTCTCTCTGGGCTGATCTGTTACACCTTTGAGCTTGCTCCCTATGCTAGGGTCCGCTGTGTCATGTTTCTTTACACCTGCCATCCATTCCAGTCATAGCGGTTTTGCACTTTTGTTGTCTACTCTGAATTCCGGTTACTCTTGTTTGCCATGTTTTCTTTTCCTGGATTGTCTTTAAAGAAAAATACGCTGAAGCAGTGATAATACAGTATGGTTAAATCATGAAGGTGGTATAAGAAGGAATGATGTTTGGTAGATACAGTTCCAATTGAGATGTTAGAAATTTTTTTAGGTCAGGGCACCCGGGTGGCTCAGTTGGTTGTGTCCCAACTCTTGATCTTAGCTCAGGTCTTGATCTCAGGGTCCTGAGTTCAGCCCCCGTGTTGGGCTCCATGCTGGGTGTGGAGCCTACTTAAAAAAAAGAAGGAAGAAAAAATTTGCTTAGGTCAGGAAAGCTCCTAAGAATCTGATGACAGCAATGTACCTTTTCCTAGGGAAACGTATATGAGGATAGACATAACAATTTGTCACCATTTTCAAGGGGCTCACCAATCCCCTGAAGCATGCCACAGACTGATTTAGTCTATGTAAATGTAGTTTGATATTAAGTGATTTATAGGATCATGTAGCTGTTTAATGGAGAGCTGGGAGAGTCCCAGTCTGGTTGTTTGCTTTCCTGTCCCATGTTCTTCCTTGAGCGGTGCCTGAGGCGGGAGCCATGGTCCCAGGCTTCTCCTGGGCCCTGCCTCATTTCCACCCTTTCAGGTCCCCCTGAGTCCATGAGGGAACACGTGGTTGCTGCCTCCAAGGCTATGAAGATGGGCGACTGGAAGACCTGCCACAGTTTTATCATCAACGAAAAGATGAATGGCAAAGTGTGGGACCTTTTCCCCGAGGCCGACAAAGTCCGAACCATGCTGGTTAGGTGAGCAGAGAGGAGAGCCATGGTGGGCGGGGAACAAAAGACTGGTTGGTCTCCTTCCCTGAAGATCGCTCCCCTTTTCTCCCTTCTCCCCACAGGAAGATTCAGGAAGAGTCACTGCGGACCTACCTCTTCACCTACAGCAGCGTCTATGACTCCATCAGGTAGGATGGGCCCTAGGATGGCAGAGGGGCCCTGGCTTCGTGGTCCAGGCTCCTAATTGCACCCTGCTCTCTGCCTTCTTTCTCCCCAGCATGGAGACTCTGTCTGACATGTTTGAACTGGACCTGCCCACTGTGCACTCCATCATCAGCAAGATGATCATTAACGAGGAGTTGATGGTAAGGGCCAGGGTAGAAGATGGGCAGGTGGAGTCACGGGGAGCTTGGAGTGGAGATCTGTGTCATGTCCGTCCTCTGCCTCACTTCCGCCAGGCCTCCCTGGACCAGCCGACACAGACAGTGGTGATGCACCGCACCGAGCCCACCGCCCAGCAGAACCTGGCCCTGCAGCTGGCGGAGAAGCTGGGCAGCCTGGTGGAAAATAATGAGCGGGTGTTCGACCACAAGCAGGGCACCTACGGCGGCTACTTCCGAGGTCAGTGGTTCTGTCTCTCTCTTCTCCCAGGGTCCTGGCCCCCTTCCCGCCTCTGCACCATCATTCCTGTCCTCCTCCCCTCTCCCCCCGCCCCGCAGACCAGAAGGACGGCTACCGCAAGAACGAGGGCTACATGCGCCGGGGCGGCTACCGCCAGCAGCAGTCTCAGACAGCCTACTGATGGCCTCGCGTCTGTGCCTCCGACCCAGACCCTTCAGCCTCTCAGTCGTAGGCCACACCCCGAGTCATTAAAGTTCTATTTAGTGTTGTTACAGTGCCTGCTTGTCTGCGTGTTGCCGCAGAGGTGGGTTGGACACGTTTGTTTGCTAATTGTATTTCTGAGCTTCTGCCACATGATAGGCACAAGGCTCAGGATGCAGAGATGGCTCGTACGTATCCCTGACTTCAGAGAGCCTGCTGCTCTTTGACATCGGACAGAAAATTGTAATAACATGTGATAAGTTCTACCAGGGGTTTGGAAGGCAGTGGATGTGTTGAATAGGATGTGACTCTGGAGCATAACTGTCAGGAAAGCGTAATGGAGGCAGCAGCAGCAATGGTTGGACCTTGAGGGGGGTTGGGTGGTGGTTCTCCAGGCAGGGGAAAAGGAGAGTTAGTGTCGACCTGTGGGAAGTATGGTCCTTGGACCAGTGTGATCTGCAGTTAACCTGGACCTGATAAAGACAAGCACCATAATTAAGAGTCAGCACTGAGAAACACACCACCCCTGTGATATCTAAACATGTGATCGTATTTCTTACTTGTATTGTGTTTCCAAAAGTATTGATCCACAGGAAACTGGAGAATTTTTGTAAATGATCCTCTGCCACATTTGAGAAGCATGGATGTAGACAAAGGAGAAAGAGCCAAGTGCAAAGGATTGGAGGAGTGACAGAATAATGCACTTGCTATAAAGTGTATGTGGAGTACGGGCAGGAGGTAGGAAGGGGCCCCCTCATGGAGACTAAATGCTTTGGACTTTTGAAAACAAAATACACAAATGGATCCAGTTTTGAGAAGAGTAATGGAGCAGCATTGTAGACTATGGGATTGGAGGCCAGAGAGCCGACCAGAAAGTAAAAAGCATCTAGAGCCAGGGTGGTTAGGATCTGAGCTGAGGGAGGGGTCAAGGAGGGATGTACGGAACAAGCTGGGATGTCTGCAACCGGTTGAATGTGGAGGTAGTAGGAGTCAAGAACAAAAGGTTCTCCTGACTGGGAATAAAGAACTATAATAAGGCTATTAACAAGAAACACTTGGGGTAGTCTTTATGTTCAGGAACATACAGCGGGGTATGTAAGGTGGACCAGGAGTGTGGTTAGGTTTTAAAATGTTGAGTTGAGACACATTTGGGACATAAGCGCGGCAGCTGGAGGTTAAGAGTTTGGATCGCATATAGGTTAAGCTGCTATACCAAGGGGATTCCAAAACTGCGATGCAAAGTAGTTCACTTCTCATGTGACAGGTACAGAGGTAAGGGAGCGGTCCAGGCTTGGGGTTAAACCAGCTGTGTTCCACAAGATCATCTAGGAACCCAGGGGTCCCACTGTCTTACCGCTCCATCGTCCCCTGGGTGGTGGTTCTCATCTACATGCTGAAAGCTGGCGCACCAGCCCCACGTCCTTGTGAAGCCCATTGGAGGGGGAAGTGTAAGTAGGGGGCCTGGAAACTGCTCTGATCCCATTGGCTAGAACTTAAGTCTCATATTCTTCCTGTCCTGTGGGGAAAACTGAAATACCTGTAGCTGGATGGTTGTGTGTTCATTCAAACCTGGGGAGTTCTGTTACTAAAAGAAAGGGGCGAGTGGACACTGGGAGACAATTATTAGTCTATCATGGAAAAAGAACGGGAGATTTCGAAGTGAGTGGTTTATCAATGCTTGTCCGAAGTATAATGGGTAATACTTGTCAGAGCCAACATGATCAGCCACTTGTGTGCTGGTGTTTTACATGCCTCACTTCATTGAATTCTCTTAGAAAATTTCTATTATTTCCATTTTATAGATGGGGAAACTGAGGGCCAAAACAGGTGAAGTGATTTGCTGGAGATCACATAACTGGGAAGTGAGGGAAATAGATGCACAACAAGGTAGCCTGATTCTGTGAGCCTGGCTTTTAACCATTAGTGCTAATTACGCTTCTGGAAGGAGCAGCATAGAGAAGAGGGCTAAGGACTGAACTCTGAACATGTGAATGGTGGGTCACAGAGAGGTAGAACCAGGCGGGAGAAGCGATGGAAAGGCTAAAGATCTCTGGGCTATGCTGACTTAATACTAGATGTGGCCTGTTAGCGTTCTTTAGCAGAGGGCAGAGCCATTCATTACATTGCCCAACTCCAAGGGGTCCCTTTCCTCTTCCAGTCTATGCGGTAACCATCCAACAGTGTTGTCAAAGTTCTCTGTCCAGGGCTAGATAATATTTTAAGCTTTGTGGGCCACATATGACCTGTCACATACAAGTTTCCCGCCCCCCCCCCCATTTTTTTTGAGAGAGAGAAAGCAACAAGGTGTGTAGGGGCAGGGGGGAGAGAGAGAGAGAGAATTTTATGCAGGTTCCACTCCCAGTGTGGAGCCCGACACAGGGCTTGATCTCACGACCCTGGGATGACCTGAGCCAAAATCAAGAGTCAGACGCTTAACTGACAGCAGCCCAGCGCCCCAACTTTGCTTTTGAACAACTCTTTAGCGTTGTAAAATCCATTCTTGGTTAATGGTACAAAAATAATCCACAGACCAGATTTGTCCCAGTCCCTGTCCTAGATACAAAGTGATCGGTGCCCCTGGAATTGTACAACAGGGCATTACTGACCAAGGCCTACAATATTTGGGGTATTGTTTTAGCTCAGCTCTGGCATTTTGTAGGGAAGAAAAAGAGATGACCTCTCTCAATGCACACCCTTCAGTTTTTGTAAAAAACATTCACACGTTTTTCCCAAAAGAAAATTTTCAAAGTGTTTTTTATTTTTATTTTTTTTCAAAGATTTTATTTATTTATTTGACAGAGACAGCGAGAGAGGGAACACAAGCAGTGGGAGTGGGAGAGGGAGAAGCAGGCTTCCCGCCGAGCAGGGAGCCCAATGCGGGGCTCGATCCCAGGACCCTGGGGTCATGACCTGAGCCGAAGGCAGACGCTTAACCGAATGAGCCATCCAGGCGCCCCTCAAAGTGTTTTTTAAAAATACCTGAAACAGTGGTTTTTGTAAGCAAAAGAAAAAATTTCAGATTTACAAATAATTTTCAAAAGAAACGTGAATTTGAGCACTTTAGATGAAATGTAGCAGTTTTTGTAAAAAAAAAAAAGACCTCAGATGCACAAAATCTTAAAGTATCTTCCCAACGATGCTTAAACAGCAAATTTAGTTGAAAAAAAGTGTTTTAAAAAACAAGTAACTGCCCAACATGAGTTTGAGCTTAATCTAGCTGAAACCTGATAATTGTACAAATGAGCTCAGATTCAGAAGTTCACAAAATGAACTTCTCAAGGTCAGCTAATTGTACAAATCTAGCTGAAACAGTAGTCTTTTATGAAAATAAGATTAGATTCAGGAGTTTTCAAAACTAACTTCCCAGGAGGAGTTTGAACAAATATAGAAGATAAGAAATTTTTTTTGTTAAACTCCAGAAGATCATCTCAAAAATATGTTCAAGCAAATCTGGGTGAAATAAAAATGAAGCAGCTTTTGAAAATTAAGCTCAGATTAATAAATTATCAAAACTTTCATAAACTTGAGGAAATGGAGCTTAAGACAGCTGTTTTTGTGAAAATAAGCCCAAATTCACAGATTCTCAAATGTAACTTCCCAGCATCAGTTTGAGCAAAGTTAGCTGGGAAACAGCAGTAGTGACTCGTGAAACTATGTGAAAGCATGGGTTCGTAAGTTCTCAAAAGTTGCTTCCCATCTTATGATACTGGCCAAAAGTTAAGCTGAGTAGACCCTACCTCCCACTGCTTACAACTAAAACTGGGGGGAAAACTACAAAAAGTTATTTAAAGACAAAAATAAAAGCAAGCAGATCAGGAAAGGAAGTAAAAACTTAAGCAATGTATACAGGAGTGAGATTCCTGGTGTTTTTCTTTGTTCGTGGCTTTTACCTCTGAGGTGAGGCTACAAAAACCCCAGAGGGATCCATCTTAGCTGTGGTCACAGGACCAGGGTAAGGGGACCTGTGATTGGAAAACGTAATTGGAAATCCCATTTCTTTTTTCTTTTTCCCCCCCCTCTGGCCTTCCCATAAGGACAGGCAAAAGTTGCAAGGCTGCAGTAGTTTGGTTCTGGTAGCTAAAACTCTTGTTACCTAGGTAGAGAATCAGGGAAAGGGGACAGTGGTCTGAAGAAGGGAATCACCATTTTATTTTTCTCCTGTTTGAGCCCAGGGATGCCCCTGTCATAGAGCTCTATCTGTAGTAGAGGTATAGGCGGTTAAAAACTTCTACAGAACCCTGTCTTTCTGACCAGAGATAAATTGCCTGCTGAAACAAAAATATTCATGAGGGGATTTTGACAGAATCTAGAGTCTCACAACACAATAAGGATTGCTCAGGATACAATCTAGAATTATTCTCCATGTGACCAGTCCTCAAGGAAAGTGATGCCATTTTGGTTTGGCATCATTTGGTTTTGATGCCAAAACCAAAACCTGTAAAGCACCTATTAAAACAGTATTGTGTGAAACATAAAAACTTTTAAGTGAATGAGGATGGTTCTTAGTGTATCCTCAACAAAATACAAGCAAATGAAATCCAACAGCATATTAAAACGATCCTATACTATGGCCAAATGGTATTTATTGCAGAAATGTAAGGGTGGTTCAACATAAGAAAATCAGTGTAATACACCACATTAATAGGACAAAGGAAAAACTCATAGGATCAGCTCAACTGATGCAGAAAAGGCATTTGACAAAATCCAGTGTCCTTTTGTGATAAAATAATAGAAAACTAGGAAAAAAAGGAACTTCCTTAATGTGATAAAGGGCATTTGTGAAAAACTGACAGCTAACATACTTAGTGGTGAAAACCAAAGCTTTTCCCCCAAGATCAGAAACAAGACAAGGAAGTTCTCTTTCAACATTGTACTAAAAGTTTGAGCCAGGGCACCTGGGTGGCTCAGTTGATTAAGTGTCTGCCTTCGGCTCAGGTCATGATCCCCGCGTCGTGGGATCCCAGCCCCGCGTTGGGCTCCCTGCTCAGCAGGGAGCCTGCTTCGCCCTCTCCCTCTGCCTGCAGCTTCCCCTGCTTATGCACATGCACATGGGCGCTCTCTCTAATAAATAAAATTTTTAAAAAGTTTAGCCAAAGAAATTAGACCAAATAAAAGGCATCCAAATTAAAAGGAAAAAGTAAAATCTTTATTCACAGACATGATCCTGAATATAGAAAATCCCAAAGGATCCACAGGAGAGCTACTAGAACAAACAAATTCAGCAGTTACAGGGTAAAAAATCAGTTGTTTGTGCATCAGAGGACATCTACAGCAGAATGAAAAGGCAATCTACAGACTGGGAGAAAATATTTGTGAATCATATCTGATAAAGAGTTAACATCTAGAGTATATGAAGAACGGCTAAAACCCAGTAACAAAACCTGATTTTAACATGGTCAAAGGACTTGAAGACATTTTTTCCAAAGGTAACCAAGTAACCAATAGGCAGATGAAACATTGCGAATTAGGGAAATGTAGATCAAAACCACAATGAGAAACCACTTCACATCCATCGGGATGGCTACTATGAAATGGTATTGATGAGGATGTGGAGAAATTCAAGCCCTCGTACATTGCTAGTAAGCACGTAAAATGGTGTGGCTGCTGTGGATAACTTGTTGGTTCCTCCAACAGTAATAAAAGGAAAATGGACTTAAGTTGCTAGCTGTACACCAGCGTTCACGGCAGCCTGGTGGCAAGAGCCAAAAGATGGAAACAACCCAAGTATCCATCAGCAGAGAAATGGATAGACAAAATATGATGTGTACATATAATGGTCAGCCTTGAAAAGGGATAAAGTTCTGATACAACATGGATGAAAACATGCTAAAGTAAGCCAGACAAAGGGCATCTACATTGTATGATTCCACTTATATGAAGTATCTAGAATGGGCAAGTTCATAGAGGCAGGAAGTAGAATGGAGGTTACCAGAAGCTGGGGCACAGGGAAATGGAAAGTCCTTGCTAATGGTTACATGGTTTCGGTTTTAGGTGACGAAAGATTTTGGAAATAGATTGTGGTGACGGTTATACAACATTGTGAGTGTACTTAAATGCCACCGAACTGTGTACTTAAAACTGGTTAAAAATTACCACTATGCACCTATTTAAATTACCAAAATCCAGAACACTGAAAACACCAAGTGCTGTCTAGGGTGTGAAGCAACAGGAAATCTTACTCATTGCTGGTGGGAATGCAAAATAGTACAACCACTTTGAAAGACACTTGGGCAGTTTCTCACAAAACTAAACATACTTTTACCATACCATCCAGTAATCATACTCCTTGGTATTTACCCAAAGGAGTTAAAAATTTACGCCTACACAAAAACTTGTATGCGATGCTTATTGTAGTTTTATTCATCATTGCCAAAACTTGGAAACAACCAAGATATCCTTTGTGAGGTGAATGGATAAATAGACTGGTAAATCCAGACAGTGGAGTAAAACTCAGTGCTAACCTGATCAAGCCATGAAAAGACATGGAGAGGGGTGCCTGTGTGGCTCAATCAGTTAAGCATCTGCCTTCGGCTCAAGTCATGATCCCAGGGTCCTGGGATCGAGTCCTGCATCGGGCTCCCTGTTCAGTGGGGAGTCTGCTTCTCCCTCTACCACTCCCCACTGCTCGTGATCTCTCTCAAATAAATAAAATCTTAAAAAAAAAATGTAGGAAACTTAAATGCATTTTCCTAAATGGAAGAAGCCAATCTGAAAAGACTACCTATTATTTGATTCTAACTGCTTGACATTTAGTACAAGACAAAACTATAGAGACAGTAAAGAGATCAGTTGGTTCCCAAGGGTTAGGGAGGGAGGGATGAACAGGTGGAGCACAAAGGTTTTTTAGGGCAGTGAAATTATTACATGATACTCTAATGGTGGATACATGCCATTAAGCACTTCTCCAAACCCATAGAATGGATAACACCAAGCGTGAACCCCAATGTAAATTATGGACTTTGGGTGATGACATATCAATATAGGTTCATCAGTTGTAACAAATGTACCGTTCCGGTGGGGGACATTGATAATGAGGGAGGCTGTGCATGAGTGGGATCGGGGTATATGGGATATCTCTACCTTACAATTTTGCTCTAAACTTTAAACTCTAAAAAATCGTCTTTTTTTAAAAATGGTAAATTTCATCTTAGGTATGTTATACCACAATAAAATAGAAATGGATCAAAGACCTAAGTGTAAAACTTAAAACATTAAAGCTGTTAGAAGAGAACCCTGGAGGAAATCTTTGTGGCCATGAGTTAAACAAATATTTATCAGATACAATACCAAGAGCATGATCCATACAAGGGGGGGAAAAGACAAATTGGATCTCATCAAAATTGAAAACTTCTATTCTTCAAAAGTTACTGTTAAGAGAATGAAGACAAGCTACAGACTAGGAGAAATTTGCAAATCACATCCCTGATAGAAGATTTGTATCCAGAATATATGTAGAACTTTCAAGACTCAATAAGAAACAAAGAGCCCAATCTTAAAATGGGTAAAAGATTTGAGGAGACACTTCACCAAAGAAGATATATTGGTGGCCAATAAGCACATTAGGAGGAGACTCGATATCATTAGTTTTAGGGAAATGAAACATTAGAGCCACAAGATACTGCTATACACCTATTAGAATGTCTGAAATTAAACAGATTTGACCATGCTAAGTGTTGAAGAGGATGTGGAGGAACTTGAACTCTCATGCACTGTTGGCAGGAATGTCAAGTGGCATAACCACTCTGGAAGGCAGTTTGGCACTTTTTTACAAAGCTAAACATATAGCTACCAGATGGACGGAGGTCTCAAGAGATTTAAACCATTGAAGACACCCATAGGTAATACTCTTCCCGCCTTGTTTGCCTTTCCTGGACCAGTGACAACCCTGTGGATAGGAAGAGCAGAGAGGTATGGCAGGGCTGGGACCTGGTCTCGCTTCCCCTTCCACCACTTCTGTGCACGTGTAACCTGGAGCAGGTTTCCCTCAACTTCTCTGAGTTTCAGTTTCATCAGTACCACAGCTACATCACTGGCACACTGTAAGATTTAACAGGATCTGTGATAGTACGGTTTGTAAAAAGCTGATTAAGCAGGAAATGTTAGGCTATGTCATCATGAACCTCAGGAAGTTTTAAGCTTTTTTTAAGATTGATTTATTAGAGAGCACAAGCAGGGGGAGCAGAAGAAGGACAAGCAAGCTCCCCTCTGAGCAGGGAGCCCGATGCAGGGCTCGATCCCAGGACCCTGGGATCATGACCTGAGCCGAAGGCAGATGCTTAACGGACTGAGCCACACAGATTGAGGTCACACAGCTCATACAAAAGAAACGTGATGTTAGGAATTGAAGGGACTTTCAGTGTGCTGTGGTCAGCCTCCCACATTTTGCCAGATGAGGACATTAAAACACAGCGAGAGAGTGATTTTCCTAAGGTATTTTGCCTCCTGATGTGACTCCCACCAGTGTTCACTCCATGACCTCTCCCCTCTACGGTAGGAAAGAAACAGTCCCAAGAAGTTATCTTCGTGTTATAAGTTATGGATGCCTCTCCTGGAAAAACTCTGCCACGATTCCTGGACATGGATTGGCATCCCCCAGAAAACAAACATGACAAGTTTTCCTAGGCCTGGTCTTGACATATCTTAGCCTAAGAAGCAAATTCTGGAGCCTAAAAACAAATGGCAGCCTTATTTGGGGTAGGAAGTCAAACCTTTGGTCCAAAGACCACATGATGTGTCTAGGTCAGGCAGTGAGAGAGAAAGCCTATGGCCAGTTAAAAGCTAAGAGTTTGGGGGCGCCTGGGTAACTCAGTTCAGCATCTGACTCTTGGTTTCAGCTCAGGTCATGATCTCAGGGTCATGAGATCAAGCCCTGTGTCAGGCTCTGCACTCAGCGCAGTGTCTGCTTGAAATTCTTTCCCTCCCCCACCCCCTCTCCTCCCAGCCCCCACTCCTGTGTGCTCTCTCTCTCCCTCAAGTAGGGGGAGCAGCAGAGGGAGAGGGAGAAGCAGGCTCCCCACTGAGCAGGGAGCCCGATGCGGGACTCGATCCCGGGACCCTGCGATCATGACCTGAGCTGAAGGCAGACACTTAACCGACTTAACCAATAGACACTTAGCCACCCAGGTATCCCAATACACAAAATCTTTTAAAAAATAATAATAAAAAGAAGAAAGATCTTAAGTCAATAACCTAAATGTCTACCTTAAAGAACTAGAAAAATAAGAGCAAAGTAAACCCAAGGGAAGAAAATAAAGATAAGAGCAGAAGTAAATGAAACTGAGAACAGAAAACCCTAGAGAAAATCAATGAAACTGGAAGTTGATTCTTTGAAAAATCCACAAAGTTGAGAAACCTTTAGATGGATTGACCAAGAGAGGACTCAAATCCTAAAACAAGTACAAAAGAAGAGACATCACTACCAGCAGAACAGAAATAAAAGGATTGTAAGAGACTATTATGAACAGTTGTATACCAACAAATTAGATAACCTAGATGAAAGCAACACATTCCTAGAAGAGCACAAACTACCGAAACTAACTCAAGAAGAAATACAAAATCTGAATAGATCTGTAACAATTAAAGACACTGAGTTAGTAATTTTAAAAAACCTCACACAAGGAAAAGCCTGCCACATGATTTCATTGAGTTCTACCAAACATTTAAAGAATTAACATGAATCTTTCACAAGCTCTAACAAAAACTGAAAGAGGAAGGAAGATGACAGAATAAGAAGCACCAGGAATCCATCTTCCTACTAGACAGCAGTTGTACTGGCAGAATATGTCTGATGTAACTATTTTAGAACTGCAGTCTATTGAAGGCTTGCAATTCCAGGGGAAGTCTTGGATGGTAAATTGCATTTAATTTCAGCACATTTCAGCTCCCAGTTTGGTAGCAGCTGCCCATCCCCCAACCCCCAGCCCTGTGGCAGGCAGCGGTGCACATGTTCTTGGAGTAATTCACATGCAGCCTGTGGGAGCCAGGTTGGGCAGTAAAGACCCTGTCATTCAAATATGGGGCAATCTGTGTTCTTATCACCGATTGCTGCTTCTGATCATAGAGGTGCGCGCGCGCATAAACACACACACACACACACACACACACACACACACACACACACACACACACACACACACACACACACACACACACACACACACACACACACACACACACACACACACACACACACCATTGTTGCCAGTCCCTCTTTTCTGGTTGAAGTGATTTCCAGGGGATTTAAAGAAAGGGTACTTTTTTCCCCTTTCATTTTCTCTTCTTCCTCTTTTAGGAGTCAGTCATTAAAGACTAGAACATTCAAAAGCAACCACATATACAGGGGGAATTAGAGTTTTACACATGCCCAGGGAAAGGTGCAGGCTCAGAAAAAACCTGAGGAGACCTTAAGTTTACAATTCAGTCTGATCCTCAGCACAAACACAGCCTATAGCAATCAAAAAACAAAACCAGTTGGGCGCCTGGGTGGCTCAGTCGGTTAAGCATCTGCCTTCAGCTCAGGTCATGATCCTGGGGGTCCTGCGATTGAGCCCCGCATCAGGCTCCCTGCTTAGTGGGAGTCTGCTTCTCCCTCTCCTGCTCACCCTGCTTTTGTTCCCTCTCTGACAAATAAATAAATAAAATCTTAAAAAAAGAAAAATCTAAATAGACATATAACTAATGAAGAGATTGAATCAGCAGTCAAAATCTCTCAACATAAAAAAGCCCTGGACCTGATAGCTTCTCTGAACATTTACAGGAAAACTAACATTAATCCTTCTCAAACTTTCACCAAAAACTGAAGAGGAGGGAGAAACTTTAAATCATTCAATGAGGCCAGCATTGCCCTGATACCAAAGCCAGATGAAAACACTACAAGAAAATTAAAGACCAATATCCTTTATGAACACTGATGCAAAAATCCTCAACAAAATACTAGCAAACAAATTCAACAGTGTATTGAAAGGATTATATGCTATGACCAAGTAGGACTTGTTCCCAAAATGCCAGGATGGTTCAACATTTAAAACTCGATTAATGTAATACCACATTACCAGAATCAAGGAAAAAATCCACAAGATCATCTCAGTTGATGCAGAGGAAGCATCTGATAAAATTCAACACTCATGATAAAAACACTTCATAAACTAGGAATAAAAGGAAACTACTTAAACATAATAAAAGCCATATATGAAAAACCCACAGAGAACAACATGGTCAATGGTGAAAGATGGAAAGCATTTCTTCTAAGATCAGGAACAAGGCAAAGATGCCTGCTTATGCCACTTCTAATTAACATAGTATTGAAAATTCTAGCCAGAGCAATCAGTCAAGAAAAATAAAACATCTCCAAACTGGAGAAGCAAAATTATCTCCATTTGCAGATGACATGATCTTATATGTAGAAAAACCCTAAAGATCACACACACACAGTTTAAGTTAATAAACACAGCTAATAAACCAGCTCAGCAAAGTTGAAGGATACAAACTCAACACATAAAAATCAGTTGTGTTTCTAAACACTAACAGCAATTCAAAAAGGAAATTCAGAAAACGATTCCGTTTATAATAGTATCAAAAAGAATTAAATATTTAGGAATAAACTTAACCAAGGAGGTGAAAAATTTGTACACTGAAAATTCATTACAAAATATTGCTGAAGTTAATAAGACATGAATAAATGGAAATCCATCTCATTTTCATGGATTGGAAGAGGTAATATTATTAAGATGTCAATACTACCTAAAGCAAATTACAGATTCAGTGCAACTCCTATCAAAATTCCAACAACTTTTGGGTCGCCTGGGTGACTCAGTCTTTTAAACGTCTGCCTTCGGCTCAGGTTTTGATCCCAGGGTCCTGGGATCAAGTCCTACATCGGGCCCCTGCTCTGTGGGAAGCCTGCTTCTCCCTCTGTCTGCAGCTCCCCCTGCTTGTGCGCTCTTTCCCACCCCTCTCTGACAAATAAATAAATAAAATCTTTAAAAAAAATTCCAACAACTTTTAGTTTGCAAAAATAGAAAAGTCTGCCTAAAACTCATATAGAATTTCAAGGGACCTCAAACATCCAAAAAATTTTTGAAAACAAAGTTGGAGGCCTCACACCTCCTGATTTCACAACTTTTACTATAAACTACAATAATTAAAAGTGTGATCTTGGGACGCCTGGGTGGCTCAGTTGGTTAAGTGTCTGCCTTCAGCTCAGGTCATGATCCCAGGGTCCTGGGATTGTTCCTTGCTCAGCAGGGAGCCTGCTTCTCGCTCTGCCTCTGCTGCTCCCCCTCTTTGTATTCTATCTCTCTCTGTCAAGTAAATAAATAAAATCTTAAACAAAAAATAAAGGTGTGGTCCTGGCATAAAGACAGATATATAAGCCACAAGAATAGAATGGAGAGGCCGGAAAGAAACCCTTGCAAATATGGCCAAATGATTTGACAAGTGTTCCAAGATCATTCAATGGGAAGAAGGCAGTCTTTCTAACAAATGTTACTGGGAAAACTGGATATTAATATGCAAAATAATGAAATTGGATCCTTACACCATACCAAAAAAATTAATTCAAAATAACTCAAAAGACTTAAGCAGAAGAGCTAAGCCTCTTAGAAGAGAACAGGAAAAATATTCATGACATTGGGTTTGGCAATGATTTCTTGGATAAGATACCAAAAGAACTGGGATGCCTGGGTGGCTCAGTCAGTTAAGCATCTGCCTTCGGCTCAGGTCATGATCCCAGGGTCCTGGGATCGAGTCCCACATCGGGCTCCTTGCTTGGCAGAGAGCCTGCTTCTCCCTCTACCTGCTCTGCCTGCTGCTCCCCCTGCTTGTGCTCTTTCTCTCTCTGACAAAAAATAAATAAATAAAATCTTTAAAAAAAATACCAAAAGAACAAGCAACAAAAGAAAAAGTACATAGATTGGACTTCATCAAAATTTAAAACCTTGTGCATCAAAGGTCACCATCAAGAGAGTGAAAAGGCAATTCACAGAATGAGAGAAAAGTTCGCAAATCAGATATCTGATAAGGTGTTAGTATCCAGAACATAGACAGCCCCACATTGGGCATGGAACCTACTTTAAAAGAGGGGGGCGGTTAAGAAAACCCAAAGACAAGAGGAAAGATAGAAACAAGGACCCTAGAGAAAATTGAAGCCTCTCATACCTACACCTAGAGCACACAGTAAACACAGCATAACTCCTAACCAAATGAACATAAATCCTTACATTAAAGGCTTATTTATCTCCATTTTATTACCTGATACATCATGTCTGGCTTTCAGCATAAGATTTCAAGGCATGTTAAAAGGCAACAAAAAAACTAATTAGAAGAGACAAAATAAGCAAAGAACTGTATTTATATATAGCAGAGATTTTGGAATTATCAGACCAGGGATCTAAAATGCTATAATATGCTAAGGGTTGTAATGGAAAAAGTGGACAACATGCAAGAAAGGTAACATAAGCAGGAGGATTGAAACTCTAAGAATCAAAAGAAAATCCTAGAAACCAAAAATACTTAACAACAATGAAGAATGTCTTTGATGGACTCATTGGTAAACAGGGCACAAAAGAATCAGTGAGCCTAATAATGTTAGTAGAAACCTCCCCAAAAAAATGTGAACGGAAAAAAATAATGAAAACAAAAAAAAGAATAGAACATTCAAGACCTCTGGGACAACCTCAAAAGGCATAACATACATGGAATGGGGATATCAGAAGGAAAGAAAGAAAGGAGCAGAAGAAATATTTGATGAGTGGCTGAGAAGTTTCCAAAATTAATGAAACACCAAACCACAGATCTAGGAAGCTCAGAGAACAAAAACCAGTATAAATATAAAAAATTCTACACCTAGACATATCATACTCAAACTGCAGAAAGCCAAAGATGAAGAGAAAATCTTGCAAAAAGCAAGAGGAAATAAAATGCATTTGGAGGAAAAGGATAAATACTACATCAGATTTTTCTTTCACAAACGTTCAAGCAAGCAGAAGGTGGAGTAAAATATTTAAAACACTGAAAGAAAAAAAGCTTTTTACAATTCTCTATCCAGTAAAATCATCCTTCAAAGATGGAGAAATAAAGATTTTTCTCAAAAAAACAAAACAAAACAAACCTGAGACAATTTGTAACCAGTAGACCTGCTTGTAAGAAATGTTAAAAGAAGTTCTTTAAAGAAAAGGAGATGAGGGACGCCTGGGGGGCTCAGGTCATGATCCCAGGGTCCTGGGATCGAGTCTCACGTCTGGCTCCCTGCTCAGCGGGGAGCCTGCTTCTCCCTCTGCCTGCCACTCTGCCTGCTTGTGCTCTTTCTTTTTCTCTGATAAATGAATAAAATCAAGAAAGAAAAAGAAAGAAAGAAAGAAAAGAAAAAGAAAGAAAGAAGAAAGAAAGAAAGAAAAAAAAGAAAGAAAGAAAAGAAAGAAAGAAAAGAAAGAAAAGAAGATACAGGTCAGGAACTCAGATCTACATTTTAAAAAGGAAAAATGTTAGAGAAAATAAATGAAGGTAAAATAAAACCTTTATATTTTTTATTCTTAATCTAATATATAACTTTTTGCTTAAAATAATAGCAATAAGGTATTGGGTGATAACAGCTATGGAAAATGAATGTTACAAGGGGTGGAAGGGAGGAATTGGGAATACTGTAAGATACCTGCACTGTCCATGAAGGAATATATTTGAAAATGAACCTAGATTAGTTGTAAATGTATGTATACTGTAAGCTCTAGGGAAATCCTCATACCAAAACCAGATAAAGACAATACAAGAGAGGAAAACTATAGACTAATATCTCCATGAACATAGATGCAGATATCCTCATCCAAATGTTAGCAAATTGAATCCATCAGAGTTTAAAAACAATTATACATCATGACCAAGGAGGATTTATTCCAGAGATTCAAGCGAGATTCAACATTCAAAAATCAATTAATGTAATCATCACATCAATAAGATAAAGAAAAATTATATGATGATATCAAAGCTACAGAAAAAGCATTCAATAAAATCCAGTACTTATTCATGATTAAAAAAATAAACTCCTGGCAAACCGAGGATACAGGAGAACAAAATCTGTAACTAACATCATACTTAATGGTGATAAACTAGGTGTTTTCCTTTTAAGACTTGGGATAAGGGAAGGATATCTCTTTTCACCACTAGCATTCAACATTCTTTCTTACTGCTAGTGCAATAAGACAAGAAAAGAAAAGAAAGGTACACAGATTGGTAAGGAGAAAAGAAACTATCTTGGTTGCAGGTGACATGATTGTCTACATAGAAAATCCAAAAAAATAAATTATAAACTCCTGGATAAGACAAGAATATCTACTCTTATCACTTCTATTCAAACTAAAGTTTCGAGCCAGGACAATTAGGTGAGTTTGAGGATTGGTGTTAGTTCTGTAAATGGTTGGTAGGATTTACCACTGAGGCCATCTGGCCCAGGGCTTTTCTTTGTTGTGAGGTTTTAGATTACTGATCCAGTCTCATTATTTATAAGTCTATTCAGATGTTCTCTTCCTTTATGATTCAGTTTTGGTGGATTGTATATTTCTAGGAGTCTGTCCATTTCATCTAGCTTATCCCTGCAACTTGGCATGCAGTTCTTCATAGCATATTCTCTTCTCTCTGAAGGATTTGAAATTGGAATACTGAGCTGATTCTAACTTGTGCTGCCTCTTTCTTCCTCTTTTCTTCTTCACAATGCTATGTCTCTTCTCCCTCTCTCTTATTCTCTGCTTCTCATTTTTCAGACTTTCTCCCTCTTCACTCATCTTCAACCTTTTTCTTCTTCTTTCCCCTTACTCTCCCCCATTATCTCTCCCTCACTTTCAGGTTCCCACTTACAGAACTCAACTCATGGATCTATATGGCTTCTCTGTGCTGCTTACATGTCCCTTCAGTATAAGGAACATCATTGGTCTGGTGTACTCCACATACATTATTATGCCCCAAAGGGACATGTTTTGGCCCAATTTCTGGAGGAGGAGGAGAACAGTTCTAATGAGGCCTCCCCTTCAGGTTCAATTATCAAGGCAATGTTTCCCTATTAATACCCAGAATGCAGTAAACTTTTAGGTCTTTTCTCTTCATTGCCCTCAACTTCCAATAACTCTGTCTCTCCCTGAGTTGTCTGCATCTGAGATGAAAGGTTCCAGACAAATGGATGGAAATGTTTGTAACAACAGTCCATCTTCCTCTTTCCCTTTCACACTCCTCTAGCTTCCCCCACCCCACCCTCAACTTCCCACCCCCCACCATCTCCTTGCTCTCATTCCAGGTATCTACAAGGGAGAATACCACTCTTTTCTGCTACTTCAAAGGCTTCTATGTAGTAGGGGGCCTTCAGGCCTGGTGGCTGTGGGATGGGAAGGAACACCCAGGAGTGATCAGTGCTGGATTTCCCACACAGACCTAGAAAGCACCTTTGACCTGGAGCTGCCTTAAGCCTGACTCTATAGCCCTAAGATCAAGGGACTGAGTTTACCTGTCACATGGTTCACCCAGCCATGAGGCATCCCCTGTAGTAGATACTATAAAGTTCAGAGAAAGTGCACAGCTGTTCACTGAGATTGCAGAGGAGGTTAAAGAAGATATGGAAAGGTCAACAAAGAGTTTACAGAAGGGGGGCGCCTGGGTGGCTCAGTCGTTGAGCGTCTGCCTTCGGCTTGGGTCATGATCCCAAGGTCCTGGGATCGAGCCCTGCTTCGGGCTCCCTGCTCCGCGGGAAGCCTGCTTCTCCCTTTCCTACTCCCCCTGCTTGTGTTCCCTCTCTCGCTGTCTCTCTCTCTGTTAAATAAATAAAATCATTAAAAAAAAAAGTTCACAGAAGGTACAGAGCATGGGAAAGAGGGAGACAGAAGATGGTCTGGATTGAGTGTGTGCAAAATAACTACTTACAATTTCTCATTCTGCTGGGCCTGTAGACATGAGCAGTCAAGACTATAAACTATCAAAAGTATCCTCTCAACTCTGATGCTGGCTCTAGCTTTTATCGTCTCTCCTTCCTTTGCTTCATTGTCAAATGTCACAGAGAATACCCAACTTATTGAACACTTAGGTGCAGCAGACACTTTCCTCATAGCAGTGGTTCTCAAATTTTTTGGTGTCAGGACACCTTTGTACTCTTCATTAAGGAACCCCAACAAGGTTATGTGGGTTATAGCTATGATGTTCATCCCACTGGAGATTCAAACAAAGAAATTATTTAAATGTTAATTTCTCATTTAAAAATATCAATAACTATGTTAACATAAATAACATGGTGTTAAATGAAAAAACAATATTTTCCAAAACAAATTTACTGAGAAGGGCAGCTTGTTCTACATATTTGCAAATCTCTTTAATGTATGGTCTAATAGAAGAAAGCCAGCTTCTCATATCTGCTTCTGCATCCGACATAGCTTGATGGGTTGTTTTGGTTGAAATATATATATATATAAAAAAACCCAACCTTATATACATATATAGTTGGAAAAAGGAAGAGATTTTATTTACTTATGTATTTATTTGGTGTTTTTCAGATAATTATTGATACACTTTTTTGATACTACACCAAAATTTGACAGAATTTTTTCAAGATTAGTTAAAAATGTGGAATGTAAAATCATATCAATGAATGTATCATACTCTGTTATATGAAATTCCAGTGGTCTATCTGCCACAAATATCATTGGGAAAAAAAATCTTAATGTATTGAGAAGCTGTCAGAATCTTTTTTTTTTTTAAGATTTTATTCATTTATTTGACAGAAAGAGACATAGCGAGAGAGGGAACACAAGCAGGGGGAATGGGAGAGGGAGAAGCAGGCTTCCCGCAGAGCAGGGAGCCCAATGCGGGGCTTGCTCCCAGGACCCTGGGATCATGACCTGAGCCGAAGGCAGACGCTTAACGACTGAGCCACCCAGGCGCCCCAAGAAGCTGTCAGGATCTTGATAATATAAGTTTTCAAAAATTATAATTTTCACTTAAAAGTTAGAATTTTATCACTGGCAGCAAACATTATCAGTTTTTTCCCTTGGTGTGACAGTCTTAATTCATTTTTGTAAAAATGTCTGCCAGAGACGACATAACACTATATATAGAAAACACTAAAGTCTCCACCTAAAAACTACTAAAACTGGTAAATGAATTCAGTAAAATCACAGGATACAAAATCAATATACAGAAATCTGTTGCATTTCTATACACTAATAATGAAGTAGCAGAGAAATTAAGAAAACATTTACAATCCCATTTACAAAAATTGTACAATACAAACATTTAAAATCCCATTTACAATTGCACCAAAAATTATAAAATACCTAGGAATAAACTTTAAAGTGGTGAAAGACTTGTACTCTGGAAACCATAAAACAGTGATGAACAAAATTGAAGATGATACAAGGAAAGATATTTCATGCTCATGGATTGGGAGAACAAACGTTGTATAAAATGTCCCTACTACCCAAATCAATCTACAGATTTAATGCAATCCCTATCGAAATACCAACAGCATTTTTCACAGAACTAGAACAAACAATTCTAAAATTTGTATGGAACTCCAAAAGATCCTGAATAACAAAAGCAATCTTGAAAAGAACAAATCTGGAGGTATCACAATCTCAGATTTCAAGACATACTACAAAGCTATAGTAATCAAAACAATATGGTACTGGCACAAAAATAGACACATAGATCAGTGAAACAGAATAGAGAGCTCAGAAATAAACCCATGATTATATGATCAATTAATCTATGACAAAGGAGGCAAGAATGTGCAATGGGCCAGTCTCACCAACAAATGGCATTGGGAAAACTAGACAGCTACATGGAAAAGAATGAAACTAGACCACTTTCACCACACACAAAAATAAACTCGAAATGGACTAAAGACCTAAATGTGAGACCTGAAACCATAAAAATCCTAGAAAAGAGCACAGGCAATAATTTCTCTGACATCAGCCATAGCAACATTTTTCTATGTATGTCTCCTCAGGCAAGGAAAACAAAAGCAAAAATAAACTATTGGGACTACATCTTCTGCACAGCAAAGGGAAAAATCAATAAAACAAAAGACAGCCTACTGAATGGGAGAAGATATCTGCAAATGATATCTCTGATAAGGGGTTAACATCGAAAATATGTAAACAACTGGCAGAACTCAACACCCAAAAAACAACCCAATTAAAAAATGGGCAGAAGACATGAACAGACATTTCCCCAAAGAAGTCATATGGATGACCAGCAGACACATGAAAAGATGCTCAACATCACTCATCATCAGGGAAATGCAAATCCAAACCACAATGAGATATCACCTCACACCTGTCAGAATGGTTAAAATCAACAACACAAACGTGTTGTCAAGGATGTGGGGAACCCTCCTGCACTGTTGGTGGGAATGCACCCTGGTTCAGCCACTGTGGAAAACAGTATGGAGTTTCCTCAAAAGGTTAAAAATAGAACTACCCAACAATCCAGTAATCACACTACTGGGTATTTACCCAAAGAATACAAAAACACTAATTAAAAAAGATATATGCACTCCTGTGTTTATTGCAGCATTATTCACAATAGCCAAGATATGGAAGCAACCCAAGTATACATCAATAGATGAATGGATAAAGATGTGGTATATATTACTCAGCCATAAAAAAGAATGAAATCTTGCTATTTTTAAGAACACTTGTGGATCTGGAGGGTATAATGGTAAGTGAAATAAGTCAGAGAAAGATAAATACTATATGATTCCCTCATATGTGGAATTTAAGAAACAAACAAATGAACAAAGAAAAAAAGACAACCCAAAAGCAGACTCTTAAATACAGAGAACAAACCGATGGTAACCATAGAGGAGGTGGGTGAGAATGAGTGAAAGACGTAAAGGGAATCAAGAGTACACTTATTGTGATGAGCACTGAGTAATGTATAGAATTGCTGAATCACTATATTGTACACCTGAAACTAATAGGACACTGAATGTTAACTATACTGGAATTAAAATAAAGTCGGCCAGTCCTGAATAATAATAATTTGTTCTTCATTCTTATGAGTAAATATGGTGCTCCATAAAGAAAGGTCAGTGCAACTCACAACCCCATCTCACGCATGTCTTTCTTTGAGGTAACCATTCTTCACAACCTGTACTCCCCATTTTGACATGTAGAATCTTAAAAAGATATGTATTCAAGGGTTGACATTTAATAACATGGGTAATTTTGATTGCTTCAAGGGCATTCTTTTTCTTTTTCTTTTTTTTTTTGACAGAGAGAGAGAGAGCAAGCAGGGGGAGCAGGAGAGGTAGAAGCAGGCTCCCCCTCTGAGCAGGGAGCCCCATGCGGGGCTCGATCCCAGGACCCTGGGATCATGACCTGAGCCAAAGGCAGCCCTTTAACCAACTGAGCCACCCAGGCGCCCCCAACAAGAACATTCTTAAGTGAAACTGTAAGAGTTTTACTTTTAAGTCCATGCTGGTGAAAAGTAGGATGACTAGCAGTACAGTGTGCCAGTTACCAATTCATTGCCTCTTGGCTCCAAATCCATTCTTGCTTTGCTTGCTCCTGGAGTTGGAACTGGTAAACATTTTTTTCTTGCCAGTAGAGGGCGTTAGAGGGACACTGTCGGAAAAAGGGGCTTTTCTTGTTTCTTCTGTGTGTGTCGTGGGTTTTTTGTTTGTTTTCTGCTGGCTGTGGCATGCAGCACTGCACGGGACACCCAGTGACATTCAACTTCCAGCTTGCCAGCCCCGGTTGGTGGTTCCCTGCCTGGGACAGCCTTAGCCGACCAGCACTTCAGTAGATGGATTTCCTTCTTCCGTACCACCCCCACACACACAACCTCTCCCCCCTCAACCAACCTCCACCCCACACTGGCTATGGACCAATCAGCCCTGGGGCAACCCAGCAAACTTCTCTCCACCATCCACTGTGCTGCAGTCACATCTCTCCAATAAAGTCTGAATCCCAGTTGCGGGGAGGGCACCCACCTTTTTAAGTTTGTTACTTTCTTGGGTACTCTCCCTCAGCCTTTGGTATTTTTTGAGTTCTCTCTCTCTTTTTTTTTCTTTAAGATTTTATTTATTTATTTGACACACAGAGAGAGATAGCCAGAGAGGGAACACAAGCAGGGGGAGTGGGAGAGGGAGAAGCAGGCTTCCCGCCGAGCAGGGAGCCTGATGCGGGACTCCATCCCAGGACCCTGGGATCATGACCTGAGCCGAAGGCAGACGATTAACAACTGAGCCACCCAGGCGCCCCTTGAGTTCTCTTTTATTCATACTTAGTAGTAATCCCAGGTAAATAGTTCATCATTCATTATGTTAAAACTTCCCCGTTTAAATGACTGTTTCTGCCTCATGATTGAATCCTGATTGATACAGAATTAGTACCAAGAGAGGTGCCAGGATATAGATCCACAAGGATGGAATTTGGGGGTTTGTTTGGTCATGCCATTGGGTTCAAACTCCTTGAAAATGGGAAATGGAGGGGGGCGGGGCGTGTGCCTGGGTGGCTCAGTCGGTTGAGCCTCCAACTCTTGGTTTTGGGCCAGGTCGTGATCTCAGAGTCATGAGAATGAGCCTTGAGTAGGACTACGCACTCCCTGGGGTCTTTGCTTGAGATTCTCTCTCTCTCCCACTGCCCCTCTCCTGTTCAGGTTCTCTCTCTCTCTCCAAATAAATAAACTCCTTTAAAAAAAATGGGAAGTGGGATGTTAGTAATCCATGATGTACAGTAGTGTCACAGTTAATCCAAATGTCACCTGTGGCTTATTTGATGAGTATGCATTAACTAAAGCATGTGTTTTGGGAGCCTGAGTGGCTATTGCATTTGACTGTTGTATCAGTAATGATAACTATGAGGACTGAACTGTGGGATGAATTCATCTAAGTGCACTGGATGTTTACAGAGGGAAAATGACAAACTCAGATTCTTTAACTCTCAGGTCCCTGTCATGGTCTCAGGACCAGAGAGCTTCCATGACAACTAAAATTATCTGTTTTCTCCTGTGCCACAATGCCGATTTTGCTTAAAATAAAAAAAATAAAACCTGTGTGGAGCATTTCTGCTTTCAGCCAGGATGGAATAACAAGGACCAGATTTACCCTCTCCAGAAGAAATAAAATTCTTTTTTTCACAGAATACACAAAATCATCTATGTAAAAAAACCAGTGAAGTCGGCAAAAGTGCTAGTAGAACCAGTAAGTGAATTTAGCAAGGTTATAGAACACAATATCAACATACAAAAAGCAATTGTACTCCTGTATTCTAGCAACAAACAATTAAAAATTAAAATGTTTAAAAAACATTTACAAAAGTACCAAACAATGAAATGTTTGGGGATAAACCTAACAAAAGATGTGAAAGACATATGCACTAAAAACTACAAAGAATGAAAAATGAGTAATCTCAACAAATTGAGAGCTATACTTCGCTCATTGATTGGAAGACTCAATATTGTTAAGATAGCAGTTCTTCTTGAATTGGTATATGCAATCCAAACTAAATCCCAACAGACGTTCTTATAGAAATTTACAAGCTATTTCTAAAATATATATGGAAATGCAAAGGACCTAGAATAGTCAAAACAACTCTGAAAAAGAAGAACAAAGTAGAGGGCTACCACTACAGTAGTCTCAAGTCTTGCTATAAAACTACAGTAATCAAAAACAATGTAGTCTTGTAAAGACAGACAAACTGCAGAAATAAACACACACATATATGGACAACTGACTTTTGACAAAGTCACTAAAGTAATGCAATGGAGCAAGGGTACCTTTTCAACAAATTATGCTAGAATAATTATTTATCCATATCCCCCACGAAAATACTTTGATCCATATCTCATTCCATATACAAAAAGTAACTCAAAATGGATCATAGACCTTAATATAAAACCTAAAACTATAAATCTTCCAGAAGAAAACACAGGAGAAAATCTTCGTGACTTTCAGTTAGGGCAATGACTTCTTAGATTCAACACCAAAAGAACAATCCATGAAAGAAAAAAAAAGTATAAATTAGACTTCATCAAAATAAGAAAATGTATGCTCTTCAGAAGGCATTCTTTTTTTTTTATGCATTTGAGAGGCAGAGACAGAGCACAAGCAGGGGGAGAGGCAGGGGGGAGGGAGAAGCAGGCTCCCCCCTAAGCCGGAGCCTGACACAGGGCTCCATCCCAGGACCCGGAGATCACAACCCCAGCTGAAGGCAGATGCTTAACAAACTGAGCCACCCAGGCACCCCAAAAGGCACTCTTAAGATAAGCTATCAACTGGGAGAAAATCCTTGCAAAGCATATATCTGATTTAGGATAAAGAACTCTCAAGACTCAACAGGGAAAGCAAACAACCCAATTAAAAGATGGGCAAAAGATTTGAACAGACACTTCACCAAAGAAGGTATATGGATGGAAAATAAGCACATAAAAATATGGTTTAATTGCAAATAAAACCACAATGAGATAGCACTCTATATCTATCAGAATAACTACAATGTAAAGACTGATCATATCAAGCATCAACAAGAATGTGGAGCAACTGGAACTGTCAGTAGAAACAGTTTGGTAGTTTCTTAAAAAGTTAACATACACCTACCATATGATCCAGCTATTCCAATTTTAGGTATTTATCCAGAGAAAAGGAAATATATGTCCACACAAAAACTTACACATGAATGTTCATGGAAACTTTAGTTGTAAAAGCCAAAAAACTGGAAACAACTCAAAGATCCAGCAACAGGTGAATGGATAAGCAAATTGTGATATAAACATAAAATGGACTACTACTCCACAATAAAAAGGGAGGAACTATTGATATTCAACAACATGGATGAACCTCAAAATAATTGTGCTGAGTGAAAGAAGCCAGACCAAAAACGGTGCAAACTGCATGATTCCATCTACATAGAACTCTAGAACATATGTGACTTCTACCTACCCTGAAAGAAAAAAAAAGGAAAAAGCCTGTAAGACACCCATTGAACTCTACCTAAAAGTATACATGCTGATGTATTTAGGGTGAAGTGTATTGATTTTATTCAGTTAACTTTGAAATGCATTGAAAAATTATATTACAAAAAAACACTATGATTGATAGTTCACCATAGGATGAACTATCCTATGTTCATCTACTCATCTATCCATGGAAAAATGGATAGATGGATACCTATGTGATAACACAAGTATAGTAAAATGTTAGTGATAGAATCTTGTTTGTGGATATTCAGATGCTCACCATAAATTCCTTTCAGTGATTTTATATTTTTGGAAACTTTCAAGATAAAATTTTGGGGTAAAATGACTAGGACTATGGGTTTGAATGGCTTATTTTTGAGATACACATAGGATCCAAATAGAGGTGCGAAGTAGGCACTTGAATATGTAAGCATTAAGTTCAGGGTATAGATTACGGCTTAAGATATACATTTGTGATTCATCAGTGTTTAGATCAGAGGTTGGCAAACTACAGATTGCAAGCCAAATCTAGCTTCCCACCTATTTTTGTATGGCTGTGAACTAAGAATGATTTGTACAATTTTAGTTGGTTGAAAAAAAAAAAAGAAGAATGACATGTGAAAATTTTACAAAATCCAAATTTCAGTGTTTATCAAGTTTTATTATAAGAATACACACACACTGGGACACCTGAGGGGCTCAGTCCATTGAGCATCTGCCTTCGGCTCAGGTCATGATCCCAAGGTCCTGGGATTGAGTCCTGCATTGGGCTCCCTGCTCAGCGGGAGCCTGCTTCTCTCTCTGCCCTTCCCCCCCTTGAGTGTGCGCTCCCTCTCTCTCTCTCTCTCAAATAAATAAATGAAATCTTTTTAGAAAAAAGAATTAGCTTCTTCTTAAAAGATTATTTATTTATATATTTATTTAATTGAGAGAGAAAGAGAGAGAGAGCAAGCATGAGTAGGGGGAGGAGCAAAGGGAGTGGGAGGGGGAAAGAATTCCAAGCAGACTCCCTGCTAAATGCAGAGATCTATGTAGGTCTGGATCTCAGGACCCTGAGATCATGACCCGAGCCAAAACCAAGAGTCGGATGCTCCACTGATGAGCCACCCAGACACCCCTCAAGAATTAGTTTCTATGAATAGAGTGGGTGGAAGAATGACGGGCAAAAATATTTTTAAAGAAATTGAGAAAACACTAATTCATTACAAACTGAAGTGGAATCTGCTAAGATGTGTTACAACTGATGTTGGTAAAAAAATGAGTAGAAAAAGTCTTGGTTGGACAAATTTTCAAAGCTTGTGAATATGTAAGGTGTTTAAAGCCTGTAATTATTAATTTTATTATTCATCAGCAGGTACTTTGCAGAAATTATCTGAATGTATTATATAAACTTCATTTGCTCTTTTGGACTTTACCATCATAAACTTTTCCTAGAAACAGAAGCTGAATATTCTGACTTACCCTACCACATAGCAATTTGATGTCTTAGCAATATAACATTCTGTTGGGGGTTTTTTAACTCAGGTTTTAGACTGAAATTTTTCTGAATGAGAAGAACCACATTCAGCCACTACTGTCAAATGCTGAATGGCTTTGGTAACTAGCTTTTGTTGCAGACCTGACAATGTTTCTTAATGAGTTCAACCTAAAATTATAAGGCAAAATAGCACTTATATACAGAACTTATACTGCTGTAAAGTAATTTTGGCAACATTGTTTGAATTACAACTAATGTCAAGCTGCTTTATACACAGGATGTCAAAAGTTAAAACAAAAAGATCTCAATTCCGACAAAAATTTGAAATAGCTGTCTATATTTTCCAAACTCGAACTACAATTCCAGCAGCAATTTTAAGACTTCGATACAAGTATAAAGGAAGTTTCTGTATTTCAAAATCCATTTGTGTGATTGAGGCAATTCCATTTAATCTTCAATTGGAAGTGATCAAACTGCAATGTGGTGACATGCTAAAAAGCACATTTCAAATGAGAAATCTAATAGAATTCTATAATTGTTTTTCAAATGATGAATATGATTAAGTAAAATCATACACTTACGGATTGACATCTGTATTTGGCAGTACCCATCTGTGTGAAAGACATTTTTAAACATCATGTTACAAATCAGAATTAACACATAAAGGTTTTGATAGATTTTGATGAGAGGGAACACTAATTTTGAACATCAGTTAGAAAAATGTTATAGAAACTTCAATTATATCATAAAAATTGTACTCAATTATTACTCTACTTTTAATCTCACCAATAAAAATTATTTTCTTTTTTTTTAAGATTTTATTTATTTATTTGACAGAGAGAGACACAGCGAGAGAGGGAGCACAAGCAGGGGGAGTGGGAGAGGGAGAAGCAGGCCTCCCGCCAAACAGGGAGCAGCCTGACGCGGGGCTCGATCCCTGGACACTGGGATTATGACCTGAGCCGAAGGCAGCCACTTAACGACTGAGCCACCCAGGCGCCCCAATAAAAATTATTTTCTTTCTTGTTATACAACTACTACATAATATCTTCATTTTTGCCTCTTGTCCACACCTAAAATATTTACTATTTGGCCCTTTACAGAAAATGTTTGTTGACTCCTACTCTAGAAAATGCAAATAATCCAAAGTGACAGAAAGCAGATCAATGGTTGTTTGGGGATAAAGGGGCATTGAGAGGGGCAGATGGGAGAAATTACAAAGGGTGACAAGGAAACTTTTGGCTTGACAAATATGTTCACTATTTCTATTGTGGTGATGGTTTCATTGAATGAAACCATGAATTTTTGACATGAATGTGTCAAAAAATATCAAATTTTGCACTTTAAGTATGTTCAGTTTATTGTATTTTAATTGTACCTTAATTAAGCTGGTTTTAGAAATGAATTCTGTGAGCCAATGAATTACAATACCAGTCTCACAAGTTTCTTATGTGCGGTTCTGGGCACTGATTGAGAAAGAATGGGATCCTGAAACCTGGAATAAGAATGCCCTATTGAACCATGATGAAACTGAAAATCATGAATACCTGTTTTCTGAGTGCTTGCCAGTAGAAGTATCTTGCCAATGTCTGGGGAGATTAGTGTTCCTTGCTTGATAACCTCACCTGGGACAGATTCCTTGGAAGAGGTCGTTCATCCTCTTTAAAACAATCACAACCACTGGCGCCTGGGTGGCTCAGTTGGTTGGGCGACTGCCTTCAGCTCAGGTCATGATCCTGGAGTCCTGGGATCGAGTCCCACATCGGGCTTCCTGCTCAGCAGGGAGTCTGCTTCTCCCTCTGACCCTCTTCCCTCTTGTGCTCTCTATCTCTCATTCTCTCTTTCAAATAAATAAATAAAAATCTTTAAAAAAAAAACAATCACAACCACTTCCTGTTGCCATTAGACCCATAATAAGGATCAAATCTCACTGAACCCAGAAGATTTAGGTGCACACTATAACCCAGGAGGAAATGACTTATACAGCAAAAGGACTACAAGATTTTGCTAATATATATCAGCAAATACCTGGAGAATATGTATGGGAGGGGATTCTAAGGGTATTAGGCCAAGCTGAGCAAAATATAGCCCTAGGTTGGGTCAAATTCTTTGATGTAGATGCACTTATTAGCCTGGATTTAATGTGTTGGCTCATGCAGATGGAAATGGCCCTAACAATTTACTTAGTACGGTGACTGAGACTCAAACTCAATAGTGGCCTACCATAATGAAGTTGAGACTCCAGAACTCCTTCCATGTTGTGGAATAAAGAATCCAAAGGGTTAGACTGATAGGAATATTGGAGTAGACTTATCATGCACAATCAACATACTTACTTCTAACTGCATTCCACAAGAAATCCTAGAAGACATTTCCTCCACTAAGGTGTTGAGAAATACATTGGTGAGGAAAGCACCTGCATTACTGAAAAGCTCTGTCATTGCTCTGTTTGTGTAAGCCAGGTATTCCATGGAGGATTCCCCATGCAACAGGTTCATCAGATGGGCTGCCTGATTTCAGTGAGGATAATGGGAACCTGAAGCAGCAGAGGCCAAATGACAGTATATTACCACCAAAGATATGATTGGTACATCTGCCGGAAAGGGCAGCAGGGACATACCAGTAATCAGAATACCTTGGCCCACAGCAAACTTTGGCGGTGGCCAATTAGTCACCATGTTCCTAAGAAAAAATAGATGAGCAGCCTACTAAAAAGTTGCTTGATCTATATAACAGGGGGAAAAAAATCTTCCTCTGGTAGCCAAAATATTTAACTTGAGTCACTAGAGTGGAAAGCCACGGACTCTCCCAGTTTCTAGACCTAAGTCAGCATAGATTCAGAGCACCTTGATTAAAAGGGAGATTGGGGGGGTGGGCCTGAGTGGTGCAGTCAGTTGGGGGCTGACTCTTGGTTTCGGCTCAGGTTGTGATGGCAGGGTTGCAGGGTCCTGGGAATGAGCCCCACCTTGGGCTCTGCACTCAGCGTGGACTCGGCTTGGGATTCTCTCTCCCCTCTCCTTCTGCCCCACCCTACCACATTCTCTCTCTCTCTTTCTCTCTCCGTCTCTCTCTCAGATAAAGCTTTTTTAAAAAGGGAGATTGTGGGGGCACTTGAGTGGCTTAGCCGGTTAAGTGTCTGACTCTTGATTTCAACTCATGATCTCAGGGTTGTGGGAATGAGCCCCACACTGCCAGACTCAGCGGGGAGTCTGCTTCTTTCCCTCTCCCTCTGCCCCTCCCCCTGCCCTTGGGCATTCTCTCTAACAAATAAATAAATAAATCTTTATTTTTGAAAAATGGAGATTGGGTCTCCTTGAGAAAAGAACTGTGGATTGTTTACTAGAATGTGCATTAGAGAAAAGAAAATACCCAGACCTTTTGAGAATTACTAGATACTGGCTCTGAATTGACGCTAATTCCTGGGGGATCCAATTGCACGATGGCCCATCAATCAAGGTGGGGGCTTAAGGTGGACAGGTAATAGATAGATTCTTAGCTCAAGTCCAACTCACAGGCGGCTCAGCTGATCCACAGTTCCAACCTGTAGTTATTTCCAAGTTCCTGAGAGTGTAATTAGGATAGACATCTATGGCAACAGACAAGACCCCACATTGGCTCTCTCACCCTTGGAGTAAGAACATTATGGCAGGAAGGGCTAGTGAAAGCCCCTGGAACTCCTACATCCTATTCAGATAGTTAACCAAAAGCAATGTCACATCCCTTGGGGAACTGCCGAGATTAATGCCATCCTTGAAGACTTGAATGGGCAGGAGTTTGACCTGTGCAAGTATCAGGTGGAGCTTCAAATTCTTTCATCAGTGTTTTATAGTTTTCAGAGTACAGGTCTTTCCATCTCTTTGGTTAAGTTTATTCCTAGGTATTTTATTATTTTTGGTGCAATTGTAAATGAGGTTGTTTTCTTAATTTCTCCTTCTGTTGTTTCATTATTCGTGTATAGAAATGCAACAGATTCCTGTGCATGGATTTTGTATCCTGTGACTTTGCTGAATTCATTTATCAGTTCTAGTCATTTTTGTGAAGTCTTTAGGCAAATAATGAAAGTTTTAGGGCACCTGGGTGGCTCAATCGGTTAGGCGACTGCCTTTGGCTCAGGTCATGATCCCAGGGTCCTGGGATCAAGTCCCACATGAGACTCTGCTCAGCGGGGAGCCTGCTTCTCCCTCTCTCTCTGCCTCTCCCCCAGCTGGTGCTCTCTCTCTCTCAAATAAATAAATAAAATCTTTAAAAAAATGTTTGATAGAATTCACCTGTGAAGCCGTCTAGTGCTGGACTCTTGTTTGTTGGGAATTTTTTGATTGCTAATTCAATTTCATCATTGGTAATTGGCCTGTTCAAATTTTCCATTTCTTCCTTCTTCAGTTTTGGTAGTTTATATGTTTTTTTTTTTTAAGATTTCATTTATTTATTTGAGGAGAGAGAGAGAGAGAGCACGGGCAGGGGGAGGGGCAGAGGGAGAAGCAGGCTCCCCGCTGAGCAGTGAGCCCGATGTGGGCTTGATCCCAGGACTCTTGGTAGTTTATATGTTTCTAGGAAATTATCCATTTCTTCTAGGTTGTTCAGTTTGTTGGCATATAATTTTTCATAATATTCTCTTATAATTGTTTGCATTTCTGTGGTGTTGGTTGTTATTTCTCCTTTCATTGGTGATTTTGTTTATTTGAGTCCTCTCTCTCTCTCTTTCTCTTTTATGAGTCTGGCTGGAGGTTTATCAATTTTGTTGATCTTTTCAAAGATCTGAACAGATCATCTGTTCTATTGTTTTTTAGTTTTTATATCATTTATTTCTGCTTTAATCTTTATTATGTTCTTCCTTCTGCTGGTTTTGGGTTTTGTTGTTGTTCTTCTAGCTCCTTTAGGTGTAAGGTTAGATTGTTTATTGGAGATTTTTCTTGCTTCTTGAGGTAGGCCTGTATTGCCATAAACTTCCCTCTTAAAATTGCTTTTGCTGCATCCCAAAGATTTTGGACCATTGTGTTTTCATTTTCATCTGTTCCCATGTAATTTTTTTAAAATTTATTCTTTGATTTCTTGGTTGACCCATTCACTGTTTAGTAGTATGTTATTTAACCTCCATGTATTTGTGCTCTTTCCAGACTTTTTCTTGTGGTTGATTTCTAGTTTCATAGTGTTGTGGTCAGAAAATATGCGTGGTATGACTTTGATCTTTTTGAATTTGTTGAGACTTGTTTTGCGGCCTAACAATGTAATCTATTCTGGAGAATGTTCCATGTCAAGATCTCTGGCAATCCTGGGACACAACCCTACCTGGCAGAAGTTGATTAGAACTGAGAAGCAGGTCCCCCATTTAGGCAGGTGCACGCTCTCCAGTTTGTCACAGGTGCCTCCTTGCTCCCCTCCTCTTTATTACCAGTCTTTGTCATATAGGCATTTGAGCTTGAGACCCCTCCTCTATTCCGGCCTCTCCTTTTAGATTGAGACTAGGGTCTCAGAGGTCCAATTGCTTACTCTATTTGGTTGAACTAGTAAGAGACAAAGGCAGGGGCGCCTGGGTGGCTCAGTTGGTTAAGTGACTGCCTTCGGCTCAGGTCATGATCCTGGAGTCCCGGGATCGAGTCCCGCATCGGGCTCCCTGCTCGGCAGGGAGCCTGCTTCTCCCTCTGACCCTCTTCCCTCTCGTGCTCTCTGTCTCTCATTCTCTCTCTCTCAAATAAATAAATAAATAAAATCTTTAAAAAAAAAAAAAAGAGAGACAAAGGCAGAGCTAGAATTCTTGTCTCCTGGGACATATCCTGTGTTCTTTCTGCTACCAGATGCTGCCTCTTCTTGAAAAATGTTTTGAGTGGCTCAGATGGTTAAGCATACAAAGATTTTATTTATTTATTTGAGAGAGAGAGCACCAGCAGGGTAAGTGGCAGGCAGAGGGAGAAGGAGCAGCAGTCTTCCCAACAAGGAGGGAGCCCAATGCAGGGCTTGATCCCAGGACCCTGGGATCATGACCTGAGCCGAAGGCAGACGCTTAACCGACTGAGCCACCCAGGTGCCCCTCTTTTTTTTCTTTTAGAATTATTTATTTATTTTAGAGAGAGTACATGAACGGGGGGAGGGGCAGAGGGAGCGGGATAAGCAGACTTCCCACTGAGCATGGAGCTCCATGTGGGGCTCCATCTCACGACCCTGAAATCATGACCTGAGCCAAAACCAAGAGTCAGATGCTCAGCCGACTGAGCCACACATGCACACCCCCCATAATATCTTTTATAGCAATTCTTTTCAGGATCTAGGCCAGGATCAAGTTCATTTATTGTTAGTCACTTTAGCCTTCTTTAACCTGGAACAGTTCCTCAACCTTTCGTCCTTCATCCATGGGGCAGTTTTAAAGAATACAGTCTTTTTTTTTTTTAACATTTTTTTCTTAAGATATTTTATTTATTTATTTGACAGAGAGAGACACAGCGAGAGCAGGAACACAAGGCAGAGGGAGTGGGAGAGGGAGAAGCAGGCCTCCCGCAGAGGAGGGAGCCCGATGTGGGGCTCGATCCCAGGATCTGGGATCATGACCTGAGCCGAAGGCAGATGCTTAACGACTGAGCCACCCAGGTGCCCCAAGAATACAGTCTTTTATTTCTCCTGTATGTTGTTTCTTCCTCCTCCTCCTCCTCCCCCTCCTCCTCCCCCCTTTCTTCTTCTTCTTCTTCTTCTTCTTAAGATTTTATTTATTTGAGAGAGAGTGTGAGAGAGAGCATGAGAAGGGAGAGAGTCCGAGGGAGAAGCAGACTCCCCGCTGAGCTGGGAGCTCAATGTGGGATTCATAACCTGAGCCTAAGGCAGTCGCTTAACCAACTGAGCCACCCAGGCGCCCCATGTTTCTTCTTTTTATGTGGGTATACCTGTATATTTACACCTATTAACAGTATGGATGCATGGATTCTTCTTTTGTTCAGTTTGTTCAGTTCATCTATTATTATACTTACATACTGTGATATACAAATTGTGTCAGATTAGGCCTCTTCAAGCTGGCTCCCATGTCTCTTTAATGCCCTAATACTTTTTTTTAGTTATTTTCTGGCACAACAAAATATTCCAAACTCCCCTGGTATCTTCCTTGCTCCTGTCCAAACTGGAATCAGTGAGGAGCCCTCAAGCGGCCCTGGGCCCTGGGATTTTTCTGTGGGATATTTAGAAACCAGGATCTGAGAACTAGGTATGTGTAGATCAATCAATCTATCATCTTTTTCCCCCATAAATTTTACACTGATATGTCCTGTTCCAGTCCAACTCCACAAAGTTTTTGCTCACTTCTTTCATTCCATATTTGCTCTTCCCTGCTTCCCCAGTGAGAACCCTGGTTCCCAGCAATGTCTATATGTTTACTTGCATGTTCAATTCCCATACCCAAAATAATTTCAGAATTGCCATGCCACTACCACTATTGCAAACCTACTAAGAACTCAAGATTTGCAGTTCTTTTTTTCTTTAGACAGAGGGTGCCTGCAAGTTACTTGAGTTAGTTTTGTTTTTTTCCCGTTCATGGGGTTACTTTTATTCATCTAAAATAGAGTTAGATTCATTCATTTATGTATTTATTATGTATTCCATTGTTTCTTTCCACAAGAATGTGAAAAACCAAGGAACCCTCATTTACCCCTAACCCTCATAGGTAATCAATTTTATTAGTTTGTGGTTTACACTTCTTGTGTTTTTCTTTTCTTTCTTTCTTTTTTTTTAAGATTTTATGTATTTGAGAGAGAGAGAGATAGCATGAGAGGTGGGGGTGGGGGGAAGAGGGGTAGAAGGAGAGGGAGAAGCAGGTTCCCCACCAGCAGGGAGTCCGATGCAGGGCTCAATCCCAGGACCCTGGGTCATGACCCAAACTGAAAGCAAACACTTAACTGACTGAGCCACCCAGACCTTGTTCTTGTGTTTTTCTTTGCAAAAATTTGCAGATACATTTGTTTTCTTATTTTCCCTTCTTCCTTGAACAAGAGGTAGGATAGTTTAGACTATAAACTTTGCTTTCTTCACTTCATAATATATCCTGGAAATCAGTCCATATCAAATCACAGTGATATATATAATTTCTAAATTGCATGTAAGACAACATTCCATTTATTTACCAAACAATTTGCGTGCCAGCCACTGAGCTGGCTAGACATGAAGGATAGGGAAATGAGTAAATATAGTCCCTGCCCTTTATAACCTCAGACTTCATATAAGCAAAACCATCCCAGTGCTCTGGGAGCCCAGAGGAACGAGTCAGTAACAAGATGTTCAAAAGGACGGACACCTGAGCTTGAAGAATGAGAAGGTAAGTGAAGAAATAGCACCTGTAAAGGAAGAGTTGAAAAAGTACAAGGTGTGTCATGGAAATGGGAGTTTCGTGAGGCTAAAACTTAGAATTTGAGGGTAGGAGCAGGATGTGAGTGGGGGAGAAAGAAGTACCCATAATGAGGTGGCAGGGCACTCAGTGGTGCTGGGAATATCAGGAGAATGCTGGACTGTGTTATTTAGGCATCCAGGAGACATGGTCTCTAAGACACCACTCAGATCCATTTACTTCACAAGTATTTAATTGACTACCTGCATTGTGCTAGGTACTGCTGGAACAGTAACAGTAAGATCCCAACCCATAGGGAGCTGACAGAAGCAAGAAGAAAGAATTAAAGGAACTCTTAGAATGAAGTGGGGAAATTTGCCAGCCAAGCATGGGAGGGGAACCTATAACACACTAGAAGCCTGGAGTGAGATAGGAGTGAAGGAATACGTCTAAAAAGTAAGGCCAACTTTTAGCTAGGTATGTCCCTGTTTGTGGTAGAGGGTTTGGGAAGGGTTCCAATGCTAATGCCTGGAGCCAAGGGAGATTGAGGTATTGGAAGTTTTGCTGGGATTAAGACCACTGCCTCATAACTACTCTACTCCATTCTCCACACTGCAAAGAGTGATCTTCTAAAAATGCAAATCTGACCTGTTTTCTGAGAAAGGCTCCCCACTACTTTGAGGACAATGTCCAAGTCTCTTTAAAATCTAGTCCCAGGTTCCTTACCTCTCCAGTCTCATTTTTTTCCAACCTCTTTAATCAGGCACGCTGATGTTTTAATTTGTCACATCCCCCTGCCTAGAAATTCATCACCCAACGCTGGATTCGGCGTCACTCCTATCAGCTCTCATGGTGCCCTATGCTTCACCTAATAGATCTCATCTAATTTGTCTGAGTCTACCACTAGCTTGAACTCGGGGAGGACAGGAAGTGGTGAAATTACGGTTATATCCAATGCGTCTAGCCTAATGTCCTAATGCCCAACTAATTTTGAATGAATCAAGTCTGGCTTCATTGCGGAGTTGAATGAAGAATTTTGAATTAGACGTTAGGTACTTTGTCCTTCAGTCTCTCTGTTACTACAGTTTAAGGGTTCATTCTAGGGCATGGAGAAACCGTTTAGGTATTAAATCATTGAAGCCTAAAATGATTTCGGATTTAGCATAGATTTATCTGCAACATGCTGAGTTTCAAACCGATAACTTTAATGTCCATCAGTCTTTTATTAAAAGCAGAAAAGGTCAAGAGTAGCTCCTCATGAAACCTACCACCCACCTAAGAGGGACAGTCGCGTATTTAGATCCCGGATTTCTTTGCACTTAGACCCCGCCCACGGGCCCCCAAATGGCGGAAGAACTGCACGCTACGCCGTGACATCTCACACAACTGCGGAGGTATCCCGACGCTACGCCACCGGCGTAGGCGGGGCGGCCGGCTCTTCCTTCCTCACGGCTACTTCGGCTCCTCCCCCAGCGCTTCACACGCTCATTGTGAAGCGACAGCGGCTGCCAACCTTTAGGGTTGTTTGAGACCTAAAGACCCTAAATCTTTGGCGCGCGTAAGCGCCCGCGCCGCTCCTTCTCCACTCCAAGGGCTAGGGGCGCGAGATTCGCCTCTTTTTATTTTCTCTCCTGCCCGGAGCCAACCGCCCCGGTGCGCGCGCGGACATCTCGCGCCGCCGCTCCCTCCTCCCTGCCCCTCCCCCTTCGGGAGCTCCCGCCCGCGCGCTCCTCCTCCTCCCCTTTCCCCGGCGACGCGCACGCGCGCCAGGCCGGCTCGCGCCCTCTCGCTTTCCTCCGGCCCGCAAGACCCCCTCCCCTTCCGCCTCGCGGCGCTTCCTCGCGCCGCGGTCTTCTCTATCCACCCCCGACATCGCGGGGCTCCCCCCGCCCGCCAACGGCGGGTCCCCGGCTTCCCAGGTCCCCTCGCTTCCCGCGCTCTCCAGCGGGGGCCTAGCTCCAGCCTCCTCTCTCCCTCCCTTCCCCCTAATTCCCCTTCCGGACGCTGCCATCATGTTGAAGCCTCAGCCGCCACAACAGACCTCCCAGCCCCAGCAGCCGCCCCCCACGCAACAGGCCGTGGCCCGCCGGCCTCCCGGGGGCACGAGCCCTCCTAACGGCGGCCTCCCGGGGCCCCTGGCCTCCACCTCGGCTCCCGCAGGGCCTCCCGCGGCCGCGTCTCCCTGCCTGGGGCCTGCAGCCGCCGCCGGGAGCGGGATCCGCCGGGGAGCCGAGGGCATCTTGGCGCCGCCGCCGCCGCCGCAGCAGCAGCAGCAACATCAGGAGAGGCCAGGGGCAACGGCTATCGGCAGCGCCAGGTGAGGAGGGGTGGGTTTCCGGGCGCTGGAGCCGAGGCTGCGAGGCGGCGGCGGCGGCTCGGCTCCGGCCCAGCGGCCGGGACCTGAGGACACCGCGCGAGCCGGGTACTTAGCCCGGCCACCTTTGCGGGGCGCCGGGGGCAGTGGGGAACTCCCGTGAGGCTGGGGGTGGGCCCCCTCAGCTCCTAACAGGTCAGAGGGAAAGGGTCCCCGGGCGGGCACCGGGACATTTGGGGGCCGTGCTCAGTTCTCAGAGCCTAGTTGGGCCTCGGGGCTCGGGCCTTAAGGGCAGGCGGGGCGCATCCCGCCAGCGCCGTCAGAACGAGGAGTTGGGGGGGTGAAGAGGTGATCGGGGTCCCCGGCTCCATTACCACGAAGGGTCTCGCGGTCCCCGGCTTCAGCCAATGGGGAGTCAGCTGCGGGAAGGGGTCCCCGGCCGTAGCCAATGGAGGGGGGCGCGCGGCCCACAGTTTGGCCAATGGGGAGGGAGGGACTTGGGAGCGGGTTGCTACCTCCCCCTTCCCGGTCTGGCCAGTAGTAGGGGAGCGGAGTGGGCGGAGGGACGGAAGGAGGGACAACTGGGAGGACTGCGGACAGGGAACCTCCAGCGCGCGCGCGCTCTTCCCGTACGTGCGCGCGGATGCTCTGTCTTATGACCCGGGCATTCGTGAGGCGCGGGTAACCTATAGGGCAGGGTCTGGGAGTGTGCGTGGAGGGCTTCGCCTGGTGTTTGTGGATGAGTGGTGGACACCCCACTCGGTTTCTTCTGTGTGGGGCTTAATGGAATTGAGAGTGGCAGTACACGCAGGCGCAGTGGGTTCAGGTCGCGGGAGGGGGGAATTTTGGAGGCCCGTGGGCTTTACTGCGCAGGCGCAGACCGGGCGAGGCCTCCCGGTGGATGGCTTTTGCGGCTGCGCTGTCCCCCAGCCCCGCCAACGGCCCCCTCATCGCCCTCCTCAACCAACGGTTACATCAGCCAGCGAGGAGCAGGGTTACCGGGCCATCGGTGACCCCTCCTAGAGTGGGTAGCCTTGAATGAGTAAAAGAGGTGGAGAGGGTGGGTTGTAAAGGGAATACCCTCCTCCCAGAGTTTGGGATGTAAGGCTGGTGAAAATGATTGTCTTTTCTGTTTGAGAGGTAAATGTGCCTGAGCTAGGTGGTTCCGAATCTGCATGCCCTGAGCTTTCGCCTTTATGTCTAGGGTGGATTGTTGGTTAACGACTACCGTAGCATTGCTTTCTCGGAATCATGGGGCCCTGGCCCCTTGGAGAAAGTGAGAAGGTTGTGTTGCATTGACAACCATTGTCGATTGAGGTCTGTTTTAGTGGCATTTGGTAGGAATGTGTTTACTGGCTTTTACTGTCTATGCCTTTCTTCCTCTGTAAGGTGAGAGTTGGAAAATCTTGTTGATAATTGGTTTGTAGTCTAAATCAGCATCTTCACAGGGTATGTGGTTCTAGGATACCAAGTTCTTTGAAATTAATTGTATAAGAGGGATTGAATGTGTTTAAGTAACTAGTTTCTTGTTTACTTTCTCATAGGGGACAAAGCACAGGAAAGGGACCCCCACAGTCACCGGTGAGTGCCACTCCCCACCCTCAAAGTACAGAGGTACATGTGGGCATATAGCACAGATCGTGTGCACAAATAGTTGGGCTCAGAAGAGTAGGGGCCCAGCACATACAAAGTGGGTGAGTGGAGTGTGGGTATTCAGAAGGAAAGTGAGATGTTGACTGGCTATTTATTTGTCCTGTGTTTTTGGTAGGTGTTCGAGGGTGTCTACAATAATTCCAGAATGCTGCATTTTCTTACAGCTGTTGTGGTAAGTGGGTACCTAACCTCTAGGTTGTTTGAGGAATGTAATGCACCAGTTTGCTGAAGACACTCTTCTTTTTCCCCACTCTTCCAGGGCTCCACTTGTGATGTAAAGGTGAAGAATGGTACCACCTATGAAGGTATCTTCAAGACTCTGAGCTCAAAGGTTAGTGTACTCAAATTAGCTGATTTTTTGCATTTTACGGAAGGAGGAGGGGAATGAAATAGGCTCATTGGAGATGTGAGTTGAACGGTGTTGGACAACATTGTGTTACTCATTTCTGTAGGCCTGTGCTGGAGTAGTGCTGGAAGCAATAAGAAATGTGGGTCCGATATTGGAGGGCTGAGTACTTTAATGTTAATGTTAAAATGCTAATGTTAAAATACTTAGTCCTAGGCTGATACTGAGAAGACTGTGTGACGGTGTGGTGTTGGGATGAGGTTAGAAAGAGTAAAAGAAAAACTCCTATTTTTACCGTCACGTTTCTTGATACTGATCCTTTACTGTTTGGAAATGGGACTTTTATAGTTTGAACTAGCAGTAGACGCTGTACACCGGAAAGCATCTGAGCCAGCAGGTGGCCCTCGTCGGGAAGACATTGTGGACACCATGGTGTTTAAGCCAAGCGATGTCATGCTTGTCCACTTCCGAAACGTTGACTTCAATTATGCTACTAAAGGTATCGTGTTGGGTTTTTATGTCAGAGTAGAGAGCAGAGAGCAGTTACATAATGACTTGAATTTTTTTTCCCCCTTAACCATCTTTTTTTCTGAGGAGGAGGGCCAGGATTTTCTTTTTTTTTTTTTAAAGATTTTATTTATTTGAGAGAGAGCGAGAGCATGAGAGAGATCATGAGCAGGGAGGAGGGGTAGAGGGAGAGGCAGACTCCCCGCTGAGCAGGGAGCCCGATGCAGGACTTGATCCCAGGACCCTGGGATCATGACCTGAGCCGAAGGCAGACACTTAACTGATGGAGCCACCCAAGCACCCTAGGTTTTTCTTCTTGAGAATATGTCTTGTTGTCTAAGATACAGTGGGATGAATTCCAGCCTGTGTTGTGGTCCTTCATGTTTCCCTTGCTTTGCTTTCAACTCCTTGCTCCTCGTGAACTCTTCAAATGAGACTTGTTGTGCTGCACCACCCACACCCTTCACGCCCCCCAACCCTGACACACACTTTTCTTTGCTTCCCAACTACTTATTGGGGGTGGGGGTGTTGGAAGAGGCTGTGGAATAATCCCCTGACTCCTGATCTTCGACTCTGCCCCCACAGACAAATTCACTGATTCAGCCATTGCCATGAACTCAAAGGTGAATGGGGAGCACAAAGAGAAGGTGCTTCAGCGCTGGGAAGGGGGCGACAGCAACAGCGATGACTATGACCTCGAGTCTGACATGGTATAGCCCCCCTTCCCTGAGAGCTGGGCGCTCTGCTGGCTGAGCGCAGGTTGTGGACTCTGATGTCACGCTTAGAACCAAGAGTTGCTGGGCCGGGCGGGGAGGGGGAGTCTTTTCTATTGCCCGTTGATGGCTGTCAGATTCCAAATGAAAAGCTGAAGAAAATAACAAAAATACCTGTTCTCCCACCATCTGCAATTGACAGCTATTGACATTTGATTAAGATTTTTTTTTCTTTAATTTAATAAAGCATAGACAAGATTGTAGACTGTGTAGTTATACAGTGTCCTTCCAAAAACAAGGATTTTGATTCATTTAAGATTTCTCATGAGTTAATGTATTATTATGCTATGTTTAACTTGCACAAGAATTTATTTTTCCTGCTTCTTGTTTTGGAATTTTTTTCATATTGGTATATAGATCCAGTCGTTGCTTTCAGCTGTTTTGTCTAGTTTTGCTTGTATGTGTACATGTGTATATATACACAACAAAACGTATTTATGTTTTTCCTTACTGACTGGTATTTGTTGCTGTTATTTTGCTATTAAAAATAGTGCCTTACTGGACTTTAGAATATGTGTCCCAGTGTAACATATACCAAATTTTTCTAGGACGTAAACCTGAAAATGGATTCGTTAGGTCTTAAGACTTTGGTTTTACTAGTTGTTGCCAGTCTGTGCTACAATTGGTAGTACTAGTTGATATTTCTGCCAGCCTTGTTCTTATTTTTCAACTCTCAGTTTGGTCAGATTTGTGTGTTTTTCACCCTGGTGGAGGAGAATGACAGGTCATTGTTGGTTTCCTTGCTGGGTTTTAAACATTCTCCTTCCTCCCTCCTTAGTCCAATGGATGGGACCCCAACGAAATGTTCAAGTTCAACGAGGAGAATTATGGTGTAAAGACCACCTATGACAGCAGTCTTTCTTCTTATACGTGAGTGTCTTGGTACTTCCCAGATGGTGCAGTTTGAGGCATGGGGTCGTGGCATTTGTTCATGCTTTTCTGGGCTTCCAGGTTGCCCTCTCCCCACTTCTGGTCTGCCTTGTGTCATTGTCCCCTCAAAATACCAGGCCATCTCATGGGTAGAATTAGCTACTTTCTTGTCCAATGACCGATACTTTTCCTCTGGAACTTAAAACATACATATGTGTGTAAGTAGTCCAGTTCAGAGATTGGCCATGTTTCCCCACATGGAACCTAGTAGATGCCCATTAAATATGTGCTGAATTGTTGAAGGGGTTAAACATCTGCACACCTGAGCTGCTGATAGGACTCATAGAAATGTTTTTCCTTTTTTTTCTCTTGTCCCCTGGCACCGGGATGGTGATCTGTGGTGGTCCTCTCAGGGTGCCCTTGGAGAAGGACAACTCAGAAGAGTTTCGTCAGCGGGAGCTGCGTGCAGCCCAGTTAGCTCGAGAGATTGAATCGAGCCCGCAGTACCGCCTGCGGATCGCCATGGAGAACGATGATGGGCGCACCGAGGAGGAGAAGCACAGTGCGGTCCAGCGGCAGGGTTCAGGACGGGAGAGCCCCAGCTTGGCATCTAGGTGATTGCTGGGGGCGGCCTGCTCTGTTTGGGACTCTGTACGGGCCCTGGCTTGGGCCAAGAGCTTTGTACACTCCTGTTTAAGAAGCTTCATGCTGGGCGCCTGGGTGGCTCAGATGGTTAAGCGACTGCCTTCGGCTCAGGTCATGATCCTGGAGTCCCGGGATCGAGGCCCGCATCGGGCTCCCTGCTCGGCGAGGGGCCTGCTTCTCCCTCTAACCCTCCCCGCTCTCATGCTCTCTGTCTCTCATTCTCTCTCTCAAATAAATAAATAAAATCTTAAAAGAAAAAAAAGCTTCATGCCCATGTAAGATGTAGGTTAGTACATAGTTATTCCCAATTTTCGAGTTTAAGAATTGAGGCCTAGATCAGATAAGTAGTTTGTCCAAGGTAACAAAGCTAAAATTTCGGATTTAGAAAAAAATTTTTTTGAGTTTTGATACTCTTTTTTTTTTTCCCGGTGGGTATTTTCATCCATATGTATGTTTTAACTCTTCCTTTTATGAAAACAAAAAGTACATGACGTTTAGTAATTTGTAAAAGCGGTACCTTGAACTACATTGTGATATTCCCTTTCTCATAGGTCAGGAGTGGTAGAATTGTGGAGCTTTGGCCAGGTTGGTCAGGTCAGGGTTGACACAAAAGGTCATAAGCCTATAGCTACACAACAGATCTTCAAGTGGGGGTAGTGCAGAAAGTTGGAGCTTGTGTGTGTGTGTGTGTGAGTGTTTTACACACACACGCACTTTAGAAGGAAAGGCTTCATTTTTCCAAAGCGTGTGGGTTTTATGAAATTGACCTTACTTGAATTCTCCCCCTAGGGAGGGAAAGTATATCCCTCTACCCCAGCGAGTTCGGGAAGGTCCCCGGGGAGGAGTTCGATGCAGTAGTTCCCGGGGAGGCCGGCCTGGCCTTAGCTCTTTGCCACCTCGTGGCCCTCACCACCTTGACAGTAGCAGCCCCGGCCCAGGTTCTGAGACCCGCGGTATCAATGGAGGTGAGTTATGAAGCGGGCTTTTGGGGCGGGGGGGCGGGTAGGGAAGAGGATAGTATGGAGGTGGGGAGGATAATGGAAAGGGGAGATGGGCTGGAAGGGTGATGCGTTGGTGATAATGTAATAGCAGATACTCTGCCTCTTTTTTCCCATCTTAAAAAAAAAAAAAAAATAGGCCCTTCCCGCATGTCCCCTAAGGCACAACGGCCTGTGAGAGGTGGTGCCAAGACTCTGTCCTCACCCAGCAGTAGACCTTCTGGAGAAGCTTCTGCTCCGCCCCCTCCTGCAGGTAAAATTTCAGCAGTTATATGAAGAAATAGAAATTGGGGGGGGGGCTGTAAATGTCAGTTGATGGAATGCTGGGATGGGAGACAGTTTGAAGGTATAAGAGATGTTGGAGGGGGGTTGGATTTATGCTTCTTAGGGAAGAGTTTCCCTCATGTAGCAAAGCCAGCCCAGTTGTCTACGGGTTGTGTTTGGCTGACAGATGTCTTTTGTTTAAATTAGTTATCAGGGTGCCCGGTGGGCTCAGTCAGTGGAGCATGCGACTCTTGATCTTAGGGTTGTGAGTTCAACCCCCACATTGGGCACAGAGCTTACTTTTTTTTTTTTTAAAGATTTTATTAGAGGGAGCACATGAGAGGGGGAGGGTCAGAGAGAGAAGCAGACTCCCTGCTGAGCAGGGAGCCTGACGCGGGACTCAATCCCGGGACTCCAGGATCATGGCCTGAGCCGAAGGCAGTCGCTTAACCAACTGAGCCACACAGGCACCCGGGCACAGAGCTTACTTAAAAAAAAAACAAACAAAAAAAAACAACTTTTTAGTTGTCAACATTTTGAAACAGGAGACATAGAAAATTTCCAATTTTCAATTTCTTTGGAAATACAGAAAGTTCTGCAAACACTGAACGTGTCTTACAGCATAACCCTAGTTAGCTAGCACTGAGTTATGACTGTCTCTGTAAACATTCCAAACTTTTATGCTGTTCATGAGTGTATCTTACCTGCTTATGTTAGCTGCCTTGCTCTTCCGGGCATTTAGGTTTGTGACCTTGCATATAAAAAAAAAGTGGATAAACTTTCGTTGGTGTTTCTGGCGGTTCCCTATGCCTCTTACTCACTGAACAGCAGTAACCATTGTACAGCTTTCCCTTTTCTTCCAGTGGGCCGGATGTACCCCCCGCGCTCTCCCAAGTCAGCTGCCCCTGCCCCAATCTCAGCTTCCTGTCCTGATGCCCCGATGAGCTCGGCAGTACCGACCTCTTCGGCTTCTATCCCTGTGACATCATCGGTTGTGGATCCTGGAGTAGGCTCCATTTCCCCAGCTTCTCCAAAGATCTCACTGGCCTCCACAGATGGTAAGAGCCAGGTAGTTGAGGGCTTGTGGACAATATGAAGTGTGGTTCTGGACAGAAGGACCTTCAGGCATATGTCTCTTCTTGCTCAGTAAAAGAACTTCCAGCCAAGGAACCTGGGAGAACTCTGGAGTCCCAGGAGCTGTCCCGGATAGCTGGGAAAGGTGAGGATTGGCTTTTTTGTTTGTTTGTTGTTGTTAAGATTTTATTTGACAGAGAGTGGGTACAAGCAAGGGGAGAGGGAGAAGCAGGCTCCCCGCCGAGCAGGGATCCCTGGACCCTAGGATCACAACCTGAGCCGAAGGCGTATGCTTAACCGACTGAGCCACCGAGACGCCCCCTCCCTTTTTTTTGTTGTGTTGTTTTGGGTTTTTTTTGTTTGTTCTGAGGTGTAATGTCCTTTTGATTAGGGGAGCACTTCAGGTTGTAACGAGTTGTGGGGGTTCAGAAACAGTGTTTTGTCAGTTGTGTAGTCCTAATTTGTCCTATAGGAATCTCAAGAGCTTTTTTTTTTTTCCTCTTGTTTTCTTTGTCCGTTGGGGTACTGGTATCGTAGCCACCTTTGAGAAAAGAAATGTGATTTTTCTCCTTTTTTTTCCTGTTTCTCATAGTCCCTGGCCTTCAGAATGAACAGAAACGCTTTCAACTGGAAGAACTGAGAAAGTTTGGGGCCCAGTTTAAGGTGAGAGGAGTGTGGGAGTGAGCCAGGGTGTTAGGATGAAGAGGGCTGGAGGGGGCTTATAGAAGCCCAGGACTAGAACCAGGTGGGATAGAAGAGATGAGCAAGCAAGGATGTGAGAAGGGGTCCAGGTCAGCTGTCCGGGTACTGTATGTGTGCTGCTCTCCTTCCAGCTGCAGCCCAGTAGCTCCCCTGAGACCAGCCTGGATCCTTTTCCTCCCCGGATCTTAAAGGAGGAGGCCAAAGGGAAAGAGAAGGAAGTTGACGGTTTATTAACTTCAGAGCCAGTGGGGTCCCCAGTCTCCTCGAAGACAGAGTCCGTATCGGATAAGGAGGACAAGCCGCCCCTGCCACCGGCAGGAGGCACAGAGGGGCCCGAGCAGCCCCCACCACCTTGCCCAAGCCAAACTGGCAGCCCCCCAGTGGGCCTCATCAAGGGAGACGACAAGGATGAGGGCCCGGTCGCTGAGTGAGTAGGATGGGGAGCTGGGTGGGCTGTCAGGTGGGGAGAGGGGCAAGCCATGAGGATTGATTTTCTTCTTTTCTCACAGACAAGTGAAGAAGTCAACACTGAACCCCAACGCCAAGGAGTTCAATCCCACAAAGCCTCTGCTGTCTGTGGTGAGATGGGATGGGCAGATGTGGATTGGTTTCCCCGAGGGAGGCTTGGGAGTGGGGTGATAGAGCCCGGGGGAGGCACTCTGAAAGTTGGGCTGCTCTGGGGAAAACAGGTGTCAGGTTTGGGGCCGAGGGGTCATGATGTGTCTGGTAAGTGTTTATGTGTTTCTCTCTGAGGTTTAGCATTCCTGTGTTGGGGTAGTTGTGAGCATGGGTTTCATTTAGGCCCTTGATTTGGCTTGAACTTTCCTGTATTAAAAAAAAAAAGAAGAGCTTGGTGATCATGGACAAGCCATTTAACTTTTCTGTCTTGATTTCCGTACCTCTAATTTGAGAATACCTGTCTCATGTGGTCCGATGTGAGGCTTGACCAAGACGCAGGGTAGAATGTGTCTGGCAGGCAGCACTCCGAATGCTGTGTTGCTAGGAGAGGCATACAAAAACCAAACCTCGTGTCCTCGCTTGTCTCTTACAGAATAAATCCACCAGTACCCCAACTTCTCCGGGGCCCCGAACTCATTCAACTCCCTCCATCCCGGTGCTGACAGCAGGCCAGAGTGGGCTCTACAGCCCCCAGTACATTTCCTACATACCTCAGATCCACATGGGACCAGCTGTTCAGGTAAGAGGAAAAACTGAGCAGCTCCAGGTTAAGAGGCTGGGTTGGCCTGCTGAGGACCAGGTCAGGCCTGTTGAGGGCATTTGTGAGCAAGCTGTTTAGCTTCGTCTGTGTTCTTGTCCCTAGGCACCTCAGATGTATCCATACCCTGTATCCAATTCTGTGCCTGGACAGCAGGGCAAGTACCGGGGAGCAAAAGGTGAGCAGAGTTGGCAGGGCTGGTCGGCTGGGCTGCCAGGTTGCCTCCTGGCAGATGGAGCTTGAGCTCAGCACTCTTTCCCCCACCCCCCAGGCTCCCTGCCCCCCCAGCGCTCGGACCAACACCAGCCAGCCTCAGCCCCTCCGATGATGCAGGCCGCCGCCGCCGCTGGCCCACCTCTGGTGGCTGCCACGCCGTACTCTTCCTACATCCCTTACACCCCACAGCAGTTCCCGGGCCAGCCCGCCATGATGCAGCCCATGGCCCACTACCCCTCACAGGTAACTGAGGCACGGCGAGGGGCCGGGGAGGGCAGAGCGAAGGGTCACCTCTGTTCCATCACCCAGACTCAGGCTTCCATCCTGGCTCTGGTAGGATCCGTAGCAAGGCACCGCTACTCTCTGAAGTATAGATCACATAGCATCTCCTGACTGGGGTCGTGAACTGGAAACGGTGGTTGTGACAAGGACGGGGCGGTGCTGTGCTGCATGGGTTCTCAGGCAGCAGGATGTGCTGACTGCTTCTCTCCTCGCCCCTCCAGCCGGTGTTTGCCCCCATGCTTCAGAGCAACCCACGCATGCTGACGTCGGGGAGCCATCCCCAGGCCATTGTGTCGTCCTCCACCCCTCAGTACCCTTCTGCAGAGCAGCCCACCCCACAAGCCCTCTATGGTGAGTTTTGTGCCTTTCTTCTCGGACCTTGCTCCTTAGCCCCTTCTGGTGTGCTTGGCACTGATTCTGTCCCTCTTTCCTGCTGTAGCCACTGTTCATCAGTCCTATCCACACCATGCTACGCAGCTCCATGCCCACCAGCCACAGCCGGCCACCACGCCTACTGGGAGCCAGCCGCAGTCCCAGCATGCGGCCCCCAGTCCCGTCCAGGTGCCTGCCATGGGAGATCCGAGTGGTTGGGGCAGGAACGGATGGCTGGGAGAGGGGGATAGAGTTTGAGGGATCATTCCCCAGCGGGAGAGGATCAGGGATCCGTGGGTGGTAGGCCTGGTACCTGAGGAGTGGGGTGGCACTCACCCTTCCCCTCCCCCTAACAGCACCAGGCGGGGCAGGCCCCACACCTGGGCAGTGGACAGCCACAGCAGAATCTGTACCACCCAGGGGCCCTGACAGGCACGCCGCCTTCTCTGCCACCGGGACCTTCTGCCCAGTCCCCTCAGAGCAGCTTCCCCCAACCAGCCGCTGTATATGCCATCCATGCCCATCAGCAGCTGCCCCACGGCTTCACCAACATGGCCCATGTTACCCAGGTAAGAACCCCAGGGACTTGCTTCCTGGGGCTGTCCTGTTCCTGAATCCTTGTGCTCCTTTCTTGAGTGCTCTTAACACCAGGATTCTCAGAGCCCACGTCTAGCTTCTGGGGTGCTCACAGCTGTTTTTTCTCTGCAGGCCCATGTCCAAACTGGAATCACAGCAGCCCCGCCCCCTCACCCTGGGGCTCCCCACCCGCCCCAGGTGATGCTGCTGCACCCACCCCAGAGCCATGGGGGCCCCCCCCAAGGCGCGGTGCCCCAGAGTGGGGTGCCTGCACTCTCAGCTTCCACACCCTCACCCTACCCCTACATCGGACACCCCCAAGGTGAGCAGCCTGGCCAGGCGCCTGGATTTCCAGGAGGAGCCGATGACAGGATTCGTGAGTTCTCGTTAGCTGGGGGAATTTGGCATGGAAGAGCTGACGGGCTGCAGGTGGGGCAGGATGCACGGGTTCTGGGAGGGGAGTGAGGGGTCTTGGAGGCAGGGCTGTCCCACAGGGCGCCCGCCGACCTGCACCTGTCTGTGAAGTATGTAGGGTGGGCAGAAGCCACAGTCGCCGCCGCCAGGGGCTTGCTCCTGGCTCTGTCCTTTGCTTCCCTCCGTCCTCGCTCAGTTGTGATCCAGCAGCCCCCCTCCCCACTGCCTCCCCAGCTCTCAGTGACCCCGACTGTCTCCTGACTTAGCCGAGGTAAGGTCAGCGCAGCAGACAGGGCCAGGCTGGGGTGTGGGGGGCTGAGCTGGGCACACGAGTAAGGGCTCTCGCTCACTGGGAAACAGCGATTGATCTGTGCTTCTGACAGCCCCATGAGACACCTTGAGGAGGCCGCTCCTACCCAAACACTCCCCCCACACCCCACACTGGACGGCATTGGATGAAGGGACAGCTGCTTGGGTTCTAATGCTCCTGCTCTCTTCTCTTTCCCCTCCAACCAGTTCAATCTCATCCCTCCCAGCAGCTCCCCTTCCACCCCCCGGGGAACTGAAGATTGTCCTGGCCGCGACCTGAGACCTCCATGAGTGGAGGGAAGAGTGATCTATGTCTCTTCCCCCAGCAGCTCGGACCAGTCCCAGCCCCCCAATCCCCCCTTTCCCCTGGGGGAGCTGGGGAATTCCTGCCAAGCACCTTGAAGGGGAGGGGCCTTGAAGTGGGCAGGGCCAGGGTCCAGCGGGGGTGGGGGGGTTCCTGCTCTGCCCCTGCCCATCCCCACCCCATCTTGCCCTCCCATCCTCTCATCTATCCCCCGCTGGAGACGGAAGATCTTTTATTTTCTATTATTTATAACCTCAGACTTGGGCCCCCGTTTCTTTCTTCCCCATTAACTTGAGTGAACTGCGTGAGAGACAGACAGACAGATGCCCCACAAGGATGGTTGGACAAGGACTTTTACTTTTTATTACATAAAAATATTAAAAAAAATTAAAAAAAATAAAATTTTAAACTAACTTAACCTGCCTCTGGTTTCCAGTGGAGAACAGCAAGATGGTAGCTGTCTAGTCTTGGGGGCCCTGAGGTGGCTCCCAGCAGTGGGGAAAATGCAGCAGAGCAGGCGGAGGATGCTTGCTGCCCTGTCACTGAGTGACTTTGCTCTCACCTTGATGTTGGCCTCATCGTAAGGTGCAGTTTCAAGTTTTTATTGCTAGTGTAAGTAGTTCTTTAATTTCTTCTCTTAGCACCAAAAGGCACGTTAGTGGTTTTGGCCACTGGAAACAAAGGCCTGCCCAGAGCCCAGCTGAGAGGTGGTGTGTGCAGGTGGGCACTGCAAAGATGAAGCCACTGGTAAGGGGAGACGGCTGCCATGAGGAACCTGCTTTAGGGGAGCAGGAGCTAAACCGGGGCTAAATGGCACAAACGGAAGAGCCAGGTATGAGATGTAGAAATGACATGTTGTGGAAGTGTTTGGTTATTTCCAAGGAAACATGGCAGTTTTTTACTGCATATCCTGGCCTTGGTTTTCTTGTCTTTTAAGTAAAGATTATTTTGCTCTTTGAGCATCGAGGGGGTAGGGCTGGTACTCGTGGGTAGATGGGGGTTTCAGATGGGACCAAAGCTAGAGAATACAGGCTGAGAGCAGGGCAGGAAAAGTGAAGGGTGATGTACTGGGGAAGGAGATCCAAGGTGTGAGGGTCTGAAATCAGGTAATGGGTGGGCACAATGGGGCGGCCGGCTTATGTAGAGATAAGCGAGAACAAACGTGCAGGGTTGTAGAAGAGCTCTCCTAAAGGATGGCAGTTGCAGCTGGGGGGCAGTGATGGAAAAAGCAAGAAAGCCAGCCAGGTTCAGGACATCTCAGGTGCAGTTGGAGCGGTCTCCCCGATACAGAGATGGGACTGCAGTGCTTACCGGGTGGTCCTGAGGCTTAGGAATCTCTTGAAACCTTCTGGCCTCACCTCAGACACGGAGGATAAAGCAAACCTGCCCTATCACATTTTTTTTTGTGTGAAGCTCTTATGTCCTTTTCTTGAGCCCACTTCTCTGCCTCTGCTGTGAAGCCGGATTTGTGACTCAAAACAGCTCTCGGGATGGGCCTAAGAGCCTCCCCACTCTGGGTGGCTGGTCAGTGGGGAATATACTCATTTGTCAGGAAGCAAGGTTGAAAGAGGTGCTTGTTAATCCCTGCTGAAAGTTAACCTTTTGGTGTCCTGGCTAGTCATTTCAAGTTTTTAAACACCTATTCAGCATTTTACTCCCTACGCGTCTGATAAGTCCTTAAGTCTCAGAAAACTTCAGTTTATAATTTCGCACTCCTGTGTTTGGAATTGGTGATATATAGGGGGGACAACCCATCAAGCATAGAGAGAGACGTAATTAAAAAGAGGGTCCTGATCAAAGTGCTGGATGTTGGTTCTAGAGGTGAGACAACAGTCCCCAGTATCCAAGAGCTTAGACAAAGGCAAGTAGACATTAATGGCCTTCGTAACTACTCCAGGAGGACAGGAGGTGGGTTTGGCATCTCTGAACCCATGCTTGCTCCAAGGGCGAAGTTCCCAGTTTCTCCCATAGGACAGCCAACAATCCTACTTACTGTTTTGCTAGGCAGCCACACCAACTTCACTAGACCAACTTTCCTCCTTTTCTCAAGTTGTCATTCTGACAGCTTTAAGATAGCTTTTCCAAACAGCACCACAGAGATAAAAACGAGGGGTATGTTCTAGGCCCTGTGTTTCTACCCCCCCCATCCTGTCCAACTTTAAGACAAAGAACACAAGATACAACGTCCCTCACTATTCACAGAACAGTTTATTGACCTACCTCACCTGGCAGGCCCTGGGGCCCCTCCTGGCCAGGGGAAGTGTCAGGCTAGCTGCACTGCTGGACGGCAGCCTGTGCCCTAGGGAGGGGGCTGCAGCAGCAGCAAAGAACATGGGCTAGCGCAGCCTTCAACGCTAGAGTCAGAGCAAGAGTCCAGACTCAACTCCACTTGAGGTTCTTGTCTTCCTCTGTCATGGCTGGCGTCTCAGTGACAAGGCCAGTGCCGATGGTCCGGTTGCCATCTCGCAGGGTGAAACGCTGGCCTTTTTCTAAGATCATGGGCTGCCGCAAGACAAGGCTGACCTTCAGGTCCTCCCCGGGCATGGCAAGCTCCTGGTGGGGGCAGAGACAGGGTTCATGCGTGGCCCTCAGGGCACCTTGTTCCCAACTGTTTGCTGCCTACCAAGGTTAAAAGGGAATCCATGTGAACTAAATTGAATGTGAATCAAAAGCATTTCTAGAAAGTTAGGGGAAATGCAGCAGGGGGATTTTTTGTGGAGATAGCTCCACCCCAGCTGCCAGGCAGATGCAAACTGTATGTGAAGACAGGAAAGGACTTGTGACCAGTGTTCCTAAATGTTCACTCTTGAAAAAGTCAAGGAAACTATGGGTCATGCAGGTTTCTTTGTCACAAGACTTCTCTGAGCCATTGTGTACGGTGGAACTCTCAACAGGGAATCCTTTTCTGGGAGATCTGTGGGTAAATGCTAGCATGGGTAAGTTTTTTGGTTTGTTTTTTTTTTTTTTTTTTTACCTACTTCCGCCCAGGGAATACTGGGGGGACACTCACTCCCCCCAAACCCACCCAGCCAGACCCTTCCATCACTAGCTTTGTCTACAGCAGTCAATGCAAAGTCACCCATGTTGGCACAGCTCTGGAACTGAGAGTGAGGGAGCTGATGTGAGAGTGTCGCTTCCACTCCTTCACGTTCCCTATATCCATACCTTCCCTGGCGGTAAGATGACACGACAGGCCATGTCCCAAGTCAGGGAGAACATGACAGGCATGAAGTGGGACACAAAAGGCTTGTGGCGGCCACCTTCCTCTTTGCTGAGGATATAAACCTGGAAAAAAGAGAGCAACAAGTGTGAAGCTATGCTGGCCGGAAAGGCTGCCTATGCATGGGATGGTCTGGCTCAGCGCTGCCCATCGCCTGGAGCCCTCACCTGGGCCTCCACCTTCTGGTGGGGCTGGATGGACCCTGGCTTGGCCATGACCAGGCCACGCCTCAGGTCCTCTCGCTTCAAGCCTCGGACCAGGGCTCCAAGGTTGTCGCCTGCCTCTGCCCTCTCCAGACTCTTGTGGAACATCTCAATGCCTAGGAGGGAAGAGCAGAGACAAAGGAGAAGGATCTAGAGCAGAGAGGAAGGCATGAAGGATCTGCAAGGGAAATCCTGGACCCAGCCCCTGGGTCCCAAGGCGTCTTCCTATACCTGTCACCACAGTGCGAATGTTCTTGCTGTGTCCCAGGAACTCACACTCATCCCCTTTCTTCAAAATGCCACGCTCTAGTGTACCTGTCACCACTGTGCCCCGGCCTGGAAAGCAATAGGACAGGAAGGACATCAGGGACCCTGGACCAGGCTATATAGCTAGAGAGGAGTGCAAGTGAACACGGTCCTCACCAGGAATAGAGTAAACGGACTCTACAGGCAGCAGGAAAGGTTTCTCCAGGTCTCGGGTGGGTACCGGGATATAAGTGTCCACGGCATCCAGCAGCTTCTGCACAGACTTCACGCCTAGCTCAGGGTCACGTTGCTATGGGGGAGGTGACAGGACTCTGAAATTTTCATTCTCCTCTTACTGAGAGACACTCCCCAGGCTCAGAGCAGAACTCTGGACGCCCATCCAGCCCCATCCTCTGCCAGTTAGCCCCTGCCTGACCCCGCCTTCACCTCAAGGGCACAGAGGGCAGAGCCTATGATGACTGGGGTCTCCTCCCCTTTGTAGCCAAACTCAGTGAGCAGTTCCCGGATCTCCAGCTCAACCAGCTCCACCATCTCAGAGTCCTGGACAGCATCTGCTTTGTTCACGTACACCACGACATGCTCTACTCCAATCTGTGGATGGCAAAGAGGCAGAAGTGGTGTCCTGAATGGACCAACTCCCCACTCTTCCTCTTTCCACCCTTCCCCAGGCTCCGAGTACCTGTTTGGCCAGTAATAGATGCTCTCGGGTCTGGGGCATAGGGCCGTCATTGGCCGCCACCACCAGGATGCAGCCGTCGAGGGGAGCGGTGCCTGTGATCATATTCTGGGTAGAAGGATAGGAAACAGCCTAGTTCAAGGACCTCCTCAGCTCCATCTAGGCAAGCACAGCAGCTGAGGCCCACCTTTCTCTGTCATCTCCTTACCACCCACTTTAAGTGGTCATGCCCAGAAATCCATGACCTCAACCCATGCATCTTGCGTATCCTAACTTCCCCACAAGTCCCAACATTTTTTCTGGCAGGAGACAGCCCATGACCCTGTACCCAGCAATTCTCTCACCTTAACGTAATCTGCGTGACCTGGGCAGTCGGTGTGGGCATAGTGGCGGGCTGCAGTGCTATACTCCACATGAGCCGCATTAATTGTGATTCCACGGGCTCGCTCTTCAGGAGCATTGTCAATCTCTTCGTATTTCTTAAATTTCGCTCCGCCTCCCTCCGCTAAAACTAAGGGGAAGGAGGAGAATAAATCAGATAAAGTTCCAAAGGCAGAGGCAGGGCTCAAGCCACACCCGAGTCCCTCCCACCTACTATGCAAAGGACAGTCTGGGAGAATAATGCGTCCGTGACCCCCTCCCTCAGTTCCTGCAGCGGGTGTGACCGGGTCAGAAGGAAATGTTAAAGGGCTTCTAGGTCCAGCCCTGCGACTTCTCTAGGATAAGGCCTCTGCTTACAGGACACTGGCCACGGCTAAAGAGAAGCCATTCGGGCTCCCCAGCTTATGCGACACAAAATCTTTCACGCCCAGGGCAAATGCATCATCCAATCCAGCGCCCGGGGCCACAACACCTCCAGCAGCACCTCCCGGGCTCAGGTCCCGCCGGCAGAGCGGGCGCTTCCGGACGCCACCGACCCATCCCCGCTTACTCTTCGTGATGGCCGCGGTCAGTGTAGTCTTGCCGTGGTCCACATGGCCGATGGTGCCCACGTTCACATGGGGCTTGTCGCGCACATAGGTCTTCTTGGCCTCCACGGCCAGGCCACGGCACAAGCGAGGCAGTGCCGGCACCTTCAGCGGCCGCAACACACACTGCAGCAGTGGGCTCGGGCCGGCGCCGAGGCCTGCCGGGGCATAGGCTTGGAGTCAGGGCGCCGGTCCGAGCCTGGCCGCTCCCGACGACCCCCACGTGGCCCCGCGCCGCCATTGCCTCCCCCACCCCCTCACCACTCAAGAGGGGCGTCGCGCGCAGCAGGGTGGTGGCCGCCATCGTGGTCGTACTCGCGCCCCGAGTATCGGGCCCCGGGCGCCCGCGCGTGCAAAAAGGAAAGGGTACGGGCGACTGGAGGCCACTTCCGGCGGAAGTGAAGGCCCGGAGGTCAAGTCTGGGTCCCTCTAGCCTCCAGTTTTTATAGCCATCTTACGACTTCCGGGCGTGGGACCAAAGACGACACCAGGAAGGGGCTGGTGTCCCCGGGGCGGGGAAGGAGGGAGACGGTTTCCAAGGCGCTCTCGGGCCTCGCGGACTGACGCGAGCGAAGCAGTTCTCTCTGGCGGCGCGGGGAAGCGACGTGAAGCATCCCGTCGCGTACCAGCGCCCCGGAGGCTCGTGGGCGTTGTAGTTCCCAGGGCGGCGCGCTGTGTTTGCGCTGGGCGTGGGAGTCAGGTAGGGGCTAGGCCGGGCCCGGAGTGAGGGTGCCGGTCTCCCGGAGGCCGAGGCGGCGGCTCCGGCGCGGCCTGCTCGGGAGCGTCCTGGCCCAGACCCTCCTGGAGTCCGACCCACTGCGCGGGTCTGGCGAGAGATCTGGTGGCCGTTGAGCTGCCGCTGGAGGTAGGACCAGGCCCTACGGCCAGACGGAGGAGGAGACGGGCCTGGGAGCCATTCGCGGGTGGGGCACAAGTGTGACCCATCTCTCCGCAGAGCCTTTGTTTCCTTATCTGTAAAATGGAAACAGTAGTATCTACCTCATGGGGAGATTCTGACGTCTGGCTCTGAGAGGAAATGAGCTGGACAAGAGGCGGGAATGGAGGCCAGGGGCCTCCAGGTCCCACAGCCCCTGACCCTCAAATACCGCCCTCCTGGCTCACAGCCTGCGGGGACAGACAACTTTGCCGTCCACCCCTGGGTCCCCTCAGCAGGCCAGGGACTAATTCCCTTGATCGTCGCCCCACCCGCCCACCTGGTTATACAGATGATACCCAGGGTGAGGGACCGGCCTCAGGTGCCTGTGTAGGCAGCCTGAGTCTTGTTCCCGCGGTGGCCCCAGCACCGAACACAGGGCGGGGCACCCAGCGAGCGCTCAGGGAATTTGTGTTGACTGAATGAGTGAGTGCAAGGCTAGCATATGACCTTTAACTTTCACATCCGTCATCTCATCACCCTGGGATGAGAACAGCAGCTGCTTAACCCTGATTGATGTTTCCCGAACTCATCAGATCCTAAGACTCCATGGACGGTTTTTGGTTTCAAATAGATGCCCCGATTCCTCCCTTGAAGATTATGATTCAGGAGGTTCTGAGTACAGACAGGGAAACTGTATTTATTTATAACACACACGGTTTCCCAAGCTCGAAGGAGTTTGGGAAACTCAGAGTCAGAGCTCTGCATGGATCAGGCGTTGTGCAAATGCTTCGTATTGGTTCACATTCAGCGCACCCTGTGTTACCCTGTGTGGTTGGAGCCATTATTTCCCCCATTTTACAGGTGAGAAAACGGAGCATCGGGGTGATTTAGGAACCCAATACAAGTGAACTCCAAAAAAGTGCACCTGGTACTGTCATTCAGCTTCAATTTACTGCTCAGATAAAATGAAGAACCTGCTAAGACTTCTGTCCTCCTGGCCTTCCAGCCCATCAGCTCTGCTTAGGAAGGGCTGGTGCCATAACTAAAGTTTTCTTTGTCTTTATCCTGTACCTCAGTCACTCCATTCCTGGGAATTTCTTCTAAGACACTATTGGCCATTATCAAAATGTAAGATTTTTGGGATGTGGTACTTGAATGAATGCTTTCTATTTTAGTGGTGCTATATTTATTTGGATGTGTATTAGTTTGAAAAAAAAAAAACGGGCGGCAAATACTGAGATTAAAAAATGAGTCAATTTAAAAAACAGCATGTGGTAGGTGATGTTATGGGTAGTATAAACATATGGCAGATTTGGGGGCAGGTGGTACATGAATGACTGAAATTTGAGAAACACAGCAGTCAGAAAAGAGTCCAGAGGGAGAGGATTTTTTTGTAGAGCTGTTGACTAGCATCCTGTGTAATAGCTGGAAGTCTTGATTTACAGACAACAGAATTTACGTTGGCTGGCTTACGCAGAAGAAGGATTTGTTTAAGGGTTTGAGTCAGCTTACAGAATTGTGGAACGGGCTGGAGAAACAGCTCCCAAGCCTTAGAACTGATCTGACGTGGGAAGAAGAGCGCTACTCCAGCCACCGCCACCAAACACTAATGGCCAGGACTTAGATTCGTCCACGATACCTCCTGTTCATGGCACCAAAGCCACTTCTGCCTCAAGAAAGTGGCCTTCCCTCCCTCCCGACCTTCCTGCCCCCAAAGTCAGCCAAATCCAAAGCCTCCCTTGAATGCGTCTGATTGGAGAAGCCTGGATCGTCCTGTGTCCGTGTCTTGTACAGAGGAGCCTGAGACAAGCCGCCTAACTTTGATGTTGGAGAGCAGGAGTGCTAGCGGGAATCTCCCCAGATGCCCAGCCATGCCTGGGACCCTAGCACAGGGAACACACGTCCAGCATGTGGCTGTGGGAGTGTCAATTTGGCATAGCCACTGGATGAGGTAGTAATAGAGTGGGCTCAGAGTTGCAGAGACCAGGGGAGCCAACCACGTGGGAAAATGCCTGGTGAGCAGTGCCAGATGAAGAAGGAAGGCTGGCTGCTGTAGAAACATAGCAGGTGGGGGTTGGTGGGACGGGCGGGCGGGCGGACGATGAAAGGAAGTGGAGAACAATCAGGGCTTTAGGAGGCTGTGAATTTGCTTGGAGAAAGATTTTTCTCTTTCAGACATGTATTTTGGGTGATTATAGTTAAAGACACGTTCTTTGTGCAGAATCTTGAACTCTTTAAAAAAGACGCTCTTGAAATCAAATGGTCGTTTGGGTCCCCCCTAGCAGTCTGTGCCTTTGAGCTCCTGCTTAACAGCCATTTTTCCATCTTCCTACGGACGGGGCCCTGATTTTGTTCACAGTGGTCCTTTCCCCGGTTCCGGGAATAAATCCTGACAGGCCACGTCTACTTCTGGTGGTCCTATTCTCCTTGCCAGGGGCTTTGTTTAGGGTTGGGTGTGTGACTTCTTTGGGGCCCGTGATTGGTAAGAGGAGATCTCCTTTGGGGGGCTTCCAGGAAAGGGTCCCTCACCCTCAAGGAGACAAGAAAGAGATGAACTGCCTTCTGACTCTGGGTGTTCTTGGGTCTGGATGCAAAGCCTGGAACTACTCTGCCCATCTTATTTCCGGTCAGTGATGAAGCCAAAATCCAGAAGAGGGCAAAACAGAGGATTTTAGAAGACTGGACTCCTTGTGGTGTGATGACAAATGTCCTTATTATTTAAGCCAGACTATGTCACAATTGTCTGTTTGCATTCAGATACCTCCTAACAGATAACCTGTCTTACACCACTTGATACCCTGAGACATATTTCTTGGTTTCATTTGTCTGAGACCAAGTGGCCTGAGTAGGGCCAGGACTGGACTTCCTTTATGTCTGTATCCTCTGCCTGGCCACCGTAGGGCTCTGCATGATTGCCCCTGACCTATTAATGAGCTTTCCAAACTGAAGGGTGCCATCAAGTGGTGCTACAGACCTAACATGTCCAAAACAGGACCCTTCATTCTCTCCCAGGCTCTGCTTCCACCTCTGAACAAACAATGCCACTTTTTTCCCTTCCCCTCAACCCCGATTACCCAGTCCTGCTGGTTCTCTCTCTGAAATATATCTCAGATGTGACCATTTGTCTGTCTCCACTGCTGACCCTGTGGCTCAGTCTGGGATCATCTGTCACCTAGGTTAGCTCACAGCCTCTACAGTGGATCTCCAAGCTCCTGTTCTTCTCGGTACCTGGCAAATCCATCCCCACACAGTAGTTACATCAGCCTTTAAAATGTGGATCAGAAGGGGCACTTGGCTGGCTCAGTCAGTATAGCATGCGACTCTTTTTTTTTTAAGATTTTTAATTTTATTTGAGAGACAGAGCATGAGCCAGGGGATTGGGGGGAGGAAGGGGCAGAAGGAGAGGGAGAAGCAGGCTCCTTGCTTGATCCCAGGACTCTGGGATCATGACCTGAGCCAAAGGCAAATGCTTAATCAACTGAGCCACCCAGGCGCCCCGAGCATGCGACTCTTGATCTTCGGGTTGTGAAATCGAGGCCCACGTTGGGTGTAGAGATTAATTAAATAAATAAATTAAAGATTTCCTTTCAAATTTTAATTAATTAAGCGTGGATCAGAAATTACACTCCCCGCCCCCCCGCCCCGTGACTCCTTACTACACTTAGAATAAAATCCCAACTCCTTTAAGTGGGCAAACTGTATGGCAGGTGAATTATATCTCAATAAAACTGTTATATAAAAATCCAGACGCCTCCCTGTGGCCCACCTCTTTGACCCAATCTCGGATGATTTCCTCTCACTCGCCCCCAACCACACTGGCCATTCTGTTCTGCGAATATCCCACAATTGTTTCTACCTCGGGCTCTTTGCAGATGTTCTTCCTTCTCCCTGGAGTGTCCTTCCTGGTACCTTTCCCAGGGCTGTTTCTTCCAGCCTTCAGCTTCACCTCAGATGTCACCTATCTAAAGTAGCGCCCCCCCCCCCCCCAGCCACCCTCTTCTCAATGGTCCTTTTTGGTTTTCTTCATAGCACCTAAATGTCTAAAATTATCTTATTAGTTCACTTGTTGGTTGGTTTGTGGGATTGTTGCTGTTTCCTGTCTTACCAGGTCATGACAGTAAGAGCTTTTTTTTTTTTTTTCAACTCTATGAACAGTGCCCAACTAACACTCAGGTGAAGAAGTATTCGTTAAAGGAATTATGTGTTGAATTATTTCAGTTGAGTATGTGTGTTGGGCTTATTAAGTGTCCTGTTTTCAATGGAAAGCAAATTTTGTATTCACATTCATGTTAAAAATAAAGGTGAACCATTGTTAACTTTTGAAGTCTCTGCTTTATTATCCATAAAGTGGGGATGGAGTGAGGAAGTTAAACTTTATGACCTCTAAGATTTCTTGCAGCTCTAACCTCTAAAGGGAGGGTGGGGTCTGGTGTCATTGAAATGAGTACTAGGCTGGTCAGCAACTTAGTGGCAAATGGGGCACTAGGGCCCAGAGCTTTGTCCTCAGTGCCCCTCAACAGACTTATTGGAAGTTCAAGGGCATTCTTCACTCTTTCCCACCAGCCAGCCTTGGCAGTGCCTCCTTAGAAATCTCACTGGCTATTGTCCTTGGTACTAACCCCATTGCACTGCCCTGGCCAGGTCAGCATCAGCCCCTCCTGGACCACAGCACCCGTCTCCTCTCTGCTTCTGGTTCCCACCCACCCCCATACTGGCTCTGGATTTCCTTCCAAACAGAAATCTGATTACCCCCGTCACTCAGATGTGACTGAAGACATTCCCATTGGAAACACTTCGTGAATGTCACACAAAAGCTACTGAGTAGAAGGCAATTTAGAGGTGGCCTAGGTGGGTTGGCTGTCCATGGCTTCCTAGAGGAGGCCACACTTTGAAGCCTGAAACCAGAGGGAGGAAGATTGGCAGAAGTGGGGGAAACGGGTGTATGGAGGTTCAGAGGCAGAGGCTAAGTGAAGCTGGAGTATTTTAGGCTGTCAAAATGTCCTGGGTGAGCAGAGTATGATTTGGAGGGGGCAGGAGGTCCTGACCAAAGCACTATTCTGACATCCCAGAATAGAAGACAAAATAGGAGAAATCCCCATCTCTTGGGGTGAGGGTCAACCTCCAGAAGAATACCACAAGCAACCACTTCCCCTTCTGTCAGAGACCCTGGTTATCTGAAGAGCCACCTCTGCTGTGCTCAGCCCATCCCAATCTCAGATGATGGGTGTCTGAGCCAGTGTTTACCAGTCAGCATAATCTATCCCTTGTGATCACAAATGTTGGTTCAGGGTTAGTGTTCTGTTTCAACCCCAACTAATGTACTGAGGTTCAGTTCTGGCACTAAGTGCCCAGAGTTAATTCAGACTCCACAAATTAAGGGCTCGGTCCTCCCCAGACTGCCCCCATTTCAGATGTGAGCTGCAAGTGGAGTCCCCCAGTCATCTTCACTTCTGACCAACTTGCTACAGATCTGGAGTTTCCCATGACCCCCTCCCCCTCAGGTATGATAATTTGCTAGAACAACTCACAGAATGCAGGAAAACACTATACTTAAGATCACAGTTTTAGAGTAGAGAATACAAGTCAGGAACAGCCAAATGAAGAAAGACATAGAGTGGGGTCTGAGAGACCTGGTTTCATTTCTTAGGCACAATTGATTAAATCATTGCCACGTGACTGAACTCAAGTCTCTAGGTCCCCTTCCCCTCCCTGGAGATCCAGCTGCCTCAAAACCCCAACCCTGTGGGACACCTGACTGGCTCAGTCAGAAGAACAGGTGAACAGGTGACTTTTGATCTCAGGGGTTGTGAGTTCAAGCCCCACAATAGGTGTAGAGATTACTTATATACATACATACGTACATACGTACATAAATCTATCTTAAAAAATCCCAACCCTCTAATCACCAGGATAGTCTTTCTGGTAACCAACCCTTATCCTGAAGCTAATCTAGGAGCTTACCATTAGTTACCTCATTAGCTAAAACTTGGGTGTGATCTAAGGTGCACTTCTGTTACTTGGTAAATTCCAGGTACTTGTAAAGTTATGTGCCAGGAAGCTGGGACAAAAACCAAATTCTTCATTATACCTGGTGACCCAGGCGGAGCTGATGAGACTCAATCCTGTTGCATTTGCTGGAGCCATTGAGAAAGCTATGATCTTTTTCCACTATGAATGTTAAGCTAGTAGGATGTATGCTTGGAGCTGCTGGTTGCCATTTTGCTACCTACGAGGGGACAATCTGCCTAAGAATTAAGACAGTCCACAGGAAAGCAGAGCTAAGAGACTGAGACCAAGTTCAAATGGACATTATTTGAGCCTCTGGCTTCAGCCACACCTGAAGTCATTCTACCTCGGATTTTTCAATTCTGTGAGCCTCTTTTCATGTTTAAGCTACCTTAAAGTGGGAGTGGATGGGGGGTTCCATTACTGGTAGCTAAAAGCATCCTATCACATACCCTGTTCCTGAGGAACACGTGGTTCTCCCTTTTACATTAATAAATAAAAAGTCTTATTGGCTTAATGTGGGCCCTGGGTCCTACCATTCCCACCTTCCCCAAACCTCTCTCCTCCAATGACTATCCTCTCTACTGGCTCCTTTCCCTTTAGACTTTCCACATGATCAGGTCTCCCTCAGGACAGCTCTCCATACTCCTCCTCCCGTTTCTTCATCTTCCATTCATTCCTCAGTCCACTACCATTTGGCTTCTGCTTCTACCACTTCCTTAAAATCACCAAAGTCCCGAAACAGTGTTAGCTGATGAGAGATAGAAGCAGAAAAATATTCACCTTTAGCCCGGAAAGCTGACCTAAAGCCTGAATAGCTCCGATAAGGATCAAATACGTGCTGGCTGCTACATTCTAAAGAGTCTCATGACTGTCTGTACGTGTCACCGATAGTTAATATCCAACTGAACGATAAGCACCAGAGAAATCTTGCGAAAGTAGTTTTACGAGTAGAAATTCGAAGAAAACATTTACGATATAATACTCCCTGCACATCCCCTCCCCCTTTGAACACTAAGCATATAACCACCCGCTTCATACAGCAAAGGTGCCACTCTTTCTGCCCACATGTCTTGTCCCCATGCTACAATAAAAACACCTTTTTGCACCAAAAACATCTCAAGAATTCTTTTTTGAATGTCCACTCACAGCCCCGTATCATTTAGTCATGGATGTTTTCTGCAGGAGACAATGGCAGTGCCCTGGATCCTTTTTTAATCATTTGCCTGTGATGTGTCTGACCAAGTGCCCCTACACATGCACACATTCTATGCTCCTACCCCCACCCCCGGTCTTTGTTGTATGGTTCCTCTTCCAAGAGTTAGAACGTCCAGATTTTTTTTCTGTTTTGGAGGAATGCCCCCAGGCTACTGGAGGCTTTGCCTTGATGATGAATCGACGCCTCTGAGAGTGTCGCTTGGTCAACAGCTGAGGCATGTCGGTATATGAAAGGCCCCATCCCCTTGTTTCTGGACAAATCTGACACGTAACTTTCATCCAGAGCTCCCCTGCAAGATCAAGTTGAACTACTCTTTGCCTGAGATCACACGTTTGTTTGGTTTCCTCTCCTTCCCTCTCCTGCTTCTCTCACTCTCTTACTGGTTTCTTCTGGTAGCACTGTTTGACGAAATCACTTGCACACAAATCCTCAGCTCAAGGTCTGCTTCTGCGAAACCTGACCCAAGACACCATCTCAGCACTTTCTGCTCCGCTTTTGCTGCCTACCTGATAAATGTGGCTTGCTTTCCAGAATTAGGTCCTGGGCCCTATTCTCTCTACAGATATTGTTTGGACAATTTCACTCATGTCCATGGCTTCAACCACTACTCACTTCTGATCATCCCCAAACTCCTTTATGCAGCTAGACTGTAGCTCCCTCTCTGCTGGACAGCTCCACCTAGCTGTCCACAGGCACCCCCTGTGCTAATGCCCTAGTCACTAGCCACGTGGCTATTTTAATTAATTAAATTCCGTTCCCTAGTCCCACCAGCCACATTTCAAGTGCTCAAGAGCTACCCATGGCTAGTGGCTACCACACTGGATAGTGTTGATATAGGACATATGTCATGGCAGAAAGTTTTATTGGACAGCTTAGACACATTTCCAAACCTAACTCACCATCCCCAGACCCTTGCCTTTCTATATTCCTCAACTGTGTCTCTCTCCTAGAAACAGTGGGCAGAAACTACAGAAACTAGAAACTACAGAGAAAGGGTGCATAAGGGCTTCAGGGGAGAGGGAGGGGACCACAGAACGAGAGTCTTTTCCATTGATATCTTCCTCTGAACTGGGAAGATGGATGGGCAAAGATGGTGATGAAGATCTTGACAAAGGCCATCTGTGAGCTGATCTTAGATTGGTTAGAACAGGAGGAGAGCTGGGGGACGAGGCCTGGCTAGGCCAGAACTTGCCCTCCACAATGAAGTTTTCCAACTCCACCCAGCCTCAGCCTTGAATAAACGTTCTTGTGTGAATTAGGGCCTTTATCCATCTCCAGTCTCTTGTGTTCCAGGATGAGTATCTGATCGAAGCCAATCAGCTGGGGGGGGAGGGGGGGTCCAGTTCTGGAAATTTTATGGCAAATCTCAGAAAAGAAGCAGGTTCCTTCTACTTGAGTTGTTAAGCTATTAGGACTTCAGTTTGGAGCCATGTAAAGCCATTTTGCCACTGAGATAGGCCTACCTGTGAGTGAAGCCAAAGGCATGGGGAAAGCAGAGGCTAGAGAAGGTGAACCACAGGTTCCTCACAGCTTTTGGCTTTTTTTTTTTTCAGCTGTTTCTGAAGAAGCTCAATCCGTTTTTTTCAATTGCTTCAGCCAAGATTCCCCTATTCCTTAGGCCAGTTGGAGCTGGATTAGTGACAGACCTTACTCTTGCATCCCTTGGCTTCTTCTCGTTGGGTTGGAATTGTCCCCGCTTATGATTTCAACGACTCTCTATACCTTAACGATTCCCAATGTCTGTATCTGGCCTTGATGTGTTTACTGAGCTCCAGACCGTATGTCCACCTGCCCCCTGACGTCCCACAGGCACGCCCAAAGTGATCTCCTTATTTCTGCCCTCTATCTTTATTTCCCGTCTCAGATGGAACCTACTAGACCTCTAGTCCCTTTGCTCAGCGAAGCCAAGGTCGTAAGTTCAGGCTCCGCCTCTTCGCGGGGCCTCAACCAAGGTCACCCGCGTCTTCCCTCGCTGGGCTCGTTGGGGGCGGTGTCCGCGAACCCCTCAGCCGCAGGGCCAGGCGCTCTAGGCAGCGGCGTGCCCTGCAAAGAGCCACCTCATCTCGCTGGCTTCCGGTACCCGGCGGCTACTCTAGCCTACAGCAGGGCCTCGGAACTCTATGCCCTAAGCTGGCTTCTCTACGGCTGACACCTCTCCTTTGTGCCGAGTTTCCTCCGGGAGGGCACCTGGTGGGAACCCCTTCCCACAGTGGCTTTTGTGGTCCCTTCTAGGTGCAACCGGAGAAGCCCCTGAGCCTCCAGAGAATCCCCACCTCTCAGGCCTCGAAGGGTTTGCGCGGAATAGGAGGATGGCGGAAGTAAGTGTTTAGGTGCCCTTCCCTCTCGCCGCTCTTCTCTATGGTCGCTTCCTTCGGTGACGGGAAAAGGGGTCCCGGCGCCTGCGCAGAGGCGGCCGGGGAGCTAGTCGCGGAGTGCGGGGGGAGGGGCAGGGAGCGGGAGCTGCCGCCGCCGCCGGAGCAAACCGCGGGGACCGAGATGCAGGTGGGACCGGAACCGGAACCCCCCTCTTCAAGTACCTCTTCCCTCTCCGCGACCCGGCCCCGGCGCCTGAGAGGAGCCCTGGGTGGGGGCGGGCGTAGGGGGGCCAGAGGCGGGGGCGGTGCTCGGCTCCGCAGAGTGCTGCGGACCGGGCTGGTCCCGAGGCGGCTGCGGCCCCGGGGAATGGGTGGGTCGAGGGTGTCCAGGGAGTAGGAGCGGGTCGGAGTGCACTGACCACCGGGCCCAGAGGGTCCGAGCCGGGAGCGGAGCCTGCACCCTCCACCACCCGCCCTTCGGGAAATTTCAGAACTGAGCCAAGAGGCAGGTGCACCGGGAAAATGTGTCTGAGTCCTGCCTGGCAGAAGAGAAACTGAGTCACCAGCTCAGGAGCCGCAGGGTCAGCGGGCCTGAAGGGGGCTGGGTCTGCCTGTGGTGCAGAGGGTTGGGTGGGCCTGTGTGAGCTGAGGTGGCCTCTGCCTGGAGATTGGTCTCCCTGCTGTGTCTGCACTTCTTGGCTCGGTTCCCCTGTGCTCCATGACTCTTGCATCTCTTGGCTTCTTCTCATTGGTTTGGAATTGTCCCCGCGGTTGGAGTCATCTGAATGTGTAGGGTCTAGGCCAAGGAGGAAGGGGAGGGGTCGCTGATTGTCGGTCTGAGCAGGAGTCTGAGGTTTGGGGAGACTTTCTTGAGCTTACCCCACACACACACACACCCCCCCCCAGTCCTGGTGCCAGTCATCTTCCAGTATAATATGGGGGAGGAACACTAACAAAGAGCCATGGGTTATAAATGCCATGCCCAGCCCTGCCACTTGCTAGTTGTAAGATCTTGGGAGCCCTCTTGTTTTTTCATTTCTCTTTTAGAAGAATTGGAACCCATAAAGATAGTAGTCATGGCGGTTTATTGTGTGCTTACTTTGTGTCGAGCCCTGACATGTTCCATTTAATTCTCCCAACGATTCTATGGGTTAGGGATCATTAGCTCTGCCTTATAGCTATAAATCTGCATTTCAGAGAGGACATATAATTTGTTCCAGATCACCCAGCTAGTAGGTGGCAGAGCTGGGATTTCATCCCGAGTCCGACTCCAGATCCCATAGCCTTAACCACCAGGCTAACCAGCCTTTAGGGCACACTCCCCAGTGAAAGAAGAGGAAGTGAAAAAGCCTAGGGCCCCAGCTCCCTGTTATGTTTTATTTACTTTGTGGCCAACAGAGACTTGCTCTGACCCAACCCACAGTCTTTCCCCGCCTGGTGCTGCTGCCTCTGGGCCCCAGGCTGAAGGCACCAAAGAAGCGGGCTGTGACCATTCCGAGCCTCGGTCACACCGTGCCGGGGTGCTGGGCCCTGGGGTCCGCCTTCAGGACAAGTGCGGTTTCAATCCATCATCCATCCATCCTCCTTCCTGAGCAGCCTCCCTCCTCAGAGCTGGACCTCAGGATCCCCTGAGACAGGGTCTGTAAGTGCTACAGACCTAGCTCCCCTGAGAGCTGGGGCAGTGAGGGGCCGTGAGGGGCCGTGCCTGAGGCCGGGGCAGCCAGTCCCTGGGGACGAGCACTATGCAGTGGGCAAAACCGTAGGCTTGGAGTTCTGAAACTTTTGTGAACTTCGGGTTCCTCATCTCTTGTCAAGGTTATTAAAGCCTGTTGCAGGGAAAGGTAAGAACAGCACATGGGAAGCATGTGATAAATCTTGAAGGACCTGTTTTAGAGAAGGGAGGTGGCGTGAGTGATAAAGATTCCTTTTTAGAGGAAGGTGCTCCACGGCCGTCTGTCACTCCTGGAACCCGAGCCAGGGGGAGTGGGGTTGGGAAGACAGCAGGGAAGGTGCGGGGCTGGACCCCGGGGAGCCAGCTGACTGCGGCGTGTGCGTGTGCGGTGTGAGGATCTGGGAAAGGGGGGGGGTCGGTGTGGTGTTCCCCATGGCTCTCCAAGGAGTCCTGACCAGAGTGGGGAGTCCGGCTGGGGGCGGGGCTCGGCCCCCAGTCCCCCCTCAGCAGTGACTCGGTGTATGTGCCTCTCTTCCTTCTGCAGCTGCTGCCGCTCACCCCGTGTCTTCTGGCCGCTTCCCTCTTTGCTGCCCCTCCCCACAGGCTCCCCCTCTCCGCCTCCTGGGGACCGTCATGAATGGTGCCCCTTCCCCGGAGGATGGGGCCTCCCCCTCTCCTCCGCCTTTGCCACCACCCCCTCCTCCTAGTTGGCGGGAGTTCTGCGAGTCCCATGCCCGGGCTGCTGCCCTGGATTTTGCCCGCCGTTTTCGCCTCTACCTGGCCTCCCACCCCCAGTACGCAGGGCCCGGGGCTGAGGCTGCCTTCTCCCGCCGTTTTGCTGAACTCTTCCTGCAGCACTTTGAAGCTGAGGTGGCCCGGGCCTCCGGCTCCCTCTCGCCACCCATCCTGGCTCCCCTGAGTCCTGCTGCGGAGATCCAGCCACATGACCTGTCCCTTGAGAGCTGCAGGGTGGGCGGGCCCCTGGCTGTGCTGGGCCCTTCTCGATCATCTGAGGACCTGGCCGGCCCCCTCCCTTCCTCAGTCTCTTCCTCTTCTACGACCTCCTCGAAGCCGAAGCTAAAGAAACGCTTCTCCCTCCGCTCAGTGGGTCGCTCCGTCCGCGGTTCAGTCCGTGGCATCTTGCAGTGGCGGGGGACGGTTGACCCTCCCTCCCCGGCCGGGCCCCTCGAGACCTCATCAGGCCCCCCAGTCCTGGGTGGAAACAGCAACTCCAACTCCTCTGGTGGGGCCGGGACCATTGGCAGGGGACCGGTTAGTGATGGAACATCCCCTGGGGACCGATGGACTCACCGATTTGAGAGGCTGAGACTCAGTCGGGGAGGGGGGGCCTTGAAGGATGGAGCAGGGATGGTGCAGAGGGAAGAGCTGCTGAGTTTCATGGGGGCTGAAGAGGCAGCCCCTGACCCAGCTGGAGTGGGCCGGGGAGGAGGAGGGGCAGCTGGGCCTACCTCAGGGGGAGGAGGGCAGCCTCAGTGGCAGAAGTGTCGCTTGCTGCTCCGAAGCGAAGGAGAAGGCGGAGGAGGAAGTCGTCTGGAGTTCTTTGTACCGCCCAAGGTGAGGCCCCGAGGAGGGCGGGTGACTGGGAGCAGACCATTGAGCCACCAGAGTGGAACAGCCCACGTGCTTAGCTTTGCTCGCTTGGGTTTGGTTCGGTTTAGTTTTGTTTTACTGCTCACTTTGGTTTTTAAAGCTAGCTCTTGACGCTGGGGTAGTAACTATGGGCAGGACTGGAAAAGTAGTGCTAGGAGCCTTTGTCTAACTCCCTTAGAACAGAGAAGGAAAGATGACAGATCTCTGGAGGGAAGTGAGAGGTGGTCCCCGCACACCAACAGTTTGGAACTTGTTCTCTTTCCCTGCCCAGGCGTCTCGGCCTCGCCTCAGCATTCCCTGCTCTACCATCACGGACGTGCGGACAACCACAGCCCTGGAGATGCCTGACCGGGAGAACACGTTTGTGGTTAAGGTAGGAGCTCTGGGCTCCCGCCCTCGTGGAGCGCTTGTGCTGGGGAGCAAGCTCGCGGAGCAGGTTGAAGCCAGGGCCTTCGTGGAAAGAGGTGCCTGTGTGTCCAGGGCCTGGAGAGCGTGTCCCTGGGGCTGTAGCTTCCCTGGGAGGAGGGAAGAGAGGGAGGATGTTCTCATTCTCCTTAGGGTTGGCTTATGGCCCCCGGACCTGGAAGTGGCCTGTGGGCCTCCTCTTGTCCCCGTAGGTGGAAGGCCCCTCGGAGTACATCCTGGAGACAGCCGATGCTCTGCATGTGAAGGCCTGGGTGTCTGACATCCAAGAGTGCCTGAGCCCGGGGTGAGGAGCCTGCCTGCTGTCACTGAGGGACCCAGGTGGGGCGGGGGAGCAGCCTGGGGCCTTTCACCCGCTGAGTTTCCTCACAGCACCGTGTCCCCTGTCTCTGTCTCCGCAGACCCTGCCCTGCCACCAGTCCCCGCCCCATGACCCTCCCCCTGGCCCCTGGGACCTCATTCCTTACAAGGGAGAACACAGACAGTCTGGAGCTGCCCTGCCTCAATCATTCAGAGAGTCTGCCCAGCCAGGATCTGCTGCTGGGAGCCAGCGAGAGCAACGACCGCCTGTCACAGGGTAAGGGCGGAACTTCAGAGGGCTGCGGACCAGGCCTGGGCCCCTCTCTCCCAACTCGACCGTGCACCCCATTCCTGCCCCTCAGCTGCCCACCCCTTCCCACCGAATGTCTCACTTGTCCCAGGACGTGCCACGCCACAGACGGCCACTCAGAACCATCCCCATGCCCGCTTTGCATGAGCCCCATGCCAGCTCCCTTCCAGCCTTCTGTGCCTGGCCTTTCCTCCTTTTCCATAAGCCTCATGCAGACCTCCGCGCTGGCTGGAGACAACAGCTCTCTTCCCCAAGCTTCTGGAGCACTTCGTTCACATATTTGTTTTGCTTTTACTCTGCATTTCTGTACGTATGTCGTTGCTATCAGATCTAGATTCTATTTCTTGGCCTGACATACACAGGCCCAGCCATACACGCCCAGAGACGTGAGTCCAGCTGGCCCAGCTCACCTTTCCAGATGCCACTATCCCCTTTGTCCTGCTCCTCTGTTCTGGTTTAGGTTTCGTGGTGCCAGGCACCCTGGCTGTGCTCACTGAGTAAACAAATGGACTGAAGAATCTTGGAGCTAGGATGGACCTCACAAGTCCCCTCATTTCCATTCCCCTCAGGCAGCTAAGACCAGGGAGGGGGAAATGGCTTTTTGGAGGGCACCTGAGAGGCCCTGACAAAGACTGGGGCTGTGCCAGTCTGCTCCCTGCCCCCCTGCTCTCCGGACCCCACACACAGCTACAGCATTCCCGTAGGCTTGGGCCTGAGTACATACCTGACCGTGTACTAGGCTCTGGGGCAGGATGGGGAAACCTGGAGATGCCTGAGACGCGCTTCCTGTCCTCTCTTTGGGCTCCCAGTCTAGCTGAGTTGACAAGCTATCACTCCCTCTGGAAAGCAGGACTCCGAAGTGGAGAGCCTGGGCTTAGTGTCCTCTGAGCAGCACAAGTGGGAAGCGCCTTGGGAGCTCAGAGGAGGAAGAGAATCGGGGAAGGTGGAATAGACAGCATACCACACAGGGGAGGTGAGAGTAAAGAACAGGGCTTGGAGGAAGGAAGCAGATGGCCAGAGCACAGCCGCGAGGTAGGGAGAGCCCTAGAGCTTTGGGAGAATGAGACAGGATGATCAGGCTCCCGCAGAGGCTCCAGGAATACAAACTAACGTGAGAGGGTGGTTGGGTTGGGCCAATTAATAGAAGGAGGATCTTTGATGCCTCTGAGAGTTGGGGACTTCGTCCTGTAGGCCAAAAAAGGATGCTTTTTAATGGGAGAATACTTGAGGGATTCTCTCCTGTAACAGTCGCTGTCATTTCAGCTGTTGATTCAGGAAAAACGGGCAGGTTTGGATCCTAGGACGTCCTTGCAGTAATGCTGCGGCCCCTTAGCAGTGCCTGGAGCCTCAGGAGTCGGTCAGACTGACGGGCCAGTGCTCGAGGAAGGGGCGGGCACCTCAGCCCGATGACCGCCAGCACACACAGGGTAGTTTCTCCAGTTCTCAACTCCACCCTCCTCCCTTTTTTTCCAGGGGCCTATGGGGGCCTTTCAGACCGCCCCTCGGCGTCCATCTCCCCCAGTTCCGCCTCCATTGCTGCTTCCCATTTTGACTCAATGGAACTGCTTCCCCCAGAGTTGCCCCCCCGCATCCCCATCGAAGAGGGGCCCCCAGCGGGCACAGTTCATCCACTCGCAGCCCCCTACCCACCCCTGGACACTCCAGAAGCGGCCACAGGTACCAGAGGTGAGAGCGTGTGTCTGCCTCCGGGCCTGGTTGCCCACCTTCCCGAAACTCTTGTCTCGGGATTCTGAGGGATCGGACGGGGGTGGCGGGTGGGGGCGGGGAGCGGCAGGTGGAGGGAAAGCAAGGCTTCTCTTCTCCCAGGATGGGGGAGGCTTCCCTGACACCCCGGTTTCCCTCCCTCTCTCCTTCCTGAAGGATCATTCCTGTTCCAGGGGGAGTCAGAGGGAGGTGAAGGGGACCAGCCCCTCTCAGGGTACCCTTGGTTCCACGGGATGCTCTCTCGACTCAAGGCTGCGCAGCTAGTGCTAGCCGGAGGCACCGGCTCCCACGGTGTTTTCCTGGTACGGCAGAGTGAGACGAGGCGGGGTGAATACGTGCTCACTTTCAACTTCCAGGGCAAGGCCAAGGTGAGGGAGGAAAAGGCTGTGTTCCCTGCGGGGAGCTTGCTGGGGCCGGGGGCCAGGGGGGGGGCGGGGGGGGGCGGGGAACGGGGCCATCCAGGGGAGCCGGGGAGGAGGCTTCTGGAGCGGGCAGGGGCGTGGGCTCCTGCCTCACCTTGCCTGCCCTGCCCTCAGCACCTGCGCCTGTCGCTGAACGAGGAGGGTCAGTGCCGGGTCCAGCACTTGTGGTTCCAGTCCATTTTCGATATGCTCGAGCATTTCCGGGTGCACCCCATCCCTCTGGAGTCTGGAGGCTCCAGTGACGTTGTTCTTGTCAGCTATGTCGTGTCCTCCCAGCGACAGCAGGGTGAGCAGAGCAGGTCTGCAGGGGAGGAGGTGCCCGTGCACCCAAGAAGTGAGGAGGTGTGTGTGCCAGAAAGACGGGGCGGGGGGGCTGTGAGGAGGAGCAGCTTCGTGAGGGAGAGTAGGGTAGCGAAGGTCCTTGGGTGTGGGGCTTTGGAAGGGGGAGCAGGACACTGAGGACGTAGGGAGGCAGCGGGCTCCGTGTCGGAGCCGGGAGGAAGCGGAAGTCGGGTTGGTGCATTCCCATTCCATCAGACCCCCGTGTTCCATCACCTGTGTGTCTCCTGGATCCATCCTCCTCGGCCTTGTCTTTGCCCCTTGTCGGTCTTGCCTTGGGCCTGTTCTTCTTGGGGATGCTTGGTCTGATCCCCCACCCCCCTCCTCCCTTGACGTCTGATGTCCCTGTCTGATCTCTCCTTTTCCCCACCCCGACGTCCCATCTGTCCCCACGTTGCCCCTCCCCCCCCCCAGGCCGGGAGCAGGCCGGGAGCCATGCAGGGGTGTGCGAGGGAGATCGATGCTACCCCGATGCCTCCTCCACCCTCATGCCCTTCGGAGCGAGTGACTGTGTGTAAGTGTGGTCCCCCTCTCACCGCCGCCCATGATCCATCTTCCATGGCCGGGGCGGGGGGGGGGGGGTTGCTCAGGAGATGGGGTGTGGGGGAGATAGCACATGGCTCCTGGGGGGACGAGTGCAGGGGAGGGCCCCGCCAGAGCTGGCCTCCCTCCACAGTCTGTCTTCTTACCGTTCCTATCCAGAACCGAACACCTCCCATGACCCACCCCAGCCCCCTGAGCCCCCTTCATGGACAGATCCCCCACATCCTGGGGCAGAAGAGGCGACGGGGGCGCCAGAAGTGGCGGCAGCAGCAGCCACAGCAGCCAAAGAGAGGCAAGAGAAAGAGAAAGCGGGCTTTGGAGGGGTCCAGGAAGAGCTTGTCCCCATGGTTGAGCTGGTCCCCATGGTTGAATTGGAAGAGGCGGTAGCTCCAGGCGCGGAGGCCCAGGGAGGCGCCGGATCCGGTGGGGCTGCGGGGGCCACCGCGATGGTGCAGCTCCAGCAGTTACCACTAGGGGGCGATGGAGAAGAAGGGGGCCATCCCAGAGCCATTAATAACCAGTACTCTTTCGTGTGAGACACCCTACCCCGCGCTTTCTCCACTCTTCTTGCTCCCCAGCCCTTAGTTGGTGAGATTGGGGCTGGGCAGGGACGGAGAGGAGCGGTAGGAATCCCCGCCCCACGTGCTTCCTGACCCTTGACGGCCAAGGGCATCTATGTTGGTACAAGAAGAGGCTCAAGAACCCTGTTAACTCCCCAGTTCATACACTACAGGTGCCCCATCCCCTGGGCAGGGGATTTGGGCTCCATTACCTCCCTGAGGGGCTGTTATGGTCAGCCCCACCCCTGGGGGCCATTTCCACATTAACCGCCCCCCAGCCCGGGGAGGGGTGAGGGGGAAGGGCTGTCAGTTATATTAAGGTTGTTGTTGTTGTTGTTTTAAACAAAATGGAGAAGCATAAATAAATAAAAGGGTTTATTTCAGTTCCATCACGATGGCTGTGGCCAGTGTTTGCAGTGGGGGCTGGGACAGGCGGGTCAGGAAGGCAGCCCACTCAGTGGTGCCCACTCCGGAGCTGAGAGGCCGGAAGGCTGGGTCAGGTCAAGTGCCCCTGCCCTCCAGCCCCATGCTTTCGGGCCCATCGCTCCCCTGCGGGCTGTGCCATTGGCTGAGCCAAACAGTGCTTCCCAGGGTCCCCAGCCGAGTTCTCTTAATGGGACAGGACAGTGAGCAGCAGGATTGGCAACCTCTGAGGACCCTTCCTGCTCCGAATCCTTGAGTGAAGGCTTCCCACCCTAGGGAGAAAGCAGGCAGAGACCGCTGGGCCGGGGCTGGGGCACGGTGGCTGTGTTGGGAGAGATGTAATGTGGCAGCCACAGAGCCTGGCTGCAGAGGGGCCCGAGGGCAGCCTGGCTGCCCCCCTTCCCGGGGCCAAGCTGGGAAGCTGGAGGGTAGATACAGAAGAACACTGGCTTTCATTCCTGGCTTTTCCTCTCCTTTGCTGTTTGGCCTGGGCAAGGTGTTAGCCTCTCTAGGCCTCAGTGTCCTCATCTGTCAAGTGGGAAGTTTTATCTGGGTTGGTGCTGTGGACATGATCTGCTTGGCCTGGATAGCGTTTCCATTAGGATTTCCCACAGAACTTCAGATTACCGGCTTCTCCTGAAAATCCGAAGATCCAGCCTCCCGTGCTCTGCCTTCCACCTTCCACATCTGCTCCATCCCCACTGGCCCACTGAGGTCACGTGACCTCAGCCCCATGGGGATGAGCTTGCAACATCCCCCACCCCCTTGCAGCACCCCATCCAGCCCAGGCTCTGCTCTCTGAACTGAACTGCAGCCGTGCCCTCCAGTGGAGGGCACCCTTGGGTTTCTCAGCTCTGCGAGTGGTGGGTACCCACAAGGAGGGGCCAGGTTCTGAAAAATCCCACCTGTTTTGCTTGGCCCGCTCCCTTCCTCACCACCCAGTGCTGCCTCTCACCTTCCTTCCCAGGCAGCATGGGGCCTATATTCTCGCACCCCTCAGCCACTGTCCCCACCTCCAGGAGGCCCTAGCCATGCTTATGACCTTGCTATTCTGGGCCTTGCGTCCTGTTGGGAGATGGACAGCAGACAGCTGGGCTCACAGGCCACCCAGGCTGGGGGCTAGCCTGGGGAAGCCTGCTGGCTCTCCCAGTTTTGTATAATCCCTGGGGCTCCCCCAAACCTTGACCTCAGGAGACTGGGGATAGAACTGGCCTTGCAAAGGAGGGGATGGTTTGGGGAGCTGGACGCTGTGTTCTGGAAAAGGAGGTGGTGAGTGAAGGCTCTGACGCCCCAGGGTAAGCAGGACCTGATCCCCTCCTAATCTAGCAGCAGCTGGTGCTGCGAGGCTCCCCTTCCCCCGAAACCCTGCCAGCCTCAGGGACTTGCCTCCTGAAGAGGGGTGGTGGAAGGGGCCAAGGAGCATCCCCCCACCCCCACCCCAAGATGTGCATGCCTTGGCTGGAGGAGCCTAAGAGACTGTTTCCCTCTAAGCCTCCCTTTAAGGATGGTTGAGCTGAAGTTCGGGACCTGTCAGGGACTGGCCAGGCTCTATGTCCCTGTCCTTCAGAACCAGGCTTCTCCCATTCCCAGCTGCAGCCCTCCTAGGAGGGGAGGAACACCTTGGAGACCCCCTGGGGAGGGATCCAAGAACCAGCGCCTTCTTCCATCCCCGTCCAAAACCCCAGCCCCAGCCTCCCCGTCCTCCCCCCTGATGCCCCGCCTTCTGCAGCTCCGCCTTCTGCAGCTCCAGTTGGGTGGCTGTCCCTCTCTGGCTTCAGCTTCCCCTCTGGGAAGTTGGGGGAGGTGGGAGGGGTCACCTTAAAGGGCCCCGCTGGCGGCAGCGTGCTGTAAAGCCTGCCTCCTGTCCTCAGCCTCCTGCTCCCAGCTCCCCTGAAGCCTCAATCCCTCCAGTCTTCTCCCCTTTCTCCATGTTTGGGCATTCCTGTTCCTTTCAGACAGCGCCCCGGTCACTCCTCCAGGTGGTGGCAGGGAGAAGCCAGAGAGCACCAAAAGGCCTGGCAGATGCTGAGCCTGACTCTGGCCTAAGAAGGTGGGTGCTGGGCCAGATGGAGGTGCCTGTGGATGTGACCCCATTGTCTGAGCCCCCCTCCTCAGGTCACAGCTCAAGGGCGGGGTTTGTGGGAACCATGAAAAGGAGGAGGGAAGGAGCACCAAGTCCTCAACTCACCCAGGAGGCTCCCCTTCCCCCAAGTTCAGGCAGAGGAAGGGATAAATATGGGGGGCTAATTTCTTAAGTGCCATCCACCCCTGCCGGCCTGCCTGTTCCCCAAAGTGAGGCTTCCCTTTCCTTCTCCTGCCGTCTCCTCTGCCATCATCTGCTCAGGAACTTGAGTGCCTGGAGAACCCTTTCAGTGGCCCACACTCCTCTGACTGTCCAGCTCAGGAAGCTGAAGGCCTGGACGCAGGAAGGACTTGAGGCTCCTTCTTCCCCTCCCTGATCTTCCACTGTTAACTCTCACTGAAACTCTCTCCTCTCGCTGCCCCCTTTCCTCCCCTGCCCACAGCCCAGGCTACCCTGGGTCTGCTCCTCCAGCAGCTGCCCTGATAGTAACCAAAAGACGCCCCCATCCAGGAGCAGGGGTGGGGGTGGGGGGCTCAGAGCAGCTGCTTCGACGAGGAAGCTGACACCAAGGCCAGCCGCTCAGCAACAACTTGTGGCTTTGCACCCAGTCCTGGGCCCCCACCCACCTGGCTGCCGCATGCCAGTTCCCTGCTGTCCCTTTTCCCCACTGCTCCCCAGACTTCCCTCTGACCCTGGCAGCCCTGTCTCTCTCTCCCCAGCTCTGTTCTGTCCTTATTTCCCCTAGACCCGTCCCCATCAATCTGCCCCCTCCCCACTCCTTTGGCCCGGAGCCTCTGCTCTATCCAGTTTCCCAGCCCCCTTTCCTTGACACCCCTTCTTCCCTTACGCCTCTTCCCGTGGGGTATGCCCAGCACCTGAGCACGCAGCCTCTGATCCTCTCTCCCCTGGAGGAGATACTTCAGGGCCAGGGTGGGTTGTGGACTACACACCATCTGGGGTCTGCCATGTGAACTCCTTGAGTTAACACAGTGGGGGATGAGGCCCTCATTCCAGGACTTGGGGTGACTCCTGCCCCCATCCTGAAACATTGATCTTTCCTCCTCTGCCATCAGCACATTCTGTAGCCTCTTGGATTACCTGGCTGCCTGGGTATCCCATTTTCTTGTGGGGGGGGATTCCCTGCCAGGGATGGAGGGGGCCCCGAAGGCCGAGTTAGAGCGATGGGGGGGGTAGTTTGGGGGAGAGACAAGCAGTCCTGGCTTTGCTCACCAGGGCTTGGACACTAAATCCCTTGTTGATGGCTGCAGCAACCCCTCCCGAGGGTAGGGTTACCGTCTTCTGCCCTGCCCCCTTGACCCTCTCCCCTCCCTACTTCCCCTTGTCCCTCTAGAGCCATTTCCTCTGGCCCCCAAAGGATGTCCCCCTCTTCCGTCCCCTGAAGGTTGGAGTATCTGCTGCCCTTTCAGCAAACCGGGTGAGGAAGGAGGCTGGCAATAGAAACAGGTTGAGAGTGGGTGGGGTGGGAGGGAGTAGGGGAAAGAGAAAGGTGGAGGCCAGGGAGTAGGAGGGTGAAGAACTGCAGGGGATGACTTTGGAACGGGAAATTCGGTACAACTGAGGGAGGGGTCAGCAAAACACAGACAGTGAAGTCTCTCCCTGCCCCCGCTTCCCTGGGGCTGGGGCCACCTTAGCTTCCCTTATGAGTGACATCTCAGGCTGCAGCCCCACTGTTCCCCCTCTGTCAGCAGAAATATCTTTCTTCTGACCCCTCCTGCCAGAGCCTCAGCCAGCCAATCCCTGATCTGGGGGGGGGGAGCCTGGCCCCCCCTACTCCCTCATAAGGACCAGCTGGGGGTTGGGGGGGTGGCCGGCTGCTGCAAGTGGGACGGGGGTCAGAGTTTCGTGGAAGGAAGAAAAACGTGGGGGGGGGCAGGAGAGAAAAGCAAGAACCCCAGACAAACAGGCAGGTGTACACTGAGGAAGGCCCCCGAAGCGTGAGAACCCCCCCAGAAGGAGCGCACCACCCCCTGGCCCCCAGGAAGGGAGCACAATGGAGGCTGCACACTCCAAGACCACAGAAGAATGTTTGGCCTATTTTGGGGTGAGCGAGACTGCAGGCCTTAGCCCGGACCAAGTGAAGCGGCATCTGGAGAAATATGGCCCCAATGGTAAGTGTCTCTTGGAGGAGAGGCCAGTAACGCCCTCTTGCTCCCCCACAACACAAACACATACACACACTCACACACTTACACACACTGGAGTCTCTCCCTCCAGAGTACCTTGGGGACGAGCTGGGCCATGGTCCAGTGACTGCAGGGGGTAAGAGGATACTGACAAGACAAGGTCCCTGAGACTCAGAGTTTTGGGAGGTTTATGGGATGACCTTGGTGAACCTCAGATGCCCTTTTGGTGGCCTGATTCTCTTACCTTAGCCAGAATCCTGGGTGTGGGAGGCATTAGACTGAACCCCAAATGAATATGTCCTTTTCTTCTTTCTTCCCTGGGTAGAGCTCCCTGCTGAAGAAGGTAAGTTACTGGAATCCCTAAGCTCTCTTAATGACCCCCCCTTCCCCGCCAACCGTGCCCCACTCCCTTCTCCCCACCTTCTCCCTACTGACTCCTGAGGCAAATACCTTCCCCAGAGGTTAGAGTCTGGCTGGGGACAGGAGTTTCCAAGCACTTTCTCCATGAGGCCTCCAGCCCTTGAGCAACTAACTGCCCACTACCACTTTAAGGAGCCTGTTTCTGGACTCCTAGTGAGCTCCCTCAGTCCCCTCTCAGTACCAAGAGGCCTGCTCATCACCCCAGAACCTTCCTGCTCAGGCTGGAAGTCAGGCCACTCTCAGGCCCTAGATCCCAGCCTGCACTTAAGAGTCCCAGCCATTCATCCGCCAGACCTTAACCCGTAGGGGCCCCCTCCCCTGCCTCTGCCCCCAGGGAAGTCCCTGTGGGAGTTGGTGGTAGAGCAGTTTGAAGACCTCCTGGTGCGGATCCTTCTCCTGGCCGCCTGCATTTCCTTCGTAAGTGTGGGCAGGCATCCGGGGGCCGGCTGGGGTGTGGGTCGGGGGTCTGGAGCATCTACGGGCGGGGGGCTCCGCCTCCTCAGCTCCTCTGGTCCAAGCCCTCAGCATCCTCTTCCAGACTGAGGGGGGCGGGGGGCGCTGATGCGCGTACGCCTCGGTCCTCCTCCACACCCCACAGGCAGGTTTTATTTTAAGCTTTAAGGGTGTTCTCAGCCAAAACACTGAAGCTAAGCCACCCCCGCAGCTTCAAGGGCTTCGAGGGCTCGGGTTACCCCCCCAAGCGCCGGGCTCCCCGGCTCAGGCTCAGACTCGCCTGCGCTCCGGCCACCACCACTCCCGGCATGCCCCGGGGCGCGCAGCCGCTCCACCAATCCCCGAGCCTCCTGGCGCCCCCGCCCCGCCCTCTTGGCGCCGATTGGTCGCGGCAAAGACTTCCTCCCAGAGGCGGGAAAGAGCGGCTGGTGTGAGGGTGCCTCCGAGTGCGAGTGCGCCCGAAGGCCCAGCCAGACCCCTCACCTGTCCCCGGGCTCCGCTGCCGGCCGCCCATCAGGGCTGGAACTCCTGGGAACCCCTCCTCACCCGCCCGGCCTGACCTTGCCCGCCCTCCCCGGGGGGCCCCTCGCAGCTGCAGGGCCGCCACCTCTCTGGCCTGGGAGCTCCCCCCACCCCACCCCAGCACCCACCACCCCAGCAGCCTGCCTGCCTCCTGGAGTTTCTTCCTTAACATCTTAGTCCTGCCGGAAGACAAGACTGGGGGCAAAGAAGTCTCCCTGTCCCCGGGTCTCCTTCATGGAGGCCCTGTGGGCCCCTGAGTACTAGCTGGCAGGGCCTCCCTTCTCCCTTCTCCCTTCTCCCTTCTCCCTTCTCCCTTCTCAGATTTGCTCCTTGACATTTGCCTGTGGCTGTTGCCTGGCAGTGGCAACAGCTGGGGTGGGGTGTGTACAGGAGGCCCCGTAACACTATCCCCCCTCCTGCTCCCTCATGAAATTGGAGCTTCCCTGCCTTGGGCTGTTGGAGAGGGCTGTGCCCCCCCGCCCCGGCGTCTCCAAGGACCACAGGGTTTTCCCTATGGAGTTTTGGCTCCCGTGGGATGGATGTGGCTGCAGGACGTCGTTGGCCCGGGTGTCCTGTGAGCTTTGTTTGCAGTCCAACAACCTGGCCAGGGAAAACCCAAAGCATTCCCAGCTAAACCCCGAGTTGTGCATGTGTACACCTGCCGGTTCCCACTGCATGAGAGCGGCGGCAGCGCTTGTGTGAGTCTGCACTTCGGAGTGTGTAGGGCCTCAGACCGATGAGGGGCTGCTGTATCCCTGTGATGCCCAGCCCCGTTTGCTCCTGTGCACGTTTGTGCCCCAGTTGCCCTTCTTTATGTGTTGGAGGGGCTTTATTACCATTAGTCTTCCTCCCCCCCCCCCGCTCCCCAGGTGCTGGCCTGGTTTGAGGAAGGCGAAGAGACCATCACAGCCTTTGTGGAACCCTTTGTCATCCTCCTGATCCTCATTGCCAACGCCATCGTGGGGGTTTGGCAGGTTAGCCATGACCCCTCCTCACTCCTTCACATCCTGACACTAAACACAGAGCCAGCCTCCCTTCCCAGTCTCCTCCTCCTCCGTCACTTCCTCTGGGAAGTGTTCTCCGTTCCCAATGCCCAGTTTGGAAAGGGGATGGAGTGCAGGAAAGAGATGGGAGACCGGCGTTCCCACTGTCACTAGCTGGCTCCATAACCCAGGCAAGTTCCTTCACCTCTCTCAGCCTCAGTGTCCTCACTCATAAAATAGGGCTAATAATCCTGCCCCTGAGTTGTGCTGAGTTGGAATAGGATGATGCTTGTGGAGTGCCCAGCCCTGTGCCTGGCATATAGTAGCAGGTCAATAAATTCTAGCTTGATTTTCCTTCTCTTCCCTTACCACCTTCTACTTTTCCTGTCCCTTGCTTGCTGATTTTCTCTGATTCTCTTTTCTTCTCTCCCCTGAACCTCCTTACCTCAACACACATACCTACCCTCATGCAGGGTTTGTCTACTCCCCGATGCCAGGCGCCAGGACTGCGTGGCCTGCCTCTTCCTCTGTCATGTCCCTGTTTCCCCCAGGACTCTGGCCCCTGCCCCTCCTAATCCTGCCCGGCCAGTGCCCTCCCATTCCACAACCTTCCTCCCTCTGATGACCCTCGTCTCCTCCACCCTGTCCCTCCAGGAGCGTAATGCAGAGAACGCCATCGAGGCTCTGAAGGAGTATGAACCCGAGATGGGGAAAGTCTACCGGGCTGACCGCAAGTCAGTGCAAAGGATCAAGGCTCGGGACATTGTCCCCGGGGACATCGTGGAGGTGGCCGGTGAGTGATGGGAGTGAGTAGTCCAGGAAGGGAGGCCTTGACTTCGAGGCCGAGAGGATGCGTATGGTGAGGGCGGGCGGGGCAGGGGGGTGGGCCGATTCTGATGTCCGGGAGGTAGCCGGGACGGCAGAGTCTTCGCTTCTCCTTCTCAGACTCCTCAGGAGGTCATCCGAGGGCACTGTGGCCATAGCACCCCTCCCTGTCAGAGTCTCAGCAGGAACAGCCAGTCCTGTCCCTGATGCTTCAGGCGGACCCCCTGCTCCCCCTCCTCTTCCCCTGCACTTGCAAGCAACAGGTGGAACCCAGTCCCTGCCAATGGTCCTGTCTCCACCCCCCTCCCGAGGCCTGGCTTCTCTCTCCTTCCACCCACCCCCAAGCTTGGTCAGCTTTAAATCTTGACCTCTCGGTGCCCTTGAGGCTTCTTGAAGGGGAAGGGAGGAGGGGGGCCAAAGGCTCAAGCCCCCAACCATGTAAGGGAAACTCAGGCCCCAGCAGGGAGCACGGGACCTGGGAGGAGGGGAGCTCAAGGAAGGGCCCCGCCTCTCCGGTGAGGGACACTTAATGCCTGACCAGGGAGGGGTGGGGGCCGGGTGGCTAAGATTACTGGGATTCTGCCCCCTTCAGCGGTTTTTATATTTGCCCTGCACAGGCCTTCCCACATCTCTAGGCCCCTGGCAGAGGGGAAAGTATCTAGGCCTGCTTGCCTCCACTAGACTCCCCAGTTGCCACCATGGGAGGCCTAGGGAGAGGGAGGGAGGGCAGGCTGAAGACCCCGGGGCACCATCACAGGGCCGTCCTGCCCTGGTGACAGTTTGGAGTCACAGGGCCATGAATGTCTATAAATATCGCTTGGGCTTGGGTGACAGGGTGTCCCGCCCAACTCCGTGGCCGACCTCCTCCCTCCTCCGTCAGCTTCCTCTGGCCTAGGAGGAGGAACCTCAGAAACAGGGAAAGGAAGCGGCCCAACGAACCCCGTCCCCAGTACCATCGGTGGGACTAGGCGGGATGAGGCAGAGGCCCTGGGAGGCGATTAGCCTCCTCAAAGGCCCTGAAGTCCAGGGGGGGCATCATCTGTCTTGTCAGCCTACCTGCAAGGTGGTTTCCTGGGGTGACCCCCTCCCGTGCAACTGCTGTGGCCTGCCCCCCCACCCCACTCTTGCTCGGCTCCCTCCTGCCCCGCCATTCCGTCTCTCCTGCCCATCTCCCCGGCTCACTCACCTCACCCACCGTGGCTTCCTGCCTTCCCTCAGGTATGCAGACCGGGGCCTGGCAGGTTTCTGCTGGGCGCTCTCCACCAGGCCCTGTGGGACCGCTCCCATCCGCCCCTGAGGCTCCTCCCTCTCCTGTAGCTCCTGCTCTTCTCACCCTTCCCTTGGCTCCATCTTTTGTCCTGCTCGACACAGATTTTCTCAATTCTCGTATTTTCTCCTGGTTCTTCCTGGTCCCTCATGCCCCCCCTGTGATTCCACGACCTCCTGTCCCCTCTGAGGCGCATCTCTCAAATTCACCCTGTTTCTTTTCGTTTTTTTCTTGCCCTTCTCTCCCCACCTTTCTCGCTCTTGTGTCCCTCTCTGTTTTGCTGTCTCATTACACAACTGGATCATTCCTAATTTTCCCTTCAGCCACTCAGCATAGATGTTTATTGAGCACATGCTATGTGCCAGGCCATGCGCCGGGCCCTCTCACGGGCTCACAGCCCACGGAGGGGAGAAAAGAAACAAGGGAGCAGTTGGAATGAGTTTTGAGAGGGGGATGCTTGCTGGGGCTACAGGAGCCCACGCCAAGGGCCCGACTCAAGCCCAGGGTGGGCACCCAGCCCCGGCGACCTGAAGGACGAGGTGAGGTAGTCAGACAAAGATTGGGCTTTTCTTGGGAAGGAAGAAAGCTCCTTTCTCAACTGACTTCACTCTCATCTACTCTCTCCACACAGTGGGGGACAAAGTCCCCGCGGACATCCGCATCCTGACCATCAAATCTACCACACTCCGGGTTGACCAGTCCATCCTGACAGGTCCGGTGGGCCGGCTGGGAGGACGCTTCAAGGGGGCATGGGGATGAGGTGGGGAGCTGAGTGGACACACAGGGATGAAACTGCAGGTGGGTGAAAGAGAGCAGCCAGCCCCCTCCTGGCTCCCTAGCACGCCAGTGACGTCAGCATGGCTCAGCTTTGTTCACCGTCGCGAGCCTGAAACACAAGGGGTCATGGGAGAGGGCAGGACGTTTGTGCCCATTCTCCAGACGGTCATCGACCCCATCCTTCCTCATGGACATTCAGACGTCCAGAGAGCTGCCTTGTTGCCTCAAAAGCACCACCCCCGCCCCCAGCCCCAAGTGAGGAACCATAGATTCCCGGACAAGATAGGGGGGGTCCAAACGCACTTAAAACCACAGGTGCTTCTGTTTCTCCACTGGGAGAGAGAGGGTGAAGAGCCAGCGAGCCTTCCCTGTGGTCAGGGCAAGGAGGCAAGGCTGGGCTGGCCTGAGGTGGCTGCCTGAGCCCCTGCCCAATGGAGTGAGGGGCGGGGGCGTCTCCTTCCCAGGAACGTGCTCTGTCATTGACCGTGCCCTGTCCCATAAAAAAGCTTCTTTGACTTTCGCCAAGACCTGGTTCTGAAGTCTATATATTATCGTCCGCATTTTATAGAGAACAGAGGTTAAGTGATCCCCAGTTATGCAGCTTGTAAGTGGTCAAGCTGGGGCTCCGGTCAAGGTCTTTTTACTCCAAGTGTGATGGATTTCCCACATGCTTTTGCCAGAGTTCAGCCTTCCTCCAGAACTGTTGCTTGGTCCCCACCAGGCCCTGTCCTGCCAAGCAGGGCCAGAGTCAGGGCTGGGAAGCATGGGAGGACATGATGTCATCTGAAAACCTCTTGGCTCCTTCTCTGCAGGCGAGTCCGTATCTGTCATCAAGCACACAGACCCTGTTCCTGACCCCCGAGCTGTCAACCAGGATAAGAAGAACATGCTCTTCTCGGTGAGCCATGCGGGGCCAGCTGTCATGCGCTGGAGCCAGAGGCCCCGGCAGGGGAGAGACCTGGCGGCATGAGGAGATGAGGCCCGCCATTGGGCGGGTGCAGTGGGAGGGTCGCCTCTCGCCCGACTCCTCACCTCCTGTCCACCCTTCAGGGTACCAACATTGCCGCTGGCAAGGCCGTGGGCATCGTGGCCACCACTGGTGTGAGCACCGAGATTGGGAAGATCCGTGACCAAATGGCCGCCACAGAACAGGACAAAACCCCCCTGCAGCAGAAGCTGGATGAGTTTGGGGAGCAGCTCTCCAAGGTCATCTCCCTCATCTGCGTGGCCGTGTGGCTCATCAACATCGGCCACTTCAACGATCCTGTCCATGGGGGCTCCTGGTTCCGGGGGGCCATCTACTACTTTAAGATCGCCGTGGCCCTGGCTGTGGCCGCAATCCCAGAAGGTATGGCAAGCTCCCTTTTTCCTGCCATGGGCTAATCGAATCCGCAGAGGCCCCCTTTCCAAGTAGGGTAACATTTACCGGCTCCAGGGATCGGGACCCGACCTCCTAGGGGGCTGTCCCTCACGCCCTCCCCTTCCTCCCCACAGGCCTTCCTGCAGTCATCACCACCTGCCTGGCCCTGGGCACCCGGCGGATGGCAAAGAAAAATGCCATCGTGAGGAGCTTGCCCTCCGTAGAGACTCTGGGCTGCACCTCTGTCATCTGTTCTGACAAGACGGGCACCCTCACCACCAACCAGATGTCTGTGTGCAAGGTCAGGGAAGGGTGGGCGACTCCCACTCCCAAGACGGCCTTTGGGGTGACATGAGCCCTCCAAAGATGGGGTCAGCCCTTCATCCCTAGCAGCTTCTCCTTCTGGCCGGGGAAGGAAATGCGCGGAGGGCAGGCGTAGATTGCCACCCTACCAGCTGTGAAAAGGATGAATGGGGGGGACTCCTCTGTCCCCCAGCCCCCCAGACTGGTCTTCTGTGGCAGGGCCTGGGTAGCCCGGCCCCACTGATCTGGAACAGCATTTCCTAAACCAGGGCTCTTAACCTCTTCTGCACCCCAGACTCTTCGGCAGTCTGGACCTCCTCTCGGGATGATAGTCCAAATGTATAAAATAAAATACACAGGACTCTCATTTAAAAAATGCACTGGGTTACAGAGGAAACCAGCGATTGAAATACAGTTATCAAAATATCTTAAAAACACGTTTGTGCTGCGGTCGCACCTCCACTTTGGGATGAATGCATTCCATAGCAGGTCCAGCAGTGCTCAAGCAGTGAGCTTTTTTGAGGGCTCTGCAACAGTGCGATGTGTTAGGAAAGGAGCTTTGGGCCTGTCACTGGCAGTCACAGGTGCTGCTGATATCCATGTGGTCCGAGGCTCGCATTCGTGATTGGGAGGAAATGCTCAATGTCAGAGAGAAAATAGGTGTCATTTTTTTTCCCTGCCATCCAAAAAGTTCCCACACCTCTGGCAGGGGGTCAAGAGGTGTGTGTGTGTGGGCGGGGGGATCATTCAGGGACCCCGGGCAAAGAGCCCCTGCCCTAAACAGGGTTCTGTGAGAGAGCATGTCCATGAAGCATACATTGTCGTTCTGAGACTCGAGGGCTGTGCGGTCAAACCAGGGCGAGAAGGGCTGTACCGTGCACTCCTTGGGGAGACCCCTGTGCTCACTCGCACTTGAAAGCCTCAGAGAAGGCCCATCGTCAAGAGAGGGGGACATTCCACTTCATTTCACCCAGCGTTTTGCACACTTACTTGACCGCAGAACCTTTGTCTCTTGGAGCCCGTCTGAAGCCCCATCCCTCCCGCCGCGGGCCGAAGTTCAGGGCGGCGGCTCTTCTCCGGGACCTTCAAAAGCCCAGGCTTCAAAGCCAGACCACAGGCTCCTGCCGTTTCCTAAAAGTGAATTGATTGCCCCCATTTGAAAGTCAAGAGATTTCACAGAAGAAAACCCTGAATTTTGCAGGCTCTTCCTGCAAAACGGCAAGATCTGGCCGTGAGCGGCTGGAGCGACAGCGGGGCCACAGGCTCTCGTGTCCCTTGTTGCGCACGCCTCCTTTTGTTGACTCGTCCAAAGGAGCCTCCAGTGTGGCCTGCAGAAACTAGGGCCTTTTGTTTGGAGGCCACGAGCACCAGACATGGAGGATGATGGCAAGGGAGTGGCGGGGAGGCTCACTTAGTCTGCAGGGGTGGCCGGGAGAGGGATGGGGCAGCAGCCTCCCCTCGGTGCCGACCGCCTTCGGGGATGGTGACAACTAGACACCTGTGCCCATGCCCCTCTCCCTGCAGATGTTTATCATCGACAAGGTGGACGGAAACATCTGTGTCCTGAACGAATTCTCCATCACTGGTTCCACTTACGCTCCAGAGGGAGAGGTGTAAGTCCCCGGAAGTCCTCCCCTCAGCTCCCCGTGGCCCCCGCAGACAGCCCTCCCCACTTCTCTCCCCGGGGGCCTCCCTCTAGTTTTATCTTCCTTTCTCTCTCCTCTTCCTTCCCGACCTTGTTCTCTCTCCGCCCGAGTGGCCTCCACATGGGTGACCACGCCCCCAACGGTCCCTCGCCACTTTCCCCATGTTCTCTCTGCGCCTCGGTCCCTATTCTCCTTCCCCTCTACCTGTCTCTTTGCCTTCCTTCCTCCCCGCCCCGCTGCCAGCTTGAAGAACGATAAGCCAGTCCGCTCAGGGCAGTACGATGGGCTGGTGGAGCTGGCCACCATCTGTGCCCTCTGCAATGACTCTTCCTTGGACTTCAATGAGGTAACCTCTCCGCTCCCTGACGCAGCCCCTCCGTCCCCTTCCAGCTGGCTGAGGCCAGGCCTCTGCACCAGGCCACGTGGGAAGGGGACGCCCTGTACCAAGGCCTCTCCTGGGTGGAAGGCGGAGGGAGTGGCTGGCGCCCTTCCCGTTCTAGGGGGAAGGTGGGAGCAAGGGGCCAGGAGTGCAGGGCATTTACCGTCTCTTGCTCCTCCGTGCTCTCAGACCAAAGGTGTTTACGAAAAGGTGGGCGAGGCCACCGAGACCGCGCTCACCACCCTGGTGGAGAAGATGAATGTATTCAACACCGACGTGAGAAACCTCTCGAAGGTGGAGAGGGCCAATGCCTGCAACTCGGTGAGTCTGGGCGCTCCCTCCCGCGGGGTTCCTTGTTGGCCCCGGGTCGCACAGGCCAGGACCCAGGGACCCTCAGGGGGCAGAGGCCACCAGTCCGGCCGGGCAGGGCCTTGTGCCCGGTGCGGGGACCACAGCCGGCATGGGCAGCCAGCCTCTCCACAGCTGTTCTTGGCCCGGCCAACGTTGGGAAGGCCCTGTGGCCCCTGGACCGATGCGCCCTCACCACTGCCTCGCTGCAGCCCCCCTCGATGACCCTTCCTCCTGTTGTGTCCCTAGTTGGAAGGGGTGGCGCCGGGCACAGAGACTGGACACCCATCGCGGTGCTTCCCTTGTCCACGTGAACAAACCCCACTCTGTTCCTAAGATCTTGCTATGAATATTTCCATAATGTATATTATGTTCTTCACATTCCTCATTGTTTTCTTTTTTTTTATATATATATACGTAAGACGCCCATTGCTGCTTGACCTAATAGGACAGGAATCATGAAACAACTGAAATATCTATCAGTAGAGAGCGCGTGGAAGGAATTTACAAATGCTAATATAAACATCACCTGATTTTTTACTTATTGTTACTCTAACTGTTGTTTTCTTTTGAAATCTCTGTGATGCCTTTGGTGAAAAAGGATCGCGTTCATTTTTGTGGCGTGTTTATTACTGCATGCCAGGCAGTAGGTCTGCATTGTCCCATAACACGTCTCTAGGAGCCCACGTGTAGCTATTTCAATTTAAATTAATTAAGATGAGATAAAAGTAAAAATTCACTTCTTTGGCTGCACCAGCCACATTTTCCATGCTGAATAACCGTGCTCAGTGGCATCGTATTGGATGGTTCCGATTAGGGAACATTCCCACCATCACTGAAAGTTCTAGACGGTACCATACTGTGCCATCCTGTTGCAGTCGTGGTTTGTTTGTTTGTTTTTTAAGATTTTATTTATTCATTCATGAGAGACAGAGAGAGAGAGGGAGAGGGAGAAGCAAGCTCCCTGCTGAGGAGGGAGCCCGATGCGGGACTCGATCCCAGGACCCCGGGATCATGACCTGAGCCGAAGGCAGACACCTAACCATCTGAGCCACCCAGGCGCCCTTTCAGTCGTGCTTTAAACTAGACACTGTAAGAAAGCGGCAGCAACAGTCTTGAAGTTCTCTCCATTTGCAGTATAGGTACCAGACTGAGCTCCAGTCTGAAACTTGGCTTGTGGTCTGCTCTGACCTCCAGATCCTTTTTGACTATGTTTTAAGGGGTCTGGGGATCTGCCCTTCTAGCACAGCATCGTCATTCTCATCCCACCAATCTCACATCTGGCCCCTCCCTCTCCGTCTCCTCTTTCCCAGGTGATCCGACAGCTAATGAAGAAGGAATTCACCCTGGAGTTCTCCCGGGACAGGAAGTCCATGTCTGTCTACTGCTCCCCAGCCAAATCCCGGGCTGCTGTGGGCAACAAGATGTTTGTCAAGGTCAGAAATCAGAATGGGCCTCAGTCCCTCTCTTCTTCCTAATCCCAGAGCCCTCTCCTATCCCTGCTCCCCATCACTGTGCCCTGGAAGAAAGACAGTGGTCTCTGAAAGCTCTCTTGGTCTCCTAGGGCGCCCCCGAAGGGGTCATTGACCGCTGTAACTATGTGCGAGTTGGCACCACCCGGGTACCCATGACGGGGCCGGTGAAGGACAAGATCATGTCGGTGATCAAGGAGTGGGGCACGGGCCGGGACACGCTGCGCTGCCTGGCCCTGGCCACCCGGGACACCCCCCCGAAGCGAGAGGAGATGATCCTGGACGATTCTGCCAGGTTCATGGAGTACGAGGTGAGCAGATGGAAGCCTCCCCTCGCCCCCAAGTCATCCGCCTCTCCCTGGCTCCACCCGTGTCGGGTCCTGCTGCGTCACGTCCCCTCGAATCACAGGAAAGAACCTAGAATCTGGAAGGACTATAGGAACCATATAGTTGGTCCAGGGTTACTGTGCCGGTGGCCATGGGCCTGTCCGGGATGAGGTGAGGCGCTTGCCGCCAAAGCAGAGACCCACGCGGTCCCTGGGCGTTCTCGGTTCTGTGCGTGGTTCCACAGTGAGATACTCCCGATGCAAGAGCGGGGCTAGACCTGCCTGCGCTCTGGTGCCTGGGCCTTACCTTGCAGTGAACCAGCTCTCCACAGAGCACTAGCGTCCACCCCTTCGTTTTCTCGTTGGGACCCGGTGGCCCGGCAGGTAGCCTGGATTGGCCCGCTGAAGGCAGAAACCACTACCCTAACTCCCCGTTCTAGTTCTTTCCTTGAAATATCTATGGGCAGCCACCTCCGCTGGGCCAGGCAGCGCCAGGCCTGCAGGCGTGCGTGTGAACAAGGAACGTCTCCTGCCCCTGGGCTTATGAGGCCCCACTGAGATTTGCACACCAGGCCCCATCTCCCACCATCCCCCCCGACCCCTGAGCTTCCTCCCTGGCTCATCTTCTGAGTCCTTCCCTGACCCTGTTGCTCTCGGCCGTTTCCCCAGACGGACCTGACATTCATCGGTGTGGTGGGCATGCTGGACCCACCCCGCAAGGAGGTCATGGGCTCTATTCAGCTGTGCCGGGACGCCGGAATCCGAGTCATCATGATCACTGGGGACAACAAGGGCACAGCCATTGCCATCTGCCGACGAATTGGCATCTTCGGGGAGAACGAGGAGGTTGCCGACCGAGCCTACACCGGCCGGGAATTCGATGACCTGCCCCTGACCGAGCAGCGGGCGGCCTGCCGTCGCGCCTGCTGCTTTGCCCGCGTGGAACCGTCCCATAAGTCAAAGATCGTGGAGTATCTGCAGTCCTACGATGAGATCACGGCCATGGTGAGCGGATGGTGGCGCTGCGCAGGGCTGGATGGGGGGGGGCATGGGGGTGGGGCCCGGGGGGACTGAGATGCACAGGGGAGGATCAGCCCCCAAGGAGGGTTTGCATCCCACCTGCTCGTTCTGCCATCAGACAGGTGACGGGGTCAACGACGCGCCCGCCCTGAAGAAGGCTGAGATCGGCATCGCCATGGGATCCGGCACCGCCGTGGCCAAGACGGCCTCCGAGATGGTCCTGGCCGACGACAACTTCTCCACCATCGTGGCCGCGGTGGAGGAGGGCCGCGCCATCTACAACAACATGAAGCAGTTCATCCGCTACCTCATCTCCTCCAACGTGGGCGAGGTGGTCTGGTGAGCAGCCTGGGCGGGCGGGCGCCTGGCAGGAACGCAGGGCGGTGGGGTGGGCTGGCGGCGAGGTGGGGGGTTGGCCACATGTCTGGAGGCAGGACGGACACGGGACTGCCTCCTTCTGGCAGCATCTTCCTGACCGCCGCCTTAGGGCTGCCCGAGGCCCTGATCCCCGTGCAGCTGCTGTGGGTGAACTTGGTGACCGACGGGCTCCCAGCCACGGCCCTGGGCTTTAACCCACCAGACCTGGACATCATGGACCGGCCCCCCCGGAGCCCCAAGGAGCCCCTCATCAGTGGCTGGCTCTTCTTCCGCTACATGGCGATTGGGGGTGAGCAGGACAGAGGGGGGACCCCGCACTCCTTCCCCACCCTTGGGACAAACCCCTCTCTGGCACACCTGCTCCCTTGGGGCAGCCACCCCGATGGGTCCTCTTCCTCAACGAGCCATTGGCGGCTGCGAGCCCTTGACACCTCCCGTGCCCCCAGCCGTGACCCCCAACTCCCATCTCTCCACCGCAGGCTACGTGGGTGCGGCCACTGTGGGAGCGGCAGCCTGGTGGTTCCTGTACGCAGATGACGGGCCTCATGTCACCTACAGCCAGCTGGTAGGGGGGATGCAGGAGGGGGGAGGGCGGGGAGCAGGAGGGGGGCGCAGAGGCTTCTGTGGGATCCCAGCTCCTCACTCCTCCCCCTGCAGACTCACTTCATGCAGTGCAACGAGGAAAACCCTGACTTTGAGGGCCTGGACTGCGAGGTCTTTGAGGCCCCCGAGCCCATGACCATGGCCTTGTCCGTGCTGGTCACCATTGAGATGTGCAACGCTCTGAACAGGTGGGGCCTGCCCGCCCGCCCCACCCGCCTCCAGAGGCCGCTGTGTCCTCCCCCTTCCTCTCTCCGCTCACCACTGTTCTCTTCTGCTGTCCCCCACCCTGGGCTCCGCCCGGCCTCCCCTTCGCAGCCTCTCTGAGAACCAGTCCCTCCTGCGGATGCCCCCCTGGGTGAACATCTGGCTGCTGGGCTCCATCTGCCTCTCCATGTCCCTCCACTTTCTCATCCTCTACATCGACCCTCTGCCGGTGAGCCCACTCGGGGCGGCAGCCGGGGAGCCTCTGTGGGCTGGGGCGCGCACAGAGGGAGGAGGGAGTCAGGCTGGGGCGGTGCCGGAACCCTGGCCCCTGCCCGGCCGCTCCCAAGAGGGACACTGGTCCTCACCACCTCCGCCTACCCTCCCAGATGATCTTCAAGCTCCAGGCCCTGGACCTCACCCACTGGCTCATGGTCCTCAAGATCTCATTTCCAGTCATTTTGCTCGATGAGCTCCTCAAGTTCATTGCTCGGAACTACCTGGAGGGTAAGCCGTGGCCCTCCTCTGAGCCCTGTTCGCCCCAGGCCCTCCCTCTGCGCTGCGAAGGCGCCCGCCACCCCCCCCCCCCCCCCCGCTTCCTTTTCCACAGGGTGCTCTGGCCCTGAGACGACCAGCGTCCCTTCCCCGGGCCCCCACGCCCCTGCACCCATGCGGGCGCCCACAGCCTCCTCAGCCCTCCTTGGCCCTCTGCGCCCTCCGCTCCCCCCCCACCGTAACTCTGTCTCTCTGTCCTCTCTGGCCTTAGGATAAACCCGTCCCCCTCCTCCACCTCTTTGAACCGTGTCACAGGTATCACCCCCTTCTCGCCCTCGCCCCCAGCTGCTGTGCCCCCCCGCGCGCCCCCCTCACCCCCTCGAGAGCCCCCCCACACACACGAGGTCACTTGCGCTCGCTGCTCCCCCTGGAGCCCCTGCTGCCACGGCCAGGCTTCCCGGCGGGGTGATCTGCGGCCTGGGCCGTGGGGCCGGCTGGGCCAGCTCCGCTGCGGGGCTGGGGGCTGGGGGCTGAGCTGTCCGCTGCCAGGGCTGCCGCGCTGGGGGACGAGTGGGGGCTGGGACACAGGTGAGTCCCGGGGGCACCCTCCAGGTGCGTGCGCCGGGGACAGGGGCCGCAGAGCCTGGGACGGACTCTTGCTCTCCCCTCCGGCCCCCTGCCTTACCCTTCCCTCTCTCCTTCCAGATCCAGAAGATGAAAGAAGGAAGTAACCAGTCCCTCTGCCCCTCCTTCCCCACCCTGATAGTGACGCATCTTCGGCCAGAGCTGTGGCACAGACGCCCACGTCCCCTCCTCTCCCCGACAGTTTTCTGTTTATAAACACGAGGGTCCCTTTCACTTTTCCACCCTCCTCGACAGCCCACCTTCCCTTCTGCTCTTGAAAGGCCCCTCCTCCCCAACCCTGTGGGGCTTGCAGGGACAAGGCGACGGATTGAGCTGAGCTGCTTATTTATTGAAAATAAATGACAGAAAAGTCTGGTCTTGCCTCTGTGCACGTCTCGGGGCCTGGGTCGGGCCCCTGGGGACAAGCATCTTAGTGTCATGCAGTCCAGAAAGCAGCTGCCTGTCCCGGGGTGCGCGTGTGGAGGGCCCAGCTGCCGTGGGCCAGAGGCTCACAGCCACCACCCGGGGCCCAGCTGCCGGTCTGGCTGGGGGCAGGGGGGCAGGAGGGCCGAGACCCAGGAGGCAGCATGGCAGCCAGAAAGCCGCAGGGCTAAGCCTACACCTTTGGTTCCTGGAGGGGGCTGGGACTCCTGCCCAGGTGTCGTCGTTGGGAGCAGGAGGCCAGCCACCCCTGGGGGGAGGTGCTGGAGAGAGGGCAGTGGTGGCCCCAGCACCCCAACCCCAGGCTTGGAGGGGATGAAGACTCTATCCTGAGACACGCCGCCCCCCCCCGCCCCCGCCCCGGCAAAAAGCCCAGGCCTCTAGGTTCAGGAGCAGGGAAAGGCAGTCTCCCCCAGGGTGGGGGGTTTCTAGCCCCTCAGGTGTCCTTGATGTCCCTGATGTCCCTGAGGGGCGCCTCATCCATGATACTGCGCACTTGTTCCAGACTTTCCGCCTGGCGGATCCGTTCCAGGCGCACCTGTGGGGTCCAGTGAGGGAGGAAGAGGGCCCTTGGTGGGGAAATGCAGCCCCCGCTCCACCTGCCCACCCCCCCCGCCCCCCGCCGCCACCCAGGGGCCCGCCTTCCCCAGCCCACGGTGAAACTGGGATTCAAGGGAAGAAACGGGTCCTAAGAGAGCGGCCTGACAAGCGTGGGCAGGGGCAGGCGCGGCTGACACATGCGCCGCAGGCCAGGCTCGGGGCCGAGGGCTTCACACGGCCCACAGAGCCGGGCGCGCGAGGTCTTCTGCTGCCTCCGAGCAACAGCCCGGAGGGAAGGAGGATGCCGGCCTCGGGAGGAGGACAGGGACGCCCCTAATTGGAAGGCCGTCCTTGGAGGACCTAGGACGAGCTGCCTGGATCCCGGCCACATGAGGGGAAGGGACCATCCCGTACCTGCAGGGCCTGGGACAGTCGTACAAAATCCCTCTGCACCTGTTCACTGGTCTCCAGCTCCACCTGCAGCCGCAGCACCTTCGCCCTCTGTTCTGAGAGCAGGTCTGTGAGCTGGGCCTGGGCGGGGGGGGACAGGACGCAGGGCTGGGGCCTCGCGCCGCAAGGGGACACGTGAGGTCTGGACGGGGCGGGGGCGGGGAGCCCCTTCCACACCACCCCTGACTCTGACATCTTCCGTGGGGCCGGGCCCGGTGGCTGCCTCACGGCTTCCTGCCACCGGGCCTCATGGGGACAGAAAGGGCAGGAGGGGCCGGGGAGGGTCTCCGTGCTGCCGCCCCGCCCGCCGTCGCAGAGTCCGGCCTTGGAGGAGGCCACCCTCACCTTGCTCTGTTCCTGCTCGACCCGCTCCATCTCCGTCCTCAGGCTGCACAGGGAGGCTGGGAAGTCAGGCAGGGGCCAGCGGTCAGGCCCACGCCCCCCCTCCTTCCCGCCCCGCCCGGCCGGGCTCCGGGCCCCTACTCACCCTCTAACACCTCTGTGCGGAAAGGAAAAAAGAGAGGTCAAGGCTCCTCCTTCTTACACACCGGCTCCTCGCTGCCCGCTCCTGGCCTCCCCGGGAGCGAGGCCGGGGTGGCCCCGCTCCCCGTGCCTCACCTGTCTCCTCCCGCTGCACCCTCAGCTGCCCCTCCAGGCTGGCCCTGGCCGCCGTCTCCTCCTCCAGCGCCTCGCGGAGCGTCACGATCTCAATCCGGAGGCGCTCGGCTTCGTGCTCCCGGGCCTGCTGCTGGGCGCGCGCCTCCTGCCTCGTGAGGCGTACCAGCCGCTGCAGCTCCTGGAGGGGAGGCCGGTCACTGCCGGGGGGCGGGGGGGGGCCACAGGGGCCACCATCCCGGGGGTGCGGGCCAAGGGAGGAAACTTAAAAGGGGAACAACCTAAGTGCCCAGCACAAGGAGGTGAAGGTTTATAGCAGCCACACCACCAGGGCCCGGAGGACCCCCCGCGCACGGAGCCGAGGGAGGGTCCCCCCATCCCCCCCATCCCCCCCATCCCCAGATCAGGACACCCTTGTAATGCTCAAACCACGAAGTTAGCACCCCGCTGTTGAGGCAAGCGTGTCTGTATAATAGAAACCAAAACAGAGCAAGGGCACGACGAAGGGCCGGACGACCAAGGGCAGGGTGACCAAGGGCCACACGACCAAGGGCAGGGTGACCAAGGGCAAGACGACCAAGGGCAGAGCAACCAAGGACCAGATGACCAAGGGCACAACCAAGGGCAGGACGCCCAAGGGCAGGGCGACCAAGGGCAGGGTGACCAAGGGCAAGACGACCAAGGGCAGAGCGACCAATGACCAGATGACCAAGGGCACAACCAAGGGCAGGACGCCCAAGGGCAGGGCGATCAAGGGCAGGGTGACCAAGGGCAGGGTGACCAAGGGCAAGACGACCAAGGGCAGAGCGACCAAGGACCAGATGACCAAGGGCACAACCAAGGGCAGGACGCCCAAGGGCAGGGTGATCAAGGGCAGGGTGACCAAGGGCAAGACGACCAAGGGCAGAGCGACCAAGGACCAGATGACCAAGGGCAGAGCGACCAAGGACCAGATGACCAAGGGCACAACCAAGGGCAGGGTGACCAAGGGCAGGGCGACCAAGGGCAGGGTGACCAAGGGCCGGGCGACCAAGGGCCGGACGACCAAGGGCCAGACGACCAAGGGCAGGGTGACCAAGGGCAAGACGACCAAGGGCAGAGCGACCAAGGGCAGAGCGACCAAGGACCAGACGACCAAGGGCAGAACGCCCAAGGGCAGGGCGACCAAGGGCAGGGCGACCAAGGGCCAGACGACCAAGGGCAGGGCAACCAAGGGCAGGGCGACCAAGGGCCAGACGACCAAGGGCAGGACGACCAAGGGCAGGATGACCAAGGGCAGGATGACCAAGGGCAGGGTGACCAAGGGCTGGACGACCAAGGGCAGGGCGACCAAGGGCAGGGCGACCAAGGACCAGACGACCAAGGGCAGGGCGACCAAGGGCAGGACGACCAAGGGCAGGGTGACCAAGGGCCAGACGCCCAAGGGCAGGGCGACCAAGGGCAGGGTGACCAAGGGCAAGCTTCTTATAAACCAAGACAAGGATCAATTTTGTGGGTCTCACTTAAAAATAACCAACCAGCCCTGTTACGCCTCCCTTCATGTTACGCGTTCTGCTAACTCATTTTCTCTTCACGCCATGGTTGGGAAGGGGGCGTGCTCCCATTTCTCAGACGAGGAGTCAAGGGGGTGGGCCAAGGTGATGCAGCAAATACACAGCAGCCCAGGTCTGCCCCCAAGGGCCCTGGTCGCAGGCCCAATGCCTTTGCCGTGTGTGCAGGGCAAGGGCCAGTGGGGCGGCCCCAGGTTCTCACCACCCACACTCCCCTTACCGGCACCGAGCTGGGCAGCGACTCCTCGTGGCCCCCCTCCTGCTCCAGACCCTGGGGGGCTGAAGACGGCGGCTGCTCAGCCCGGAGCCCCTGGTTTTCCTCAGTCAGCCGCTTCACCTTGTGGCTCAGGCCCTTATGTGACGTGGCCAGCTCCGCCTGGGGACGGACGGTTAGTAGGAGGGGATGAGGCGGGAGAGGGTGTCGCCAGTGGCCTGTGAGGCCAAAGCCTGAACCCTCCTTCTGACACCACTGACGGCCAGAAAGCCCACACCCTCCTCTGCTAAGAAAGAAAGAAGCACCCTTTATTAAGTGCCTTTGATCCCCAAGCTCTTTTTTTTTTTTTTAAGTAGGCTCCATGCCCAACATGGGGCTCGAACTCATGACACCGAGATCAAGAGTCGCATGCTCCACCAAGGAGCCAGCCAGGCACCCCTGACCCCCAAGCTCTTTATACACTCTCCTCAATGGCTCGGAGGTCACAAGGGGCAGGCCACCTCGAATGTTTTATTGGGTCCATATGGGTTTAACAGCTGCAATTAGTTACCAACTTTAGAAACAGGGCAACACTCTGGAAAACAGTATGGAGGTTCCTCAAACAGTTGAAAATAGAGCTACCATACGATCCAGCAATTGCACTACTGGGTATTTACCCCAAAGATACAAAGGTAGGGATCCGAAGGGGTACGTGCACCCCGATGTTTATAGCAGCAATGTCCACAATAGCCAAACCGTGGAAAGAGCCGAGATGTCCATGGACAGATGAATGGATAAAGAAGAGGTGGTATATATACACAATGGAATATTATGCAGCCATCAAAAGGAATGAGATCTTGCCATTTGCAACGACGTGGATGGAACTGGAGGGTGTTGTGCTGAGTGAAATAAGTCAATCGGAGAAAGACATGTATCATATGACCTCACTGTTATGAGGAATTCTTAATCTCAGGAAACAAACTGAGGGTTGCTGGAGTGGTGGGGGGTGGGAGGGATGGGGTGGCTGGGTGATGGACATTGGGGAGGGTATGTGCTACGGTGACCGCTGTGAATTGTGCAAGACTGTTGAATCACAGATCGGTACTTCTGAAACAAATAATGCAACATATGCTAAGAAAAAAGAAAAAGAAGAAGATAGCAGGAGGGGAAGAATGAAAGGGAGTTAAGTCGGAGGGGGAGACGAACCATGAGAGACGATGGACTCTGAAAAACAAACTGAGGGTTCTAGAGGGGAGGGGGTGGGGGGATGGGTTAGCCTGGTGATGGGTATTAAAGAGGGCACGTTCTGCGTGGAGCACTGGGTGTTATGCACAAACAATGAATCATGGAACACTGCATCACAAACTAATGATGTCATGTACGGTGATTAACATAACAGTAAAAAGTTTAAAGAAAAAAAATCATTTCCTACTTGAAAAAAAATAAAATAAAAACGGGGCAACATACAGAAGTACCCGGGTTTCTGGCTTCTCTGGACAAATCAGAAACTGCGGCAGCATCGAGCTCACATTCCCCCGTGGCTCCCATCAGAGAGCCCCAGGGGCCTCCCAGTCTGCCACACTGCTCTTTCCCGTCTACACCTGGCCCGACTGAATCATTTATACTTCCTGTCCAGGCTTGGGGGGAGCATCTGATTTTGCAAGCCTCGCTTTTAAGCCTCACTCACGACTCTGCAAGCTAGGTCCCACCATCTGGATTTCAAGGAGGCAAGGCAGGGGCTCCGAGCTGAGGCATGGTGGGAACACAGAACCCCTGCTCCGACTGCAGCGCCCGGGGCCCTGGAAACCTTCTATGCACCCGGCGCTGACTCCAGGGCGCAGCTGGAGTGGCGGGGGGCGGGGCGGGATGGGCAGGACAGGTGCCTTGACCTATCCGCACGCCCCTCTCAGCCAGTTCCCGGCACACTCCTGTCCCTCGTGCCCCGGCCCCCAGCCCTCACCATCTGCAGCTGAACCCGCTCCTGGGCCTGGCTCACGGTCCCCTGCAGGGTCCGCAGCAGCTGCTCTGAGTTCTGGACCTGGGCCAGGAGCACTTGCATCTGTGGGTGGAAGGAGGTGACGGTGAGGTCGGGGCCAGGAGGCAGGCAGCCAGCCAGGGGCCCTGCCAGGGTTGGTGGCGACACAGCGGGGCCCCACCTGCTTAGCACAGTCCTCGTTGCTCCGTCTCAGACCCTCCTGCAGCTCGTCCCGCTCCCGGCTGACGCTCTCCAGGTCCTTCTGCAGCTGCTGCCCCTGCCACAGACGCTGGCCTCAGTCTCGGCCTCCAAGTGGAGGCCTGCCTCCTGCACCTCCGTGGTGGGGGAGGGGGGCGGGGGGGTGGCTCCCAACCGGCCGGCTGCCCTGCTTCTGTTGCCTGAGCCCCGGCTCTAGCTCTGGGCGTGCGCACAGCAGGTGCTCAGTGAGCACTGGGGGCGGGGCGGTGCGCACACCCCAGGCAGGCTGCTTCACCCACTCTGCTCACCTCCACTTGCAGCTGCTCCCACTGGGTGTCCGGGACAAGCTGGTAGCCAGGAGGGGGCAGGTAGATGCCCTCGGGGACCAGGGTGCCCGTGGACACCAGAGAGGCCGTCTCTTCCTGCTCGGGGCTCAGGCCCTGGCGGCTGCGGGGCAGGGCAGTGCTGCCGGCCCCGCCGCCGAGGGAGAAGGAGGAGATGGAGGCACTGTCGTCACAGTTGTGGGCGAAGGCTTCGGCCGCTGCGCCCCCGTCTCCGCTCGGCTCCTCCGGGGGCTCCAGCGGGGGCCACGGGTCCCGGGACAGGGGCAGCAACTCCGTGGAGCCATGCAAGGAAGGGGGGTGCCGGGGCCGTCTCTAGGGGAAGGGGCAGGGAAGAGGCTGGGGGGCCAGGGTCCTGCAGCGCCCCCTCTTCGCGCAGCACCCCCCGGCCGCCCCCTCACCTGGATCTCTTGAATCAGCTCCTCCGCTCTGAGCAGTTTCGCCTTCAGCTCCTCAATCTCCTGCTCCATGGGCAGCACGATCTCCCGAAGCTTCTCCGAGTCCTCATGGGCCTGGAGGAAGGGGGTTAGGCAGCAGCAGCCCCCCTCCCAAGAGCTGGACCCCTCAGGTCTGTTCTGAGCCTCCCCTCTAAGTACGCCAGCCCTTCCAAACCTCCCAAGAAGTGCTGTCCAACCAAAAACTAATGATGTAATATATGGTGATTAACATAACAATAAAAAAATTTAAAAAAAAGAAGTGCTGTCCATCCCCATTTTAAAGATAAGAACACAGAGGCTCTGAGTACTTACACGACATGCCCAGGCCCCCCAGCATGCAAAGGGGCCGAAGTCACGACAATCTGCCTGGTGCCCACTTGCTCCTCACCCTTTCCCTCCCCAACATCCAGTTTTACTTCTTTTATCACAGATGCTCACATGCCCTAAATTCTACAACACCATCTACATTTCTCAGCTTCCCTGTAACTAAGCACGGCCACACGACTAAGTCCCAGCTAATGAGATGTTAATGCAAACTTCCAGGACAACTCCTTAAGGGAGAGGGTGTGCTTTTCTTTACTCCTCTTCCTCTTTGATGGTTAGACTGTGGATATGATGGCTGGGACTCTGGCAGTCATCCTGGACCATGTGGCAATAAGCTGCCTATGGCAAAACAGTGCCATAAGAGGAATCCGGGTCCCTAATGACTTGCTGAGCTGACGTCAGTCCTGGAATGTCTTATCTGTGTGGACTTTAAGAAAAATAAACTTCTATCTTATTTAAGCTACCGTTGATTTGCGTTTTTAAATCTCATCCTAACTAATATGTCCTTTACCCCCATCCCCCCAACATTGCTGGCCATTTCTTTTTGGTCTGTTTTCAGGTCTGGGATCCTGCTGAACCCACACAGTCAATGGCCTCTGGCCATCTCCACCTGGGTGTCACACAGACTCCTCTATCCCAAGTACGGCCAAATACGAACCACTCACAAGACCGTTTCCCCTCCTATGGGTGTTAGGTCACCCACCCAGGTGTCCAAGGCCGCAATCTGCCAGTCATCCATCCCCTTCCAATCCATGCCATTTCTACCTCTTGAACCTGTCTCAAGCAAGCTCAGTTTAACCCTCCAAATCCCTATGTGAAACAGTTGCAACACGCAGGATGAGTCTGCATGGCCCAAACAAAAGAAACGAAACACCTCTGGTCCCATCTGAAACCCTGAAAGACACACGCTGCGGATGCCCATGCCCTGGGTGGCCGATGGCCGAACGCAGGAGGTGGGCCAGGATTGAACTGCCTGACTCTAGGCTTGCTGTCCTTCTGCTCGCTGCACTGGGCTCCTGCTCGGCAGGGCCCTCTCCCTCACCCCCTCCCACCCCGCCCTCCCGTGCGACTGCTCCCTAGGATCGCTGGGAATGCAAGCATCAGCCTCTGCTGGGAAGCCGTGGGTTGCAAGCCTCCTTTCTTGGGCTCCTATTTTGATCTTTGTCTTTCTACCCAGGCCGTCTTCCTGTGCCTCAGTTTCCTCCTGCGTGAAATGCGGGAAGCACCTACCCTACCTCACAGGGCTGCTGTGAGGATCAATGAGGTAATGATGTGAACTTGCTTTGAAAGATGGAGTTCGGCAAATCAGCTCCCTACCACTGTCAAGGACACCAATAATAAAGGGGGCGATAAGCTATAGACATTAGGAACAAGAATTTCAGAACCAGGCTACCTAGATGTTTCGATCCCTACTCCGCTTTTTTCTGTGCAATAACCTGGGGAGATTTCCTGAACTTCTCGGAACCTCACCTCACTCATCTGTGAAATGGGTCTGATGGGGAAAGACTGGAGAGCCAGAATCCGTCAAGCAGTGTTCTCCGTGCCTAGTCCATGAGTGCTGTCCTCAAGGGTTAGCTCCCTCCCCCCTGCATCATCTCCTTCGTTTTGGAGGCAAACAAATCCAGCCATCCTGCCAGTAAGTGGCAGAGCCAGGACCTGGCCGAGTACAGAGCTAGTATGAGCTACACCTAGCATTATCACCGGGCGCCCTGCTCCCAGTGATCTGGGAATGGGACGCCAATACTCCCTCTGCCCCACGGCCACCCTGGCTGCCTCAACATCTTTCCAAACCCCAACCTTTTCCATCTGCTTCTCCAAGGAGTCCAGGGGGTGAGCCCGGGACAGCAGCTGCTTCAGGCGTCCCAGCTCCCGCTCCTTCTCCTCAAAGTCCCGTTGCTGCTGCAGCCGTTCCTGCTTCAGGGAAGTGATCTGGGCTTCGTAGCTGCTGATGGAGTCTGCAGAGACAGGAAGGGCCGAGGAGAGGGAGGGTCAGGCGCTGGCCCTACCTGTGCGTGGAGGGGGGCTCGCTACTGTCGCCGCTCTCAGTGAGGCAGCTGACCAGAGCGACGGAGACAGCGGGCTCTGTGGGGAGATGGCCCTGGGCTGCAAAGTGGGGACACTAACGACGACCCCACTGGGTTGCTGGCAAACGAGACGACATCTGCAAGGTGTTCAGCCCTCCAGCCGGTACGTAATAAACGCTGAAGATATGATCTCTATTCCCACTGATACGTACCAGGAACAAGCAGCCTCCAACAGTACAGTAAATTTTTACTCTGGACCAGAGTCCGAGTTGGACTCTGGAAATAGAGAAATGACTCAAACACAAACGCTGACACCAGAAGCCCACATTCTGATGGGGAAGGCAGCTGTGGAAACAGTTACAAAGCGGCAGGAGAACAGCCCCGAGAGGACCATTCCCGGGCTTGTGGGTCCCAGAGGAAGGAGCTCTTTGCTCTGCCCGCCTGGTGGTGAGAGGACGCCGGGAGGTGACAAAGGACAGACGGAGTCACGGGACCAGCACGAGGAAAGACTCAGAGGTGGCAAAGCGGACGGTGTGTCCGGGGCAGGGTGGGCATGTGCTGTAAGGGCTAGAGTGAAGGCGCCCGAGGACAGATGCTGAAAAGGGGGCACACGGTGGCAGTGGATGCCTCCTGAGGCCGAGACTGCCACACCGAGGAGTTTGGAATTTATCCTACAGGTCAGTGGGAGGTGGAGGGGATGCTAGGTGGAACAGGGCCACTTTTTTCTTAAAGATTTTTTTTTGTTTTTGAGAGAGAGAGTGTGCATGTGCAAGTCAGGGGTGGTGGAGAGGGAGAGAGAATCGTAAGCAGGCTCTACGCCCAGCACAGAGCCTGACAAGGCGCTTGACACAGGGTTCAATCTCACAATCCTGAGATCATGACCTAGCTGGTCAAGAGTCAGATGTTTAACTGACTGAGCGACCCAGGCGCCCCTTAAAGATTTTTTTTTTTAAGGTTTTAAGTAGTCTCTACACACAACGTGGGGCCCAAACTCACAACCCCAAGATCAAGAGTCACATGCTCTACCGACTGAGACTTCCAGGCGCCCCACCAGTTTTTATTTGCATAGTTATTTATTTTAACATGTACTAACATTAGAACTAAAGGTTCTCTTTCCAGACTGCCTGGGTTCAATCTTCTGCTTTCTAGCTGTATGACCTCGGGCAAGTTATCTAACCTCTCTGGGCCTCAGAGCTTCCCCTGCAAAATGGAAACAGATCCTAATTCCTACCTCACGGAGATTGTTATGAAGATTAAATACTCATAAATTGGGGTGCCTGGCTGGCTCTGTCAGAAAAACATGCAACTCTTGATCTCGGGGTTGTGAGTTTGAGTCCTATGTTGGGTACAGAGATTACTTAAATGAATAAAACTTAAATAAATACTCATAAAGAATTTAACTCAGAGCCTGGCACAAAGTAAGTGCTCAATAAATGTTAACTACTGGGGTGCCTGGGTGGTACAGTTGGTTGAGCATCCGGCTTTTGGTTTCAGCTCAGGTCATGCTCTCAGGGTCGTGAGGTCAAGCACTGTGTGGGGCTCTGCGCTCGGCGCAGAGTCTGCTTGAGATTCTCCTTCTGCCCTCCCCCCACCCCCCGCTCTCTCTCTCAAATAAATAAATAAAAATAAACATTGAGGGGCGCCTGGGTGGCCGAGTCAGTTAAGCATCTGCCTTCGGCTCAGGTCATGGTCCCAGGGTCCTGGGATCGAGTCCTGCATCGGGCTCCCCGCTCAGCAGGGAGTCTGCTTCTCCCTCTGACCCCCCCCATGTTCTCTCTCCCTCTCAAATATATAAAATCTTAAAAAATTTTTTTTAAATAAAAATTTTTCCATATAAATTAATGGTAATTGTGCCTTCATTTTACATGCTATTTTGGTTTAGAAAATTTTCATAGGAACACTCGACTTTTGGATGATGGGGGAAACCTACTGTTATTTAGGACACACTTAAGTTTCTCTTACATGATAGGAAGTTTCTTTTCTTTATTATTATTTTTTGAAGTTTATTTATTTAAGTAGTCTCTACACCCAATGTGGGGCTCAAACTCACAACCCTGAGATCAAGAGTTGCATGTTCTACCAACTGAGGCAGCCAAGCGCCCTGAAGTTCCTTTTAAAATAAATGTATATGAGTTTTTTAAAAATGGATCTTTTTGATTTATTTTTAAGGGGAGATGGGGAGAGCGGGAGAGAGAATCTTAAGCAGGCTCCATACCCAGTGTGATGCCCAATGTGGGACTCGATCTTACGATCCTGAGATCATGACCTGAGCCGAAATCAGGACTCGGACACTTAACTGACTGAGCCACCCGGGAGCCCCCCCTCCCCCCAAACTGGGTCTATTTAAATAACAAGTACTAAGTAGATAACAGAGTAAATTGTACAAGGAGACAACCATGGTGCACAGGTGATATGTGGATGCCTGAAATGTGGGAAATTCGGCCCCAGAGAAGTCTGGAGCCAGCAGTGGTTGTTAGAAAAGGAAATGACACAGTGAGATGGGAATTTTAGGACGTTCACTCTGGAAGCCAATGTCAAGACCAGGCTACAGGGCCAGACTTGCGAGAAGGCTGGGGCATGGGCCAGGGGAGTTGTCACTCCAGCTGGGGCCACGGAAGCAGAGGGTTGGGACGGGGCTGGAAGCTACTTCAGAGACTCTGGCCTCTGACTGGAGAAGGGGGAAATAAGAGCAGAGGCTGGGGGATCTGGGGGGCGGGGAGCCGGTACATCTCAAGGACCGAGGATGGAAGGGGAGATCTGAACATGTATGGGGCAGTAAGGAAGGAAACCAGAGGGTTAGACTCACGGAGATTGAGGCTTACATGAGGCTGGCTCCAGGAACTGAAAAGTTGCTCATCTTTCAGGGTTGATCAGTCATCAGTGAGGGACAAGAAATGACACCGGGCAAGGGAACAGGTAGAAGCTCGGAGCTAAACTTAGCTGGAACTCACAGAGCTGCTTCCAGCACGGGAAGCACCTCTATGCAAATCAGAAAAGGGCACCCCTTCCTCTGGACCCTGAAGCCTGCCCTGAGCTAGGAGCGCGGCTAACCTAACCCACAGCCTATCTGTGCCCCCTGACCCCTTGCTTGTCATGCACTTCCCTCTTATGGGGCCGCCGGGGAGTCTGGGAAGAGTCTCTGCCTCACCTTTCAGGATGGCCTGCAATGAAGCCACCTCCTCTTGGCACTGCCGCTGCACTGCAGCCACGGCCTCGGCCTTCGTGCTCTCGCTCACCTCCGCCACGGCCTTCATGGTCTCCATTTCTGCCAGGGCGCCTGCCAGCTCGGCCCGCAGCTGGCCGAGCTCCTCGGACTCGGCCTCACCCTTCGCCCCTTCCTGGGGCTGGGGGTCCAGGGCTGTGGGGGACGGGGATCAACCTCTTTTCCCATCACTCCCGGGCCCCCTGTACCCGGGACCATCAAATCTACAAGTCCTGCAACCTAGTACTGCAGCCACGATCCTCATACCTTCACCTGGCCCCGCCCCGCTCACCTAGCCCCGCCTCCTTCTCACCTCGCTATGCCACGTGCGGCCTGGAGCCCCGCCTTCCCCCCCCATCTTTTCCCAGATTAGACCCTCCCTTCCAATGGTCCCGCCCCTTCCCTCACTGGACCACCTCTCACCTGCCACTGGCCCTACCCCTCGACCGCCGGACCACGCCCCCTCCTCCGGTGGCCGCAGGCCCCGCCCCCTCTCTCCAGACGGCACGGCCCCGCCCCTTTCTCCCCCTCACCACCCCCCCATCCGCCGGCTCCGAGCTCGGCCCCGCCTCCGGCTTCTGCTGCCCCTCGCGTGCATGGACGCGCCTTCACGTACCGGCCCCCGGCCGCCGTCGCCGGCCATCCTCGCCCGCGGCCGCCGGCGCAGCTGCCGCCATCGCCTCCGCGCAAACGGCGGGTTCCAGCACTCCCTGGTGACGGCGCTCACCCCTTCCGGGTCCCCTCGGCTGTTTCCGGATCCGCTCGGCTGTTTCCGGACCGGCCCCGGGCTCGAGGCCCCGGCCGAAGTTGGGGACTGATTGCCGAGCCCGGGCCGAAGATTTCCGAGTCCGAGTCCGAGCCCGGCCGCGGGCCCTCGCCCCGCCCCTCCCCGCCTTCTTTCCTGGGCAGCGCTGTTCGAGAAGGACGCTTGTCCTTCAAACCCTGAAGTTCTTTCATCAAAGGCTTTCTGGCGTTTCCGCGTGACCTTGGAAGGTCTGCTCAAGTTACACCTCCTCCGGGACGCCTGTCGGCCTCAGCCTAAAGGGGGCAAAGCTCTCGCGGTCTCTTCCGAGGCCCGCAGCTAGCTCCTCCGTGGTCCCCTGGCCCCCTCCCGCCGGGGCCTGGCTCATATTACAGCGAATGGTGGCCGGGCCTGCCTGCACCTCCGCCCTGGTGGAAACGTCCCTCGGGGCAGGGCTGGGTCGGCGTCACTTTTCAGGGCGCAGGAGTCCCGCGTAGTCCGGTGGAGAAGTCAGAAACTTCTGCGTCCCCACCCCCACCTTCATATTCAACCAGTCAGGGTTTGCTGCTAATCCCCCCTCCCCCTCCCTGGGCTTCGCAAATCCCTCCTCTCTTCCCTGGGCCACTGCCCTAAATCAAGGTTTCTATCTGTGAACTTTCCAACAGGCGACCTGACATCTTCCCTTGGACGGTGACGTGCAGCTCAAACTTAAATCCAGAATCTGGATTCCTCTTCTCCCAAACCCGTTTCTCCCTCTGTGAAGTACATTCCAGCAGCCTTTAAGTCCTGTAAGCTCTACCGCCAAAGGACTGAATATTCCAGAAAGTGTCCCTTTTTCTTTTTCTCCAGCAGCAACACCATCTCTCTCCTGAACTTCTACAACACCTCCTAACTGTTCCCCTGTGGCCCCTTTTGGCTCCTTTAGTTAATTCTCAAAGCAACTAGAGTGATGTTTGCGAAACAGATCATATGTCAGCTTAAAATCTTCTAGTTCAATCCGATTTGAAAATGGGCAAAGGACAGGAATAGACAACTCACTGATGTCACAGATGGCAAATATGTGCACGAAAAGATGTTCACCATCATCAGCCATTAGGGAAAGGCAAAACCACAAGGAGATACCACTGCACACTGCACACCTACCAGAATGGCAGTGATAATACCAAATGCCGGTCAGTGTGTGGGAAAAACTGGATTTCTCTTATATTCCTGGTGGTAAATGTAAATGGTATAGCCACCCTGGAACAGAGTATGATAGTTTGTGGGGCACCTGGCTGGCTCAGTTGGAAGAGCATGTGACTCCTGATCTTGGGGTCCTGAGTTCCAGCCCCACCTTGGGTGTAGAGATCACTAAAACAAATAAATAAACTTAAAAAAAAAATCTGGCCAGGTTAACTCCTGCTTATAAATCCCCAGCAGTTTACTGCCCTCAGTAGCTTACTGCCCTAAGATTCTCTGTGTGCGAGGCAGAGTTTCTTGAGAAGGAGGTGAAATAATGACTATAAGGCGCTAGTCAATTCCCAGGCTTGGAGTTTATCCTGAGACCCTGGGAGCCTTTGAAGGCTGTTGAGCATGAGAAGCACATGACTAATACCAAGGAAATTCTTTCTGTGTAAAGTGTAGGCAGAAAGCAAAAGAGAAGACAGCCCAGAAAAGAGGCTGTTGAAGTGGTTCTGGTTGGGAAGGGAAGAGTCAAAAAAGAGGAAGTTGATTTTAGAAATATTTAGGATGAAAACTGGACTAGCCTTGGCGACTGAGTGCATGAGAGGGAAGTGAAGAGAAAGTTTTCTTTTGCTCTTCCGAATTTCCTTCCTTTTGTGGACCTTGAAAATAAAAGGTACTTTACCAGCAATAACTGGGTTGGGGAATAGCAATTCAGGATAAGCAAGCTACAGCAAAAACTATAGGCTAGCCCAACCAACAAAGGAGAGGAATGTTATTTTAGGGAGAAGGAGGAAGTTGGGAGGGGTTGTTTGGAAGAAAGCCCATTGGAGAAAAGCAGGAGTTCAGGGTGATGATGGTTTTTCACTGGCTGAGTTGCAGGGGTGGTCGATTTCTTGTAGGAGATGCAATGTACGAATGTACATCTTTTCCTGTTGGGGCCTGTAACTGATGACTCTTTCCTGTGGAGGGGTCTTCTGTTGGGTAATTGACCCCGCTTCCTATAATTGAGGTAGTGGTTCAGCGTGAGAGCTCCCCCTTCTGGCCTGGTTTCCCTTTATGAACTTTCACACTTGATACAACAAATATTTATGGAGCACTTACTAGATACCGGGGAACTAGACAGGAAAGATTCCTGTTGTGGAAGAGCCGGCGAACATTCTGGGGCAGGAAGTAGATGAGAGATTAACAAAGAAACAAGCATATCTGGGAACTGGGCAAATGCTGGTTAGGAAATAAAACAGGGGCATAGGGGCGCCTGGATGGCTCAGTCGGTTAAGCGACTGCCTTCGGCTCAGGTCGTGATCCCAGAGTCCCGGGATCCAGTCCCGTATCGGGCTCCCTGCTCAGCAGGGCGTCTGCTTCTCCCTCTGGCCCTCCCCCCTCTCATGTGCTCTCTCTCTCTCTCTCTCTCACTCTCTCAGGTAAATAAATAAAATCTAAAAAAAAAAAAAACTTTTAATAAAAAAAAAACCAGGTGTGTGAAATCAAAATACGGGGGGGAGGGGTCAGGAAAGGCCTCTCTGAGGAAGTAACATTTGAATGGAGGCCTGAGGGATGAAAAGGAGCCAAGGGTGCGGAAGAGCTGAGGAGGGATCCAGGAGGAAGAGCACAAGTGTGAAGGCTTTGTTTGGAGGAGGGGCAGGGCAGCGAAAAAGGTAGAGAAAAATCTGAGGTAGAGAAAAAGCCACCACAGCGTTCTGAGCAGGGGACTGATGTGCGCTAGTCAGGAAACCGCCTGTGAGACCGATGGAAAGCTAATGAAGGGGATTGGAGGGATTTTGTTGAAAGAAAGGCAAACGGGGTCCTGCCACCTCACCCTCTGCATGCCCCAATGTCCTACGCTCCCCCTCCGAGCCACCCCAAACCGACCAAAGGGAAGTGGGGGCCCTGACAGCTGGAGGGTCCCTTGGGGTTTGCCTAAAGCAAACAGGAAGCTGCAGCCCAGCAAGCCCGGGCCTGGGAACGGGCAACTGAGAGAGCAGGTCTCCTGGGTCCCTGGACCCTTTCCCTGAGTGACTACAGAGGGAAAGACAGAGATACACCAAACATGCAGAGAGAGAGAGAGAGAGAGAGAGAGAGAGAGAGAGAGAGCCAGAGGAGGAGGAAGGAGGGGAGAGACTGTGGAGAGGGGAGGGGCAGAAGCACAGATTTCAGAGTCAGGACCCCTGAGTTCTAGTGCTTATTAGTCACCAGCTCATTGTGTGACCTCAGGCAACACCCTGCCCTTTGGGGGCCTCAATGTCCCCATTTCTAAATGGGTTCCTTCCATAACTGAAGCAGGGGCTTCCTGGGGAAGAAGTGGGACACAAAGGGGCATTGGTCCCCAGTCATTTCTCGGGACTGCCGCGCACGCACTTCAGGGGCAACCTGGCTTGCGCTCGGCCGTTGGCTGATGTTGTCTCTCATTAACTGAGGGCCTACTACATGCCGGGCCCTGGGCTAAAAGTGCCATACGTATACTGCCCTGTTTAATCTTTTTATTTATTTTTTTTAATTTTTTTTAAAGATTTTATTTATTTATTTGAGATAGAGAGAATGAGAGATAGAGAGCACGAGAGGGAAGAGGGTCAGAGGGAGAAACAGACTCCCTGCCAAGCAGGGAGCCCGATGCGGGACTCGATCCCTGGACTCCAGGATCATGACCTGAGCCGAAGGCAGTCGCTTAACCAACTGAGCCACCCAGGCGCCCTATTTTTTTTTAATTTTTTTAAAGATTTTATTTATTTATTTGACAGAGAGACACAGCAAGAGAGGAAACATGAGCAGGGGGAGTGGGAGAGGGAGAAGCAGGCTTCCTGCGGAGCAGGGAGCCCGATGCGGGGCTTGATCCCAGGACCCTGGGATCATGACCCGAGCTGAAAGCAGACGCTTAACGACTGAGCCACCCAGGCGCCCCTGCCCTGTTTAATCTTCACAAACAAGATTTTGAAAGCACTATTATTATCCCCAGTTTACAGAGAAAGAAACAAAAGCCGAGAAAGACGTTTAGCCAAGTGGTGGACGTGGAGGATTCAAAGTCAAGTCGGCCAGATCTCAAAGGATATGGGATGGGCTGGTCGTACAGAGTGGGAAGAAGGCCCAAGAAATGTGGCCCAAGTGAATGAATGGGGGTGTGTGTGCGAAGAGAAATGGGTTTGGAGCCTTGGGTTGAAGGAGGGAGGGGGAGAAGGATGGAGCCCTTAAAACTGGAGCCACTCAACAAATATTTATTGGGCGCCCCCGATGCCCCAAGCACTGTCCCAGAGCACGGTGCATGTGGTGTTGAACAAGACCGAGGCTCTGCCTCAAGAGGCTTACATTCTAGTGGGAGGAACAGAAAGTGAACAAGCAGACACACGAACAAGGTCATTTCACACGGTGGTAAGTGTCGGGATGAAAATAAAAGCGTGGCAGGGAGGAGACAAGTTTTGTGGGTCTGGAGGGGTGCATGGAGAAGGGGACTGGAGGCGTGACCACCCCTTCCTCCCTGGGGGGACTGCCTACCCGCCTGCCCGCCCCCACAGACGCTCATGGTTCAGCGCCCCCCAGGCCCCCGCCTGCCCCAGCATCCCCCGCGCGGCCAAGCTGGGTGCCCCGGGGAGTCGGGCCGCCATGCCACCTCCTCTCCTTCTCTTCTTCCTCCTCTTCCTCACACCCGAGGGAGTCAGGCCCCAGGAACCACAGCTGGTGGAGGCTAAAGGTATGTCCAGAGGGTACAGATGGAAAGAATTGGGGCTGGAAAACCTGGGTCTGGCTGGGTCCTCTTGGCCAAGTCACTTACCCTCTCTGGGCCTTCATTTTGTTATTTGTAAAATTCAGGGAGGGGTTGGAAGGACTCTTGAGAGCTTATCCACTCCCAGCTGGTGGGGTCGTTGGGTAATAACCCAGTGTGAGGAATGAAGGGGGCAAAGAGTTCCTCTCCCTCTTTCTCTCTCCTCAGAGGGAGGCCAAGCTGAGCTGCCATGCCTCAAAGGTTCCTCAGATGGTCTTCCTCTGCAGCAGGCCCTGTTTCAGGGGTCTCGGTCAGAGCTGGGCCACAGGTCCCAAGGCCTGGGCATCCAGAAGGGGTCCCTTGGCGTCCAGCTGTTCGTCTTCAACGTCTCTGACCAGATGGGGGGCTTCTACCTGTGCCAGCTAGGGCCCCCTTCCGAGCAGGCGTGGCAGTCTGGCTGGACAGTCAGCGTGGAAGGCAGTGGTGAGGTCTGGGCCGGGGCAGGGAGGGGTGGACGAGAAGAGGGAGGACATCTGGCCGCTAAAACGGATTTGGAGGGAGGGGCTCAAGGGGCTGAGGGACAAGCACGCAGCTAGTTCTAGGTGGCTCCTCAGAACTCCGGTGGCCTCATGACTTCAGCACTGAGCTATTCCGTCTTTCACTCTCTTCTCTCTCTGAGTTGTCATTTCTCTCTCTCTCTCTCTCTCTCTCTCTGGGTCTTTGTCTCTGTCTCTGGGTCTCTGTATCTCTCTGCCTCTCCTGGATGTGTCCGTATCTGGTTCTGGGTCTCTTCCTAGGGGAGCTGTTCCGGTGGAATGCTTCGGCCCTAAATGACTCAGGCTGTGGGCTGGGGAACAGGTCCTCAGAGGGCCCCAAGCCCTCTTCTGGTTACCCCACAAGCTCCCAGGTGTATGTGTGGGCCAAAGACCACCCTGAGATCTGGGAGATAGACCCTGAATGTGCCCTGCCCAGGGGCAGTCTGAAGCAGAGCCTCAACCAAGGTAAGGTGTTGGGGAGATGCCAGAAAGTGGGGGTTCCAGGGATGGGGGATGGTGATTGGGAACTAGAGGGTTTGCCGGGCGGGGGAGACCCCAAGGATTACACTTTCCTAGCCTTGGCTCTCCTTGCCCCAGACCTCACCGTAGCCCCTGGCTCCACATTCTGGCTGCCCTGTGAGGTGCCCCCTGCCTCCGTGGCCAGAGGCCCCATCTCCTGGACCCACGTGCGCCCTAAGAAGCATAACATCTCCTTGCTGAGCTTAAACCTGAGGGAGGATGACCCAGGCAGAGAGATGTGGGTCCTGGGCACCCTCAGGGGAGGGGCTGTTCTGTTGCTGCCCCAGGCCACAGTTCGAGATGCTGGCATCTATCATTGTTATCATGGCAACATGACCATCAAGATGGAGCTGAAGGTCACTGCCCAGTCAGGTAGAGTTTCTCCCAATTGTGGGGCATCTGTGTGGGGGCTACTGGGAAGAATTGGGAGCCAGTCAACCTTGGCTCCCCCAAACTGAGAGCTAGTACCAGACTCATCCCAAACCCCAGCTTCTATACTGACCACTGACTCCACCTCTGTCCTCTCTCGTTTCCAAATTGCTACTTTTCTGGGTCTTCTCCTACCACTGGTTGCTCTGTCCCACCCGCTTTGGAAGGGTCTTCCTCCTGCACTCCTCACTGTTGGAGCTCTGAGGCCTTGTCTCACCTCATCAGCACTTTCTCTTTTCCTTGTCTACACTCTCTTCCTGTTTGACCTCCTTTACTCTCACGGCTCCTTAGGCCAGCATGCCTTAGTGACCCGATTCCAGGCTCCATACACCTCACCCCCAGCCATTTCCTGTCATTTGATGCCCCCACAGGCTCAAAATATACAAAATCAAACTCAACATCTTCCCCAAGGGTAGTCTTTTGGGTGCCTCTGTGTCAGTGAAGGACCTGCCCACGGGCCGAAGCCAGAAACCTGGGTATCCTTCCTTTTCCTCACCCATCCATCCATCAAACTGGTCACAGTGCTCTGCCCCTTCTGTCTCCCTTAATACAATCCTCCCATGCTACCCTAACCACAGTTCTCAACCTCAACCTCAAATTTCACTTCACACTTCACTCCAGTACCCTGCTGCTTCCCACCTCTAAGTTCACCTTGTGAACTTGACTCTGGCCCTCACTTTGAACATGACTGTCCTTAATTGCATCAGGAAGCTTATCATCATGTTCCCCTGAATCCTAACATAGAGTCTGACTATAGTCATGGTTTGTTGCATAGATACTATCCCAGGCCCCAGGTCAGGCTCTGGGGCGTAGTGCCTAACCTCAGAGGGAGGCCAGCCCTCCTTGTAGCTTGTGATTTTGAAGATCTGTGTCTTGTCCGTGTCCCCCAGACTTCTGGCCCTTTGAGGTCCTGAGGCTGGGAAGCAATACGCCAGCCTGGGGTCCCCGTCTCATAGCTGCTTCTCCCCAGCAGTAAGGAATTGGCTGCTAGATACTGGTGGCTGGAAAGTCCCTGTTGTGCCATTACTTTATCTGATCTTCTGCCTGGGTTCCCTGGTGAGCTTTCTTCATCTTCGAAGAGGTGAGTCATGTCCCCCAGCCCATCTGCCCAAGCTACCCCATCTTCCCCAGGATGGCCCACATTGGCCAGTCTGACAACCACCTTTCTCTCCTCCCATACCTCCCCCACGGACCTCCAGTCCTGCTCCCCACTCCTCTAACCGCCCTCCAAACTTACCAGGCCCCTGGGACTTTGAAGTCCCTTCCCCTCCATTGACCCGAGTGACCTCCCCAGTGCCCCGCCAATCTTCACCCTGCCTCCTCTGATCACGCCCCTTAACTCTCACCAGCCCTGATCCTCAGGAGGAAAAGAAAGCGAATGACAGATCCCACCAGAAGGTAATGACGCGAGGGCCCCCGCAGTCTCCCATCCTGCACTTTTGCTCAAAGCTTTGCACTTACTGTTTCCTCGGCTCAGCGTGTCATTCCCCACCTCTACCGCTGAAATACTGCCCAAGCTTCAGAGCCCAGCTCCAAAGCTACCTCCCCTCGTGAAGACTCCTTGGAGCGATCCCAGACCCCTCTGTAGGCTGCGGCAGAACAGAGGAGCTAAATACACGTGACTACATTTTATCCTCTGAGGGCCCGGTCTCACAGTGCTACTCCCCTTCCTCCGCCAGGTTCTTCAAAGTGACGCCTCCCCCGGGAAGCGGGGCCCAGAATCAGTATGGGAACGTGCTCTCCCTTCCCACGCCCTCCTCTGGCACCGGTAGGAGGCACCGCCAGGTCTCGGACTCCGCGCTAAAGCCCCACCCCTTTTCCTCGTCACTCCAATCCCCGGAGCGCCCAGCCTCCCCGAGCTCGGAACTCCGCCTTCAGAAAAAAGAGCCCGCCCCGGGGCGCGGAGTCCCGCCCAGATCCGAGCCCCGCCCCTAACACCAGAGCCCGCCCCCAGAGCTCATGGCCCCGCCCCTAGGGCGCGGGACCTGATCCCGTTCCGAGAGCCGCACCGCCCCCGAGACCGAGGCCACGCCCCCAGGTGTAGATCCCGCCCCTTCGGCTCAGGGCGAGGGCGGGGGGTGCCCAGCCGCGAAGGCGCCCTTGGAGCCGGGAGCTTCCCGTCCCCTGGCCAGCCTCGCAGACCCTTAGCCTTGACCGCCCCTATTTCTTCTGTCCCGCTACAACGCTCCTCCCGCCAGGACGCGCCCTGAGGTGGGCTGCAGGCCTGGGGGCCGCCGTGCAGTCTTACGGAAGCCCGCGCAGCGACGGCCCGGAGCCCGGAGCCGCGGGGTCCCGGAGCCCGCCGCCGGCAGGTGATTGATTGTGGGGCTGGAGGGGGGTTCCTCACGTGAGGGGTGTTGGAGCGGTCTGCGGCTGGAATACTGGACTGGGGCCTGGAGGAAGGGGGCTGTGACTCGGTTCCCACTCACATCCCGAAACCCAGGCCCAGAAGAAGAGGAGGGGGAGGCCTATGAGGAGCCAGACAGTGAGGAGGGCTCCGAGTTCTACGAGAACGACTCCAACCGTGGGCAGGACCAACTCTCCCAGGGTAGGACTGCGCCCCCCGAGGCTCCCCCACCTTCTCAGCGCTGGGCTTTGGGCCCTCGCTGGACCCTCTCCTTCTCCACCAGATGGCAGCGGCTATGAGAACCCTGAGAATGGGGCCTTGGGTCCTGAGGATGAAGACTCCTTCTCCAGCGGTAATTTGGGGTCCTTGTGGGGCCTCAGAGGCTTGGGAGGACCCAGACGGCCCTGGAGCCCCTACAGGGCAGGAATGGCCCCTGGAGTTCTCTGTTTTCCTGCAGCAGCCGAGTCTTACGAGAATGAGGATGAAGACCTGGCCCAGCCAGTCACCAGGACAGTAGGTATGTGTGAGGACAGTCACATTAATGTGGGCTGTGGGGTGGCAGGAGTGTATGTGTGAGCCCGAGCCCAGGAGGAATAACTTCCTTTCTCTTCTCTAGACTTCCTGAGCCCCCATGGGTCAGCCTGGGACCCCAGCAGGGAAGCAACCTCTCTTGGTGAGAAATGCTAGGAACCATCCTGCCTTGGGCCGATTGGGTTGACCTGGGTCTCAGCTCTGACTCCGGGCTCAACCTCAACCTTGACCTTGACTCTGACCCCAGGTGTAATTCTGGCCTTGCATCGATTCCTAACACTAACCTCAACCCCAATCCTGATCCCAGGATTTACCCCATCCCTAACTATGAACATAATCTCTGAGCCCCCTGTGATTCCAGCCTGGATTTTGACCTCTACCTCACGCCAGCCCCCGTACAAACCACAGCTTTGACCTCAGTTGTCTCTACAACCTCCTCGTGGCTCTGACTTTGACTTTGACTTCTGCCAGTTCTGTTCTTGACAGTGATCATAATCTAACCCACACCTGACCAAACCCTTAACAAGGGCCTTGAATCTGACACCGAACCTAATCTCTCTTTCCTAGTACAGCATGGGTCAAGCCCTCCACCTTCCCCTGCCCCTCAGATTCCCTCTGTGTCTTAGGCTGCACTTCCCCTCCCCAAGTCCAATGTGGCTCTAGGCCACCAACTCTCCTGCCCAAGCAGGCTCCCAGTCGTACGAGGATATGAGAGGGATCCTGTATGCAGCCCCCCAGCTCCGCTCCATTCGGGCCCAGCCTGGTCCCAACCATGAGGAAGGTGGGTGCTTCTGCTTCTGTCCCCTGTTGTCCTCTGAGTCTCACCCCCTCCCAGCCTACTTCTGGCTCTTGCTGTATCTTACCCTTCCTGGTGCTAATCAGATGCAGACTCCTATGAGAACATGGACATGGATAATCCCAATGGGCCAGAACCAGCATGGGGAGGAGGAGGCCACATGGGCACCTGGAGCACTAGATGATTCCCTTCACGTGAGCCGGGAACTGCCTTCTAAGGAAGGGGGAGAAAGAAGGAGATGAGTAGGGGTGGAAGTGATTCTCAGGGAGGGAGAGGGGAAAGGGTTCCCAAGACCTGGTGTTCGGAGGTGGGGGTGGGGGGGTGGGGGGGTGGGGGTGGGCGGGCTTCTGGAACCTCCGCATCACCATTTCTTCTCCATAGCCTGGGCCTCCTTAGGCCCCTGAGATCCATACCTGATTCTGAAATCTGGGACCCTGAGCAGACAGCATCAACCTCTGGAGCAACGTTGCCTTGGATGTGTGTGTGTGTGTGTGTGTGTGTGTGTGTGTGTGTGTGTGTGTACACCAATGAAACTTTGGCTTCCCTTGCACTCCCCCAATAAACTCAATGACTTCTTCCGATCCTTGGATGTAAATGCCCTTATATGGGAGGGTGCCCTTGTATGGGAGGGGAAGGGAAGGTGAGGATGCATGTTCTCCACCCCTCTCTTGAATCCGGCAGAAGAGGGAGAGCTGAATCTTGGGTACAAAGGAGGGGCCTTTTCCCTCCAGTGGCTTTGCCTGCCCCTGTCTCCCTCACTTGCCTGCCATGGCCACCGTCCAGTTGTTCAGTGATCGTTGCTTCAGCGGCGGTGGGGGCCCAGGGAAGAGGAAGCTGGACAGGAATGCATGGTCATCACCAGCCTTTACTAAGCATCTCCTCTGTTCCCACGCCAGTCAACCCATTTCATTTCTACAATAACCTCACAAGGTCATCAAGCACTTAGGTGCCAGGATTGTATCTTAAGTATTTATGTCTGTTTTATGTATATAGTATATATATATATATATATATATATATATATTTATACACACAGGTTTATGTATATTAGCTCATTTTATTTTCATAATCAACCCTATTTCAGAGGTGAGAATCTGAGACAGAGAAGCTAAGGAACATGCCCAACCTTGCCTAGCTGGGGTCAGCGCTCGAACTCTGACGGTCTAATTCCAGAGCCTATACTCAGTCTTGACACTCTCCCTTTCTGGTTGCAATTTTGTAGATGGGAAACTGAATGTCAGAGAGGCAAGTGACAGGTCCAAGGTCACATGACTGGTGCTTCACAGCACTAGATATGAACCCAGAAATCTGGCTGCAGTTCTAGCCAGTGTGCCTACTCTCTGATAAACTACTACTTCTTCTTCTTCTTCTTTTTTTAAAAGATTTTATTTATTTATTTTTTTAAAGATTTTTATTTATTGATTTGAGAGAGAGAAAGAGAGAGCACACATGAGAGGGGGGAGGGTCAGAGGGAGAAGCAGACTCCCTGCCGAGCAGGTACCCCGATGTGGGACTCCATCCGGGGACTCCAGGATCATAACCTGAGCTGAAGGCAGTCGCCCAACCAACTGAGCCACCCAGGCACCCAAGATTTTATCTATTTATTTGAGAAAGCATGAGCAGGGGCAGGCAGAGGGACAAGCAGACTCCCTGCTGAGCACAGAGCCCAATGCCTGGCTCCATCTCATGACCCTGAGATCGTGAGCTGACCTGAAATCAAGAGTCACTTAACTGACTGAACTACCCAGGCGCCTCTCCAGAATTCCTTTTCTTAATGCACCAGTTCCTTCTTCATAATGTCCCATTTTTTAGAGCTTCTATTCCTTTTTTATCTCTGAATCTTCAGAACTTAACTTTCTCTGTATTAACACTATTATTATGTGCCAGGCATCGTTCTAATAAGTGCTTTACATTTTATCTTTGCAACAATCCTATGAAGGAGGGACGCTAAAATTATTCTCATTTTACAGCTGAGAAGACTGAGTCACAGAGAAATCAAATACTTCGATTGCTAACTGACCTTAGGTAACTTGCTTAAGCTCAATGACCCTCAGTTGCCCCAATTATAAAACAGCATTAGGGAGGGGGCATGGTGTGGTTACTATTATCTGTACAACGGGTTGGATTTTCCTGTGGTGGTGTCATCGTGGAAGGTTTTTTGACCTCTCTTGTGTTTCTCCTGCCTACAGGAGTCCCCTGGGCCCCACTGCCATCCCTGGGGGCCAGCTTGCCACAGTCTTACAGGCAACACAGGTTTCTTACCATTTTATTCATGAGTGAGTATCTCAGAGCAGGTGTTCGTACCAGAGGTTTGGTCGGAATCCAAGCCCATACTTTGGTGAACCTTGGGGTTCTGATTTCCTGCAGTGACTTTTCCCATCCACTCCCTGTTGGGAGGCTTGCTTCCATACTGCATCCCAAGGCCTGTGGATGGATTTTTTTTCTCTGTCTCCTGCACCCAGAACAGACAGCCCATTCTCAGCTCCTAGCTTTGTGCAGGGTGTGTGGTTTCAGTTCTGTGCTGTTCCTGGGGCCTCAGTTTGACTTCTGTCCCCATGTGGGGCTTAAAACCCCAATTCTCAGGGTGGGAGTTCCTGGGTGGCTCAGTCGTTAAGCATCTGCCTTCGGCTCAGGTCCTGATCACAGGGTCCTGGGATCGAGCCCTGCGTTTGGCTCTCTGCTTGGCTGGGAGCCTGCTTCTCCCCCTCCCTGCCACTCCCCTGCTTGTGCTCTCTCGCTCTCTCTCTCTCTGTTAAGTAAATAAATAAAAATTTTTTTTCTTTTACTTTCTTTCTTTTTTTTTTAAGGGAGAAGCAGGCTCCTTGCTGAGCAGAGTCCGATGCAGAGCTAGATCCCAGGACCCTGGGATCATGACCTGAGCTGAAGGCAGACGCTTTTTTTTTTTTTTTTAAGATTTTATTTGTTTATTTGACACACAGAGAGAGAAAGCACAAGTGGGGGAGCGGCAGGCAGAGGGAGAGGGAGAAGCAGGCTCCCCACTGAGCAGGGAGCCTGATGTGGGGCTTGATTCCAGGACCCTGAGATCATGACCTGAGCCGAAGGCAGATGCTTACTGACTGAGCTACTCAGGCACCCCCAGAAGGCAGATCTTAACCAGCTGATCCACCCAGGCGCCCCATAAATAAAATCTTAACAACTGAGCCACCCAGGTGCCCCCCCATAAATAAAATCTTTAAAAAAATCTTTAAAAAAAAAGAAGAAAAAGCAATACCTACTAAATATTGCGTAGAGTATGTTTGGAGTTTGGGAGGTGGGATACCAACCTTCAGCGTTATCTTGGGCTTCCATTTTGGACCCAGTCCCTGTGGCAAAGAAAAACAAATTAGTATAAATCCAGATCTAGCTCAGCATTCAAACTCCCACCTTACCCTTCGGCCAAAATAAGCTTTTCCTATTGCCACAATCCCCGCCATTCCCTATTACCCTTCAACCACCTGCTTTATTCCATTTAACTTTCCTGCCTGGGCCTGAAGCATCTGAGCATGTGACTCTGGGTGAAAACATCCTGCCTTCTTGGGGGTGAATCCATGTCGGCGTCTTCTCTGTGCCCCTGGTATCCAGCCAGGTGGTGGCAGAGATCAGGAGCTCCAGAAATGAGTGGGGAAGGAGGGAAGGACCGACTTGGAAAGCCCTGAGAGGCAGAGTGCAGAGGATGGAGCCTCTCCTGGCCGCCCCGGAGAGGTCTGGGAGGGGGGAGCTGAGAAGCAGAGGTGTGGCAGTTCCAGCCCAGTGCTCTGGGATCAGACTGTCTTGGTTTGAATCCCAGCTCCCCCCTCTCTAGGTGTGTGCCTCAAGCTTTCTGCGCTGCAGACAGACATCTGTAAAATAGGGATAATAATTGTACCTCCCTTAATAAGTCTTAAATGAGATGTAAAGCTTGGGCGCCTGGGTGGCTCAGTTGGTTGGGTGGCTGCCTTCGGCTCAGGTCGTGATCCTGGAGTTCCGGGATCGAGTCCCACGTCAGGCTCCCCGCTCAGCGGGGAGTCTCCTTCTCTCTCTGACCCTCCCCCCTCATGTTCTCTCTCTCTCAAATAAATAAATGAAATCTTTTTTTAAAAAAAAATGAGACGTAAGGCTCATGACACTGCCATGGTAAGCACTCAGACAGGAGCCAGTATTATGACTTGGCATTTACTAAGGGCCTGCTGCGTGCCAGGAGCCAGGGGGCATCAAGATCATTTGGATGATCCCTCCAGTGCAGAGACTTGTCCAGGAGGAAGTCACACTCCAAAGCTTCTCCTCATCCACATGACCTGATTTTTTGGCAGGGGCTGGACCACTTCTAGCTCTTGAGCAAAGTTCGAGAAGAAGGCTTGAGGGAAATCCCAGGTCCTCGGGGCCACCCCTGCCTCCGTAGTTGGTGGGGCCCAAGGCTGGGAGAAGGGTTTTTGGTGCAGTCTCTCTGCTCTCAGCCTGGCGACAGAGTGGCTGAAGGTTTCCTGGGACCGGGAGGTGCTTGGAGCCCCCTCTACCGGAGCCTGGGGTGCCTTTGTCCCCTGGTGAACAGCACCCCCTGCTGGAGTTCTGCACCTTCAGCTGGGCTGGGTTCCGTCTGCAAAGAGGATGTGAGGTGTGGGCTGAAGAGTCAGGGCGTGTATGTTGGGGATATCAGTCAGGAGGAGGGGGATGGGCTGGGATTGCGTGGTGGTCAGGAGGCTGCACTAGATGGATGTATGAAGTACAAGTTATGTGAACATCACGTGTGTGAGAGGCAGTGCTACTGGGTGTATGCTGTGTGCGTGTTGTGTGCGAAGTGTGGTGTGGGATGCGTGGGCTGAGGTGTCAGGGGTCATAAGTTGGAGGTGATGTGGGAGGTGTGAAGGTTGAAGAAGTGTGTCTGTGCCGCGTTGGGGTGCATGATGAGCAGGAGTTGCAAATAAGGTAGATGTGCAGAGGATATGTAGCTTCTGAGGTACACAGTGTGGTTGGTGGGTGTGTTGGGAAATGTAAAGAAAAAACAAAATCTTCCAACGCTGAAAACCTCCACCAAGGTAGCAGAGACACAAAAACAATTTTGGGGGGGAAGATTTTATTTACTTATTTGCCAGAGAGAGAGAGTGTGTGTGAGAGTACAAGCAGGGGAAGCTGCAGGCAGAGGGAGAGGGAGAAGCAGACTCCCCAGTGAGCAAGGAGCCCGAATCAGGACTTGATCCCAGCACCCTGGGATCATGACCTGAGCTGAAAGCAGACGCTTAACCGACTGAGCCACCCAGGTATCCCCACAAAAACAGTTTTTATTATTGAGAGCATTAAACCAGAATGTGATGCACATAACAGGCATTAACCTGAAGAGTAATACTGTCATGGAACACCTGGGTGGCTTTTGGTTGAATGTCCGACTCTTGCTTTTGGCTCATGTGGTGCCAGGTCCTGAGACTGGCCCCGCTTTGGGTTCTGCACTAGGCGTGGAGCCTGCTTAAGATTCTCTCTCTCTCCCTTTCTCTGCCCCTCCCTTCCTGCTCACTTGTGCACACAGTCTCTTTCTCTCTAAAAAAAAAAAATAATACTGTCAGTTATTTTTCCAGCAAAAATGGGTTTAATCAGGAATAGCAGAGAAACGTTACCCAGGACGTGCAAGCTCTGACAAAATCATAGGAAAGGCTGGAGAGGAACTGCTCTTTTATAGTGGGAAAGGGGGGAGGGGATTTGGAAGGGGTTGTTATAAACAAAGAGTCCACTGGAGTGAACTGGGAGTCCCAAGCATAGTGGCTTCTCATTGGCTGAGTTGTGATGGCCTCAAATTGACTGGGCTGTTGCTGGGTGAAGGGAAAATCTCCTTCTACTGGGTAGGCTTTTTCCTCTTGCAAGTACAAGCTAAGTCTTTCTCTCTCTCTTTTTTTTGAATAAGGTGTTTCTTGTTGGTTCTGGAAAGGTCTGCAAGGAGTGATGGGAAATGAGAGCTCCCCCCTCTGGCCTCCCAACTTTTTTTTTTTTTTTAAGTAAGCTCTGATGAGGGATAGAAGCAGAGAAATGTTCATCTTTAGCCCAGAAGGCTGATCTAAAGCCTCCGTAGTTCCAACAAGGATCAAATACATGCTGGCTGCTACGTCCTTTTTTTTTTTTTTTTTTTTTGGCTACTACATTCTTAAAGGGTCTCATGATTGTCTGTACATGTCACCAATAGTTAATATCGAACTGAATGATAAGCACCAGAGAAATCTCGTGAAGGTAGTTTTACAAGTAGAAATTCGAAGAAGAGGGGCACCCGGGTGGCTCAGTTGGTTGAGTGCCTGACTCTTGATTACCCCTTGAGTCATGATTTCAGGGTCCTGGGATTGAGCCCTGTGTGGGTTCCGAGTGGGGCTCTGTGCTCAGTGAGGAGTCAGCTTGAGATTCTCTCCCTTACCCTGTCCCTCCCCCCCACCACCCCCGCCCTGCGTGCTCTCCTTTCCTCTCTAAAATAACTAAATAAAATCTTAAAAAAAAATTTGAAGAAGACATTGATGATTTAATATTCCCTGCATGTCCCCTCCCCCTCGAACACTAAGCATATAACCACCAGCTTCATACAGCAAAGATGCTGCTCTTTCTGCCCACAGGTCTTGTCCCTGTGCTACAATAAAAGCACCGTTTTGCACTGAAAACATCTCAAGAATTCTTCCTTGACCATCCACTCGTGGCCCCACATCAAGCTCTACGCCCAAGGTGGAGCTTGAACTCAGGACACTGAAATCAAGAATCGCATGCTCTACCCACTGAGCCAGCCAGGTGTCCCCCAACCTCATTTTGAATACGATTTTTTTCCTTCAGTTTCACATAAGGAATTCTACAGGTAGCCAAGCAGGTACAACCCCTTATCCTGTTTACAAGATAAAATTTCAAAACCCATATCTTGTTTCCAAGATAAACAATAACTAGGCCTCCTGTAAGAGGATTTAGCAACACCGTTTGTCCCGCATAGTTCACCCTAACTTTATCATGGCCATTGGCTTTTATCCAGGGGAGAAACAAGCTTCTCACTAATCTATGACCGGAGGTGGTTCAGTGTCTAGCAGCAAGACACCCACCGAAGTTAGGCTGTTATGCTTCCCTGAACGGGGGAGATCCGGAGCTACCTTCCTAGATGTTTGCATTTCAAAAAGATGACTTCCAGCTCCAGGATTCCCTGAGTTATGAGAATTCCTAGAGGCCGACTTAACCACGGTAGAGATTTACATACATTTGAAAAGGATCAAGAAAGAAATTCTGAAACAGAAGCAGGGAGAGGGGAAGTCACACGCCTTCTTTTCAACCGGGAGAATTAAGCCTCTTAGTTTTCATCTGGATTTGCCCGTCCAGGTGTTGTTTGCGAGGCGTGTTGTGCTTAGGTGTGTGCTGTGGGCGGGTGTCGCGTGGACGCGGGTTGTGTTGATATTGCGCGTGAAGCTGGTCAGTAGGCGTTGGGTGCGAGGGAGGGTATGTGTGACGTGGGAGGTTTTTCAGAGTTGAGTGGGGTTGAAGTGCTGGGCTGGGGTGTGTTCCGTGTGGATTCTGCACATGAGGAGGGGCATGCGCTAGAGGGTGGCGATGAGTGGAATTACTAAGCCCACAACCTGGTTGCGGTGAACAACAACGAGGATACCCCAGAGGGTGTTTTTTTTTTTTTTTTAAGATTTTATTTATTTATTTGAGAGAGAGAGAGAGAATGAGAGATAGAGAGCACGAGAGGGAAGAGGGTCAGAGGGAGAAGCAGACTCCCTGCTGGGCAGAGAGCCCGATGTGGGACTCATCCAGGGACTGCAGGATCATGACCTGAGCCGAAGGCAGTCCCTTAACCAACTGAGCCACCCAGGCGCCCTGCTTGTTTGTTTTTAAGTAGCCTCCACTGTGGAGCCCACCGCCCGGGACCCACCACCCCGAGATCAAGACCCCAAGATCAAGACCTGAGCTGAGGTCTCGAGTCAGAGGCTCAAGAAACTGAGCCACCCAGGGGCTCCGAATTCCGCAGTTTCCTAAAAGCAGTTCTGACGGGAGCCTGGCTGGCTGAGTCGGAAGGGCCGGTGACTCTTGGACTCAGGGTTGCGGGTTGGAGCCCCAATTTGGGTGTAGAAATTACTTTTAAAAAATGATAGTAGATAAATGAATAAAATAAAAGCAATTCGGGAGGCCTCCTTCTTCCACCTTGTAGTTTGAGGGCTTAAGGACTACAATTCCCAGGATGCTCCGTTCCCCCACCAACCGGGAACCCAGATCTCTAATTGGAGGGCCTGGAGTGGGCTGGTCAGGAAGGAGGCAGCCGACCAATGGGTGAGCGGAGACGACTCGAAACCCAGGCTGATTGCGCCGAGGCTGGTTGGAATCTTTGGCGCTTTGGTTTCGGTGGTGGATACTTGATGGGCGGGAGAGGCGACCAATGAGAAGGTGGGGAGGAGGATCCAGAGGGTGGGGGCGGGGAGAGGTGTTGACTAGCAGACGGTTCACCCAATGACGGTCGGAAGTCGCTGGAGGGGGCCGGGCGAGGCGTCTAGAGGCGGGGGACTGCGGTCGGCGGGTGTAAGCTATGGCGGAGCCGGTGAGGAAACGGGGCCGCCGGCCTCGGGGTGGCGGTGTCGGCCGAGGGGCTCGCGGGGCCCGGGGCGGCCGGGGCCGGCGTCCTCGCGTCCCACGGTCTCCAGCCCAGCACACCCTGGACTCGGAGTTTGTGGACTTGGTCAGCGACAGCGATGAGGATATCCTGGAGGTCGCAACGGCGCGCGGCGCTGCGGACTCGGTCGAGGACCCTCTCCCGGAGCCCCCAGTGCCGGCCGCCCCCCGGGACGACAGCGACAGTGACAGCGAAGGAGCGGACGCACCGCCCGCCGGAGCCCCGCGGGCCCCGGTCAGGCGGCGGCGGCGGCTGCTGCTGGATCCGGGGGAGGCACCGGTTGTTCCGGTGTACTCCGGAAAGGTGCAGCCCGGTCCCCGGGAGGACTAGCGCGGAAGGGCTGGGTTTGGGGACTGCTGGAGGTTAGGCTTCTGGGGTTGGTCTTGGGGGACTAAATGGGAGCAGGGATTGGGGCAGAGAGATGCAGGGTTTCTGAAGATTGGAGAGGTGAAGGGGTTTGGAGTGTGTTGGGAGTTTGGGATTCCGGGGAGCTGGAGTGTCGGGAGCAGAGAGAGGCTTAGGGGCTGGGATCCCTGATGCTTCAGAGAGGGGCTGGCTGGACCTGGGACTGGGATTTGGGGCGTGTTGGGTTTTGAGGTTGGGGCCCAATGCTAAGGATCCAGGAAGCTGGGGTCGTGGAAGTTCAGAGAAGACTGGGGACTCCAGGTGGTAGGGTGAGCTAGGGATCTGGGATTTCCCAGGATTCCGAGATAGCGGGGTGGCCCAGAACCTAGTAAGAGGGTAAAAGAAGAACTAAACTTGCATCCTCAGAATGCCTTGGGGAAAGGGGGTGTAGTAGTAAGTAGACTCCAGTATTGGATCTTGGGGAAGCTGGGCTTCTAACTCCCCCAGAGAGGGCTTGGACTTGGGAGTTGGAGGAAGGGAAGAGTCATCTTGTTTTCCCTTTCAGTAGAAGGAGGACTTGGGGCTGATTCAATTTTGTCTTTCCAGGTGAAAAGCAGCCTTCATCTCATCCCAGATCACCAGTCTCTCCTGAAACTCTGTCCCCCAGAGGCTGAGGAAGGTAGGGGCAGGCTTCCAGGGAGAGGTGCCTAGTTTGGGCCTCCCGGAGGAAGCTTCCTGGAGTTTACGTCCCTGCGGTCCATTTTTCCCTGAAAGCTCAGGGGAAGGGCATGGGAGAGGTGACGCCTGCATCCTAGCCAGAAAAACGCTCCAGTCCTGAATTGAGATGGAGCGTTAACCAGGAGGCATAGGAAATGCTGCCAAACCGCCCTTCCCCCCACCTGATAGGCACAAGAGTGTGCTAATCTACAGATTTCTAGGCCATCTCCAGAGATTCTGATTCTGTAATCCTGGGGGCCCGGGAGGAGGAACTGTTGAGAATCTGTAACATCTTGATACATCTGCAACAAGTTCCTTGGGAACATTCTGGAGCCAGCATGGTGTTCTTTGAGTCTTATCAGGGCTGCCAGCCTTGGTCCTCCCCCAGTGATGTGGTTTTCGCACACCACCCAAAGGCAGTGTGTAGGAATCAAGTTTAATAAGGAATTGCTCCAGTGGGCAAATGCAGACCTTGGACCGAGACTTCTACACCATGAGCAAGTGTGGTAGGACGATCAAGAGCTGATTTAGGAACCAGCTGGCCTGGATTTGAATCTCAGCTCTACCCTTTAGTAGCTAGCTGTGTGACCTTGGGCAGGTTCATCTCTCAATGCTTCAGTTTTGTCATCGGGAAAATGGGGATAACTGTGGACCTATGTCAAAGGATTTTGGTGAGGGTTAATTAAAGAGAATACGTAGAGAGCCTTCTCTTGGGCCACATAGATCGTTTAGGACAGTAGCTGGAGCGTACAAGTGGAAAGGTACCTCTGCCCTTGCTGCTCCAAATGTAGGCCCAGTAGTGCTGGGCATCTCCCGGGAGCTTGTCAGAAAGGCAGAATCTCGGGTCTGTAGCAACTGCCACGTTTATCGAGGACAGGGTTTCTCAGCCTCAGCACTACTGACATTTGGACTGAGCAATTCTTTGTGTGGAGATGTCCTGTGCGTTGTGGGACGTTCAGCAGCATTCTGACCTGTGCCCACCAGAGGCCAGTATCACACACTCTAACCCCTTCCCGACAACAGAAATTGTCTTGAGACATTGCCGCATGTCCCTTGGGAGGCGAAATTGCCTCTGGTCAAGAACCGCTGATCTAGGATTTATTATCATTGCTTTGTTTCTGCAGTATTTATTTTTATGATTAATGATGATCCTTTGTTGGTGACAAATGGAAAAGAGCCTCTGTATTCTAGAATAAATCTTTAGTTTCCTGTCAAAAGAAATTTTAGTTACAGTGAAGGATCTAAAGAAAGATATTAAATATTACAGAGGTATGGATGGCAAGATGTGATAGTGATGCTCACATGGATGAAATTTGAGAAATACGGGCTCAGAGGGCTCATACTTATCTCTTTACTTCGTTCCCTCCCTGTGCCACGCCACCTCCTACCCCATGCTCCCTAGTCTCTCTCTGCCCATCCAGTCGAGTACAAGAAGGAAATAAGAGAAACTTTTTTTTTCTTTAAGATTTATTTATTTATTTGAGAGAGAGAGCACACAGAGGGGGAGGGAGAAGCAGACTCCTCACTGACCAGGGAGCCCAATGTAGGGCTTGATCGCAGGACCCTGGGATCATGACCTGAGCCGAAGGCAGATGCTTAACTGACTGAGCCACCCAGGCCCCCCAAGAGGAGCATTTTAAAAAAAAAATCCTTTGCCAACATCTGCTTTTGAAGTATGTTTTATCACATACGTAATGGTACATATATGTGCAATAAGGAATACACGTGTATTAGGTAAATACATATTTCCTAGGTTATGTGTATTTTTTATTTGTGGGATGCAGCTGATCAAAAAAGTGAGGAGAGGGGCGCCTGGGTGGCTCAGTCGTTAGGCGTCTGCCTTCGGCTCAGGTCATGGTCCCAGGGTCCTGGGATCGGGCCCCACATCGGGCTCCCTGCTCAGTGGGAAGTCTGCTTCTCCCTCTCCCACAACCCCCTGCTTGTGTTCCCTCTCTCGCTGTGTCTCTCTCTGTCAAATAAATAAAATCTTTTAAAAAAAAAAAAAGCGAGGGGAGATTAAGTTAATCATAACTTAGTTGGAGCGGGCCACTTTGTGACTGTCCACACTCAGCATGCCGGCTCGTGCCTTAGCACGGGGCTCAGACACTCCTGTTCTGGCAGACCCCAGCTCATCCTTTTCTCTGCAGCAGGCATTTCCCTATGACTTCCAGCACTTCCCCAGCATTAGTGCGTGGTTGTGTGTGTTTGCACGTATGCGCATTTTGGGGCTCCTCAGTCTCCTCCTTTCTCGGGACCTTGTGAAGCCCCTGACATGCCTCAGCTTGGTCTCTTGCTGCCCTCCCTTACCTGACCTCTTTCACTTTTCTTCCTCTGTCCCCAGAGACAGAGATGGCAGATTCTAGCAGTCCCCATGCTGAGGATGCCCCGTTTCCAGATTCTCCCTGGAAGAAGAAGCTGAGGAGTAAGGATGCAGAAGAGAAGACAAAGGAGGTGTTTCTGTGAGTGAGGCCGGGGCACTGGGGCCCCCGGAGCAGAAAGGGAGCCGGAGGGGTAGGCTGAGGTGGGCAGGATCCTCGGGTGGCTCCTGAAAGGGTAAGGAGAAGGGATGGAGGGAGTGGAGGGAGTCTCCAGGCTCAGGTGAGGAATAAAGTTCTTGGGAGGAGAGGTGGGCCCTTCAGGGAGTGGAACGTTTCATCTCTGTCTGACAGGGTGTGGCTGTGGGGATGGCCCTTGTGCTTCAAATCCAGCTAGCCATCTCTTTAACTATCTCTGTGGTTCACTTCCCTTTTCTGGAAAATGGGGATAATGATGCCCACCTGTGTCAAAATTTTTGAGTAGGTTAAGAGTTAACACTTGGCATATAGTAAGTACTTGGTGTCCGTTGGATGTTATCAGATATTCACCTGGGAAGTGACTTACCTTAAGCGGTGGGCATTTAAAACAAATGAATGAATGAATGAATGAATGAACGAACGAACGAATGTTTGGCATTGGCCTCGCTAATATTTGGGTCATGTAAGTGTAAAAATGATGACTCAGATTTTCCCTGACTTTACCTCCCCCTTTCCACAAGACAATGTCGCTGGGGGGTGCTCCCTTTTGATTGTCCAGCTCCCCGTCTTGGTCCCCAGTGGTCCATAGCTCAAGAGGCGAGGTGTGGGACTGGAGTCTCCTCCTCTTCCTCCACCGCAGCCCTGTCTTCTCTTTGCAGGGTTCAAGATGCCTCTCCTTTGCCTTCACCTTTGTCAAGGACCAAAAGCAGAAAGCATACTCGGGCCCTCCAGAAGTTAAGGTGCCAGGGGCAGGGGGCTCGCTGGGGTAGAGAAGGGCAGTTTAGCGGGTGCCCCACCCTGCCTGACGCAGAGTCCTTTCTGCACCGCAGGGAGGTGAGCAGGCGCCTCCAAGATCTCCGTTCCTGCCTGAGTCCCAAGCAGCGCCAGAGCCGAGAGGACGAGGTGGTCCTGGTGGAGGGCCCCACCCTTCCAGAGAGCCCCCGACTCTTCCCGCTGAAAATCCGGTGCCGGGCTGATGTGGTCAGACTGCCTGTCAGAGTGGCAAGTGCCTGAGGGGCCTGTGGGAGAAGGGTCCCTGGAGCTGCCTGTGGAGCGAGCACGATGTGTGGGCAGAAGGCACGGTGTCCTGCTTTGCCCATCCTGCCGGTGCACCTCCAAGCCCCCCGAGCCTTGAGTTCGCGCTTCCCTCTGCGCTGGTGGTCTTTTCCTCACTCTCCCTCCTCTGGCACACTGCCCACCCTGCGTTCAGCGCTCCACGGAAGCATCCCAAGAGGCTTGGCTTGGTAGCCCCCTCCCTCCTTCCTTCCCTCAGACCCTGTGCTTCCCATGAGCGCTGGCTTTGACGGTGGTCCACACACAGGTGTCACTCAGGCGTTCGGAGCTCCCCCAGCTTCCTGGTGAAAAGGACCGTTTTTGTAGGGATGTGCCCGATGCCAAAACAAGCGTGATAACAGAAATGGCCATTTGTTGAGCTGCGTCAGGGAAGCAACTGAGCCAGACGTTGCAAACACGCAGCCCATGGCTTTAGCAAGTGCCATCTTCCTTCTTTCGCCCTTTCATTTATTTATTTTCTAAAAAGGATTTAATTTATTTATTTGTGAGAGAGAGGGAGAGAGAGCACACGCACACACACGAGCCAGGGGAGGGGCAGAGGGAGAAGCCGATTGCCTGCCGAGCTCGATCCCAGGACCCCGGGATCATGACCCGAGCCGAAGGCAGAGGCCTAACTGACTGAGCCACCCAGGCGCCCGTGTAGAATGCTTTTAAAACACAGGGGCTCGTTGCCAACCCTTGCAATGAGTGATTTCCTAAGAAGGACCAGACGCCTGGCCTCTCCTACATGGGGAGACACAGCTGCACCTGTCCTCGAGAGCCGGGGACAGCTGGCCTGTCTCAGGGGGCACAAGTCCACTTGGCTGCGGTCCCCACCATTGCCCTTTTTCCTCCTGATCCACGGCTGCTTCAGTTCTTTGTGTGACTGCCCTGAACCCCATATTGACATGACTTTATTCTGTACTTTGCCGGGGATAAATCTATGGAGCTCATGGCTGAGGAGCTCAGAAGGTGGTGGGCGGGATGGGGCACGTCAGGAGGTGGTCTCTTTGGTTCTTGTCCCCTCCCCAGTCGGAGCCCCTACAGCGTGTGGTGGACCACATGGCCACCCATCTTGGGGTGTCCCCAAGCAGGATCCTGTTGCTCTTCGGAGAGACAGAGCTGTCCCCTACCGCCACTCCCAGGACCCTAAAGCTCGGAGTGGCCGACATCATCGGTGAGGGGAAGGCAGGGAGGTGGAGCCTTGAGGAGGCCTTTGCCACAGGGAAGGGATAAAGGGAAAGGCCCAGAGGTTGGCTGGGCTTCAGGCCCTGCTTAGGCCCGGCTTCCCGATCTTCCTTCCCACAGACTGCGTGGTGCTAGCAAGTTCGCCCGAGGCCTCGGAGATGTCCCACCTGCTCCAGCTGCGGGTGCAGGGAAAGGAGAAACACCAGACGCTGGAAGTCTCGCTGTCTCCGGTGAGTTGAGTGGGATGCGTGGCCATCCATGCCCCTCACCCTTTACTCTGCCATCCTGTCTCTCCCGTCAGTTAACCGAGGGGGGCTTCCTACTGGTCCTCAGTGGTTCAGGTTCCCTCCCATCCTAGAGAGTGGCAGAAGCCCATCGTTCAACTTCCCTCCCCTTCGGGCCGGGAGCCTCTGCTCTAGTCACCTGACTCCTCCTTCTGGGTAAAATGGAAAGGCCCCTTGTTTTTTTGTTTTTAAAGATTTTATTCATTTATTTGACAGAGAGAGACACAGCGAGAGGGGGAACACAAGTAGGGGGAGTGGGAGAGGGAGAAGCAGGCTTCCCATGGAGCGGGGAGCCCGATGCGGGGCTTGATCCCAGGACCCTGGGATCACGACCTGAGCCGAGGGCAGACGCTTAACGACTGAGCCACCCAGGCGCCCCATGGAAAGGCCCCTTGTGACAGTGAAACCCGTCGGAGTAACAGCACCAAGCTTCCAAGTGACAGTGCCCGTGCTAGAGAGAATTCATAGTCAGGGGCTTGGCGAGTTTCCCAGCCAAGTTAGATGGAAACTGCTCTTGTTACCCTCATTTAACTAATAGGGATGCGGGTCTAGAGAAGGGGGGTAGTTTGCAGTCTTGGTCTCCTTGGGCTTGCTGTAACCAAATGCCACAAACCGGCTGGCTTGAAACAAATGTATTCCCTCCCAGGCCTGGAGACCTGGAGTTGGAAACCAAGGGGTCAGCAGGGCCATGCTCCCTCTGAGACCCCGGGTGGAATCCTTCCTGGCTTCTGGGGGTCGGCCACCAGTCTGCAGCGCTCTCCGTGGCCTGCCGCTGCATCACCCCGGTCTCTGCCTCTGTGCTCACATGGGGTGGTCCCTGTGTGTTTCTGCGTGTGCGTCTTCTTGCAAGGACACCAGTCATTGGGACCCACCCTCATCGAGTGTGTGCTCTCCTCTTAACCCGATTACATCTACAAAGGCCCCATTTCCAAATAAGGTCCCACTCGCACTCATCAGGATGCTCGGGACCACAAAGGATCCGTAACACTTGCCCAAGGTCGAGCATCAGTTGAGCGGGAGAGCTTGGCCTCCAGCTCAGGTCATCCTCACTCCACTCTAGGGTCTGGGCTGTCTTCATCCTGGTGACAGATGCCTGCACTGGGACGTGAGGAACTGGGGGCTTGCAGAACCTGCCTGACCCAGAGCCTACCTCCTGAGCCTTGGGCTGTGGCCCAGTCACCTAGAGAGGAGCCCGGCTGTGCTGGCTTCTTTGTCCACGCGCCTTCCCCTCGTGGGCTCTGACGTGCTTGTGCTTCCTTGTCCTCTCCGTCCCGAGTCCCCTGTCTTATCTCTACAAATTATCAGCCCTTCCTTTCAAATTCTTTTTTTTTTAAGTAAGATTTTATTGTATTTAAAAAACATTTTTTTTTTAAAGATTTTATTTATTTATTTGAGAAAGAGAGGGGCAGGAAGGATAGAGGGACAGAGCCAAGCTGACTTCATGCCTGAGATCATGACCTGACCCGAAACCCAAGAGTCAGACACTTAACCGACTGACCCACCCAGGCGCCCCTTAAGATTTGTTTTTAAGTGGGGCGCCTGGGTGGCTCAGTCGTTAAGCGTCTGCCTTCGGCTCAGGTCATGATCCCGGGGTCCTGGGGTCGAGCCCCACATCGGGCTCCCTGCTCCGCAGGAAGCCTGCTTCTCCCTCTCCCTCTCCCCCTGCTTGTGTTCCCTCTCTCGCTGTGTCTCCCAATGTCAAATAAATAAGTAAAAATCTTTAAAAAAAAAAAAAAAAGGTTAGTTTTTAAGTAATCTCTACACCCAGTATGGGGCTCAAACTCCCACAACCCGAGATCAAGAGTTGCACGCTCTTCCGACTGAGCCAGCCAGGCGCCCCCGCCCCCCTTCAAATTCTTACCTTCATTTTTTTCCTCTCTGTCCAGGATTCTCCTCTCAAGACCCTCATGTCCCGCTACGAGGAGGCCATGGGGCTCTCAGGCCACAAGCTCTCCTTCTTCTTTGATGGGACAAAGCTTTCAGGCAAGGAGCTGCCTGCTGATCTGGGCATGGAGTCCGGAGACCTCATCGAGGTCTGGAGCTGAAACTCCCCCTCCCTGTTTGGAGGCCCAGCCTGGACTTGGGGGGAACAGCTGCCCCTTTTGGCCCTATATGGACTTATCCTTAAGCTGATGCAAAATCGAGCAGTGACCTTTGACCCCCCCTCGTTGACCCGTTTCAAGTTGTTAGTTTCCTGGTTAGTTGTGTGCTGGTTGTTGCCGCCCTGGGTGGACTGTGGCTCCATCCACGTGGTATGCTGCATTTGCAGCCCCCCTGGGACACAGAGAAGGTATCCCTCACCCCCCCCCCCCCGCCGCCTTTCCTTCCTCGAAGTGTCTGTTATATGGAACCACTCCTATTTAGAGCAAGTGGAAGTACATGGGGGGGGGGTGTGGATTCCAGGCCTGGGATTTCTGCCGTGCATAAGACCAGCCCTGGCCCTGGGAGGGTATCGGATACGGTTTGCTGAAGGCACACACGTGGGTGTGGTTCCCCAAACGAGCCAGCTCACACACACCCTCACTTGAGCAGGGCACACGGTGGGTTGCCCTTTTGTAGGACAGAGTGGATTCTCAGTCTTGCGTGTCTTCCTCACCCCAGCACCCTTTAGAGCCAACCTTCCTGATGCACATACGTTGTTTAAGGCATAATCGAACACATCCAAGCTTTTTTGTTTGGATCTCAGGATGCTAGTCCACGAAAGGCTTCTCTGGTCTTACGGCTTTCTCTTCCCTCTTTTCTTCCTGCCATTCCGAGTGCCCGTTTTACTGTGTGGATTACATGTCTCTGAACATGAATGTATCCTTGTCAGATGCACTGTTGTGTGTGGGAATATACTTTTGCGACATGTGGTATTACTGTGCTGCAGACCTTGGGCTGTTCTCTCCCTCAACAAGTGTTGCTTCTCCGTTCGATTCGAGGCTGGGACCGCTCTGCGGTGTTTCTCGGCGGGCCCCAGCTGTGTCCCACGCTTTCACTAAGTGCTGGACAGCTGGGTGCCTTCAGCTCCTGGCCCGTGAATAAGGCCACGATGGACATCTTCTGTGGCTCCCCTTCCGTGCTTGCGTGGAAGCTTCTTCGGCATAGGTACCTGGGATGGGATGACGGGTCAGACTGGTTAACTTCCTATGGTTCTACCAAATTTTTCTTTCAATTGGTCATTGAGCCTCCTGGTTGGGGGGCGGGGGGCGGCGCCCATTTCTCCTTATCCTCACCAGCACTTGTTGCTGCCCTGTTTTCTCATTTTTTTTTTGCCAGTTTGTTGGATAGAAAGTGGGGGCGGGTTTCATTGTCCATTTATCTGATCGCCAGTAATTGGGGGGATTTCTTCATACACCCACAGCCTTCTGTGCACTGCCCTGATGGTTGCAAACAGCTCTCAGGATGGCCCTTGTGTTTGGTTATTTAGTGGTGCCCTTCACCAAACAGAAATTCTCAATTTTCATGTAGATGCTTGAACTGTTTTGTCATATCATTTGTTGCTTTTTGTTTTCTTATTTAAAAGTAGTTTAGATGGCTTACATTTCCTGCTGTTAATTTGTCAGTTTGTCCTTTCACATTTAGACCACTAACTAGGGCTGAAGTCCAGCCAGCTCACGTTGTATGCACGTTGGCTGGCTTCTCTTCTGTGTGATGAAACATTGGTTCTCCTTGGTTGATTCTGGGCTGCACTGGCTGCTAAATACTGAGTAGTACTTTTAAACCATTTGAAATCACCTTTGCATATGAGATCCAAGTTTTATATTCACCCCAGAATGAGCCAGTCTTCTCAAGTACTGTCTACTAATAAAGCCATTAATTGTCCACTGTTACATGGTATAATTTTGGCAAAAGTATGTCACCTTCTAAAACCTTCTTTTGTTGGAATATGGCATTCCTTTGACCTTGTAATGTGAGAAAAACAGAAAGAAGCCTCTATAACATTTAAATAATCCACAATAGGGTATAACTCTCATTTTTTCCCCCAGATCTTTTATGTCCATTAATAAGTTTGGACACATTAAAAATGTGTATTCGGTCTCAACAAAATAAATGGGAGTACATTCAACTTGCGTCTACTTGAGGATTTCTGTCTTTGTGGCCCTTGCGGGACCCCTGCTATGGCCCCTTGCATCCATTCTTCCCCCCTCCAGGGTAACGGGACCCCTGGTTTTAGCAAAGTGCAGAGACTTGAGTGAGGACAGCACTTGGAAGCCTCTGTTGTAGCCGGGTGCCAAATTAGCCTCGTGGGTGGAAGGGGGAGAGGGATGCGCCCTGAGGGATGTTTCCAAAAGCAGGCGTGAGCCCCTCTCCTTCACTTTCTTCCTGCTGCTGACACGAGATGACCTTAGGAAAGGAAGCCACATGGGACAGGACAAGGAGAGAAGGAGCCCGGGTCCCACCAACCCTGCACTGCTGACCTCCAGGCTCTCACAGGAAGGGGAGCTTCCATCGTGTTTAAAATCCCTGCTCTCTGAGGATTTCTTTCTCTTTTTTTTTTTTTTAAGATTTTATTTATTCATTTGAGACACAGAGATACAGAGAGAGAGAGAGCATGAGCAGGGGGAGAGGCAGAGGGAGAGGGAGAAGCAGGCTCCCCACTGAGTCAGGAGCCCAACGCGGGACTCGATCCCAGGACCCTGAGATCATGACCTGAGCCGAAGGCAGACACTTAACCGACTGAGCCACCCAGGCGCCCCTAGAGACTACTATTTTCAAAGAATTTGCGTGTCTTCTATGATGAGAGAATTATCCTTTTGATCAAAGGATCACTTGGCAAGTGGTCTTTTTATTTTGTTTTTTATTTTTATTTTTTGGCAATCTCTACACCCAACATGGGGCTCAAATTCATGACCTTGAGATCAAGAGTCACATGTGACTCCACTGACTGAGCCAGCCAGGCGCCCCTCCAAAGATTTTAGTTTTAAGTCATCCCTTTACATGCAATGTGGGGCTTGAACTCACAACCCCAAGATCAAGAGTCGCATGCCCCACTGACTGAGCCAGCCAGGTGCCTCATAGGGGGGTCTTTTTAAACTCTCCTTAAAAAAACCAAACACAAAACAGAGCAAACAAACAAAAACTCTCCTAATTAAAAACCTTCAAAACTAGGGGCGCCTGGGTGGTTCAGTTGGTTAAGCGACTGCCTTCGGCTCAGGTCATGATCCTGGAGTCCCGGGATCGAGGCCCGCATCGGGCTCCCTGCTCAGCAGGGAGTCTGCTTCTCTCTCTGACCCCCTTCCCTCTCGTGCTCTCTATCTCTCATTCTCTCTCTCTCAAATAAATAAAATCTTTAAAAAAAAGAAAAACCTTCAAAACTAGAGTGGCCCCTTACTGGGTGCCACATACCAACCTCGGTACTTTTCATGATCTCATTCATCCTTAGAGCACCTACGAGGTAGGTGGTGGTATTATCCCCATTCCCCAGAAGAGAAACGGGAGTTTGGGGTAGTGAACTTGCCCCAGACCTCATTGCCACCGAATGCAGAGCCAGGCGGAAGACGGTGCGCCTGACTTATGACGAGACCAGCGCTTCGCACACTCGAACACACGTGAGCCCGGGAGCTCATGAAAATGCACACATGGGACCAGTGTTAAGCTGTGGGGCCCGAGACGCTGCATTTCCAACGAGCTCCTGGGTGTTGCGATGAGGGCGCTGACCACACTTGGAGGAGCAAGATGTGGTTCTTTTTCCGATAGTCTCACAGCTTCCCGTCTCCCAACCCTTGTCATCCCTTCCGTAAGGCTCCCCCATGGCACTGGCCATGTCCTCTTGTGTGCATCCCAGCTCAGCCCGGGATAGGGGCCTGGCTCAGCACACTCTTCCGCCCATTGGTCTCTGTTTCCCCTACTAGACTGTAAGCTCCTTAGAAACAAATACTGTATCTTGTTCTTCTCAAGGATCCCTAGCTCGGTGTCCAATGCCTCTTAACCCCCATATCCACTCCATCACCCACCCAACTCAGATGCCCCAGATGGCTCTGAAAGGGGTTCACTTCCCTTTCTGTATCCCACCCTGGGGCAAGCCGCTGCTGCTGCCTGCAGCCTGGTCCAGGGCCACAGCCCCCTGGGGCCCCTCAACCCAAGTACAGTGCAGCCAAAGGGATCTTCTCAAACTCAAATTGGAGTTTATTTTTATTTTTTTTCAGATTTATTTATTTGAGAGAGAGAGAGAGTGCACACGCACAGGGCAGGGATGGGCAGAGGGAGAGTGGGAGTGGGAGAGAGAGAGAGAGAGAGAGACTCTCAAGCAGACTACCTGCTAGCACAGAGCCTGACATGAGGCTCGATCCCATGACCCTGAGATCACAACCTGAGCCTAAATCAAGAGTCAGACGCTTAACTGACTGAGCCACCCAGGCGCCCCGCAAGTCAGATTTTAAAATGAAGGAAGCCCCTAACGTGCTAGGCCTGGGCCCAGGCTGGCCCCTGCCTGCTGCTGGGCTGGCGTCCCTCCCCTCGCTCTTCTCCACACTGCCCTCCTTTCAGATTCTCGTGCTCATTATGTTTCCTTCTGTGGCAGGGCCTTTGCATAGGCCGTCCACTGCCTCCCGGGAAGTCAGTGGTTGCCCCTCCCCCACATCTGAGCTCAAGGACCACTTCCTCAGTGAGATTCTCAACCTCCCTGACCTAGTCCAGTGGCCCTGTTATCAGTCCTTGTCATACCCGTAAGTCAGATGTGTTTTTTTGTGGCACTGGTCATAGGTGAACTATTCTTTTCCCTAAGAAATTCCACATATCCTTTTGTGTCATAAACCACAGCAAGTAGAACAAAAGTTGGGCTCCAGTTTAAACCAACAGACCTGTACAGACATATTTATTTATCTGATCTTAAAGGAATTTTATTCAAGAGATCCATCAGACTGAAAAAAACACCTGTCCCCAGAGAAGACCTAAATATTTTTCCCATCTGGCAAAACCAATTAGCGTCAAAATATTTGCCTTTATTTCTTTTTTAAAAGATTTTATTTATTGGGTACCTGGGTGGCTTAGTTGGTTAAGCGTCTGCCTTCAGTTCAGGTCACGGTCCCAGGGTCCTGGGATCCAGCCCCGCTCAGGCTCCCTGCTCAGGGGAGAGCCTGCTTCTCCCTCTCCCTATGCCCCCGCCCCCCGCTCGTGCTCTCTCTCTTTCACTCTCGCTGTCTCTCAAACAAATGAATAACAGATGTTATTTATTTATTAGAGAGAGAGCGAGAGGGAGAGAGCACAGGCGGGGGGGGGGGAGCAGAGGGAGAGGGAGAAACAGGCTCCCTGCTGGGCAGGGAGCCTGATGCGGGGCTCGATCCCAGCATTCTGGGATCATGACCCGAGCTGAAAGCAGACACTTAACCAACTGAGCCACCCAGGTGCCCCGGAAGTATATTAATTTTATTTCGAGTGTACGGTTATTATTGTAGCTTGGAGATTGGAGCGGGGGCACTGAAGAACCACTCCAAGCTATCCTTTGGTGCCAAGGCTCTGTGGTCTCGGAGTCCAGTCCCGCAACTAGGAGAATCCCAGAGGAGACCACTAGAGGGCGCAAGGGCTTCAGTCTCCGTCGGAGGGGAGGAAAACCAGGTCCACACGGGGCGTGTGGGGTCTGGGACCCTCCCTGCAGTGTCCAGGGGAAAGGCCAGAAGTTGACAGGCAGCTGGCTTGGGGAATCCGAATCATAGGGACGGGGCCGTTCCAGAGGCCGCTGTTCAACATCCATTCATTCAACGCTTCCTGAGCGTGTTTGAACCCCAAACCCGACACCGAGGAAGGGTAATCGCCGAGAGCGAGAACTGATCGTTGGCATTTCTGGCGATAAACTACTTCCAGAACCTTTTACGATTCCATTATCTCGTTTGATCTCGTTTGATAAGAAGTGTGCCCAGTGGGTGGCTCAGTCGTTAAGCAACTGCCTTCGGCTCAGGTCATGATCCCTGGGTCCTGGGATCGAGCCCCACGTCGGGCTCCCTGCTCTGCGGGAAGCCTGCTTCTCCCTCTCCCACTCCCCCTGCTTGTGTTCCCTCTCTCGCTGTGTCTCTCTCTGTCAAATAAATAAAATGTTAAAAAAAAAAAAGTGTGCCCAGTGGGAGCTGCAGATAATAAAGCGGAGATTCGGAGGGCTTGGCGACTGCACCGGCTTACCGCGACTCCCTGCAGGAACGCAGGCGGAGCAGGAGCAGGTGTGGGACCTTCCCCGGTTGCCCTGGCGACCGGCCGCAGTCACGTGACGGGGGAGCGGGGCGGGGGGGGGGGCCCGCCGCGCCTCCGTGCCTCAGTGCCTCCGTAGTCGGGCGGCTGTCACGTGTCGAGGGCTTGCCGGAAGTGGTGTCGGCCCCCGGGGCTCCAGCGTCACATGACCGGCTCCGGGACAACATGGCGGCGGCCGTGGTGCGGCTGCGGGGCTGAGCGACCGTGGTTGCAGCGGGCTCCTACCAGGGGTGAGGGGAGGCCTCAGCCTGGGAAGGGGGGGGTCGGCCCTCCCCACCCCGTTCCTGTCCCCGGCGTGCCTCGCCGCGCGCTGTGTCTGCAGGGACGGGGAGGCATGACAGGCAGGGCCCGGGTTCCATACCAGCCGTGCTCCGTGCTTCCGGGCAAGCGCCTGCGGGTGTCTGGGCGCACCTCCCTCGCCTGGGTTCCCTCCATCCTCCTTTCTCCAGCCTCCTCCCCTCGCAGGTGGGATCGTCGGTAGGACCGGGGACCATGTCCGGGTCCGACACCGCGCCCTTCCTCAGCCAGGCGGATGACACGGACGACAGGCCATTGCCCGGCACCCCGGGGTTACCGGGGTCCCTGGGGAACTCGAAGTCCGAGGATCCCGAGGTCCCGGACGGGGAGGGGCTGCAGCGCATCACCGGCTTGTCTGCGGGCCGTTCGGCTCTCATAGTGGCGGTGCTGTGCTACATCAACCTCCTCAACTACATGGACCGCTTCACGGTGGCTGGTACTGACTGCTGGGAGGGACGTCAGACTAGGGGAAGGGAGGAGGGGTCCCGGAGGTGGGGCTGCCTCGCCGAGCCCATCCCGAGTCTTCTTCCCAGGCGTTCTTCCAGACATTGAGCAGTTCTTCGACATCGGAGACAGCAGCTCTGGCCTCATCCAGACCGGTGAGTGGAGGTCCCTTTCGGGCACAGTAACTTTTCTTCCTTTTCCGCCCCAAATGGGGTTACATGCCGGCATGCCTGGGGCCTCGTTAATAGAGGTTGGGTGGCCAGACTTAGTGGAGCGGGGAGATGGCCCTTATTCTGCTCTGGGCTGTCCTGTTCAGTTAGGATACCACATTTTAAAAGGCAGTCAGTTTAGTGTAATGGTTCAGACAGACCTGGGTTTAAATCTCAGCTTTCCACTTACTCAGTGTGATGTTAGGCGAGGCCCTCAATCTCTCTAAGCCTCACTTTCCTTGTCGGTGAGATGGAACTAGTAGTAACCCAGAGCACCTCAGAGGGCTGATGTGAGGATTATATGCAAATTAATTAATGCCTGTAAAGTGTATGGTACTGTGTCAGGAGCATGGTAGACACCCGATAAATAATGGCAGTAGGGGGTGTCTGGAATGGGGAGAGTTGAATTTTACTTGTTCGAAACCTTGGGATTTATGGGAGAGGCAAAGCCAAGGCCAAATCCTCTTTTCCTTCCTTTACTTCTTGAACATTTCTGAGCACTTACTCTGTGCCAGGCCCTGGAGGAAGAGGTGATAACATGCACAGAACTTGGCCAAGACCTCTTACGCCCATCTAATCCTTCCATCAGCCAAAGAGTTGGTGGTGGTATTATTTTATAGAAAAAATAGTACTGTCTCCATTTTTATAGAGAAACTGAGGCTTAGAGAAGAGTTCAGGCTTGCCCGGAGTCACACAAGTGAGAGGAGAGGAGTTTGAGATAAGATCTCGAAGGGTTCTTTGCTCTGCCCCAGACCAGAAAAAGGACCTCAAGGTATTTAAGATAAAGTCTAGAGGAACGAGAATGGGATCGTAGATCAAGGTCTGCAAAGCTTTAAGAAGTTGTTGAGTTAGAGGAGAAGTAAGTCTTTGGCAGTGCCATTCGCTTTTTCATTCAACACATGTTTACCGAGCAACTGTTTTGTGCGATGCCGTGTGTTCAGTGATGGAAACACAGCCGTGACCAATACAGGCTAGGCCCTTGTCTTCATGGAGCTGACATTCTGCCGGGAATGACAGGGCACCAGTCCTTAAAAACCTAAACTAATAATGAGATTATTTTTTGGTGGGAGTATTTTGTAAAAGAAAACAGTAATTGTGATAAAGAGAGATTGAGTACGTGGGGGTTGGGAAGGTATCTGAGCTGGAACCTGAAGGTTCTTTGACACTCAGGCGAGAGGAGAAATGTTCCAGGCGGGAGGACAGTGGGTGCCAAAAGTCTGAAGATGGTATTGGGCTTGGCAGTGGGGCCACTGGGATGCAGAGAAGGGGGAGTGGGTGAGCACAAGATTGGAGAGGTAGGAAGGGGCTAGATCAGGTAGTGCCTCACGGGCCATGGTCCGGAGTTTGGATTTTGTTCTTGGCTGGGTGGGAGGAAGTGACGGGTCAGCCATTCATTCCACGATGGAAGGTTTGAAAGATGCCAAAGATGGGGCTGGACTTCTCTGGCTGGAAGCTCTGGTAGTTTCAGGGTTGGGAGTTAATCCTGGCCCCCTTGCCCTCCTTGAGCTGGGGTCAGGGTGGGCCAGGGGTCCTGGGGCTGGACTGTGACTCTCTGCTTCCCCTCAGTGTTCATCTCCAGTTACATGGTGTTGGCACCTGTGTTTGGCTACCTGGGTGACAGGTACAATCGGAAGTATCTCATGTGCGGGGGCATTGCCTTCTGGTCCTTGGTGACACTGGGGTCGTCCTTCATCCCCAGAGAGGTGAGGCCCCATGCTGGCTCCTGCTTCCGCCCCCCCCCCCCACTACCCATCAGTCTTTGCTGCTGCTCTTTGGAGTCATTGCAGACTGGGCCTGGGGAACTTCTGTACCTCCCTGGGTCCGTGCCACCCTATATCCCCTGCTTGCCTGAGTTAATCTGTCTACCCCATCCTCTCCCCTGTTCTTCTAGAACATTCTTTTGTCCCTCACCCCCCTTTCCCCCGACCATTGACTCCTTCCACACCACACCTCAACACTCACAGTTCTGTACCACGGAAAAGACCTTACCTGGATTGTCTCTTCTCCCTCTTCTTCCTCGTCAGACTTCCCACAAGACCCCCCCTGACCCAGCTCCAGTCTGGGTGAAGGAGCAGCCAGGGAGAGGCTCTCACTTTGCTTGCACTTCCTCTCCTCCCACTCACCCCGGAGCACTGCCGGCCAACCTGCTCCCACCACTCCATTGCCAAAGTCAACAGCGATCTTTTAGTTGCTAAATGTAGCTCCTACTTCCTAATCCTGCTCTTGCTAGATCTCCTAGGAGCCTCTGGCTCTATTGACCCACTTCTTCCTTCTGGAAACTCTCTTCTGACTTCAGTGATGCTGCGTATGCCACTCTTCTGGTTTTCCTCCTGCCTCCCCGGCTATTGCTTCTTTGCGCCCTCCTCTGTCTGTTCCTACTCTCTGCCCTGGAAGTCTGTCCCTAGCTGCAGGCACTACACACATACTCTCCTTGGGTGATCCTACCCTGTCCTTAGCCTCAGGCGTCTTTGGTAGCCAAATAAACCTCTGCCTAAGATCCTTATTCACCACTGGGGTGGCCTGCGTGATAGAAGTTAAGATTTATTTTGCACCTGCTGGGTGCAGCGTATTGAATAGAACTTGTAATGTCCAATCCTGGCGATAGTTATGTGAGCAAGTTATTATTTTCCCCCTTTTGCAGATGAGGAATCTGAGGCTCAGAGAGGTTAAGTTGCTTTCCCAAAGTCACAGCTAGTAAGTAGTGGAGCCAGGATTCAGGCTCAGGTCTGTCAAGCTCAGGCCTCCCCCACCACCCCTGCCGCCTCTCCAGAGCTGGCTGGCAAGGGAGCCTGGGAGGCTGGCTGCAGGGTGGGGTGCCACCTCCCCCATGTTTCGTTTCCCAGCGATTCTGGCTGCTCCTCCTGACCCGGGGCCTGGTGGGGGTTGGGGAGGCCAGTTACTCCACCATCGCACCCACCCTCATCGCTGACCTCTTCGTGGCAGACCAGCGGAGCCGGATGCTCAGTGTGTTCTACTTTGCTATCCCGGTGGGCAGGTGAGTGGGCCTTGGGCCTGGCGGGGGGTGGGGGGTGGGGGGCGGGGCACGGGAGGCAGAAGGACCTGGCGTGGGGCAGGACTGACCGGCTGTCCCCTCTCCTCTCCCATCCCCTCTCCCCAGTGGTCTGGGTTACATTGCAGGCTCCAAAGTCAAGGATGTGGCCGGGGACTGGCACTGGGCTCTGCGGGTGAGTGTGGACACAGCCTGGGGGAAGGTCAGCAATGTTCTCACTGATTCTCCCTTTCTTACCTTCAGACACCCCCCCTTTTTAAGGCAGTGTTCACTCTGCCAAGCCTGTGTAGGAAGCCTGGCTGCCCTCACCATGAAGCCATGTGCTAGACAGAACTCTTGGTTGTGGGAGAGAGGCGCCCCGTAAAACTGTAAGCCCCCAAATGGGACTCTGATCGCTCTTGTAATGGAGTCCCAGGGTGAGCTTCAGGTAAAGCTGGATCCAGGACTCCCACTTCGTCACGGGAATTCAATCATCCTTTTTCTCAGCTCCACTTTCCTCTGTATTAATTTCATTCTCAAGCAAGTGAAATCTCCATGCGTTTACCTTCCCGTTTAGAAACTTCAGCACCCTGGATCCTTGAGCAATAGTCCTGGATGGTATCTGATTAGATGAACGTGGGTCACATGCCCGCCATTGAATCAATCACGGAGGCCAGGGAGGTTAACATGACTCGTTGGCCAAGTCTGGCCTACAAGCCCCGCCCTGTTTGAACTACATGGATTAAGAGAAGTGGGAGGAGTAGTTTCCCAAAAGGAAATTAGGGTGCTGTTACCAAAGAGGGAGCAGTTAGGCTTGCAGAAACAGGGGCCTTTGGTGGCATTTGCCCCTCCCTCGGAATGCAGGCTCAGTGCCCGTGAGCAGACAGCTGCCGGGGATTTGTGGCCTTGGGGCCCGAGTTATACACCGTCACTTTCTCCCAGCCCCAGGGGTTCAGTGTGTCACTGTCTGCGCCTGTCCTGAAGCCCACTCTTTCCCCAGGTGACTCCAGGTCTAGGGGTGGTGGCTGTTCTGCTGCTGTTCCTGGTAGTACGGGAGCCGCCAAGGGGAGCGGTGGAGCGCCACTTGGATTCCCCACCCCTCAGCCCCACCTCCTGGTGGGCAGATCTGAGGGCTCTGGCAAGAAAGTGAGTTTAGTTCCATTCTAGCCCAACATCTGAGGTCCCCTGGGGGGAGGCCCTGCTTTTGGGTTTGAGGTTTACAGGAGAGTGGTTGGTCTCTGTTTTCTGTCTGCTGATGGGCCCCCCAAGGCCAGGCATTCAGTCACCACTGCCCCCTTGTGGCAGCTGCTTGAATTACAGGCCCAGATCCGGGGGAGCCAAGATGGCTTCCATACCCAGGGTCCTGACCTTACTAAAATAAGCCAGGGAGGGAGAAGAGAGGTCCCCTACCCTGACACCTCAGGAGTGTCAGTCTGACTTCCTCTCTCCCAACTGTCTGCAGTCCTAGTTTCATCCTCTCTTCCCTTGGCTTCACGGCTGTGGCCTTTGTCACGGGCTCGCTGGCTCTTTGGGCTCCTGCGTTCTTGCTGCGTTCTCGTGTGGTCTTGGGGGAGACCCCACCCTGCCTTCCTGGAGACTCCTGCTCTTCCTCTGACAGGTACCAGATGGGGGTGAGGCTAGGTGGCCTGCAGGTGGCAGGGGATGGAGTGGAGAGAGTCGTTGATTCAGACTCAGGCTACTTCCTCTCCCAATGTCAGTTTCCTGGGCTGGGAAATAGGTGATGGATGGGCTGATTTCTTCTCCTTGGAGCTCTATGACCCATGGGATCCTTGAATAGACCTGAGTTGTGCGGGTGGCTGGGATGGACCATCTTCTTCTCCAGGCTGTGGGGGTGAGGCGAGGGGGCTTTGCAGGCAGAGGGACTGGCCCCCATGCCCCTCCCCCTGCCCCCAGCCTCATCTTTGGGCTCATCACCTGCCTGACCGGGGTCCTGGGTGTGGGCCTGGGCGTGGAGATCAGTCGCCGCCTCCGCCGTTCCAACCCCCGGGCTGACCCACTGGTCTGTGCTGCTGGCCTCTTGGGCTCCGCGCCCTTCCTCTTCCTGTCCCTTGCCTGTGCCCGTGGTAGCATCGTGGCCACCTATGTGAGTAGCCAGCAGCTGTCAAAGGGGGTGTTCTGGGTCTGGCGTGCACTGGGGTAGGACTGGGGTGCACTGGGGCAAGACTGGGGGTCAACCAGGGTAGTGGTTTGGAGACAACTTGAACCAGAATGCCTGGTTTTGAATCTTAGCTCTGGCTCTTCCCAGCTGTGTGACATTGGGCAGCAAGTTAACCTCTCTGTGCGCAGTTTCATCATCGGTCAAATAGGAATAATAGCTTTGTCTCACAGGGGTGTTCTGAGAATTAAATTAAATGAGTGAATAGTTGGGCCTAGTACACAGTATACCCTCCATGTGTTCGCTCTTCTTGTGATGAGACAACCCCCCTCCCCCCCACCCCGGTCTTCTCCTCCAACCCCCCAGATTTTCATCTTTATTGGAGAGACACTGCTGTCCATGAACTGGGCCATTGTAGCTGACATCCTGTTGGTGAGTACGTGGGTCACTGCAGGGTTAGCCCAAAGGCTGACGGGAGCAAGAAGTGGGGGCAGGAGGCCTCGCTTGCCTTCATTGTAGCCTTTACCCCTTTTTCCAAAACCCAAACCCAGACTGACTTCAGAGTCAGCCCCAGATGGGCCTGTAGTCTGGGCCTTCACCCCATTCACACCCCTGAGCTGGGGTTCCCTCTGGCCCCGTCCTTGCGCTCTGCCCCCTCCTCTCCCCAGTACGTGGTGATCCCCACACGACGTTCCACTGCCGAGGCCTTCCAGATCGTGCTGTCCCACCTGTTGGGCGATGCTGGGAGCCCCTACCTCATTGGCCTGGTGAGCACTACCCCTCGGGTGGGCCTGGGGTGGGGATCGGGGGACCCTGCATTCCTGGCACCGGCCCCCGGCCTGAGCTGGGGCTGCCTTAGCAGGAAGGACTGACCCCAGTGAGGTGTCTGTGCTTTGTGGCAGGCCCCACTCCCCCCTCACCTTGGGCCGTCAGCCAGGCAGGCCGCGTTTTGTCTTTGCGTGTTCCACAGTGAGGCCATGGGGCTTTCCCTGGTCCTCCAGACCACCCCTCTCTGTTGGTCCCTGACTTCTTTGTTCTTCTGGAGCTCGGGGGCTCCCTCGCCGTGACTCATGCTCCTGACTTTCCTTTTCTCGTCTCCCTGCAGATCTCCGACCGCCTCCGCCGGAGCTGGCCGCCCTCCTTCTTGTCCGAGTTCCGGGCCCTGCAGTTCTCACTCATGCTCTGCGCCTTCATCGGGGCTCTGGGCGGGGCCGCCTTCCTGGGCACCGCCATCTTCATCGAGGGGGACCGCCGGCGGGCCCAGCTGCATGTGCAGGGTCAGTGGGGCTTTCCCTTTGTCCACCCGTGGCTCCCCACCCGACTTCACGATACAACTGGCTTGTCCGTCTGTCTGTCTGTCCCGGCCTGTGTCCCCGGCCTCTCTCAGCCCACAGCCCTTATTCCAGTCAGCTTTGGGTCTGCCTGTCCACCGAGCTGACGTCCCACCATGCCCCCAATTCTGGTGGCTCTGCTGCCCCATCCACTTTCCACTGCCTCTCGGTCCCCTCCCTGGCTTTGTGTCTCTCTGTCCATCCAGCCCTGGCTCTGACCTCTCCCCTGGGCAGGTCTGCTGCGTGAGGCAGGGCCCACAGACGACCGAATCGTGGTGCCCCAGCGAGGCCGCTCCACCCGGGTCCCCGTGTCCAGTGTGCTCATCTGAGGGGCCGTCGCTTGCCAGCCTGCATACCTACCACGGCTGGCCCCGGGCCCACCTGGAAGGAGCCCAGGCCCAAACCCTTGGCCTGGCCCAGCTTCTAGGAGTGGCCTTGGGCCACGTTCCAGCTCCCACACTACACAGACAGCAGCCAAGGGCGGGAGGGGCGGGGGGGGGCGGTGGGTCCGGGAGAGGGGTTCCCCTCCCCTGGAGCAGCCCCAGGGGCTTGGTGCTATTTGTAACTGAATAAAATTTGTAGCCAGAGTCTGAGTGCCTGCCTGAGTCTCTCTGGGTGTTACTGACCTCTGACTGGTAGACTGCTGGGGATGCCCCCTCCCTAGCCCCAGGACTCCCGGGGCTGTGAGGTTGCTCCTGTGGGACCTTGGGCAAATCCCTGTCCTCCTGGGCCGGGCGAACAAGAGTGTGGAGGGAGCTGGCTCAGTATGACTGTGAGTCACGCCCGTGTTCCCCTGGAGCCCGCCCCTCTTGGCAGGCCAGCTAGGGTAAGGTGGGGTGGGCACTGCCCTGCATCGCACCCCCCCCCCCCCCCCCCCCCCCGCCAAGGATTCCCAGAGGCAGGGCCTCCCTCCTGGCTGCCGCCTGGAGCTGTGGCTGTGGAGGCTGTGGCTGTTGGCTGGCCTCTAAGTGTCTTGCCCTCCTTCTCCTGGTGGGAGTTGCTCCTTGTCCTGGAGGGCAGCAGACCCCTCATGAGGGCCTTGGGGGTGGCTCCTCAGGCCTCTTCCTCCCCCTCCCCACTGGCTGGGTGGGGGTGGGAAGGGGGCGGGCGCAGCCGGCGAGCCCGATGATTTCCTGCCCTCGCCCGGGCTCACCACAGTTTCCTGCCGCAGGCGGGCAGGCGCTGGGGAACAGCAGGCGCCTAGCCGAGGGGCAGGTAGGGCTGGGGCGCAGGGGCTGCGCAGGGGCTGCGCAGGGGTGACCGGTGGCCCAGAGCCTGGCTGGACTGCCCTGGGATCCCCGGTCTTCCCCAGCCAGCGCTGACCACCCTCCCCCCGCCCCCGGTGCCGTCCAGCAAGGGGAGGGGGCCCAGGGAGGGCCCAAGGAGGGCGCAGCTGCCCCCCATCGCCGACTTCCAGGCTGGTGCCCACTGGGCTTCTGCGCCCCTGCTGGCCCAGCCCTCTCCGTGCGCGTGCGGCGGCTCGGCCCTTGAGGGCAGGCGGCGTGGCCGAGCTCTCCCCCCGCAGATGGAGGCCGTCGTCCTCATCCCCTGCGTGCTGGGCCTCCTGCTGCTGCCTCTGCTGGCCGGAGCGCTGTGTGTCCGCTGCCGGGAGCTGCCCGGTGAGTGGGGGGGCTGCCCGCGGTGCACCTGCAGGGGTCTCCGGCCCTCCTCAACCCCTCGCTCCCTCTTAGCCGTCCCTAACTCTACCCTGCGCGTCTGGGACCCGAGGGCCCTGCACTCCCGCCCTCTCCCCTGTCACCTCTCGTCCTGCCTCACCGGCTTCTCTTCCCCAGGCTCTTATGACACGGCGGCCTCTGATAGGTGAGTGGCCCGTGGGCCCTGTGTGGCCCCGGGGATGGGGACGGGAGCGGGGGGCATCTCCGGGCTCTGACCAAGCTGTGTCTCTCCTTCCAGCCTGACCCCAAGCAGCATCGTGCTCAAACGGCCTCGTGAGTACCTGGAGGGTCCCCTGGTGTGTGAGAGAACGTGTGCCTTTGTTCAGGGTCCCCCCGCCCCAGTGGCTGCCCACATGGCCTCGACCTGAGCTGGGGACGGGGAGGGAGATGGGTGTCCTCGGGCCTGTCCAGGGCATGGGACGGTTCATGGGGTTAGTCTGCCCATCGCGGCCTCCGTGAGGACAGGCGCGACATGTCTGGACCCATTCCTTGAGCCTGGTCCTGTGTCGTCAGCCACAGTCGTGCCCTGGCCATCAGCCACCTCCTACGCTCCTGTCACCTCCTACCCATCCCTGAGCCAGCCGGACCTGCTCCCTATCCCGTAAGTAGCATCCCCCCTTCCAAATCCCCCCCTCCTTCCCCCCTCACCTCTGTAGATTGGCCGGGCGGGGGTGTCTTTTTTCCCGGTTGCCACCCCTCTTGCCCCAGAGCCCCACCCGGGCATGACCTCTGACCTTTGACTGCCAGGAGGTCCCCCCAGCCCCACCACATGCCGTCTTCCCGGCAGGACTCAGAGGGTGGTAAGTGCGGAGCCAGGGCTCAGGGGGCTGGGGCTGGGCAGAGGACGGATCCCACCCGAGCTGACTCAGCTTCCCTCTCGCTCGCTCTCCGAAGCCAACAGTGTGGCAAGCTATGAGAACGAGGGTACGTCGCGGGCCCCGGGGGCCCTGCTTGCGGGGAGGCTGGGGCCTGGCCCGGGCCCTGTTGATCACCGTGTCGCTACCCCAGAGCCCGTCTGTGAGGACGAGGAGGAGGAAGAGGAGGACTATCACAACGAGGGCTACCTGTGAGTGGCCAGGCCCCAGGAGGTGGGGGAGGGGGTCGGGGGGGGCTGGAGGCCGTGGCCCAGGGCCCTCGCTGACCCGCCCCCCCCCCCCCGGCTGCCCCTCAGGGAGGTGCTTCCCGATAGCACGCCAGCCCCCAGCAGCGCTGTCCCACCGGCTTCTGTGCCCAGCAACCCTGGCCTCCGAGACAGCGCCTTCTCCAGTGAGCTGGCCGTTCCCGAGTCTGGGCGCGACCCCTCTGTGCTTCCCTGCCCCGTGGTTCCCCTGACACCTGCCGCCCCCCCCACCGTCTCTCCTCTCTCTCTCTCTCTCTCTCTCTCTCCAACACCTATCCCTCAGGGTCGACTTCTGCTCAACTCCTCTGAGTTCCTCCCTTTTTCCGTCCCCTTTCCTGTTCCATGGTCTTTCCCTTTCACTGCCTGCGCGCTTTCTTGGACTTCACTCTTCTCTTGGACTCTCTTGTCTTGTCTCTCCCACCGGAAGCTCTTTCTCGGTCTCTGGGGTTCCTTTCTCAGAGCCTCCTGTCTGGTTTCACGGACGCCGCGGCAGCTTGTCGCTCTCCGAGGATATTGATTATAGCCGGTCTTCTGCGCGCGGCGGGGTCGGGCTGGGGGGTTGGGAAGTTTTCTTCTGCTTCCGGCATCATTTCGGTTTCCTTTGAGCGGCTTTTCTCCCTTCGTGTTGGTCTCACGCTGCCCGATAGAGGCTGCCTTCCATGTCTGGTTTTCCGTCCCTCTCCTCGTTCCCCGTACCCTCTGCCCGCTCGGGCACCCACTGCCATCTGTGCTAGTGCTTCTTTCCATTCATGGATTCATCGTCCCTCCCTCCAGCTCAGGAGGCGGCATCAGGGTAAGAGCTAATGTTGTCGGGGGCCGACCACCTGCCCTCCTGAGAGCGCTTCGTGTGTTAACTTATTAAGCCCCGCGACGCCCGGGTGCTGTTGAGCCCATCCCTCCCCCTCCTGCGCCTTGGTTGTCCCGACTGTACGACAGGAGGGATTATTTATTTAACAGACACTCAGCGGCACTTACCGTAGGACAGGCCCCGTTTCGATACTCTCTGCGTTAGTTCTCACAACAGCCCTGGGAGGCGGGGGCCGTCGCCCACCCTCTCTTCCTGATGAGAACACCGAGGCCCAGAGGCGTTAGGTATCTCGTGTAAGGTTACACGACTGTGAGCGCCGGAGCTGGACTTGAACCTGGGCCCTCTGGCTCCAAAGCCTGCCTCGTCCACAGCCTCCCTCGTGGAGAAACAAGTGCGCATTAAAGGCCAAGATGGCGCCCACGGCGACAGGTGCTGACAGGGCCAGGGGGCAACAGCACCTGGGACTCGCGGTGCCACCCCGAGCCTCGGCACCGAGCCGCTCTCCTGGGGGACACGCCGGGGCCTGCCATCCGCCCCCTCCCACGGTCTCACTCCCTCTCATCAGCTCTGGCCAGGTTGCCCTACTTCGCGCTGTCACCAAGGCCTCTGTGGGCCCCCCTGGGGCTGGCTGTGGGGCGGCCTCTGGGATCTGGGTGGGGGGGGTCTGGGGCTGGGACGCCGTGGGGGTCTGTGCTTAGGCGGGCCCTGGGTGACGGTGCTGGGGGCCCTGCTTCTCCTGCAGTGGAGTCGGGGGAGGATTATGTGAACGTCCTAGAGAGCGAGGAGAGTGCAGACGTGTCTCTGGGTGAGTGGCTGGTGCCCGCTGGGGTCCCCCCCTTCCCTCCCTCACCCTGCCGTGGCCCTCTTCCTGAGTGTCCTGCTCTCTCACCCTCCACGTGGCTGCCCCCCCCCCTTTCTGCTCTGCCCCCTGCAGATGGGAGCCGGGAGTATGTGAACGTGTCCCAGGAGCTGCCGCCCATGGCTAAGACCGAGCCTGGTGTGTGCTGGGCTGGGAGAGGGGATGGGGGGGGCGGGGGCGGCGGAATCTCTGGGAGCCTGCGGGGTGAGGGCCGTCGGGGAAGGGGGGACAGGGATGGTCTGTGAGCTGAAGACCTCCCTCCCTCCCCTCCCAGCCATCCTGAGCTCCCAGAAGGTGGAGGATGAAGACGACGAAGAGGAAGAGGGAGCTCCAGATTATGAGAATCTGTAGAGGCTTAACTGAGGGTCCGGTGAGAGGCCCTGCCCGCCCCACCCTGCCCCCCCTCAGCCCTATCCTCCGACTCCTTCGGGGAGCCCTCTGAGCCCCGCTGACCTCCTGACTTCACAACCCCTCCCTTCCCCTGCCCTCTCATTTCAGCGCGAAGCCATGCCTGTCCTGGAACCAACCTCGCCTGGGAGCCCCGAGTTGGGCAGCCGGCAGGACTCTGGGGGGGTCCCAGTGGCCCCCGCCCTGACTCCAGCCTGACATCCGTCTGAGACTCTCCCCCCTAACTTATTGTCACTTTGGGGTCCAGCCTGTGTGCCCCCAACACTGCACCTTCTGACGCAGCTGAGAATGAACTACCCCGGCCCCAGCCCTATTCTGCAGTAGAATAAAGGCTGACGTGGTCTGTAACGCTCTTGCTTTTGCGGGGCCTGGTGGGTGGGAGTCCGTGTGAGGGGGGGCTGTGCCCGAGCGCCCGTGTGGGAGTGTGTGTGTGTGTGTGTGTGTGTGTGTGCACGAGCCTGTGTGTGTGTCTAGGGGTCTCCTGTGTGTGTCTAGGGGTCTCCATCCCCCACCCCGGGGCCGCTGCGCTCTGGAAGGTCCTGACCAGGTACTGGGAGTGGCCTAACGGTGGCAGGGACACAGCTCTGGCACTCCGGCGTGAGGCAAGTCCGACCTAAGCTGCCACTTCTGGGCTTCGGTGCATCCCCCCATGAGACAGTCCATGGACACGGCTGGGATGATGGGAGGGCAGGGCCGGGGGGAGCCCTGGGTGCCGGGTGGATGCCTAGAACAAGACTGCTTCCCCCTGCCCCGCCCTGCCCTCAGTTTCTCCATCTTTAAAACAAGGGGATGGACTGGACCCCGGGCAACTGAAAGGTAATGTGCAGTGCAGCCTTTCCTGACCCTGGTGTGCAGATGATTCCCTTGGAGGTCTGGCTAAAATGCAGATTCCGAATGAGTAGGTCTGGGATGGGGCCTGAGAGTCTGCGTTTCAAAAGAGCTACAGAGGCTTCTGACAGCTCTGTTACGAGAACCACACTTTGAGCAGCTTCTGGTGGATGCCTCGGTCACTGTGACTGGCTCTGCTCTGGGCATGTAACCTAACCCGGGCCCCTGAGGACCGGCCCTGGGATTTGGGCAGGAAGTGTCTGGAAGGCGAAGCTCTTCTTGTTCATGGCAGTTGGTAAGCTGGAAGAATATATTCCTAGAGCCCCTACTTGGAGAGCCTGCCCGAGAATGAAGGCGATGTGGAGGACAGAATGGTCCAGAGGTGGACAGGGTCAGCTTCCTGTTGGAGTCTGAATTCCTGGATCCAGGCACACCTGAAGCGAGACACCCCCTCCAGCTTCCCAGTTACGTGGGCCAATAAATTCCCAGTTGTCTTCAACCGGCTTGACTTGGGGTTCTGTTGCATACAACAAAGTAGCCCAGAGTAATGCACAGAGTTGTCGGCGTCCTCTGTGGGCTTCAAAGGCAATAGTAACAACTTATCTTCAAGCATCCGCCATGTTTCCATGCTTATCTCATTTAATCACTGCCATTCCCCTCTGAGCAGTTTACTGGGGGTATCCCCATTCACAGGTGGGGAAACGGGCCCAGAGAGAAGCGATTTGCTCAAAGGCACACAGCCAAAGTGGTAAATCCGGGATTCCATCCGCAGCTGTTGGCCTCTGGAGTCCCTGCTGCCTACGTCCTTGCTCTGGCTGGTCGTGCAAAGTGCCGGCTGCTCTCCAAGGGAGGCTTGCAAAGGCCCAATTGGAGAAGTAGGGGAGGGAGGCCTGGGGAGAGGGCTGGACAGGCTGGACGTCAGCAGGCAGAGATTATTTGGAAGAAACAGACAAGGGAAGAGGCACCTTTGTGCTTGGGCACAGAAGGAACAGAAAGTTTATCAAAAGGTATGTTCGTACAAGCACCTTGGAGAACAATCTAGCAGCATCAGTAAGGCTGGAGATGGTGGGTCCCTTTACCTAGCAAATTCCTGAGTATAAACCCTGAGTGAATAGCCCACGGGCTGAGGGGGCGGGTCCCAGAGGCTGGGGCGGCCTTGGCCTTGCGACGGCGATGGGCAAGGGCGGACAGAGGCCATCACTGGGAGACTGGGTGGAGCACTTATAGCCCAGTCACACTGTGGGTGGAGGCGCCCCAGCAGGTAAAAGTGAGCGCGCCGGGGGAGCACCTGTCAGCGCAGATAAACATCACCAAGGGAATATGGAGTGAGAAAAGGAAAACAACTTGTTTTATTTATATGAAGTTCACAGCCTGAAAAACGGGTATTATCTGGTTCAAGGATACACACGTACGAGAGATAGGCAAAGCGACGAGGAATACCAAGTCCAGGGGAGAGGCAACCATGCGGCAGAGTATGCGGAATGGCTGGGGAGGCATTCAGGAAGGCCTCGGCGCTATGTGTACTGTCTTAATCTTAAGCAGGGTTGGGTTTGCAAGTGTCTGAAATATTATTCTCTTAAGTGTTTGCATATCTGAGCGATTTCATAATAGAGGCCAAGGCTCAAGGAGGGCATGGGTGGGGGCAGGGGTTAGGGTCGTTTTAAGAGACTGTAAGCAGGCTGAGAGTCACGGATCTGTCTGGGCCAAGTGGGTGAGTTGCATATGATGTGCCAGCCTCAGGAGCAGCATATGCGAAGGCCCTGAGGTGGGAGCAGAGAGAAAGCTGTTGGGAATATGTACAGGAAAGGTGGTGGTAGGCTGGCTAAAGAAGGAGGGACAATGGAGAGAGGTGGTAGAATGAGATGCTCGAGAGGCCGAAGCAAGAGGCGTGGTGACAGCCCTGCATTGTGAGGCAAGGGGAAGTCCAAGGTGACTCCGGTCCATTTCTTGGTGGACTGGGGATAGGGGCATTCCCTGAGGCACGAAGCACCTTCCCATTTTTGCTTCTTGGACCAGCAAGAACATGTGGCTTTCCTTCCACCAGTCGATGAGCCAGGCAGGACAGACAGTCAATGCAATGTCTATGGGGCCGGGGCTGGGGTATCTGGGCCCACCGGGGTGGCCAGTGGAAAGAATCTCCTGGAAGCTGGGGAGCAGAAATAAATTTTTTTTTCTTGAAGTCTGTTGTCGGAGGAAAGATCGATGTAGTGATGAGAGAGTGTTCTCTGGAATCGCTGGGGGAGACATCTGGGTGCTTCTAGAAGCCATCGCTAGGCAACAGCTCTCCTGATTTGGGTTCTCTCGGAGGCAGTCCTTGAGGTGAGAGTCCTAGTGCAAGTGGTTTATTTGGGAGGTGATCCCAAAACACTAGCAGAGGCGTAGGGGAGTGAGACAGGAAGAAGAAGGCGTCCAACAAGGGTGCATTATAAAGCCAGTTACTATTGGGCCCTGGGGCACGGTCCTGTGACAGCACGGTGGGAGCCAGCCAGAGCATGTGGGTGACACCAGAGCACGTGGGTGTAGGCCAGGCCGTCCTGGGGAGGGAGAGGGGGTACTTCCACATCTCTGCCCAGGAGTCCCCACACCTAATTCTCCAGAACTTTTGCCTTCCGGTGGCCAAAGCAATCCTTGAGCCAACGAAGGTAGGTGTCGGCAGCAGCCGCTCAGGCCAGGACTCACTGACAGTGACGGCTTGGGCTCTTTGCGCTGTTCGGTGTTGTTTTTCCCCAAACGCATCTTGTGGCCTCTGAATCCTGGGGGAAGCTTCTCAAGAAAGAATTCCGTGGTCGGGAGCGCCGGGGAAAACCAGCGTTCTCTCATTCTCCCTTGCAGAGACGAAACGCACGGTAGGAAGTTCATGGCTGGGGAGAGATCCTGGGATAAAATAATCTGTTTCTCTTCGCCTAATCTGGTATTTCCCAAACTTCTTTGACTTCGGGGGGGGGGGGAGTTATTATTAGCAATCTGCAGACCATCTTATAACCTCCAAAGAGGGAATTTTTTGTTTTCGCCTTCCTAGCAACCATTCCTTCTTCCAAAGCCGCGCCGCCATCGGATTTGTTCCCACGGCTTCGCTTGGATGCTTGGGATTGGATGCGCACGAGACCCAAGATGGCCAACCGTTATCTCCCACCCCCTGGCCCAGTAATTGGTTGATATTGGAACACGTGGCCCAATTCAGGCCAATGAGACACGTTCCTAAGACTTTGGGTGGAACTCCTGGCAAAGGGAAGCTCTTCAGGCCCTGGGCGTGCGGCCGGGGGTGGGGCAGGTCTCTGCTTGCAGGGTTTGCAGGCTTCCGTTGTGCAAACCTGTGCGTCAAGGCACCACAGAGGCAAGCAGAGGACAGAAATGGAAATAGAAAAGTGGAATTCTGGTCGCCCCCCTAAGCACCCAGATCAGTGTTCCTGAAGCCATTACTTCTTGAAGAGCCAATCGACTTTTTTATGTGTGTGCTTAGGCTAATTTGAGCCAGGCTGTCTGTCACTTGCAGAAGAAAGAGTTCTAACATCACCATGGCTGCTGTCATGTCCACCAAATCGTGACCACCATCAGGCCACCCTGGTCTAATGATGAGCACCTAGTAACCCATGTGAGAAAACTCCAGACTCACCTGTTCCCTCACCCTCCACCTCTTCTAACTGCTTCTCAGAGACACCCCGGAGGAGACTCTAAGGCAGGTGGCCCATCTGTCCCAGGCACCCCTCCCTCTTGCGTGCCCCGCAACCCATTCCCCCGCTTTGATCCCTTCAGGAAAATCTCTCCAGGTTTTCCTTACTTCTGCTTCGTTTACTTGGTATTCTTAGTCTCGGAGCTGATAAGCAATGATTCCAGAAAGAGGACGACGTTTGGTGATAAGCGCACAGGAATACAAGTGAGGAGACGTCGTTTTAGTCCCGACTCCGCCACTAGATTTCTGAACTTTGGGAACCTTTGAGGATGTTGGACCTCAGTTGTAAAACCTTCTCATTCTGAGGTCCATAGCCCCAAAAGGCGTCCCCAGAAATAGAAGGAGGGGATCCCTGGTTGCTGAGAAGGTAGGAAACGATCAGGGGTGGCTGGAGTCAGAGGCCTGAATATTATCACCACCTTCTAGCTTCTCTTCAGCCCTCCTTTCTCTAACGCCTCCATTTGTAGGCTCCCGTTGTGTGGTCACATGACAGCTCTAGCAGCTCCAGAGACCAGGTGCTTCTGGGTTCCCAGCCTGGGGAGCGTGCTGTCTGAGCATCTCCAGCAAAAGCCCTACACTACTCTAACTGCCCTAGCTTGGGGCACGTGACTCCCTGAACCAGGTGCTGGCCGGGACAATGCCGTGTGCTGGCTGACTTCGGCCTGTGTCATATGCTGCACCCCCAATTCTGAGGCACTGGAGGTGGGAAGGCTCCCAAACTTCGGGGCTGTTGCTGATAGAAAGGAGGACGGCTGTTGAGACGCACTTGTGTCACACTCATCATTTCAGTGAGTCTCACTACACTCCTGTCTGTGTAAGGTATGAGGAGCCCTCCTTGCAGAAAAGAAAACAGGTTCAGGGAGGCTAAGTGATTTGCTTAAGGTCCCACAGCACATTCCACAGTTATTTATGGAAGCACAGCCTACTTTGGGGTGGGGGAAGGGAGGCTATGTTCTGGTTAAAAGTGAGACTTTTACCAAAAGGAGAAAACAAAGAGTCGAACCAAAAGAGAAATTTCACAGAGTAAATTGTGCTCTGCACAGGGACTTTTGCGAGAACTCTGGGAAATAAGGCTCTCTCTGTCTGTCTGTCTGTCTGTCTGTCTTCTGGGACCAGTCAACAGGGAGGACATGAGCCTGGAGCTGCCAGAGACCACCATGGGAAGGGCACCCAAGAGAGAGAAGGCAGCATAGAGGTGAGCAGTGCCATGTCGGCGAGACAGGTTCTTGGGAATGTGGGTTGAGGTCCTGGATCCATTTGTGCCTGAAACTGGATCCACCCAAGAACTGTTCAGTTATTTGAGTTTATTAACATGCTTCCTTCACTTGGCTCAGCTCCATCCAGCTGGGTTTCTGTCATTTGCAAATGAAAGGGCCCTGACTCATCTAGACAGGATGCTGTGGAGCATCGACTTCAACAGGCCCACCTTCAGGCACCTATGTATGCCACGCCATGCCACACACTTCACATATGTTTGACCCTCACCGTGACCCTGCATACGTTCTTCTCATGACCACCCTTGGACAAATGAGGAAGCTGAGGCTCACAGAGGGCAGGTGGCCAGACCAAGCAGGGTGTTGGCGCTCCCTACCTGAGCAGCCAAGCTACCCCTACTCCCAAGTGCCTCCTCTGTCCCTGAGCAGGGTGGGCAGCTGAGTCCACTCAGAGCACACCAGTTGGACATCTCCAGGGGTTGCTGGCTCTGGGGCTGCAGGGGCTGGGCCTGAACACAGTCCCTTTTCTCGAGGACACAGGGCTTCATGAGCCCAGTGGGTGCACGCGTGCAGCATCTGTGGCCCCGTGGGGGCTCCAAGAAAGAGGGGGAAGTGGGGCTTCTGGTCTCCTTCCCCTGGGCCCCTCTGGGGGCGTGTCTGGGTCCCTGTCCCCAGCTGCCTCCCTGTGCACCTGAGCGGGCCTCTGAGCTTTCCTCACCCTCTCCCACCTGGCTCCCACACTCACCAGTTTCCTTTCTGTTTCCGGATGCCCCCAACACCTCGTGCCTCCCACCCGACACCGACTGACTCCCTCTCCCACTTGCCACTTTCAGTTTTGCCTCAGCCTCAGAATCTTGGCCTCCGCTCACGTCTCCCTGCGGGTCTGTGTCTCTGCGGCACCCCTCCCCTTTCTGGCTCTCTCTCTCCACCAGTGTCTCCCCATCTCTGCCTGTCTCCCTCTGTTGCTCATCTGTCTCGGGAGCGCTGTCTCTCATCTGTCTCTCTGTCTCTGATCGTCTCTGTCCTCTCGGTGTCTCTGTCTCTCTCATCTCTCTGTGGCCTTCTGTCTCTCTCTGTGATCTCTCTCTCATTCTCTGTCTCCCTCCTCCTCTCCCTGCCCCTCCCTCCCCACATCCTGAGTTGTCTTTGGGGAACCGGAAATTTGGGGGATTAGAGAGATACTGGGAGGCTCAGCTGCTGCGGCCTAGAGATAATGCGTGGGGGGGGGGGCTGGGGCTGGATGGGGGTGGGGGAGCCCAGAATCCCCTGCGTCTTCCTCCTACCCTCTGTGTGGTGCACACAGAGACAGAGGAATCATGTCCCCTTTTTGGGCCTCAGTGCCCCCTTCTGTGGACTGGGCCTGATGAGCGAGCTCCCTCACAGGGTTGGTGCGAGAAGTCAATCAAGCAGCCTGGCCAGAGCAGGGAGGGGCTCAGGGGGCTTGGGGATGAGGGACAGGAGGGAGGGCACATGCAGGGGAGCCTGAGGGTGAGGCTGGCTGGGGCTGTGAGGGACTGAGAGCAGGGGGGCTCCCAGGTGCTCCTGAGCCATCCATTCCTCTCCCTTTACCTCATTCTCTTCCATCTCTGCCCTGGGGTGGCGGTGGGGAGCTTCTGTGTTTAACTGCTTTAATCCTGTGAGGTGGGTACTGTTACCAACTTTATTTTACAGATGGGGAAACTGGGCACAGAGAGGTTGAGTGACCCGCCCAAGGTCACACAGCTAGGAATCCTCCACGTGCCAGGACTCTAAAGGAGACGGGTGGTCGCCACAGTCCGGATGTGCCATAGATGTGCCACTTCGTGCAGAGGCAGCATGAACTCGCCTTAAATCCCCTGGGGAGACAAAGTCGTTTTCTTCTCAATGATTCTGGTTACAGACAGAGGCTCTTTTGGGTGCTGCCCTTTGACACCGTGAAACCCTCGCTGCTCTGCCTTCCCCCCAACAGAGGGAGAAAACCTCAAGCTCGGCGCCCCGAGCAGGCAGCTCTATGGAATATAATTTGATTTGGTTTGGCTGGGTTTGTTTTAACTTAGGGCAAGCAACACTGGTTTTCCAGTTCTTTGTCTTGGAAATGAATTTCAGTTTAAAAAGGAAGTCATTTTGGGGCGCCTGGGTGGCTCAGTCGGTTAAACGTCTGCCTTTGGCTCAGGTCATGATCCTGGGTTCTGGGGATCGAGCCCCGCATCGGGCTCCCTGCTCCACGGGGAGTTTGCTTCTCTCTCTGCCTCTGCCTCTCCCCCAGCTCATGCTCTCTCTCGCTCTCTCTTGCTTTCTCTCAAATAAAAATAAAATCTTAAAAAATAAAAAATAAATAAAATAAAAAGGAAGTCATTTTAAAGAGCACTAATAAGAAAATCGGCTCGGGCAGCTATGGCTGTGGTAGGAAGTCCTACGTATGGATCCAGGATGGAGTCTTAGGAAACCCAGAGAAACTGAGGACCCTTTAGTGGCTCTGCCGTGTCCTTCCCGGCCAGGCTCACGGCCTGCCCCAGACCACACGGCCTGTCGGTGGCCGGGCTGGGACCCTAGCAGCCACCGCACAGGCTGTGGGAGGATTGCCGTGGCACTGGAGCCTGAGAACCCGTCCAGCTCCTCCGGAGTTCCTGGGAGCAAGCATTAGACACCAACGGGGGCTGTCTGATGCAGAGATTCCCTGGCGGGGGAGCCAGGCCCGGAGGATCATGGGAGAGGGCTAAGGGGGCTTGGACGCCCAGCAGCAAGTGAGGGGATGGTCCTCTGAGCAGGAGGCTACTGCTGCCAGGGTGCCCAGACACCCCCGGCCCAGCCAGCAAGGCACTGGCTTGACCCCCAGCTGTCCCTCCCAGGCCCCACACCCATGTCCAGACTGCCCAAAGGTTGGGGAGCAGGTTCTCCCCATAGAGGAAGCAGGGCCCAGAGTCGTCCCATGCCCCAGTAAGACCCCTGACCTGGGAGTCAGGCACCCCTCACCTCCATACCCAACTCCTGCTCAGCCCTGGGCTTGCTTGGAGCTCCTTCCCTGCTCTGGGCCTCAGTACACCCATCTGCCGAGTGGGGGACGGGGCCCAGGCAGATCAGTGTTTTTTAAATCATGCCAAGGAGCTAATTCAGAGATTCAGCAGCTATTGGATGTGTGGAGGCAAATACAAGAGTTTGAGGGGTGTCTGTTGACTCTAGGAAAATACAGTTTATTGTTCTAATTTTTTTTTTTGGTCATAAAAGAGAATGATACATTTGAATTCACAAAGCAAATTTATGCCAATAGGAGACTGGGCTTTATCTGTTTCTTGCACACAGGGCTGCTGAGAACATTTGAGCCATCCTCCCGCCAGAGGCTCCCGAGTCAGGCCTGCCTGCCCCTGCCCACTGCACACCCGCCAGGCCTGCCTCTGCCTCCAGGTCCCTACCCTCCCTCTCCCTCCACCTGGAGCTCTCGCACATGCTTACAGGCCCCCAGGCTTCTGTCACTGGGATCTCAGATGAAGTTCCCCTTCTCAGAGCCCTTCCGGTCCGTTCCCTGTAATCTCGCGCCCTCCCAGTCACCCTGTGTCCTGTAACGCCATTGAATTGGTATCGTCAAAGCCGATCTTTTCATGCATTCAGCTTCTGTCCTTGTCGCCCCCAGACAGGGAGCTCCCCACTTATCTCTGTCGCTCCAGGGCCTGGAGCTTGGCTCGCCTGGTAAGTGCTGTCGAATGAACGAAGTAAAAGAGAGCTTAAGACAAGCCTGTCATGACAAGTTCCCCCACGGTCCTTGTTGTCCAAGCAAGTGGTGCGTGCCCGGCCCCTGGGGGGGTGGGTGGGGGGAAGCACTGTCTACAGGAGAGATTGCAAACCGGTGGCCTGCCACAGCGTTTAATTTTTCTTTTTATTGTGGTAAAAAACACACACACACATAACAGAAAATTCAACCATCTAGCCATTTCTCAGGGTGCAGCTGAATCATGTTAAGAAGTATATTCACATCGTTGTGCAACAGATCTCCAGAATGTTTTCTTCTTGCAAAACGAAAACTCAGTATGCATTAAACAACACCTTCCCGTGCCCCCTCCCCCAGCCCCTGGCAGCCACCCTTCTACTTTCTGTTTCTATGCGTTTGACAACTTTAGGGACCTCATATAATTGGAATCGTGTACTATTTGTCTTTTGGGGGCTTGTTTATTTCGCTTAGCATGTCCCCGAGATTCATCCATGTTGTAGCAGGTGACACGGTTTCCTTCCTTGCTAAGGCTGAATCCTATTCCAGTGTGTACGTATACACCACATTTTGTGTATCCATTCATCCTTTGGTGGACTCTTAGGGTTGCTTCTACCCCTCGGCTATTGTGAATAATGCTGTTATAAACATGGGTGTGCAAATATCCCTTCCAGACTCTGCTTTCAATTCTTTTGGGTAGGTACACAAAGTGGCATTGCTAGATCACTATGGTAATGCTGTTTTTCTTTTTCTTTTTCTTTTTTTTTTTAGGAAGGGCATACTATTTTCCATAGTGGCTGCACCATTTTACATTCCTACCCACAGGGCAGAAGGGTTCCAATTCCTCTGCATCCGTGCCAACTCTTGTTATTTTCTACTTCTTTATGGTAGTCATTGTATATGTGGTGATATCTCTTTGTGGTTTTAATTTGCATTTGCCTAATGAATGATGTTGAGCATCTTTTCCTTTTGAAAAAATATTTTATTTATTTATTTATTTATTTATTTAGAGTGCAAGTGATTAGGTAAGGGCCAGATGGAAAGGGAGAGAAAGAATGTCAAGCAGACTCCATGCTGAGCATGGAGCCCATTGTGGGGCTTGATTTCATGACCCTGAGATCATGACCTGAGCCAAAATCAAGAGCCAGATGCTCAACTGACTGAGCCATCCAGGTGCTCCTGAACACCTTTTTATGTGCATTTTGCCATTTGTGTATTGTCTTTGGAGAAATGTCTATTCAAATTCTTTGCCCATTTTTATTTTTATTTTTTTTAAAGATTTATTTATTTATTTGAGAGAGAGAATGAGATAGAGAGAGAGAACATGAGAGGGGGGAGGGTCAGAAGGAGAAGCAGACTCCCCGCTGAGCAGGGAGCCCGATGCGGGACTCGATCCCGGGACTCCAGGACCATGACCTGAGCCGAAGGCAGTCGCTTAACCAACTGAGCCACCCAGGTGCCCTTTTTGCCCATTTTTAAAATCTAGTTTTTTGGGTTTTTTGTTGTTGACTTGTAGGAGCTCTTCACATATATTTTGGATATTAACGCCTTTTCAGATATATGATCTGCAGATATTTTCTACTATTTTTTAAAAAAGATTTTTATTTATTTGAGACAGAGAGAGAGCACAAGTGGGAGAGGGGGAGAGGGAGAGGGAGAAGCAGGCTACCGTCTGAGCAGGGAGCCCGACATGGGGCTCGATCCCAGGACCCCGGCGTCACGACCAGAGCCCAAGGCAGACCCTTAACCATCTGAGCCACCCAGGCGCCCCGATCTTAATCCATTTTTTAAAAGTTTTTATTGTTATGTTAATCACCATCCATTACATCATTAGTTTTTGATGTAGTGTTCCATGATTCACTGCCTGTTCACAACACCCAGTGCTCCACGCAGAACGTGCCCTCTTTATTTTTTTTTAATTTTTTTATTGTTATGTTAATCACCATACATTACATCATTAGTTCTTGATGTATTGTTCCATGATTCATTGTTTGTGCATAACACCCAGTGCTCCACGCAGAACGTGCCCTCTTTAATATCCATACCCAGGCTAACCCATCCCCCCACCCCCCTCCCCTCTAGAACCCTCAGTTTGTTTTTCAGAGTCCATCGTCTCTCATGGTTCATCTCCCCCTCCGACTTACTCCCCTTCATTCTTCCCCTCCTGCTATCTTCTTCTTTTTCTTAACATATGTTGCATTATTTGTTTCAGAAGTACAGATCTGTGATTCAACAGTCTTGCACAATTCACAGCGCTCACCATAGCACATACCCTCCCCAATGCCTATCACCCAGCCACCCCATCCCTCCCACCCCCACCACTCCAGCAACCCTCAGTTTGTTTCCTGAGATTAAGAATTCCTCATATCAGTGAGGTCATATGATACATGTCTTTCTCCGATTGACTTAGTTCACTCAGCATAACACCCTCCAGTTCCATCCACGTCGTTGCAAATGGCAAGATCTCATTCCTTTTGATGGCTGCATAATATTCCATTGTGTATATATATACCACATCTTCTTTATCCATTTATCTGTCGTTGGACATCTTGGCTCTTCCCACAGTTTGGCTATTGTGGACATTGCTGCTATAAACATTGGGGTGCACGTACTCCTTCGGATCCCTACCTTTGTATCTTTGTGGTAAATACCCAGTAGTGCAATTGCTGGATCATATGGTAGCTCTATTTTCCACTGTTTGAGGAACCTCCATACTGTTTTCCAGAGTGGTTAGAACGTGCCCTCTTTAATACCCATCACCAGGCTAACCCATCCTCCCAGCCCCCTCCCCTCTAGAACCCTCAGTTTGCTTCTCAGAGTCCATCGTCTTTCATGGATCTTAATCCATTTTAAGTTCAATTTCATATATGGTGTTAAGTAAAGGTCCAACTCTTTTTTTTTTATGTGGATATCCAGTTTTCCCAGCAACATTTGTTGAAAAGACTGTCCTTTCCCCATTGAGTGGTCTTGGCACCCTTGGTGGGGATCATGTGACCATGTATGCGATGGTTTATTTCCGGACTCTCTATTCTATTCCTTTGGTCTATATGTCTGTCTTTATGCCACTACCACACTGTTTTGATTACTGTAGCTTTGTAATAAGTTTTGAAATCAGGAAGTGTGAGACCTCTAACTTTCTTCTTCTTTTTCAAGATTATTTTGGCTATTTGGGATCCCTTGAGATTCCATATGAATTTAAGATGAATTTTTTCCAATTTAAATTTTTTTTTTTTAAGAGAGAAAGTGTGAGGGGCATCTGCGTGACTCAGTTGGTTAAGCGTCTGCCTTCGGCTCAGGTCATGATCCCGGTGTCCTGGGATCGAGCCCCGCATTGGGCTCTCTGCTCAGTGGGGAGTCTGCTTCTCCCTCTGCCTGCCACTCCCCCTGCTTGTATTCTCTCTCTCTCTCTCTGACAAATAAATAAATGAAATCTTTTAAAAGAATAAAATCTTAAAAAAAGAAAGACAGAGAGCGTGAGTGGGGTGGGAGGCAGAGGGAGAGAGAATCTTAAGCAGGCTCTATGCTCCCTGTGGAGCCTGACTCAGAGCTCCATCTCATGACCCTGAGATCATGACCTGAGCCAAAATCAAGAGTTGGATGCTTAACTGACTGAACCACCCAGATGACCCTCTATTTAAATTTTTTTTTTTAAAACTTAGTTGCTCTATCAGTTAGAATTAAATTTGACTGTAAGTAACAGAGACCTGACTATAGTAGCTCAGGCAAAATAATAGTCTAATTCTCTTGGGTGTTAAAAAAATTTAAAAAAAAGATTGGAGGGAGGTGTCTGGCTGGCTCAGTCGGTGGAGTATGCAACTCTTGATCTCAGGGGTGGGAGTTTGAGCCCCACGATGGGTGTAGAGATTACTTAAAAAAAAAAAAAAAAGACGAGAGAGGCTTCTGGGTCTTTGTACAAATTAGAAAAAGATGCTCTATTTCCCAGAGACTTGATTTCCACTTGTTGGAAAACTGTGTTGTCGTATGTTGATTTTGTTCAAATAAGAATAAGTATATTCCAGAGAATGGTCACAATATACAGATAGATCTGCAGCATCCACCATGTAAGCAGAGTACCTGTGGATGTAGTGGCCTTGTGAGGTGAGCGGTCCAGGGAGACATGCCAGCTTCACAGCATCACCGGGGACCTATTCCTTTTTATAGCAACATAGTTTGCCATTATATGGTGTGCCTTCACTAATTCTCCAGGGATGGACATTTGATTGATTGATTTTTAATTTTATTTTTAAAAATTTATTTAAATCAATTAATTAACATATAGTGTATTATTAGTTCCAGAGGTAGAGTTCAGTGGTTCATCAGTCTTTTTATTTTTTAAAAAAATTTATTTATTTGAGAGCGAGAGAGCGAGAGCTTGAGTAGGGGGGAGGGGCAGAGGGAGAAGCAGGCTTCCCGCAGAGCAGGGAGCCCGATGCAGGGCTCTATCCCAGGACCCTGAGATCATGACCTGAGCCGAAGGCAGACGCCTAACGACTGAGCCACCCAGGCGCCCTCATCAGTCTTAAATAACACGCAGTGCTCATTCCATCCCGTGTCCCCCTTAATGTCCATCACCCAGTTACCCCAACCCTCCACCCCCACCCCGGGGATGGACATTTTAGATGGTTTCCAATAATTTACCAAAAAAAAAAAAAAAAAAAACCAAAAAAAGTCACAGTGAACAACTTTATACATAAGGCATTTATCATACGTGGGAGTATCTCTGTATAACGAATCCCTAGAAGTGGAGTCATTGGGTCAAAGTGAACAAGCATGTGTGATTTTGATAGATATTGCCAAATTCCCCTTCGGGGGAGGGGGCCGGCTGACACCCCCACAAGCAATATCCGACAGCGCCTGTCTCCCCACATCCTTGCCAACTCAGAGTGCTATTGAACTCTTTAACTTTTTGCCAAACTGTCAGGCATCTAGCTGCAGTTTTAATTTGCATTTCTCTTTTCACAAAGAAAAGATGAGCATCTCTTTATGTGTTTAAAAGTCATCTGTATATTCTTTTCTGTGACCCATTCGTATACATTGTCATTTTTTCGAGTAGTTTTTTCTTATTTCTAGAAACACTTTACATATTAGGAAAATTAACTCTTTGTTACTTGAGGGAGCCAATATATTTTCTCAGTTTGTCGCGTTCCCAGTTTGGCCCTTTTTATAAAAACAAACCAACCAGAACAAACACAAAGACCGCTGAAGTATAACATACACAGCAAAGTATCATATCAGAAGTGCGCAGCTTGATGAATCTTCACAAAGCAAGCCCGCCTGTATTACCTCTCTATGGCTGTTTATATCACTGGGGCTTTTGTTAGGAGTTTTTTTTTTTTTTAATTTTTATGTAGTGGTTCATTGTTTCCATTTAAATCTTTAATGTAATTTATCCTTGGTGTAAGGTGTGAGGTATGGAGCAGTCTTTTATTTATTTATTTTTTTCAGACGGCAAAACCTTGTCCCAATGCCACTAGAGAATAATCCGTATTTTCTTTACTCATCTGAAATGGTGCTGCATCCTCAAAATTCCCCTGGCCCTTTTTTGGATTTTCTGCTCTGTTCCATGACATCTGTTTCTTCAGGGGTCATTTCAGTTGGTGATGTCTGATTTGGAGGAATACTTCTGGGCTGTTTAACACGGAAGCTGTCGTCATTAACAGCTTGGACCCTTGAGCCTTCAGTTCGAATTACTGACTCCAGCAGCAAGTGACTTCAACTCTCTGCCCCAGTTTCTTCATCTGTAAGGTGGGGATAATAATAGTACCTACCTCCTAGGGTGGTTGAGAGGATTAAGTAATTTAATGTATTATGTAAAGTGCCTAGAACAGTGTCTGCTATATAATACGTTCTAAGTGCTAACCATTAATTTTTATTATTTAAAGCCATTTTTAAAAATATTTTTTATTTCACTTTTCTTTTTTGGGGGGCGCGGAGATGGGGCAGAGGGAGAGAGAGAATCTTAAGCAGACTCTACGCCCAGTGCAGGGCTTGAGCCCGGAGATCATGACTTGAGCCAAAATCAGGAGTCAGGTGCTTAACTGACTGAGCCACCCAGGCGCCCCTTATTTTATTTTATTTTTTTTTAAGTGAACTCTATGCCCAACATTGGGCTTGCACTCACAGCCCTGAGATCAAGAGTCGCAGACTCCACTGACTGAGTCAGCCAGGAGCTCCGAAGGCCATTTTGCATCCTTCCATCAGCTCTGTGATGTAAAATACCGTTGACCCCATTTTTGGATGAAGAAATGGAGACTTGAAGCCGAGAAATGACTTGCCCAGCTGCACTGGTTCTGAAAGAGGTCTTCCCATTCCTGAGCCCCACATGTTCAGGGCTGGCCACCTCGAGCAGTCAGACCTCGGGTTATGGGTGTGAGGGGCCTCCTCTTCCCCCTCTCCCCCAGCCCAGCACGGCTGTGGCTGATCCTCAGAGAGGAAATGTCACAGAGGCCCAGCTGCAGAGGGGGGTGGGATGAGGCGTCACCAGGCGGCTTCAGCACCAGGTCCCGTGTGAAAAGGCCTAGGGGACCCGGGGGGACCTGGGGTTTCAACAGCTCAGCCCCTTCCTCCAAGGTCTGCCCAGCTGCTGCAGGGAAGCCAGGTCTCCAAGGAGGCAGGGGCCCACTCTGGGCATCCCTGGGGCCCTTGAAAGAGACCCCTAGTCTTCCGCTCACCAGCTGTGTGACCTGGGGGGAGGGCTCAACCTCTCTGGGCCTCAGTGTTCTTATCTGTGAAATGGGCAGGTTGTAATGGGCTTCAGAGCAGAGGACGTGTGTGCCGCGGATTGGCTTGGAGAGTTGATTTGTGGTGGCTGTTTTCTACCACCCCCCCTCCGCCCACAAAAGCAGCTGGGAATGGAGACACAGAGCCCAAACTGCCAGTTCAAAGCATTGTGCCAGGTGTGAACAGAGGGGCCTGGGGAGGGGAGGCCGAGTGTGAGGAGAGGAACTGTAGCGAGCTGGCAAGGGGATACCGAGAGAACATTTGAGTTGGTGGAGGTTTTCCTCCCTACTTGTCCTTGGGGCCAGTTGGAAGGTGGGGAGTGGTGGGGGGAGGGAGGGCAGAGGGAAGAGAAGGAAGTGCAGAGAAAGGGTCCCCAAGGAGTCTGGTGCCTCTGAGGGAAAGGGGGACCAGCACCCTTCTCCATAGCTGGATTCGCTAGGCCCCCAAGTTACACTGCCAGATTTGGCAAATAAAAATTCCAGATCAAATATTTGGGACATACTTATGCCAAAACATTATTCGTCGGTTGTCCGAAATTCCAATTTAACCAGTGTCCTGTGGCTTATCTGACAAGCCCACCCACAGACATGAAGGGGACAAGGGCAGAGAGGGCAAACGGGAGGGCATTTGAGGGGAAGGGGGCTGGGGTATCCCACATCCTTTGCATAGTGAAGAGGCCGTCCAGAAGTGTTTGCAGGCTCTGATGGGGACGCAGAAGGAAGCTGGGAGGAATGGCTGGCTGGTGCTTGCCACCAGGGAGGCTCACTCTTCTCAGGGGTGACCTGACCTTGGAGCTGTGAGCTGGCGCCCAACTGGGCTTCAAGCAGGAGGCCTGAAGAGCCGCAGCAGAGCGAGCATGAAGAAGCGTCGAAGCTGCAGGGGAAACCACAGCACTCCTGTCACCCTGCCACTGGGGCAGGTGGGGGGGTGGGGGATGGGACTGAAGCGGCAACCAGCCTCAGCTCAGTCCCAGCCGCCCCCACCCTGCCACCACCAACCTGTCTCGTCACTCTAGCGGGCTCCTACTCACCCCTTAGCGGCCCTGTGGGCCTGGGGTCCACAGGCGAGCCCAGAGGCAAGCCTCGTTTGACACCATCTCCTCCAATCTGCAACTCAGCCTTCCATGTGACTGAAACATCACCGGTTTGGACTGCATTTCTCCGAACCTGTCTTAATTACATTGTCGGGGGCAGTGGGGAGTCAGAATCAAGAAAACTGGGTTGGGCCGGATGACAAGGTTCCACCGTCTTCTTCTGCTCTTGGATTCTGTGGACCATCCTCCTGGCTCCATACACAGAGCCCCTGGCCCCAGACGCTAGAACCACCAGCCGCAGCTGTGAGCGGGGCCTTGGGGACAACGGGAACCGCCAGGCCGCCAGGCCAGGGCATGAAGGAGGAGGCGGCTGGAGAGGGGCTCCTCGGGACCCCGACCCCAAGGTCCCCAGGGCGGGAAGTGAGAGCTGGCCAAGTGTTTACAGAACAGGCTGGAAGGTGCAGGGGAGGCAGCTGCTCATTTCAACAACACTCCTACAGCACCCACTGCAGGCCGGCTCAGCCTCAGTGCTTTCTAAGCACCAGTCCAGTTAATGCCCCTGAAAGCCTTTGGAGGCAAGACTGCTGTCATGCCCACTTGGCCGTCAAGGGCAAGGAGTTGCAGAGAGCTTAATTTAAATGATTTGCCCGGAGCACCCGGGTGGCTCAGCCGGCTCAGGTCATGATGGGAGTCCCGGGATCGTGCCCCACATCAGGCTCGCTGCTCAGCAGGGAGTCTGCTTCCCCCTCTGCCTCTGCCCCTCCCCGCCCCCAGCTCAGGCTTTCTCTCCCTCTCAAATAAATACATAAATAAATAAAACTTAAAAAAGAAAATAAATGATTTGCCCGAGGTCACACATCCAGGAAGGGGCAGCTCCCGGTCCAGGCCAAGCCCGGTCTGACTGCTCAGTGAGCGCTGGGCCCCAGGGTCGCAAGCAGGAAGCTGGGCCCTGGGCCGTTCACCCAGTAAATAGGATATGTGTTGAGATGTCCCGCCGGGCAGGCCATGCATGCGCTGGGATCTGGGACAAGCTCGGAAACAGGACACCATTTCTGCTCTTGCAGAACACTTGGTCCAGAGGGAGGGGCAGATGCAAACGGTTACAACCTAGTGTACACGAATCAGTGCTAGAAGATGAGCCCGTGGAGTGTGGAGTGAGCATCTACTGTGGGCCCCGCCCTGTTATCAGCCAGGCTTCTCTCTTCATCCTTGCAAAAACCCCTCGAGCTATCATTGGCCCCATTTTGTTGATGAGTAAAGTGAGGTTTAGAGAGACTCAGTAATTTGCCTAAGGTCACAGCAAGCAAGTGGCAGATTTGGGACGTCCTAGGGGAAGTGTAGGGTTCTGGGGGGCTGCATCCCAGGGGGCTTCCTAGAGGAGGTGCCGCCGCCTTGAGTTGTACGGGAGAGGGGACTGGTCCATGGAGAGGCGGAGGAGGGTGTTCCAAGGAAAGGCCCGGAGGCTGACCAGCCTGGCAACCTGGAGAGGCTGCACGTGGCCTGGCCCAGAGTTCACCCAGGCCGAGTAGAACTGGTGCCTTTCCCCGTAGGGTTGGCTCCTGTTCTCCCTTTCCCGGGGCTCTGGCTGCGCTGGGCTCAAGGTGCAGGACCAGGCCCAGGGCAGGGACTCAGCCTTGCTGGGCCCTTGGGACAGCGTCGGTGCGGGAATGCCCATCATGGAGGCAGTCCAACTGCCTGAGTGGGACTCCCTGCTCTGTCCTTTGCTGGCTCTGTGACCTCGGGCAAACTGCTTCCCTCTCTGAGCCTTGATTGCTTCAGCTATAAAACAGGGACACCAGGGCCTCATGGGCTTGTAGGAGGATTACATGTCTTAATAGACGCAAAGGGCTCCAAGCAGGGCCTGGCTGAAGTCAGTGCTCTAGAAATGCTGGCTGTTAATGGTAGTGCGACTGTCCACCTGACAAGTTCACGGCTTTCACTTAGGTTAAAGGGAAGCCAACGGTGGTTATGGGGCCTACTGCCCCCCAGTCGCCCTGCCTGCATCTCAGGATTCGGCCTCGCCAGCCCCACCACCAAAGCCTCACCACGGTCGGGGCCTGAGCCCAATGGGGTGGCATGGGTGGCTGGGGACTTGGAGGCCCCTGGCAGCTGGGGGGAGGGGTGGGAACCAAAAGAAGTGGTGACTAAGACGGGAACCCGAAATGCACTCACACAGAGAACTCCCCCAGGAGGTGGGTTCTTTCACTCTGGCTCCGGGGAGTGACTCATGCGGGGGTAGGTACGGAAGGTGCTAGGGCGCCAGGGGAGATGCTCATCCCTCCCAAGAAGCTGGTTGCACAGTGGGCTATGGAGGGCTGGGGGTGCCTCCCAGATTCTCGGATTGGGGAATGGATAGGCCCTGTGACAGAGAGGCCTGGAGTCAGAAAGACGTGGGTTCAGATTCCAGCACGGTTACTTTGTAGCTGTGTGATCTTGGGCAAGGAACTTCCCCTCTCTGTGACTCAGTTTCCTCTCCTGTAACATCAGGCTAATTAAATCCACCTCCTGGCGCTAAACCTTTCCTATTGTGCTTTATTGGATCTTGGTGACTCCCCACCTTAAGGACCTGTCATGACTCCCCTTTGCCCACACAACCAAATGCAGCCTTCTTCTGTCAGGAGTCGGGTGGTGGGGTGGGTGGGGGTAGGTAAGGAGGAGACACGATTGTGGAATATCTGCAGACTCTGTGCAACCTTTATTTTATTGAAACCTCACACAAATCTGTTTTACAGCCAAGAAACCAGCCCTACACAGGTGTCCAAGTTGCCCAGGGCAGGGGTGGGTTTCAAACCTTCATGGGTCCTTCTCTCCCCAGAATCCGACTCTCTGTTGGCTACATAGCCTCGGCCTGTTAATAAAATGGCGGGAGTTTAAATGCGGGCACATTGTTATTACAGAGAAGAACGGAAGGAAGGAGGGAAAACCAGGAATCACACTGCAGGGTCTCACCACCTCCCAAGTAACTTCCCAGCCAGTCTGGCCGGTTGCAGCCTTGCCACTAGGAAAACACAGTGGGTACCCCCCACCCCCTTTTAGCCAAGCTAAACCTTGGTGACCCAGACAAGTAATAACTTACATTTCTGTTAATAGCGGTTTTTTTTTTTTTGTCACATACTTTTTTTGTATGCATAAGCTTATTTGTAAAGCACCAGGCCTTGATGATTTCAGAGGAATTTAGTTGATCTTCCGATAATTTAGATTGATAAAAGCAAAGGTAATTCCAATGCTACTTAAACCACTCTAGGTCATAGAAAAAGATAGAAACTCTCCACTTTATTTTATTTTTATTTTTTAAAGAGTATTTATTTATTTGAGGGGCACCTGGGTGGCTGGGTTGGTTAAGCATCTGCCTTCTTCAGCTCAGGTCATGATCCCAGGGTCCTGGGATCAAGCTCAGCATTGGGCTCCCTGCTCAGCGGGAGCAAGCTTCTTCTCCCTCTTCCTGCCGCTCCCTTAGCTCGTGCTCTCTCTCTCTCAAATAAATAAATAAAATCTTAAAGAGAGTATTTATTTGAGAGAGAGAGAGCTAGCTAGATAGAGAAAAGCAGAGGCCCCACTGAGCAGAGAGCCCGATGCAGGGCTTGATCCCAGGGCCCCAAGATCATGGCCTGAGCTAAAGGCAGACGCTTAACCGACTGAGCCACCCAGGTGCCCCAGAAACTCTCCACTTTATTTTATGAAGGCAGCATGACCTTAACATAAAAACTTGATAAACAAATAAACCAACCAACAAAATATAACAAGAACAGAAACAACAAAAACCAGTAAATCGTAGACCAATCTCTCCCCGATTTCGAAGCAAACATTCTAAATCAAATGCTAGCAAATAAAATGCAGTTGTATTTTATCAAGGTCAAAAGAATAACATACTTTGAGCAACTAGAGCTTCTTTCAGGAATGCAAGACAGGTTCCATATCAAGTAATTCATCAACATAATTCTTTACATCATCATGAAAGAGAGTAGCAATGTGATCATATCAATTGATGTTGAAAAAATCCAATTTCTTTTTCTTAAGAAAAACTGTTTAAAAAGAAAGAAGAAGAAGAAGGAGAAACTACTTAAGTATGATAAAGGTTCTTTGCCCAAACTAACAGCAAACATCATTCTAGATACTAAAGCCATTTTTCTTAGAATCAAAACAAAACTGTTTTCGGAGGTTCAATCAAAGACACCAGGATAAAAAACAATGAAATGCTCACTACTGAGAAAGAAGAGATAAGGCAACTCGATACTGTAAGAAATCGTTGGCTAGAAATAGAAAAAGGAAAAGATTTCATCCACATTTATATTACTGGGGAATACATCTAACAGAGAAGGGGTAGGAGCTCCATGAAGAAAAATGTGTTGAAGGATAAAGAACTAACATCAGAACACGGGACAAGTTAAAAACATCAGAAAAACATGAATTTCCCCACATGTAATTCCAATCAAAATACCAGTGGGGCCTTTAAAAAATCAGATAACACCTACATTATGTTGCACACGGAAAATGCCCCAAATCTGCACCATGGCAACTAAACAAACAACCCAGAAATGGAACCCATTACCTTATGGGAGTTGAAATCATGACAAAAGTGGAAATCCAATTCAGTCAGAAGAGGCCAGCTTACTTACAAACAGCCGGCACAACTGGCTGTCCATTGGAAGAAATAAGCAAATAAAATTGGATAAATAGCGGCAAAAGTATATTAAAGATGAATTAACGCTTCGTAAAAGTCTTAGGAGAACACTTAGGGAACTACACTTAAAATCTAGGGACTGCGGACAATTTTCAAACCCAGAAAAGAAGCCCAGAGGACACCAAAAATCTTTCAGATGAATCTATGTTAAACTTAGGAGGGAAGATTATGGGGAGATGCCCAAGCTAAGTCAAAGGATGATTTCCATTTGCAAATCTGGCAGATGAACGAAACAGTCCATATAGATGGACGGCAAAAGACCCAACAGCCGCAAAGTAAAATGGCAAAGGGTATGGAACGACTGTTCGAAGAGGAGCAAATCCAAATGGCAAATTAAAGCACTGATGAGTTAGCACTTTATACTGAGATGTAAGCAACAACGAATGGCTGCTGGGGTTTTAAGGGAAGCACACTGTCATTTTTGCTGACGGAGAGGCAAACTCTTAAGAGCTCTTTTTTTTTTATTTTTTATTTTTATTTATTTATTTAAAGATTTTATGTATTTGACAGAGAGAGCACAAGCAGAGGGAGAGAGAGGGAGAAGCAGGTTCCCTGCTGAGCAAGGAGCCTGATGTGGGCCTTGATCCCAGGACCCTGGGATCATGACCTGAGCCGAAGGCAGATGTTTAACCAACTGAGCCACCCAGGTGTCCCTTAAGAGCTCTTTTAGAAAGAAATCCGGCAATATCCCATATTTGTTTGGAAGATCTTAAAAAATTTACTTCTTATTCCTTAACTATACTTATTCCTTAAACTATAGGAAAATGTGCTCCACCAAAACGAGAGAGTAAATCAAGTATGAGAAACGTAATTCAATACAGGAATAGAAGCTCCAACATAGAAAAGAGGGAGAGGGACTCCTTGGGGAAATGATGAGAGGAGACAGACCCCAGTACGATCCTGCAACAGGTCCAGAGAGCGGCCAGTGCATCCTGGAGCAGGGCAGGGGGCTCTAGCCGCTTTCTAGAAGGTTAAACTTGGAAACCACTTAATCAAACAGAACCTCTAGAGAAACTATGTAAACAACTGATGGAGAGATTGGGGGTGAATTAACAATAAGTATATAGATTATTCTACACAAATAAAAAAAGAAAATTACCAACACCTAGAAGATAAAAGGTCGTGCAGAAAGGAAAAGTGATCATAATTTACTACATGGCTCGGCTAATAGAATAATAAATAGCGAATAATAATGTTCAGTAAGATTCTTGGATGGACAGATTCATGTTTTCCATCAAATTTAGGAAGTTTTCAGGGGCGCCTGGGTAGCTCAGACTATTAAGCAGCCAACTCTTGATTTTGGCTCAAGTCATGATCTTGGGGTCCTGGGATTGAGCTCCACATGAGGCTCCCTGCTCAGCGGGGAGCCTTTCTCCCTCCCCCTCTGCACCTCCCACTGCTCATTCTCTCTCCCTCTCAAATAAATAAAATCCTTAAAAAATTTAGGAAGTTTTCAGCCATTACTCTTCATAATTTTTCTCCTGTCCCCATAAGTTTTTTAAAAGGATGATTATGTGGCTGATTTCCAGCAGAAACAAAGTGAATGTCCACCCAACTGACGGCTGAAGGAGATATACTAATATCACACGGCAAAATAACATGGCAGAGGACATGGGTACACGGAGGCGGGCAGAGTTGGGGCCAAATGATACGTCTACTCCCCCACCCCCTCCCACTTGCACTCCCACCACCCCACCCCCTCCCACCTCCACTTCCACCTCCACTCCCAATCCCTGCCCCTCTACCCCCCTCTACTCCCCCCATCCCTCACCCCCCACCTCACCCCCCACCCCATTATCCGTGGGAAAATACCCCGTTCTTAGTCAATTACTTTGGGTGGGGCTTCAGTCCCTGCTGGGGGGGGGGGTCGCATGTGACAAGGCTTGGCCAATCAGAGAACCGCATTGCCCAGGCTATGTGATTGGATCAGCGATGGGGACGGGACCCAATCAGAACCAAGCAAGCAGAGGGAACCCACCAACCGGGATAGGCCGCCTGGGAGCCAGCCTCAGCTCTTTCCTGTTGGGCGTCGCTCTTGACAGGATGGAAGGTGTGGTGGCTGGCAGCCCTCCTACGCCATGAGGAGAGAGGGAGAAGCCCAGGAATAAGTCTTCCCTGAAGAAATAGAGCAGTTGGAGAGAGAAACCTATCCTGGTGTTAAAGTTGAAGCCTTCGCATTAAGCTACACCTGAAGTTCGTTCTATTTAGGAACTCTTTTTTTTTTTTTTATTTCTGCACAATCAGCCACTTTGAGTTGGGTTACCTGTCGCTTGGGACCAAATGAGCCCTGGCGAATACCCTGGTAGTCTCAGCTTCAGAAGTGAGCCTCCAGCCTCAGAAAGGCTCAGTGGCTTCTCTTGATCAAGGTCACTTGTTGGTCAGGAGATGCTGTAAGTCAGGGCCCCAGAGATACGGGTGGCTTCAGGGGTCTTAGGGATTCGGTTTCTCTGGACATTAGTCAGAACTTCTTTATTTGCAGGCTACCAGACTCAAATGGATTTATGAGCACATATTGGCTCATGTGACTGGAAAACCTATTTATATCTAATTTCAGTCTTGGATCCTAGTGTTCAAATAATGTCATCAGATTCCTTTTCCCTTAATCTCTTGGCCCTGCTCAGTCACTCTGTGTGGTTTTCATGCTTGGACGGAATCTACCTGTGTGGTGGCCAAGATGGCCACCAGCAGGTCCAGGCTTACATCACACAAACTTAGCAAATCTAATGAAAAGAGAACACTTTACCCCTAATAAGTGTAGAGAAAGGCCAGGAGCTGCCTCACTTGGGTTATATGTCCATGTCTGGGCCAATTGCTGTGGCTCAGGGGATGGAACGTGCTGGTTGACCAGACCTGGTCATGTGGCCACGCCATGGAACCAACGGCGGGGTGTCAGCACCACCTGAACCACATGGATCAAGAAATGGAAGGGAAACTTGGGGTGTTATCAACTAAAAGGGGGGGGTGAATAGGTGCAAAACAGGCAGAAATAGCGGATGTCTACTACCTCTTACACTGTTTTTAGCATCCCATGATCCTTATCACATCTGTAATTAAATATAACCCCAAATCCTCCGCCTTCTGCAGGCCCCCTCTGTTTTCCTCTAACATCAAAATAGAATGACTTGAGCCCCCTTGCCACATATTAAGGACAAACAGGCCCCTCCAGGATCTCTCCGAGGATTTCCAAACTGGGGATCACGGTCTCCTGGATCAGGCCATGACCAACCTCTTTTTCTTCTTCTTGTTTTACTGAGGTATAATTGACAAGTAAAAACTGTATATGCTTAAGGTGTACAACTTGATGTTTTGAAATATGTGTACTCTGTGAAATGGTCACCACAAGCTAATATATGTATCACCTCACATAGTTAGGGTTTGAGAGAGAGAGAGAGTGTGTGTGTGTGTGTGTGTGTGTGTGTGTGTGTGTGGCGAGAACACCTAAGATAATGCTCTCTTAGCAAATTTCAAGTGTACAATACACGATTGTGGATTACACAGCCTACTTCTTTGGCTGTCCCTGTGCGCTCTTGGCCTCTGGAGCCGCCATACTCTTCTGCCCTTCTTTGACTCCAAATGAAAGTCCCTGAATTTCTCCATTGGCCCTTTTTTTTTTAAAGATTTTATTTATTTATTTATTTGAGAGAGAGAATGAGAGAGAGAGAGCACATGAGAGGAGGGAGGGTCAGAGGGAGAAGCAGACTCCCTGCTGAGCAGGGAGCCCGATGCAGGACTTCATCCCGTGACTCCAGGATCATGACCTGAGCTGAAGGCCGTCGCTTAACCAACTGAGCCACCCAGGCGCCCTTCTCCATTGACCTTAAAGCAAGGCTGGGTTGATGAACATTCTCCTCCCCTCAACTGCCAGTAAATAACTTGAAATTACTTTTCTTACACCCACATTTCCACCCTGAACCAGGCACTAGATGGGGGCGGTGGGTAAGGCTCTACATTTTTTAGAGAGAAATGCTGTTTGGGGACTCTCTCCCTCAGTGATGTAAGTAAGTTGAGTTGGCATCTCCTGCCCTGCGTGAAGGGTAGAATGGGACCCTGAGGCTGCCCCCCCTTTTAAAAAGTATTTTATTTATTTGAGAGAGAGCGTGCATGTGAGAGAGAGCCTAGGTGAGGGGGTTTAGAGGCAGAGGGAGAAGCCGGCTCCCCGCTGAGCACAGAGCCTGACTGGGGTTCGATCTCAGGACACTGGAATCATGACCTGAGCCGAAGGCAGTCGCTTCCATTTCAATACGCCTTGTCTTGGCATGCTTAGCCGTCACTGGCAAGTAGCTGGGAAGGCTTGTGGAAGACTCAAGGAGCATGTTGGGAAAAAAGGGAGAATACAAAGAATACAATCCCTTCCCTTCTGAAGTTCACTGTTACTGGAACTTCTTTGATAGACTAAGTCTATCTATCAAAGCCTGAAGACTATGGGCAGGAGAAGACACCAAGTTCCTTTGAGAAGGCACTTGCCACAAGCAAGGGCAGGTGACCCAGGCTAAATGGAAGGACCTAAGGGTTGCAGGGGTTGCTCTGGCTCCGATATAGTATGTGGGAGGGGCTGGAAACCCTTCTGGTCAAGTCCCTGGGGCCTGACCGAGCAAGGCGACAGGGGAGTTACGCAGTGATGCTAAGCCCCAGACAAAAGCAACAGCGGCGGAAAACCAAGGCCCCCTAGTGGCAAGTCCTGGTATTATCTGACACATTGGCAGTTCCAAGGTGATATTTGTACACCAAGGGGGGGAACCAGAGATACTGTTTGCATTTGTGGATTTCCCCTCCACCCCTTAATAATCCATTAAAGTGTTCTGTGAAGCCCCTGGGTATCCAGTCTTATTATTGAAGAGAAGTGGCAGATGGTCTGAAATGACAGTTTTTCTTTAACGTATCCTAGATAAAATTCTTGGGGACGAGTACTTTCCCCTCTGATCTAGTTTGGGTGGATTTGTTTTTCTCTTATATTTTTTTTAAATAACTTTTTTTTTAAGATTTTATTTATTTATTCGAGAGAGAGAGAGAGAGACAGAGAGTGCAAGCAGGAGAAGAGGGAGAAGCAGGCTTCCCGCGGAGCAGGGAGCCCGATGCGGGGCTCGATCCCAGGACCCTGGGATCATGACCTGAGCCCAAGGCAGACGCTTAATGACTGAGCCACCCAGGCGCCCCTGTTTTTCTCTTATTTTTTCCTATTTTTTTTACCCCCACCCGCATTTCATAGATAATTATGTAATCTAATTAATGTCTATTTTCCTCTTCAGCAAGTAAGCTTCAGGGGCTAGGGATTGTTTGTCTTGTTTGTTGCTGTATCCTTGCCGCCTAAAATAGTATTGGGCATTCATTCATTTTTTTTTAAAGATTTATTTATTTATTTGAGAGAGAGAGAATGAGAGATAGAGAGCATGAGAGGGAAGAGGGTCAGAGGGAGAAGCAGACTCGCCTCTGAGCAGGGAGCCTGATGCGGGATTCGATCCTGGGACTCCAGGATCATGACCTGAGCCGAAGGCAGTCCCTTAACCAACTGAGCCACCCAGGCACCCTGGGCATTCATTCATTAAGCTGACAAACCGTTAGGGAGTGTCTGTTCTGTGCCAGGCCCTCTCCTAGGCCCTGGGGGTGTTGAGGGGATAGCAGTTTGCCAAACACTGACTGGTCTTACGGAACTGCCGTGCTAGCGTACAGAGATGGAGGACAAACAAGAACATGGGATGGGAGTGGTGATGAGCGCTCAGGGTAAGGGGCTTCTGCTCCAGGAAGTTTTCTCTGATCACTTGATATTTGAGCAGTGACTTGAAGGACGGGAGGAAGGCAGGAGGGAGGTGGGAGATTTGGGAGAGTTCCAGGGAAAGGTACAGGCCCTGAGGGGAGAGCATGTTGGGTGGTCCTAGGGGCCAGGGGAGAGGAGGTGGGGATGGGGGTGGGACCTTGGAGGCCACCCTAAGGACTTCAGCCTTGATTGGGTGGTATAAGGAGCTATCGAAGGGTCTGAAACAGAGGGAAAGATCTTATCTATGAGACGGTAATAAATTCTTGCTGAATGAATGTGGAATCGTGAAACTCCTTACAGCCCCCCCCCAGCCCCCCCACCTTCAGCACTCCATTTTGCCTTTAACTCTGCCCATTCAGCTTCTTCCCACCCAGCCATGCCCCGCTGCCCAGAGAACTCTGAATCCTCTGGTTTTCTGTCTTTGGTGAGCTCCTGACACCCCCAAACTTGATGAGCTTCCCAGTTATGTACTTTCCCAGCACCCAGCCTTAAATGTGGGTTATGTCTGTCTCCATCATTCCATTGCTAGCTGCCTGAGGACAGGGACACCATCTGGCCTGCTCACTGCTGTATCCCGGGTGGGACGGAGAATGTGCTCGGTAAATATTTGCTGGGTGACGACTGGTTAAATCAGCCTACTCTGTTCCTCTGGGCGTTGGCTTCTATTTTCTGCCCAGTCTGAGGGCTCCAAGCTGAAGCTGGACATCGGGCCAGGGACAAGTCGCTGCCCCTTCCCTCCCAGAACCTGGTCCTTGTTCCTGTGGCCTTCAAGCCTCCTCTAGGTCTGAAGTAACTGCTCTTAGACTCCGCAGACCCCACTTTAGAACATCTGTCAAGCTTTCAGCTCAAGAATAATTGTGTGCCCCACTCCCTACTCTGTCTGTATTCTGAGACAAGACAGCCACTCAATGGTAATTTTTCTAGACTTTATTTTATAGCAATTGTCATGATTAGAGAAGTAAATAACACATTTAAAAACCTTCTCGGGGCCAAAGGATGCCAGAGTATTTACAAACACATGGTGGGGGGGGGCAGTGGCAAGACATGAGGGGTTGGGGCTCGGGAGCTGGGGTTCTGCCCAGGCCCTGAGCCAGGCTTGGATGCTGATGCTAGTCACCACGACTGTCCCACCAGCCACGGCACAGGCTCAGGGAGTGTTGGCAGCCTTGGGCCTCTCTCAGTGGGCCTGATGGGAGGCCCTCTAGATAACCTGTGGCCCTGCCTCCCGCCCAGGGGGCTCCCCACACCCCGCAGGCCAGCTCAGAGGGGCCTCTGGGAAGCACCGAAGGACAGGGGCAGTGTGGGGGGCACAGGGGCTGGGACAGAGATCGGGGATGACCCAGCCTGCCCAGGGTGGGACAGAGAGAGAGAAAGAGAGAGAGAGACACACACACACACGCACACACATACACACAGCTTCACAGAAGAATTGAAAGAGGAAGATTTTTTTGAGTGTTGTCTGCTAAGTCTTCGTGTCTACGGTGTTATTTTTTGCTATTTGTTTCTTCGACAGTGACATAAACTGAGGTAAACATCAGTGACCAACACCTCTCCTAAGAGGCAAAGGGTCCCAACCCAAGAAGCAGAGGTGGCGGTGACAGCGCAGCAGGTCCCCGACGGCGAGGGAGCGGGCCTGGCCAGGTTCCGCTCCGGTGTCAAGCGGTCGCTGCCCCTCCCTGTGCCTCTGAACACCGGGGCTGGGCTACAGAACTACAGTCCCCTTTCCAGCTCTAACATTCTAGATACTACGACGAGGGAGAAACTCCCAAATAGGATCTTAACAGAGAAAGAGAGAGAGAGGGCGCACGGCGAGGGACATCTACTTGGAATCTTGCGTCCGTGTTATTGCAGGAGAGACAGGATGTCGAGAGGCCTAAGGCAAAAGGAGAAGTCGCGGCTGGGAGAGAGAGGTGGCCCGGATGGGCTCCAGGTGGGCCGGGGGCAGTGATGGGGGGGCCCTTCTCTGAAATGTGGCCCTTGGTGGGAGGAGGGATTGCTACTTACCTGGCGCGTGGAGGGCCCCAGGGCCCAGGGCAGAGGAGGGCCTCCGGAGGGACGGGCACACCGAGGAGGGCGGGGCCAGGCCCTGGGGCAAACCGCACGCTGTTTGTAAACTGGACCCAGGCAGGGCAGGGGGACCTATAGCCCTTTTGCGCGGTGGGAATGAGGGATGAGCGGAGAGAGGTGGGGGCTCCAGGCCAGAGGGTGGTTGGGCCCTCTATGGTCAGCCGGGCTCCTCGGAGAGCCCCCTCCAATGGCCTGGAGCCCCGGTAGGACCCTGGCAGGTGTGGCCCGGGATGGCCGAGGGGCCCCTGCCAGGCAGAAGGAGCGGCCTCACCCATGTCGAGGTTATTGCGGGGTCCCGGGCCTCCACAGCGAGCGCAGGGGTCATGAGGGAACACTGGGTGAGGTTGGGTTCCTGTTTTGCTGCCTCGGGGCCTGAACCCATATGCGGGTGCCTCCCGGCCAGATTCCCTGAGGGGCGCGTGGTGAAGCACGGGCCTGGACACCCGCTGGCAACTGCCTGAGGAGGACCCTGGGGCCGGGCGGAGTTTCGGAGGCGTCTGGATGCCATCGCTGAACACAGGAGACTACACGCAAACGTGGGCACTCGACTCACACTCACGCCGCACACACACACCTATTCACACTCACCCCCCTCGCGTTTCCATGGACCCCCACCCTCATTCCCACAGCATCCTCACACCCAGAGCGGCCCACTCCAGTACCAGGAAGCTGGGAGACGTGGGGTTGGGGGCAGCCCAGAGCTGACATGCCGGTCCCCAGCAGAAACCCAGGGAAATTCCTGGCACAGATCACCTCTGTGTCTGGGCTCCGGGAGCCAGGATCGAGGGGATCTGAGGTTCCCCGGTTGGGGAAGGTGCAGCCAGCTGGGGAGCTGGGCCGGCCCTGGGCTTTGCACTCACACCCGTCGCCCTGGGGATGCCGGGGCGCGACCCTGGCAGCCCTTCCCTTGGCGAGTTTTCGGGACAATTCATGGGGAGGCGGGGAAGGGTTTCTAGAGCTCCACCTCTCAGGGTCCCTGCAGCTCAGGGCAAGTTGTGCTCTTTCGGGGCTCAGTGTCCTCATCTTGGGGGAATGGGTTGTGGGGGTTACTAGATTCTTCGGGCTTGTACCTGCGTGGGCACACACACACACACACACACACACACACATTTTGCCACATCCAGACATTTGCTACATTTTGCAGAGGGCTTGTCCTCTCCCCTATAGCCTCCCAGGAAAGGGACAGGGCGCAGCTGAGCAACACCCCTGCCCTCAGCTCGTCGCCCTCCCCCTAGCCAGCATCCGAGGGCCCTAAGTAGCCCCTTCTCTGCCCCAACACTTCCGTCCCCTTCTGTGCCCGGGTGTGGGGGGGGGCGGGGGGGCGGCCAGGAGGGAGGACCAGGGGTGGGGCTGCGGGATGATCGGCCAGGGGGTGCAAAGGGCTAGGAGCAACTAGTCAGGGTTCCAGGGTTAGGGGAGGTGTGTGTGTGTGTGTTTTGGGGAGGGGAGTCTGCCCGCAAGCTCCCTCGCTCCGGGTGTCAGGGGTGCATCTGAATCCTCTGGTCTGCGGGGCTCGGCTCCTGTGACCCAAGCCCCCGCCCCACAGGCGGGGCAAGAGGTCTTTTGGTGGCTATCTCCGCAGCCCGCCGCGAACCGGGCGCCCGGGCCCGCAACCCCGCCCAGCCTAGCGCTACTCCCCCCCGCCGCCGCGGGGGTGGGGGGCGGGGGGCGGTCGGATTCGCATCCCCCCCATCCGCCCCGGCTCAGCGCGGGCCCGGCCTGGTGCGAGCACGGCGGGGGCGGCTCAGACGCAGATCTCGATGGCCGTGGCCAGCACCACCTGCCCTTTGCTCTTGTCCGGGCGGCCGTCGGTCCTGCCGGGGGGCCCCGGGGGCGCCAGGCCGGCCTCGGGCACGGGCACGGGCATGGGCGCGGGCGCGGGCGCGGGCCCAACGGCAGGGGGCGCGGGCCGGGAGCCGCTGCCGCTCTCGGTCAGCACCGTCCGCTTGAGCGGCCCGGGCGCCTCGAGGCGCAGCGGCCCGGCGGCGGGCGGGCGGTCCCCGGCGGGCTTGCGCGTGCGGTGCGAGGGCCGGCGCCGCAGCTCGGACGTGAGCTCGTGCTTGAGGAAGCGGAAGACCTCCTTGGCCGGCCCGCGGCGCTCGGGCTCCAGGGCCAGCAGGCGCTGGAACATGCGCAGCGCGGGCTCGGTGAAGCGGCGCCACTGCGACGGCAGCCCCGGCAGGCGGCCCCGCTGCCAGCGCACGAACTCCTCGAAGAAGGCGTCGGCGCCCGACGCCGCCTCCCACGGGAAGTTGCCGGTGAGCACGCAGAAGATGAGCACGCCGAAGGCCCACACGTCCACGCCCGTGTCCACCGCGAAGCCGTCGGCGCGGCCCGCCTGGCACACCTCGGGCGCCGTGTACGGGATGGTGCCGCTGACCCGCTTCACGCGGCAGCCCACGCGGCGCGTCATGCCGAAGTCGGCCAGCTTCACGCGGCGGCACTCGCGGTCGAACAGCAGCACGTTCTCGGGCTTGATGTCGCGGTGCACCAGCTGCCTCCCGTGCATGAAGTCCAGCGCCAGCCCCAGCTGCTGCACGCAGCGCTTCACCGTGTCCTCGGGGAGCCCCACCTGCCGGCCGGGGGAGGGGAGCGGGGGGTAGAGGGGGGAGTCGCGCTCAGGGACGGCCGCCACCCTCCCCCACGGCGGTCCCCCCTCCCCCCCGCCTCTCAGTCCCCACTGCTGCCAGTCCCCTCTGGCTGTGGCCCTCCCTGCTGCCTCCCCCCATTCCACGGGGTGGGGGGGTATGCCTGCTTCCTCCCTGGCCCGCTAGTTTTCACCCCGCACCCTCCTCCCCGGTCACTGCCCTGAGCGCTGGTGGCCGCCATTGCGCCACTTCCCTTATAGGGACGCAAGGCTCTGAGAGGCCTTGCCACTCGCCCAGTGGGCGCCGGCGCAGACTCCCCCCCCCCCCCCCCCCCCCCCCCCCCCCCCGGCGCCGCCAAACACAGAGCCGGGAGCCGGGAGCCTAGAGTCCTCCTGGCATTCTCCCCCCACTCCAGAGCACCTCCTCCGGGAAGCCCCTGGTGGCCCCGCTGCCTCGTCTCCCCTCTTGGGTCCCCACTGTTCCTATGTAGCTGCCGTCTGCGTCTGTCCTGGGGCCGGAGGACCCTCCCCGTCCCTGTGCCACCACACCAAGTACCTGAGGGGGAATGATGTCGAACAGGTCCCCTGCAGGCGCATACTCTTGGGCGAACACGTAGCAGTCCTCCGTCTCAAAAACCACGTCAAAGACCTTGATGATGAAGGGGCTGGAGGAGAGGCTGTTGGTGATGCTCACCTCCCGCAGGAAGTTCTTCAGCTTGGTCTTGCTCTTGTTCACAAACTTCAGCGCCATTTTCGTGCCTGATGGGGCAGCAGCCGCAGTGGTGAAGGCCCCTGACCCAGCGCTCCTGCACCCGCCATCCCCAGGCCTGCCTGTCCAGGCTGCGAGGCCGCAGGGGTCTGTCCTCATCCTACTGGTAGGAAACTGAGGCCCGGCGGGGGGGAAAGGACTTGCCAGAGGCCATGCAGCGACTCAGGGGTCAGCCTGGGTCTCCTGCACCCGCCTGCAGCCCTTGGTGAGGACGGCCTGCTCCTTCCTCCACACTCTTCTGCCTGACATACAACATACTGATTTCATCTGGTGGCTCTCCGCCCCCCCCCGGCCCCCGGCCCCCACTTGGACGTAGCCCCCTGAGCACAGGAATCTTTGTCTCGCTCACTGCTGTATCCCCAGTGCCTACAACAGGGCGGTGCCTCGTAGCTGCTCAACGAAGGTGTGCTGAATGGGTGGATAAGAAGGAATTAGACACTGAGAGGTGAGGGGCTGCAAGGCCTATGTCCCCAACTTTGTGCTTGGGTGGCCGTCTGTACCCCCCCGGGGGAAGCACATGTGTCCACAGAGCATTTACACATCACAGGCCCTCCCCTCAGCACTCCCCATTCACAACCTGCTCCTCCTAATGACCCTAGGAGGTGGGCCAGCCTGAATTGCTACCCTATTTTACAGAGGAGGAACCTAGGCACAGAGAGGTTAAGCCACTTGCCCAAGGTCACACACAGAGCAAATGGCAAAGCTCAGGCAATCCCTTGTCCAGGGTTCCTCCTGCAGCTGTCAGTTGGCACAGAGCCCCCTGCCCCAGGTGAGTGCAGCTGTGGGAGCTCATGCAGTCCCTGTCCCTGACTGGCCGAGTGGGCGCTGCTGTGAGCCTATGGTGTGGGGAAGGCATTGTGCTCCTGGTTAAGCGAGAAGATTCTGGAGCTGATTCAGTAATCAGCTCGTCCTGGCTCGAACCCTCTCGAGCTGCACGACCTTAGCTGAATGACTGGATCTCTGGGTCTCACTGTCTTCATCTGAGCAACGGAGATGGCCATACTGACCTCCCAGGGGCATCTCCCACCTCTCCTTAAGCATAGTGCCCTGTTTCCAAGGACCCACCCTCAGCCCTGTCCACTTCCGTGGGGTCAGCCCTGACTTCTCTCCTGAGCTCCAGATGTCCCAGGGTCAGCCCCTCAGCTGTCCCCAAGCAGCCCACCCTCCAGCCTGGGCCCTATATCCCCTCTCAGGTCTCCCTGGACCGCTCAGGCAGCATCTCTCCACCTGGGCCACGAACTCTGTCTCCCTGCTGACCTCTTGGCTCCCGAAGTGAGCACCTGAGAGCCCCAGACAAGTCCCCACCCCTGCCTTCAAAACCGGCCGCCCTGCAGAGGCTCACCTGTGCCCTTGTAGGCCACGAGGTCGACCTTCCCATAGGTGCCCTTGCCTAGCTCCCGGACGAGTTCGTAGTGCTTGGTGACATCACTGGCAGCCAGGGTGCGGAGCGTCAGTGCCTGCATGTCTTCAGTGAGGAGGGGCACCCCTGCACCCAGCCCAGGGGCAGTCCCCGGCCCACAGCAAGGCAGGGAGCGGGGTGGCTCAGGCTCTGGACAGCCCACGCTCATCTTCTCCCTGTTACGGGGGATGTGGCATGAAATGTGACGTGAAGCCAGGGCCCCCTTGTCCACCCACCTCCTCCTTCCCCAGTACCTAGGGTCCCAGGATGCCGGGCTCAAGATGACCACAAGGGGGCGACAAGCATCTTTGCTGCATCCCAGTTCCCCAAAGCTTCAGGGCCAGGCCTGAGCCAGCACTCTCAGCAGACACCCGCAGTCCCCACTTGGGTGCCACTGGCCTGTCTCAGGCTGTCATTCAGATGCAGCATCAGACAAGGCACACGTGTTTATGTCACACAAAGACACTCCATATACCAAGTTCACATGGGGGCTCCTATTCATAGATATTGATCCACAGCTGCTGTTTACCAGGGGCTTGCTGTTCACAGCTGTGGGGACACGACACTAAACAGATAAGAATCTCACCCTCAGGGCGCCTGGGTGGCTCAGTCGGTTAAGCGTCTGCCTTTGGCTCAGGTTGATCTCTGGGTGCTGGGATCGAGCCCCTCATTGGGCTCCCTGCTCAGCGGGGGTCTGCTTTTCCTTCTCCCTCTGCCCCTCCCTTCCCTGTGCTCTCTCTCTCTCTCTCAAATGAATAAATAAAATCTTTTACATATAAAAAAAAAAGAATCTCACCCTCATGGGACTTATGTTCCGAGGGGGGGGGCGATGGACAATAAATAGTGAATACATGAATTATATATGCTCATAAAAGGTGATCTAGGCTTTTGAGAATGGAAGGCAGGGGGTGAGGAACGTGAGGTCTGAGGGCAGGGATCACAGTATCAAATTCCTCAGCCAAGTAGCGTCAGACAAAACTCTGGCAGGATGGTGCAGATATGGCCACACACCCACCGTGGCCTTCCATCCCTGCCCCTCCACAGACAACACCCCCCCAACTCAGGCCCACACAGCTACAGGTGCAGGCCCAGGGCCCTGCCCAGCTTCCCCCCACCCCGGACATAAGGCAGGGCGCCCGTCCCACAAAGCCCCAACCCTCCCCATTCACAGCCTGACTGACCCCTTTGGAGTCCACACAAACTGCACGCACCCGTCAGAGGTACCGAGTCTGTCCCCAGATGGTGTTGGGGGGCAGAGAGCTGCGGCGGGGAGAGCCCGGGGCAGGGTGACAGCGAATGCCCATCTGGGGCCCGCATTTCTTGTCTGTCAAGCGGGAGGGGGGTTGGGCCGGGGAGCCGGGCTTCCAGAGCAGGTGTGCTCCTGTTTGTGCGTGTATCGGCAGGAGAGGCCGGCACTGAATCCTCTGGAAGCCGAGCCCCAGGAGCCTGCCTCCTGGCGCACCTCTTCTGCCCTCACCTCACTCCCTCCTACCTCCAATCCCAGGTGACTCAGCCCATGCTCCCCCAGCCCCCACCCCTGCAAGACAGCCCAGGGCTCTGGGAGAGAAAGCAGACTTGGAGCCGGCTGGCCTGGCTTTGGGTCCAGCTCTGTCACCTGCTAGCTGGATGGCCTTGGGCAAGTACCTTCATCTTCCCTTGCCTTAGTTTTCCATCTATAAAAAGGATAGAATAGTGCCTTCTCCCTACGGGCTTGTGACTTATTAAAGGCCTTAGCCGTGGAGTGCTTGGTGCTCAGTACACAGTAAGTGCTCTGTAAGGGCCAGGTGCCTGTGCTCTCTCAGTAGTGGGATCTGGTTCCCTCTAGCCGGGCCCGCGGAGGCTATGAGCAGGGGTGGGCTCTCCGGGAGCCCTGCATGCTCACCCTGGCCCAGCAGCAACCCTTCCAGGCCCAAACCCTCTTCTCCTCCTCTGCCTTCCCCTTCCCTCTTGGCACGACCCAGCCTCCCACTTCACACAAAGAGGAGGAACATCAGGAGGGAACTTCCTGGCCTCCCACCCAGCCCCAAACGGAGCTCCATCTGCACGTCCCTGTCCCTCCGGCTGGCTGGGGGAGCAGGGGGCCCTCCGCCCCTCCTCCCCTCCTCCGATTTGGCTCCTGCCCCTTCTGCTGCCTCAGGATCCTGCTCCCCCTCTCAGCCCCCTTCCCCTCCATTCATGAGCAAGTCCTGTTCTATAGAACCTTCCCTGCCACAGCCACTGCCTTGCTTTTACTAATTCCTTCAGTCTGTCGGAAACGCCACACGAATGCCCTCAGAGGGGCCCGTCTGTAGCCTGGACTAGCTCATTGTCTAGACCCCCGCCAGGGGGAGGGATGGTGCCAGGCCCACAGAGACGGGGTCCTGCTCCCCTACCTCAGCCACCCAGCTGGGCCGTGGCACCTGTCACCAAGTCTCTATGCAGTCCCAGCTCTGGCCGGACAGCACTGGGTCGCTCTTACTGCAGCCACCAACTAGGCTAAAGTGAGCGGCCCCTCCCCACGATGGTCCTTCCTTGCTTTCAGCGCTGGAAGGGGTCACCCGTCCCAACCTCTGTCAAATGCCCACACACTACCCTGGCTGGGGGCGGGGGGGGGAGGCTTAGAATTCGGAGCGAGGAACCGCAGGCCATCTGCTCTGATGCAGCAGGGAGATGCACAGCGAGTTCTGGGGAGAATGCTGGCCTCTCCCCCAGGGGTTCCGAGGAGTACACACCCTCTTTGCCTTGAGCTCTCCCCGACCGGCCTGCCAGTGAGAGACTGCTGGGCTGCTCGGCTGACCTACTTCTCCTGACGTGTGCGGCCTCCCCGAGGGCTGCTACGCGGGGCAGGCCATGGGTGTGCACGTCCATGCGCACACACGTGTGTGATGCTCCCACTTCGGGCTGTGGCCCTGCCAGTCATTTTGGGCTGTCTCTGCGTCCTCTGGGAGACTGACTGGTGGCTGCAAGTTGCTAGAAGCTCTTCTTCCCTCTCTTCCCTCCTCCCTCATGCAGGGGCTGTTGGGTGCGTGGCTCATCCCTGCTGCTTTGGCCTCAGGGTTGCACTGTGTAGGCACCAGTCTGGGTAAGGGGCCCAGCCACAGCGGGGTGGGTTTCGGTCCCACATTTGCCCCCTGCACTCCAGGTTCAGCCCGCGCTGTGATCACCACCCTGCACTGCCTCTCTCGCGTCTCCTCTGCCGGTCCTGCTGCCCGCCTTGACCTTCCCCTGCCCCATCCACATTCCTCAGGTCCCATTCCTCTAGGAAGCCTTCCCTGCTGCCCTGGGTGCCGATTCCTGCCTCTGCTGAGCCCCAGGATTCACACAGGGTCTGTGTGTCTCTCTCTGAGGGTTCCTGTTGAAATGTCTTGGGGTGATCTCAACTCTGTCCCCTGTCTGTCCCCATCAACAGGCCAAGAGGCCTCCGGGGGGGTAGGGGCTACATCTGATCCAACTTGCCCTCATCCCTTCCTTTCGTTCCTAGGGCCAGTTTTGGGGGTCTTCACTATTGACCCCTCCCTCCTTCACAACCTCTCTCTCCCTTCCGGCCTGTTCTCTGTAAGGTGTCAGCAGGTGACAAGGAATTAATCCACACAGCCATCCCCTGTTGCTGTGTCATGGCCCAGGTACACAGTGCCTCTGACCCAGTTACCACGCATGTGACTTAAGAGGCACAGTGGGGAGCGACAGAAACAGCACGGACCTCGGGGCTCAGCAGGCTTGCCCTTGATCCTGCCGTGCGCCACTTTTTAGCTGGGTGACCTTGAGTGAGTCCCTTGTCTGGGCCTTGGTGACCACACCTTCACGACAGGGAGAATCACAATGACAAGAGCAGCAGCTAACACGGAAGCAGGGCCCTGCTCTAAGGATGAGCTCATCTTCACGATTCAGTGGGTAGGTGTTCTCATGACCCCCATTTTCAGGAGGAGGAGAATGAGGCAGAGAGCCCAGACAGCTTGCCCAAGGTCAGACGGCTCACATTGGGATTGGTTCCAAAGCTGGCGCTCTTAACCACTGTTTTCCTGAGTCAGAATGTTGGGAGTGTCCCATCCGGATCCCTGGGTATCCAAGTGGGGAAACTGAGGCCCAGGAGAGCGCAAAGCCTGAGCCAAAGCTGCCCATTCATTCACTCGGCTCCTGCGGAGAGCCGACTGGGTGTCAGGCGCTGTCCAGGTGCTTCCCGTGTATTAATTCACTTAATCCCCACAGCAGTGAGGACAGAGCAACTTCTTTCAGGCGGGGACTCAAGGCCAGAGAGTAAAGTAAGGTACACCTGCCTACCCGGGTGCTTGAGGGCATATACGCCTGGCATCAGTGGGAACTTGATCTAAAACTATTTTACCTTCATCACCCCTGCCTCCCCTTGAAGGAGCAGCCGTGCACTTGGGTGGCTGTGAACTTTTCAGCAGCGGGTGGTGGAGGCCCCTGGCTGCTCCCCTCCCCTCTCCATCCTGTGTGGTTGATACTACCATCCACACTCAAGCTGACCGTGCTGTTCCGGGGCACCCCACATGCCTCGCACCTCAAGTGTGTGTCCTCACTGGCCCCGGGGGAGGCCCCTGGTTTCCCCTCTGTTGCTGAAGGCAGAGGGGTGTCACCCGGCCTTCGTGGCAGCACTTGTGGCTCTGGCCCTGTGGGCTGGGTCTTCTGCCACACGCTGGGGGGGGGGGCTTCCCAAGCAAGAAGCAAGACTGAACTGCTTACCACTTCCTGCTGGCAGGTGGCTTGAGCTGGGCGCCTCTCTTATGAGAACTACACCCAATGCATAACCCAACTCAGGCCTGCTTTGGAACTGCCCTTCCCTACCATACACACACACACACACACACACACACACACACACACACACACACACACACACAGGGTACCAGCCTGGCAAAATTTCACTGAGTCCTCATAAGTACCTGAGAAGAAGGGCAAGAGGTCTCCTGCTTTTTAAACAAACAGCTTAACTTAGTACACACCACAAAATTTACCCACAGTAGGGCGTACAATTCAAGGATTTTAGTAAATGTCCATTGCCACGATCAAGTGATATTCTATTTTATGGATGAAGCAGAGGCCCAGGAGGTTGGTGACTTACCATGGTTTTGGTAAAGATAGCCAACTGTCCATCAAAACTTTGGGTTTCCTCTTTTATTTATTTTTTTTTTACTTTAGATTTTATTTATTTATTTGACAGACACAGCAAGAGAGGGAACACAAGCAGGGGGAGTGGGAGAGGGAGAAGCAGGCTCCACGCCAAGCAGGGAGCCGGATGTAGGGCTCCCAGGACCCTGGGATCATGACCTGAGCTGAAGGCAGACACTTAACCGAAGAGCCACCAGGTGCCCCTGGTTTCCTCTTTTATAATACAGAGCTGTTGCTGGAGGGCAGCTGTCAGCAGGGGAGTACATTTCCTACCCGCCTGGCAGCCACGTGTGGCCAGGTGTGACCAGTTTCTCCAATGGAATGTGAGCAGAAATGATGGAAGTCACTGCTGGGCGGGTCCTCTTAAGAGTGGGCGGGGTTTCTCTATTTTCTCTCCTTTAAGCGGGCCTGATACAGAGGCCTCCTGGGTCCTAAAAGACAGTGGAGGGGCACCTGGGTGGCTCAGTTGGTTAAGGCTGTGCCTTCAGCTCACGTCATGATCCCAGGATCCTGGGATCGAGCCCCACATCGGGTTCCCTGCTTCTCCCTCTCCCTCTGTCTGCCACTCCCCCTGCTCGGGCTCTCTCTCTCTCTCAAATAAAGAAGTTAAATAAATCTTAAAAAAAAAAAAGAAAAGACAGTGGAGCTAGGAGCAGCCTGAGTGCCTGGCTGTGGGCAGTCTCCTGCTGTTGAAGGTTGCCCACTTGACATTTTATGGAAGCCAAAGTAAATGTCTGTTGTGTTAGGCTGCTGAGATATCGGGGCTTATTTGTTATAGCAGCTTTAGCACTATTAGTCTAATCCAAGGATCATGTAGCAAGGAGGCCAAAGAGCTAGGATTTGAACCTCTGTATGTCCAACTGCCTGGAGGGTGACCAGTCTGTAAAGAGAGGGGGGCCTGCTCTTATCCTGTCTCATGGGAGAATAAGAATGCTGGCAAATATTTATTGAGTGTTTCTATATGCCAGGAGCTGGGCTAATAACCATGGTGGATTAAATTATTTAACAATCACAAGTCTGGGCGGTGGGTGCTACTATGATCACCCCATCTTACAGAAAGGGATATGGATGAGCTAACTAATTTGGATTTGAACTCAGGCTGTCAGGCTTCAGGTCCCATGCTCTTGTGCACAGTGTCCTCTGAGGCTCCTGAAGGTAAACCCAAGCAGAGAGCAACTCAAAATGAGACAGTTCTCATGTCACAACAGGGAGGAAATGGGTTCTCAATCGCTGGGGGTAGAGAAGCGGAGAACTGGATGCCCATCTGTTGGGGAATCGGCAGCGGGGGTTGAGGTTGGACCAAGAGACATCAGCCAGGCCTTTCTTACTCTCACTCTGGGAGTCTAAGATTCTCTGTCCCCATGCCCAGGTCCCCTCACTCAGGTCACTGCACCCATGCTGTGCTCTTAGCCCAGGCAAACCCCAAGGGTATCCTTAACCAAGCCCTGGCCTGGAAGGATTCCATCGAACACATGATCGTTGCTGCCTCGGTGGGTCACCGCTCTGGGTCCGTCTTATTATGAAAAGCCATGTCACAAAAGCAGCCATAAGACAAATGCATTATTTCAGGTACTGAGTGGGGACGAGGGGCCTGCTCCACTTTGATTCTTTGTAGAGGGAGGGGCTGGAGCCTCATGGCCCTAGTCTACATGGCTGAGCCGGCATCAGGTACCGCCCAACCCCCTTTTCCCACCTCCAGGCTTCTCCCTCCGAGGCCTTCTTATCCACATCTTAAGACCACATCTGACCCACACCTTGCCTTGCTCAGGCATTTTCAGTGGCTTCTTGAGTCAGCCTGTGGTGCTTTTTCCTGCTCAGCATGAATTTTGCTTTCCTCAGGGAATGGCCCTTCTCTCAGGCCACATGGTTCAGTAGAATGTCTCCACCCAGCCTTTAGGGGCAGGCTGGACCCAGGCCTGGCTGGCCAGCAGGTCCATCCCGTCCGCCAGATCACTATGACTGGTTCAGAGATGAACCTGTGACCAAAGGTGACCCACTGGGATCTAGACCTAGGACTTGGGCTGCAGGTATTGAGAAAGAGATGCCTCCTGACTCTTGGGATGCAAAGCCGGAGGACAAGGTCTGGAGCTGCGGGGGGCCGGCTTTGTCACCATGCGGGGAGAGCCTGCCCGAGAATGAAGCATCAGAGAAGAAAAGCAGAGCTGTAAGGTGGAGGGATTTCTGATGACTCTGGGCACCTGGATCCAGGCATGACTAAAGCCAATTATACTCCTGACCATTTGTTTCATGCATTGATACATTTCTTTTTTTGGCTTAAGCCACTTTGAGTTGAGTTTATGTTACTTGCAACCTAAAGATTCCAGACAAGTATATCTACTTGGGCTTGGGCACTGGCATGGGGCGAGTAGGCTAGAGCAATGCATCAGGTAGAAGATATGAACCTACGAATTAGGAAGGCAGACAAAATAAGGACTCAGATAAATAGAAGGCCAGAAAGGCAATGTCAGTGCTTCAGCATTTTCAAGGAGGGCATGGCAGTGGGGATCATGGTGGCTTCCTGGAGGAGGTGACACACAAATGGGCTCTGAAGGGGATTGACAATCCAGCAAGAAACCCAAGAGCTCCTTGACAGCAAGCTCCATGCCTTAATCACCTTGGTATCCCTAGCACTTAGCCAGGGTGTGACAAATGCTAGGTGAATAATTCTTTGTGTTCAGCAAGTTGTAACTTTTCATGTCTTGGCTTTCTTGAACATGACCCTGTAGGCATATAGTTATTTTCCCAGGGGCTTGTGTGAGGGATCATTAGCCCCATTTTAATGATGCAGAGACCGATGGCCAGAAGAAAACAGTGATTTGCTCAAAATCACAGAAAGTCAGTGGCAGGGTTGGGCTAGAGGTCAGGGCCTCTGCACGGTGGGGTGTGCTCTCCCTCTCACAGCCCAGCTCCAACACAGCGGCGGGGGGGCATGGCTGGGAGTGACACTGGGGGGGCGGGGACAGAGAGGCTAGAGGTACTGTGAGAGAGGAAAGTGACATAACTGCTAACACTAAGGATCCCAGAGGTGTGCCAAGAGCCTTGGAGAAATTAACTTATCTAAGCCTCACAACACCCTATGACACGGGGACTGTTATTTACCCCAACTTACAGATGAGAAAACTGAGGCCCAGAGCAGTCATGTCACTTGATCAAGATCATCCAATAAATGTCAGAGCTGGGATTCAAACCCAGGCATTATCACTCCAGTGTCCAAAAGCCTAACCACTCTGTTTCATTGTTCCTAAATTGACATTGTACAAACTATCACTCATTTTCTCAATATGCCAATGCTTCACATTGGGGGTGTCATCTTCATGGCACCCCCGTGTTACAGATAAGGACGCTGAGGCCTAGAGGGGTTAAGCAGCCTGCCCCAGGCCACTCAGCCGGTAAAGGGCAGAGACAAGGACTGAACCCTGAACTTCCCTGCTCATCTCTTCTCCGCTCTTGGTCTCTGGCCCCACTGTCTTCAGCACCACAGGCGAGGACAGCACCCCGGCAGGCCTCGCACGCCTCGCACGACACCGTGCACCGTGCAAGGTTAGAGGAAGTGGGCAGAGGGGAGGCAGCCCGGAGGGGGATGGAGGGGCTGCTGCAGAACTGGAACCCAGGCCCCCCTCCCAGGGGGCTGGAAAGGTATGAGTGGATATACTGCCATTTATTTAACCAAATCCCTACTGGGTCGTGTCCAACTTTTTCCTACTGTAAACTGCGAGTTGCCTTGTACATAAGTCATTTTGCAATGTGCAGATGAGTCTGTATGCTCAGTTCTAGAAATGGGTGCCCAGGTTAAAGGGTGAATGCGTTTGGGATTTCTGTAGAATGTTCGGTGTCCCCCAGAGGGCACTGCCACCGGCCCTCCCCCAGCCATGTAGGAGAGAGCTGCTTCTTGGTGGAGCAAGCAGCTGTCACCAGCTCCCTCGCCCTCTCTGCACCTCCGGCTCACTTTGTTTAGTATGCTACTTTGAACCAGGGGTTGGGGGTGGGGGGAGATACGGATAGGTTTCTCACTTGCGTGTATTTGCATAAAGTAACTCTGGAATCAACACCAGACATTAATAAACGTACTGGACCTCCCTCAGCACCCACTCCCACTGGTCTGAGCCATCCTGGTCCCTCGGGTGCGGCAGTAGCTTCCTAACTGGTGTCCCCACCCAGCACAGCCCACTCGGATCCAATTGTTCCCCAGCTCAACACCCACCATCAACTCCCATTTCATTCCAAAATCCTTACAAGGGCCCTCAGTTTACCCTTTTGCTCTGTCTCCTCCCTCCTCCTGTTCCAGACACGCTGCTCTCCCTGCTGTTCCCCAAACACACCAGCTCCCGGTCTGGGGGCTGTTCTCTCTGCCTTTAGATGGCCACATGGCCCCTCTCCTCCAAGTTCTGCTCAACTGACACCATCTCAACTAGGGCTACTCTGCCGCACTCCCCTTATCCTGCTCTAGTGTCCCTAGGTAGAGGGCATCACTCTAACGTACTATATAATTTACTACCTGGCAAGATCTATCGTGACCCTCTCTTCCCCACTGGAACTTCAGCGCTAGGAGGGCAGGGATGTTGTCGGGCTGGTTTCGTTCACAAGGATCCCCCAGCAGTTAGTGCAGTGCCTGCACATTGTAGGCACTTCATCAGTATTTGGCGAATGAATGGATGCATGAATGCATGAACGCATCTCTGGGGAGAGCAGTGGGAACTGCGTGAACACAGGCAGGGCAGGAATGAAACTTTTCACTGCGTATGATCCTTTTAGGTCTAGGCAGTAAAAGGAACTAGGCACGGCTGGTGGTCCAGACAAAGCCAAAGGAAAATGCAAGGACAGATCATGCCCATCTACCCAGGCTCCACGGCCCAGGGCTGGGATCCCCCGAGAAGGTCCTGAGGAGGAGTGGCCCGGCTTGGTTGCCCTGGATTCCCACAGTGGACCAGCCCATGCTCGGGAAGGTGGGGGCCCTTGGGAGCCCCCTTGGCACCCCACCTTGAGCAGAGCCCTCTTTATGTCCCTAAGGCAGGTGCCCCAGTCTGGCTCTCTACTGTTGGCCACCTTCCCTAGAGGGGGTCTTTGACCCTCATTTGTTTACCCCAGTGCAGAAATGTGTTCACATGGGGGTCCTCCTATCTGCTGCCAGGGAGTGGGGGCACCCAGAGCTTGGCCCTTTGGCCCCAGAAAGAGGCCTGCGAGGTGCTTGGCAGAACACTGACCCCTTCTGCTGGTCCCAGGGAGCTCTGGGCAGCCCCCTACCTTCCATTCTCTTCAGTTTTCCAATCTATGAAATGAGCTATTTAGTGGTTCTTATCTCTTCATGGGTCACCGAAGGCTCAGTACCCTCTCCTCTGAAAAAGCTCCCAGTCACCCCATGCACACTTTTACACGCAACACTGGGGGGGGGGGGTCAGGTCCCCAGGGAGCCCTCACGAGGTTCCAGATAAGGCCTCTCCCTCCCCTTGGTCCTTCAACACAAACAGAGACTCCAGCAAACATCCTGTTCTGTTCAAAAGGAAGAGAAGGATATTCTCCAATCACTTCCTTGTTTCCCCTCCTGGTGCCAATTCCAGCTCCGCCCCTTCTTGCTGTGTGACCTTGGGCAGGCTGTGCCACTTGCCGAAGCCTCAGTTTGCCCATCAGTAAAAGGGGACTGACAATGCCCATCTAATGTGGGCCTCTGTAAGAATTAAGCCGGCATTGGCTGGACGGAGGGGTCTGGGACCATGGTTCTGTCGTGGATTGGCAGTGACACTGTACCGTCTTGGGTAAGGCTGCACTCTGACTGCACCTTGGTTTTCTACGCTGGAAATGGCGGCTGTCTGGGCTCGGCTAAATCTCACCCCCTGAACATGCTTGAGCCAGAAGGGACTTTGGAGACCATCTGACCCAGTTCCCACATTTCCCAGGTGGGAAGACTGAGAGGAAGAGCTGAAGATTTCCTAAGATCAAGCAGCCGAAACTGCAAACGACCTTCTCGCCGCTGCCCCACTAGGGGCAGCCTGGGGTTCCCCTTGCTGCGAGGCTCTGCCTCAGCCTACCCTCCAGCTGGCGCAGTCTGCCCCTTCCCTGGGGCACATCCTTGGTGGTTATTAATAGCCTGTGACGCTATTCGCCTGCAGCTGGTGCCCAGAGCTGGAACGGGCTCTCTGCCTCTTTTCGCCCTCCCCAGCCAGACCCTGTGGGGGAAGTAGCAGTCCCGGGTCTCACCCCTCCCCAGCTGCCTGAGGGCCCAGCCCCTGTGGCAGCCCCTGTGGGTGTGGGAGGAGGCAGGAGCCTTGTTGCCTGGGTGAGGCGGGCGGCCCGGCACCCAGGCCGCTCAACAGGAGTGGAGGGCTGAGAGCACAGAGGTGGCCTGCCACTCGCTGACTGGCCCATGGGTGGTGGCTTGGTGACCACCAGTGGACAGGTGGCGACCACTGGAGAGACAGAGGCTCCCTGAAGAAATGAGCCCTTCCCTAGCTACAGCCCTCATCTCTTCCCAAGCCCCTACAGATGGGGGGGAAGGAGGATGGAGCCCACATTAAGGCATTCCTGGCTAATTTCTAGCCATGAAGCTCTGGGTAAGTCACTTACTCTCTCTGTGCCTCCATTCCATCAGTAAAATGGGGATAATACGCAGGTTAAAAAGTTATTAATAATAGTTAACATTTATGAACCACGTAAAGTACAGAGTTCTTTATGTATATATAGAGACTCGTTTAAACCTCATGACACTCTTGGGAGAAGCTATTATTATTCCCATTATGTCCCTTAAAGCTCAGGAAACGGAAACTCAGAGAACGAAAGATTAGCTGACATGCTTGGTGTCACACAGCTAAGAAGTGGCTTAGAGCTATCTGTCTGGCTCCAGAACGTTCAGTAAATATTTGTTGAGCCTCTACTACGTGTTTGGCACTGTTCTTGTATCTGGAATACATTCATGAACCAAACAAACGGACCTGCCCTCAAGGAGCTTCTATCCTAGTTTGGAGGCCGATAATCGTGAAGGCAGCTAAGAGATGCAGGTCAGAGAGTATGAAGTCCTAGAGGGGAAAACAAAGCAGGGAAAGGTGAGGAAATGCTAGGGATGAGGGGTGAGATCATAGACGGGTGGGTGGTCAGGAAAGGCCCCATGGAGAAGGCTCCAGGCATGTGGATATGGTGGTGGAAGAGCTTTCGTGGCAGAGGCTCCGGGAACAGTGAGGAGGCCACAGCAAGGACCTGGCTTTCACTCGGTGACACGCACACCAAACCCCCAACCTGAGCAAACCCTTCCTGAAGCCAACCTGTGTGCCAGGCTCTGGGAGGTGAAGAGACAGCACGAACCTGACCTAGCTTACCCTTAAGAGATTTGGAGTGCAGCCCCCCACAGCAATTCCACCACTGCCCTAGGCATGTGGCTGTGGAGGAAGGGGGTGAGGGAAGCCTTAGAAGCTTCTGGAAAAGTTCCGTGGGCCTGCACTGCAGATTCCTCTGTGTTGCAGGGCTCGCCTGTCACGGCCCCATGTGAGCGGAGGTGTGGGAGCAGGAAAGCTGGGTGATATGTCCAGAATTGCAGCCAGAGCCCAGGTTAGGTTCTGTTGGGTCCTTCTGGCCGGCGTTGCCCTGTGAACTGTGTGTGAATGGTGGAAAAGTGGGCAGAATGTTCTCTGAAACCCAGATATGGAAGCTCGAGTAAAGACCTTCACCTCTGAGTCTCTCTCTCTCTTTTTTTTTAGCCTGGAAAAGTGGGACTCCCATTCCCTTTCTGCTCAGGACTTGTGGGGACTAACATTAACAGCAAACCTTTAGTGGGGTACTCAGTGCCATTCACAGCACTTCACAAATATTCATTCATTTAATCCTCAGAATGACTCCATAAGGCAGGTACTAGCACCATCCTTTTTTGTAGATGAGAGATCCGAGGCACAGAGAGGTTAAGCACCTTGCCCAAAGTCACACAGCAGGGTCTAGAGGTCAAGCTTTTTGCCACTAAAATATGTTAACTGGGGGCCTCGCTGCCCCTCCTGGAGACAAGTTGGGGTCAGGGCCGGCAGACGGGAAGATCACCCTCCAGGGCAGTGGGCCCTGGCTAGGGAAAGGGAAGTCTTCCTGCTATGATGGGGGCTGAGGTGGAGGGGTGCCGGGGTGGGATTTGTGCAGCCTCTCTGGGGCCTGACCAGGAGGAGGAGGAGGAGGCTCGGTCCTGTCCAGCCTCCACCCGGTCCCTCAGGGCCATCCTAACAACCAGAGGCAGTTGGAACATTCTGTGGCTAGAGTCGCAGGGGAGGAGAGCTGGTGCAGCGGGGAATCACTGTGGCTTCCTCCCGCCCGGACCAGCTCATTTGCATACCCGACCAGCTCATTTGCATACCCCGCAGGGTGTGGCAGAAGTGACAGAGCAAACACTAAAGTAGCAGGCACTGCTGAAGTGCTTCACTTGTAACAGTCCTCGCCATAACTCTAGACGGTAGGGGCTATTATCACCCCCATAACTGCATCAGAAGAAACTGAGGCACAGGACAACTGCCTCGTCCAAGGTCACATAGCTAGGGACCGACCGGTACAGGTGGGATCCGAACCCAGGGAGTTCAATGCCGGTTTCACTTTGGTGGCTCACAGCGGTGGGCAGTCAGAATCCTCCCTCTGGGTTAATGTAGTGTTGTTCTCAGCACTAAATGAGAAAGCAGTGCCCAGTGTCCGGCACGGAGCACTTGACATTGAAAAATGTTCCACTGCTTCCTCCCAACCCTGATATTCCGTGGCTCCCCAAGTAGGGGCTGAGCTGGGCATCTGGACCTGTTCTCTCTCCAGACTGAAGCGGAACTATGGCAGGGAGAGAGGAGGGGCTCTAACTGGACCCTTCAGGCCTACTGCTGTTGCTTTCTGTGGCCAGAAAGGGGGCTGAGGGGAGCAGGGGAGGGAGTGGGTGGTTTGGGTAAGACTCGGGATCTGTTGGAGTTGCTGCTCCTGGCTCTGGCCTGATGCCCAACCGCCTGGGGAACTCACTCAGCAGACACAGGCAGGTGCCTCACCTAGAAAGCAGAGGTGGGAAGGAGGGCCTCAGCTACAGAACTCTGGCTAAGCTGCCCTGGATCCCACCCCGAGACCCACAGCACCAGGTTCTGGAAGGGCCTTCTCAGGCTCTAACCCCACCCCACCCCACCCATAGCAGGGTCACACTTCACGCTCTTAAGCACCACACAGTACGGGCTCTCCCAACACTCTCTTCCCCTTTCATGGGGACAGCAGAAGCCCTGTGGTCTCCCCAGACTGGCTATGGGGAAACTGAGGTGGCGTTACCACCAAGGCTTAGTGGCCTGCTTGCCAATGCCCCTTTTAGTAAGAGCCAATAGTTAATTGAGCACTTTTTATGTGCCAGACTCTTTCCTAAGCCCTATTCATGCTTTAGCTCACTGAATCCCCCGATGACCTTGAGGTAGGTATTATCTTTGTTTTCCACAGAAGTAAACTGAAGCACATCGAGGATAAGTAACTTACTCGAGGTCACACGGCAGCTAAGTGGGAAACCCTGGCAGAGTCCAGAGCCTGGGATCTCAAGCATGGTGCTCTGCTATGTCCTTTGACCTCGGGCTGCTATAGATATTCATCCAGGAGGATGGTACATTCCCTTCCAGGGCCATGCCCAGTGGCTGGGGCCCAGTGCTGGCCCCTGGCCCCCGGCCCAGCCACTTGGCAACACCCATTGGTTTCATTAATGTTTAGGGAATGTCAATAGTTTTGAGTGACTCCTGCATCTAGGCTCCTAACTCTCCTGCCTGATCAAAACCTAGAGCGCCTTGAACTCAGTCCTAGAAAGTTAGACCAAGGAGGAAGCTTATAGCAGAGAGAAACTCAAGTCCAATTCCTCTCTGGACACATGGGTAAACTGAGGTCCAGGCAGCAGCCCTCCCCCAAGAGTCCTCAGCAGTGCCTGGGCCTAGGGCCTTGGACTTTTGCTCCTGAGCAAACAGGACAATTAAAAAGGTTTTTGTAGCTGAGTCCTTCTAGCACAATGAGGGGTCACACGCCGGAGCCCAGAGTAAAGGTGGGGCCAGGCTGGGATGTTCTGGCCACAGGGATTCGGGTTTACTTTCCCACTTAGCCCCGGAGGGATACTGCTCTGTGCCTGTCCTAACTTGGCCATGGTGGAGGCAAGGAACACCCACGTGTGCAAAACACAGACAGACGAAGGTCACCTGCTGAGCAAACATTTTCTGGCCTCTACCCTGGGCTTGCAAAGCCAGATGCCTGCAGGAGGGGCCAGCAGGTCACGTAAATGAGTGAGCAGGCCAGAGGAAGCCCCAGGTGGGCTGGAGGGCAAGTGCCCTTAAAGGAGGTGATTCTTCGGCTTTGGCCTAGGGATGCCACGTCATCTGATTCAAGAATATCCAAAAATCAGAACTCGTCTATGAAATCGTATGTTGTTTTCAACACTGGCAACAAATGCAAACACAAGAAAACGCTATTTGGATCACCAGAATGCGTCTGGAAGCTGTATTTTACCACAGGTGCTGTACAATGGGCTGGCCTCTAGGACGGACAAAGCCACCGCAGCGTGGACAAGACAGACCTGGGGTTCTGTGTCCTGGAGCCTAGGGTCTAGATGCGGAGACAAGGTCTCCCAGCACATGAGGACATGTGCTATCTCCAAGCCGCCAACCATCAGCCAGTCCAACTCAGCTCTGCACTCTGGGTCAGGCCAGTTCAGGTCAAAAGGGAAGTTGGAGGCAGAAGGCTGCTCCTGAGCCATCCTATGGCCGGGCTTCTCAGGTTGAGGGACCAGCCAGCTCCAAAGGAGGGAGGGAGTCAGAGGGCACAGAGGAGAGGAGCCCAAAGTAGAAGATGGTGAGTGAGGAGCGAGCTGATGGCTGAGAGGCCCGGGTTAGGGCCACGCCACAGAGGGTTTGGACTTGTGCTTTATTCCAGACTTAGTGGGGAGCCACTGCAGGTTAATGAGGAGGGGAGATCTTACTTCCGGTCCGCCTCTGGTCTTCTGATGGTTTTCCCTAGTCACAGTGACTCAAATCTCTGGATTTGGCCTCTCACTCCACTCCCTTGCCTGTGGGTCATATGATAAGGCCCTGGGCTCCTGGGAACCCAATGGAAATGAACTCCTTCAGAGAGGGAGAGGACACACCTGGGTGCTCCTCGTGGCCCAACTGTGATCTACATACTGCAGAGTGACTGGCTCACTCTCTGTCATTTTCTCTGGGAGATGCCACATGCTTGTCCAAGGTCACCCAGTCTTCAGAGCAGCGGGGCTGAGGGTGGCTGCCTCAGCCGTCCTTGAATTTGCAGGAGGGGCTGCCAGAGGTCTGGCCGGAAGCACCCCCAACCTCTTCTCCTTGGTCACATCCTCTCCCATGGGTCAATGCCAGCAGAAGGTGGGGTGGGGGCACCTGGTATTGGGAATGCGGGAGTAGAGGGATCAGCCACCCAGGCTCGGGGCCCCCAAGTCTAGAGCAAGAGGAGGACCAGGTGCTTCAGGTGTGGGGTCAGGACTGGTCAGCTGGACCTGACCAGGCCTACCTCCACTGGCCCAACCGCGAGTGGCCTGGGCAAACTGAGAGCAGCCCAGCGTCTTCCGACCCGGAGAGATCAAGAAAGGGGATCTGGATGATGTGGGGAAAAAAAGCCCTTGACTCCAGTGCCTGGCACATCACAGACACTAACTAAAGGTTTGTTAAATAAATAAACGAACAAAGGAACTCCCAGTGGGGCTACCTGTACCAAGTCCTGCCTTCCTCAGCGTCACTGCTTGCCTGCAGAGGGCTCAGAGAGAAGAGACTGGGGGAACCCCAGCACCCCAGAGTGTTCCCTCAGCACAGTCCAGCCCCTTCTAGGGATCTCTGATCCAGAACTTCAGGGTACAACATCCCCTGGGTGCTCGTCTTCCCATGAGCTGCGGGGCCTGGGGTTCGGGACCTCACTGAGGGCCGGCCTGGGTCACTGCTGTGTAGAGCCTGGAAAGCTAAAGCAAGGACCTAGAATGGTCCCTTGGTTGTCCAGGACACACGGATCCAACCTGAGGTTTGGCCCTGGGTATTATGGAGATCAGGAGGAGAAGGGAAGGTCTTGGGATTGCTGGCCCCAGGGCACATGGGGACAGAAAGGTGCCCTGACCTGAAATGGCTTCTTTGTCCAGACTACCTCTCCTCCCCAGAAATCACTGCCTCACTTTGAAAAGAGCTTGCCGCCTCCTGCAAAACATACGAAGTATGACTTGGGGGAAGCCCCTCCCTGTGGCCTGGGGTGGGGGGGGCAATGGAATCGCAGAGAAAATATAGGATTCCCACCCATTCTCTCAAACACACCCCTTCCCTGCCCTCTCACAGACAAAGACACACACCCAAAACCTCAGCCATCACCCTAGGGCCACATGCCACAGACCCCCTAACCTGTGGACATCCCCAAATCTTCCCTTCCCAGGGGGGACTTCACTTGAGAACTCAGCCTGGCCTGGGGGGGAGGGGTAAATATACTCCAAGGACTGAGAGTCCAACAGCTCCGGGCTCACAGTTTTTGGAGGGACAGGGGGAGGCTCTCCACCCTCTTCCCCCCTCTCTATGGCACAAGGGGCTCTACCACTACTCCCCCGTGGGGCCCGGGAGCAGCGCCCAAACCCCAGGGCTAGGGTGTGGGGTGGGGGAAGGGAGAGGAGGAGGGGGCGGCTCCTCCGAGCGAGACACAAAGAGACGTCCTTCAGCCTCGGCTCCATGGCGACGCTGGGGAGGGGGCAGTGTGCACCCAATACTTCCTTCTCCACCTGCAGGGTTAGGGACCTCGGTGGCCACTCACCTGGGCCCGGCTTACCTGGGCTGGGGCCGCGGGGACGCCGCGGCAGGGGGCCTGGGCGCCGTCTCGGTTTCCGTCAGCCCGGCCCGGGGGGGGCTCAGGGCGCCACAAACATAAGCTGGGATGCGAAGGGCGCCGCGAGGGGCTCAGTCGCCCGGGTCCTGGAGCTTTGAGGGGGGCCCCGAGGCTTCTTGCTGGTGAGGGATAGCTCTCGCGCTGTCCTCAGTTCCCTAGATTTGGGGTTCCTGTGTACCGGAATTAGGGGGTCTAGGAACCCCCTGATCTAGGGGCGTTCTGAGCTGGGTCTTCGTGTCTTGAGGTGTGGAGTTGTAATGACCAGGTTCTTGACGGGGGGGGGTGTCCCAGCAATCCCGGACGGGGGGGGTCACTGCGTTCTAGGTCTTGGGGGGGCCCAGATTGAAGAGGGGGAGTCTTAGCCGTACCGTAGGGAGGTCACTGTCTTCTGAATACGGAGGAAGTCTCCGCTTTCCCCAGCAGGGGAGTCGCTCTCTGTTGGATCTGGAGGGGTCTCCCGCTTTCTTGGGGGTCTCTGGGTCCTGGATGTGGTGGGGGGATCCCCGCGCTCCCAGGCTGCGGGGGCTTGCTGAGTCCCGGCCACCGGCAGGAACTGGGAGGAAGCCCCTCAGCCGCTGGGGGGCTCCGTTGCCGCCGCTACGAGCAGCCCGGCCCTGCGGTCCCGGACCCCGGCCTGGTCCGGGCTCTGGCTGCGGCTCCGGCTCCGGCTCGCGATCCGCCCGGTGCTCGGGCCCCGGCCCCGGCGCCCGCCCGGGCAGCGCTCCATCGCTGCATCGCGGCTCCGCCCTCTGGCCCGCGCGCACCTGCCCGCCTGGCCCGCGGCTCCGCCCTCCGGCTCGCGCGCCGCCGCCCGCCCCTTTGTCCGCCCCGCTTGGCGCGCGCTCTCGCGCACGCGCACTCCCCTCGGCGCGCGCTCGCCCTCCCGCCGCGCCCTCTCGCCGCGCGCCGCGGGGCGCAGATTCTCCCCGCGCCGAAGGAGCGGCGCGCGGCGCCCCCACCCCGCCTTCCGGCCGCGCTGGGTCCTAGCGCCCGTGGGCTCCCTTCCATCTTCCCACCCCCGTCTTTTCTAGGTCAGAGCCCACGAGGGGAAGAGAACGAGGTTAGAGAGGACTCGGGGGAGTCTGAGAGGGTCACCTGGTCCAGCCTCCTGGCCCCTGCGGGATCAGACTGCCCCAGACTGTCCCAGTCTGTTCTTGTGGGGTGGAGCATGTGTCTGTTTCAAGGAGGGAAACAGCCAAGCTCTGTTCTGCAATCCCGTTTGCATTCATTCATCCGTCAGTCTGTCCTGTCTGTCCGCTCATCCATCCATCCAGAGCGAGACTTCGGAGAACTACCAGTCTACTCAGGGAAGAGGTCGTGAACTGGGGCCTTGGGGGCCGCGCGCGACCAGACTAGGTCGTTTTTCGTGACCCCCGCTGTGAACAGTGACTAGTCGTGGGATGCAGCTGATCTGCACAGTGCTCACCAGAGAGAAGAGAAGAAAGGGGATTCCGACCAGAGAGAGCAGCGTGTGCAAAGGCACGACCTGGGTGTTAGAAAGGAGCATTGTCGGATGCTGATGTTTGGCGGCCTGGAAGGAAGCAGGGGACATGAGGGTGGAGATGAGATGGAGACCACCCATCCTCCCAGGCCCTATTGCCCCTCTTTCTCAGACTCCTCCATGCAGCCCCAGCCACACTGTTTCATTAAAGAAAAAGCCCCCAACACACCCGACATCGTCCCTATTTCTTCTTTGTTCAGGCTGTTTTCTCCACCTAGCATACCCTTCCCCACCACTCTGACTGTGTCTAGATCATTTTGAACAAGGGATGGCAGACTCATGTATCTATAGATCACACAAATTAGTGACTAGGGTCAGGCCTCAGGTGACAGGAAGTGGTGAGATGAGGCAAACTGGAGCATCATGGGCCTGTCCCGATGATCTTTGAAAGATGATCTTTCAAGAGAAGCAGGAAATCCATATTCTAACAGAGCGTCTTCCAATTTTTCCATATTTGAAACCAATCCCCAAGTTTGGAAATAGTGAATGGACCAAATGAAATGTGCTTTGGGCCAAATCTAGACCATGGGCGATTATTTTGGGAACTCTGCTTCTGAGAATGTTGCCTAAGTTCCCAGCTTTTCTCCCTCCTGCTTCTGTCTAGACGGTTTTGTTCTAGAATCCAAGTATTGTGGGACCATCAGCTCTGTGAAGCACTAAGTGGATTCGGTTGCTCCTCTGCATAACATTGCCGAGGACGCCCTGTTACCTCCAGGGCCAGAAATCTAACTTCCCTATCCTGGTGTTCAGACCCCGTAGCCTTTGGGGCCTCTACCCTTCCCTAGTGAGGTCCCCTCTGCTCCATTAAGCCTTGACCTTAGCCAGCGTTCCTAGAATATGTGCTTTCTCAGACCTCCGTGCCTTCTACACTTGGTTTCCTTTGGGTAGAACACCTTTCCCCTCTTCTTTGTTCTCCATACAAGTTATCCCCGCCCCTCCCCACTCCAGGTTCTCTTCTTTGTCTGCCTTTCCTCTCTCCCCCCTCCATGTCCTGCCGATGGTCCAGAGTTTCAAATTTCACCCTTTGTTCTATACCTCTCCCAGTAAGGCCTTATTGCCCCAAACAGACTAATGGAGGGGTTTAAGTTATGGGGCAGGCAGAAGCAGGAGCTGGAGAGGGAGAAAGAGGGAAGGAAATGTCTTCCTGTGTCAAGTAACCGAGTCCCAGAACATTCGAATTTAGAGTGCGTTGTCCTCTTGTTACAGACGAGAAAACTGAGGCCTAGAGAGGGACAGGAGCAGAAGCTGGCCTTGAAATGCTCCCAGCCATGGTGATCAAAGGTTATCAAGGCCACCTTCTGCAGAAGTCTTCCCTCATTCCTGGCCTGGGGATTTGATTACCCACAACGCAATTAGAAAATGTTTGCCAAAATGAATTGTGGGTATTCAAGTCTGCCCCTCTGCAGGGTGAGATGTCCTGGTCCCCAAAGGGGGCACACTCTTCTCAGGGGACACATCCAGGGACCCCTTAATGTTTAAGCTGTGGCTGCTGCCAGGGCACTTTGGGCTCCGTGTGTTTGGAACTAGCAGGCAAGAAGAGGAGTCACTTCCTGGCAGTAATAATTGACCCTAATCCGTTACTAGAAGTTACTAGAGAAGTACCCTATGATTAGTTACTAGAAGAAGGCAGGGCTGCTTTTACAAAGTGGGAGCAGGAAGAAATACAGGTGGAAGTCAGTAATCCATTGGAGTGATCCATCGGTTATGATAACCAAGAGTTTAGACCCCTCAGGACTGAAGGGTTGGGTCACACCCCTGGGTGATCCATGGAGACCCGCCAAGTTGAGAGTGTGGATAATTAAGAATGGGTAGTGAAGGGGGAAAGGACCGGTACCAGTCCTGGCCCTGAGATCAAGTACAACGAGGGGGAGGGGCTGTAGTTCATTTCACCAACCACCCCCTTCACAGTTTCCATTTAGAAGGAGAGACTCCCGCGGAGCTGTGTGGCCCGAGGGGTGGGATGTGGCAGTCATGAAAACGCACCATCTAGATCTCTGACCGCCCAGGGCAGCAGCAGTGGTGGCTCTCCAGAGCTCACAGAGAAGGCTGGCTCCACTTTGCTTCCTTCTAGCTGATCCCAGTCAGTGACTGAGTGCCTCGAAGACACTAAAGCGCCCAGTTCCTTAGAGACACAGAGCTTCCCTGATGGACAGCTGGGGATCAAGGACTTCCCATTGGCTTCATCAAAACTTTCTTAACATTCTTTTTTTTTTTTAAAGATTTTATTTATTTATTTGAGAGAGAGAGAGAATGAGAGAGAAAGCACATGAGAGGGGGGAGGGTCAGAGGGAGAAGCAGACTCCCTGCCGAGCAGGGAGCCCGATGCGGGACTCGATCCAGGCACTCCAGGATCATGACCTGAGCCGAAGGCAGTTGCTTAACCAACTGAGCCACCCAGGTGCCCCACTTTCTTAACATTCTTATCCCACCTTCCTTCCTTTGTTTCCTCTTCCAAGCATTGATCTATTGAGGCTGATGGTTTGCCCGGCCTCCCCTGGCTCCCTTCTGATTTTCCTGCCCAAGCGTTTTCCCCAGTAAGATAGCTGCTTGCAGCGTCTGACCCCATCCTTGGCCCACTTCTTGGAGGAGTGAACCTTCACAATATATCTGAAGAGAGGAACTAAAACAGCTATTCATAACGCTGCATTCCTTTTTCCTTGACACCTGGGGATAATCCACTCTTGATAGCTCAAACTTTTGTATCCAAAGCAATGCTGCCCTTCCAGAGAGGGTCTTAATGGGTGTGATCTGGATAGCAGAACACAAAGATAAAACGTAGCTCTGATTTCCATAACAACACAGAAGAAACATCAGAAAACAGATGTCCATTTAGGTTTCCTCAGCCTGGGACCCACAGCCTCTCTGATGCTGGTGTGGACTCACACTTGCAGGCAGTCAAGTTTGCCACTCCGTGCTCAAGGAAGCTTGTGGGGCCAGGAATCCATTCCAGGACCTCCCTTTGGCTGCATCTTGTGTTCACTAATGTGTCAGAAGTTTCTGCTACTGTTGTGGGGGTTGGGGAAGGAATCAAAACAGAGTCCCTGTCCTCTAGAATATATACGTTTCAAACTATATGAGTTTGGGTGACTACTAGTTGTACTGAAATTGAGGTGTCGGCCATATTGGTAGTCCCTATGCTGGGGAAAAATGATGGCATTTGTGGGGATTTCCCCAGTGTGGTCTATGTTCTGTGATGCTCCTTATTGCTCACATTCCCAGTCATGACAAAGAGAAGGCATTCCTGGCTTGTTGGTCCGCATTACGGTAGTGCAGGAAGCACCCTCTGCCCAGATGGCCACCATCATGCCCGGGCCATCAGCATGGCCAGAGATCCTGGTGGCATTGGTGACTGAGTAGTTCAGAGAGCAGATCAGGTTTAGGAAGTTGAAGACCGTGACGACATTCTGAGCAAAGGTTATGGAAGCTCTTCACAGCCAGGAACAGGAGCATCCAGTGACCCTGGGAGACACAGGTCAAGCTATTGCCAATAACAAAAACCAACAGTTCCACCAGAACGCAAGATGGATCAGAAGGAAGACGGCAGGACAGCCCAGGATGGACAGCAGCTGGAGGTGATGGATCTTTAAATCTCTCATTACCTTTATGGAGAATATATTCTGAAGTGAGAAACACAGTGTTCCAGCAAGAGTCCTGATGAGTCCCCACCTCCCGTGTCAAAATACAACACTGCGACCGCAACCAGCAGGATGCCACTGATGATGGGAAGTACAGTATAATGGCAGTGCAGAGAGGAAAGAACCCGCTTCTTTATGACATTGCTGAACTGCTGAGTTGTACTTGGAGCGGCTTTGAAGGGAATTCTGCTCCTTGTAGCTGAAAGCTTGCCAACGGATAGGAGAAGAATATCTCTAAAATCATGAGAGTGGTTGCTCCTGGAGATGGAATCTAGGAAATGGGCCCGGGGTCAGGGTAGATAATGGGAATTCATTTTTCTGTGTCATGCTTTTTTTTTTCTTTTTCTTTTTTATTAAAAACATCTGATACGGGGGGCGCCTGGGTGGCCCAGTCGGTCGAGCATCTGACTCCTGGTTTCGGCTCAGGTCATGATATCATGGGTCGTGGGATTGAGTCCAGCTTTGGGCTCTGTGCTCAGCGGGGAGTCAGCTTGAAGATTCTCTCCCTCTGCCCCTCCCCCCACTTGCATGTGCTCTCTCTCCAATGAATAAATACATCTTTTAAAAAAATATCTGACACAAATATGACAAAATGGTAACATTGATTCTAGCTGTAGATACGCACAGGCTTACACTTTTCTGTATTTTCTTTTACAATTTTCAAAATAACAATTATTCAGTGGAAGCCTTTTTATTTTTTCAATTTTATTTATTTTTTAAAGATTTTTATCTATTCGAGAGAGATCGAGAGAGAGAAGGAGAACACTCCCTCTCCCACTCCCCCTGCTCGTGCTCTCTCTCGCTGTGTCTCTCTCCGTCAAATAAATAAATAAAATCTTAAAAAAAAAAAAAGAAAAAGAAACAATCAGGGTGACCAGGGGGCTGGTAGACACTGATCGGTGGGCGCTGGGTCATGAGCCGACTCCTAGAGCCCAACAAGTGAGCCCCTCCTCCCCTCCCCGAGAACCCCCTAATGCATAGGGAAGGATATGTCAAGGAATACGGGTCCCCAAGGGAAAATTGGGGTAATGTTGCTAAAAGATGGGGGGAGAGTTGATGCTGGTTAAGACAGTTGTACTCTACTTGGACTATGTGAGCGTCATGCCAACCCCAGGGCCCCGTGGTAAGTGGCTAGTCTTGGTGGCAGACACTGTCAGTCCCACACCCGGTCTTCCTGGGCCCCTCCCCCACTCCTACTTGCCAGCATCCTCATCACTTTTCCTGTGGGCCTTGTCTGATCCCGCCTGCTCTGCTCACATCCACAGCAGTACCTGCAGTAACTTGCTTGGCATTGCCTTCCTGGCCCGCTTCTCCACTCCCCTCCCTGAGATCACCTGCCAAATAAACAACTTACTTTCCAATCCCTGTCTCAGGGTCTGTTTCCGGGAAACCCAAACTAGGGCATCAGGAGATCCAGACCCCTGGGGATGTGTACTAGACAGCACTTGTTTCCTTCCAAATGCCTACGTTCCTGGAGATAGCTTTGGTGCTCCATCCCCGAGGAAAGAGTTGGGACTGAACCAGCTCTGGGTAGTCCTGAGTCTGTTGAGGATTCCAGAGGATGCTTCTTGCTCCCCTGCAATAAGCTTGGGGGTGGGGAGGTGAGGACCTATCAGATCCTCCCTCCACAACTTTGCAGAGAAACAGCCACATCCAGCCCCTAAGGAGAGCAGCAGGTATGAGTGCAGGGGGGTCAGGGAGCCGAACTACAGCCCAGTCCTGTGTCTCTCAGAGAGTACGAGGTGAGGTCATTTTAGATAATGCCTGGATCTGGCTTTAGAAAACACAGAATCACATACTGCAAAAGCTATTCTTTTTTCTTTTTTTTAAGATTTTATTTATTTAATTGAGAGAGAGAGAGAGCAAGCAGGGGGAGTGGGAGAGAGAGAAGCAGGCTTCCCACTGAGCAGGGAGCCTGATGTGGGGCTCGATCCCAGGACCCTGGGATCACGACCTGAGCTGGAGGCAGCTTAACCGACTGAGCCACCCAGGCCGCCCCACCCTGATTGTTTCTGAGATAGGTCTGTACCCCAAGCCAGGCCAATAGGAAATAACTCTCTTTCCACTGAACCAAAAGATACAGAGATATACCTCTGGAGTTAGTACTACCAGGGGGACCCTCTCAGAGGTTGAAGCCAAAACAGCAGACTGCAGAACCAAGAGATGATGAGTCAAAATCCTCATGCCATCATTTGAGCCCCTGGATCCCGCCATACCTGAAGACTCTGGACTTTTCGGGTATGTAACCCCCTAAAGTTTCTTTTGTGCTTGTCAGCTAGACTTGAGTCTCTGCCACTTACAACCCCAAGTTCTTTATACTATGTACAAATGTGGGTTTCTGAAGTGTTTAAAAATGCAGGGGTAAATGAACGATTCTGCCGTCTGTCCCCATACTCACTACTTCCTCAGCATCCCAGGTTGTGAAAGGGAATTCTCAGAGGGAGCTCAGACTGCCCAGGAGCAGGGGTTTCAGATCCTCGGAGTCTAGTTCCTGCTCCCCAAGGGCACTTGTTCTTGGGATCACTTAAGGAGCTGGGTGGGTTCATAGCTGAGCACGCAGGTGGGTTCCTGGGCTGCCACATGGGGTCCCTTTCCTTTTAAGCTTCAGGAACCTCTGGGTTCTAAGCCAAGGCATTCATTCATTCATTCATTCATTCATTCTCGATAATGGGCGCCTACCGGAAGGGGGCACCAGGATAAATAGTTGAGCTACACAGACGTCCTTGCCTTCAGGAGCTTCCAGCCTCGTGGGGGAGACACTGTTCTAATCACGCCAATAAATGTCAAATTCTGACCAAGATCAGACTACAAAGGAGAGACAAATGTCAGGGCTTTCTGGAGGAAGTGATGGCTGCACTGGTTTGGCAAGGGGTGAGCAGGGGCGGGTGAGCAGGGGCTATGCAGGGAAAGGGCCGTCTGGGCATTCAGCCTCCTTCTCCCCGCTTCCTGCTCACTCTTGGGTATCAACCCCCATCTCTCCCCTAGAGCCTGCTCAGCAACTCGGACACACTTCCTTCCTCCCACCTTGCAGAGCTTGTACCCCTCAACTCCAGGAAGTTCTGCTTTCTGTCTGACCTGCGTCCTGCCAGCACAGCACACCTCTTTGCTTTGGCCCCAGGGGAGGCGAAGCACAGCTGAGCACCTGCCCCCCAAACCATTTATTAGGCATCGAGGGTATGCCAGGTACTTCCACAAGGCTTGGCCTTCCCCCAGATGAGGAAACTGAGGCATGGGCTGTAGAGGTCCTGAACTAACAAGGCCAGCCTCTTCCATCCTTGGAGTGGGAACGGACACTGTGTTCTTATCCCTTTAGCCTCTCCCAGGCCAAGGGCTCTGCCCAGTAGGCGGCCTCCGTCCATTACTGGCCCTCCCAGAACCTGCCTGGGGAAGGGGTGTCCTTGACCCCTAGGCACGGGACCCTCTGGCCGCCCCATCCCTTCCTCCAGCCCCCAGCCCTCAGGGAACCTCTGTTCATCCCTGCCTGCTTATTTCACAAGCACAGATTTGTGCCAGGCCAAGTCCCAAGTATCGTACGCATATTAACTCATTCAAACCTCACGACAACCCCATGGGGAGGCTGCTCTCATCATGTCTCCGAGACACAGAAAGGGGAGGTGTTTGCTGCAGTTCACACCCCTAGCTGGGACTCGAACCCAGGCAGGCTCCAGAGTCTAGGCCCCGAGCCACCGTGCGGCCCAGCCCATCCGTCTCAACCAAGCCATCCTCACCTCCTCCGGTCATCCCATGCCATTCTGCCCCATTTCCATCTCTCTCCCCCTGCCCCTCCCTATCACAATTTTCCGATTTCTATATATTTCTGCCTATGAGCTGCTGCCCTGCAGGGGAGGAACCCTCTCCTGGTGTCCTGGGACAATGGTGGGGTTGGGGTGGGGGTAGTGGGGAGGGACACAGGGTGGAGGTCTGCGTGCTAGAAGGGCCCCGGGCACATCCAACCCATTCCCACCCTGGTGGAGGCTCGGCTGAGCAAGGGCCTGGAGGAGGTGGGCAGGGTGGGAGGAGGGGGCTGGGTGCAGCCAGGTCTGCAAGCCCTAATTAAGTCAGTTAATTAGGTGGGGAGGAGAAGCCTGTGGGAGTTAATGAGCTTGGCTAATTAAGTGGATCCTGGAGAATGGCTCAAATTCTAATGGTTGGGGAGGGATGGGCGCTTAGGCAGGGTGGAGGGCCTGGGAATGAGATGCCTGGTGCCTCCCAGGTGTCACTAGGGTCTGTCTGCGGCCACCATGGGGGTCTGAGGCCACTACCAAGACCTGCAGTGATCATCAGGGGGTGCGGCCACCCCCAGGGGCTGGTCTGAACTTACCATCAAGGTCTGACACCCTCACCAAGCTCGTATATACGATCGACACCTGGGCCTGAAGTCATCATTGAGGGCTGGTCCCCTGTCACCCATCCCTTGGGGGTTAAAACCAGGTTCCCTTTGAACTTTTTGGGGGACAGGGACAGAGATTGAGCCCTGACCTGGGAACCCTTCAGAGCAGCCTGATAAGCCCCGTGGTGGGCCGGGAACCATGACTGTCATGCACACATCCCACCGCGTGTTAAGTCTGCAAAGCTTACCAACTGTCACTGTCAGAAGGATGTGCAGGCCTCTTGTTCCAGCTCACAGATGTGGCAATTGAGGCCAGGGAGGAAGGAGCTTGCCCTGGCTCATCCTCAGCCTCCTGCTCACTGTGCAGACAGGGCAGGGCCTTCAGGAGGTCAAGGGAATGTTCTCTTCCAGGCCAGTTACCTGTTCCAGGAGCCCTGGGGGCTTTCTCTTGCTTGAGCCTCATTTCTCTCTAATTGTGGGGTCCTGAACAACCATCACCATCACCACCCCAGCTCCGGCAAGAAGAGCACTTAGTACTGGGGAGGTGTGAGCACTTGATACCAGGGCCAGCTACAGAATGTGGGCCCCTTGTTCAGAAAGCGGAGCAGAAGCCTGCCCTTCTACCCAGCTCTCTCTCTCAGCCCGTCATGGAGGGTTTTTAGTTACTGTTCAGTGTCATGCTCCCTTGGGCACAGGGATACATGTTGGGTCAGTGCAGCCCCTCACAGGTGCCCGGGGCCACCCCACTGCACGCTCAGCCTGGACCCTGCCTGCACCCAGGCCCCTGCCACACGAAGGACAGCAGGGGTGACCGCATGGGGCCAGGAGCCGGTAGCTGAGAACCCATGCAGGGGACGCGGGTGGGTGGGATGTCCCATCAGACTTCACTTACAAATTCAAAGATGAAGTTAGTATGATTGCAAGATGCTAACGATAGAGCAGTGAGCCCCAGGTTCGGGGCCCTGCGTGACACACACCATCTGGTAGTCCTGACAGCCCTTCAGCACACTTGTTATTATAATGGCCCTCATTTCCCCCATTTATCCTTTCACTCATTCAATTGCCAAATATTTGTTGGGTGCCTCCTCTATGCAATGAACGAAACAGAAAAAAAAGTCTCTGCCCTCACCCATTCTCGTGAGGGGGAAGACAACAAACAGGGCGCTTCAGTCAACAGTTCTGCTTTAAGGGATTCGTGCGAGGGGGGAAACAAAGTGGAGAGGGGACAGGGAGGACAGAGAAGTCCTCATAGAGAAGGTTACACTTGAGCAGAAACTTGATGAAGGTGAGGGAGGGAGCCATGCGGATACGGCGGTGGGGGAGGGGGCAGAGAACAATAGGCCAGCCAGGGCAACAGCCAGTGCAAAGGCCCTGGGGCCAGAGTGTGCTTGGGATGTCAAGAACAATGAGGAGGCTGGTAAAGCATGAGAGGAGATGAGAGGTAATGGGGACAGTTCATTCAGGGCCACCATAAGCCTTAGGCTTTAACTCTGAGTGAGGTGGGAGTCATTGGAGGGAATGAGCCATGTCGTGAGCTTTCATAGGCTCCCTCTGGCTGCTGTGGGGCAGACAGCCTTTGGGGGGCAAGAGAAGAAATGAGGAGCCTCCTGCACCCAGCTGGGTGAGAGAAGACAGCAACTTGGACTGGGGCAGTAGGAGGAAAATGTGGGGAGAAGGGGTGTTCTGCTGATGGATTGGACGATGAGGGTGGTGTGTGTGTGTGTGTGTGTGTGTGTGTGTGTTGTTTACCGTGGGCACCTGGACCATGAATTTCTATGAACAGGTGAGGACACTAAGCAGCTCTCTGGTCCCCAGGATTCCTTGCCCTTGAGGGTCTGCTGTCATTTGGGGGGAACCCCGATCCTCTACCTCTTCATTTCAGCCTGCCTCGGGCAAGCGGCGGCACCGTGGAAGGGTTCACCCGAACTCTCCGGCACAGGCTCACAGACAGATGTTCACAGCGGCCGGGGAGGGACCGTGGCTGGGGGACACGGCCTGGGCGGGGACAGTGGTAAACCAGAGAGGCCTGGCTCACCGGCACGGTGGCCTCCTCTCCCCTGGGGACTACTGGTGCTACGTGGGAATGTAAGCTCAGGCTCTCAGAGCCTCCAAGTTTTCCAGAGAAGTTGGAAATCCAGATCTTAGGTTGTAATGCCCTGCTTTTAACAATACTGGCAAATTGGTGTTTAATGTCAGGGCAGGCTGTCCCCCTGTGTGGGCTGCTTCTGTGGGCCTTCTTCCCAGAGCAACCTCTGCACCTGGGGTGTCTGCAGATCTGGAAACGCGGGTCCCCCTAGGGTGCGGCTTGATAGGTCAGCTCTTGGCTGGTGTGGGCAGGAGCCGGGGAGGGGGGCAGTTAGGAGAATGGCTGGGAAGGAGCACCCCCTCCGAGCCCCTTGGGTACCAGGCAGTGGCGTTGCTCCAGGGATGATGTGGTTGCCAGGCTAGGGTAGTTGCTCATCCCTTGCGCTCCCCAGAGGAGGGAAGAAGGTACAGTGGCCAGAAGGGTGAGACCACAGCCGGGAATGAGCCATAGGATGAGAAATGCTCCAAGATAAGAGAACCAGCACGACTGAGCAGGAAGGAAGGTGACTGGGCTTCTCCTTGTCCCTGCCCCTAGGGACCACCTGCCCCACCCCAGGCTCTGTTCTCCCCCAAACCCAGAAAGCCCATCTCCATGTCCCTGGACCTGGGCTGGGCTGAGGGCTGCAGGAGAAGCAGAGAGAGACAGAGGCGACAGCAAAACCTCCTCCACCATCACGTCGGGTTAACATCCCCCAGTGTGGCACTGTACGTCCCAGGCATGACCTCATTCATGCTGCCAACAATCTCAGAAGGTTGGAACCACGGCCGTGCCCATTTTACTGCGGACGAAACTGGGTCACAGAGCACTTGGGTAACCTGGCCAAAGTCATGGGGCCTTGGAAGTAGTGGGGACTGCAGTTAAACCCAGGGCTGTGTGGCTACAAAATCTGCACCACGAACATGGAAGTTGTCCCATCAAGAGGCCAGAGCCTCACCGCCGGGCACCCGCGGGACCGGTCCCTGCATGCGTGAGCGCAGCGCTCCCTCTAGTGGCTGGTCTGACACAATGCAGGGCAGACTGGGGGACTGTCTGCCTGTCTGTCTCACACACACACTCTCACACAACCCTGCTTACACTCTGGTCCTGCAGAGGAAGACCGCCCCATCTCCATCTTCCACTCACCTACAACGCAGGACATGTGCTGCTGCCCAGCTGGTTCACCCGAGGCCCCTTTTCCTGGTCAGACTTCCCTGGGCTATGTCCACTCAGGGTACCTTCTTGTCCCCCTGCTTGTCCCTTTCTCTCTGTCAATGCCTGGGTCTCTTTGTCTACACCTGTGGGTCTCTCAAACTCTGCTGCGCGTTACAATCTCCTGGAAAGCTTTCAAAAATCATGATGCACAGACCATACCCGAGAGCAAATCAATCCATTTCCTCTCGCCATCTTTAGATTTGTGGGAGCAAACTTCCGGGGGGAGGGGAGGAGGATAGAGGAACTTTCAGGCAGCCTACAGCAGGCCTCTCAGTTTCCCAACCTCTTCTGCTTCCAAGCTTACACCTCAGATCTCATAATGACCCCACACCTCACCCCCCCTCCGAGATCTCAGTGTCTCCCCCTTCCAACCTCTTGGTCACCTGCTCTGGTACCCGCATGCAACATTGACCTCATTGACCTCCTCGAGGCCACCAGTCCGCTGCCCATCAGCCCCTTGTGCCACCACCATCCCTCTCATCCTGTTTAGGCTCCACACACCATCACCATAGCTGCTGCCTGGACCCCTCACTCCTGTTCCTCCCTCTGCTGTCGCGGCCCTGCCTGGCAGGATGGCAACCATCACCTGCTCTCTGCCTGCACTGAGCAAGCCAGCTCTGCACGAGCATGCCGCACTGGGCTGGCAGCTTCCCTCCTAGTTCACAGTCTTGAAAGGGCACTCATTGCTGCCCCACACCACCCGCTATGCCTGCCAGCTTCTTTCCCCCCTTTCTGGGATGGGAAACTTCCATTTGCCTGTGAGTCTCCTAGGGACCTTGGTGGAACTGAGGATCCTGCCTGTCCCCAGCCCCCAGCTCGTGCCAATGCTTCTGGTCTGTCCACCCCACTCTGAGCAGCAAGGTCCTGGATGACTCCTTCCCACCTTCTCCTTTCTCCTCTAACCGTGGCTCCCACTTCACTGAGAAAACAGATGGATCAGATTGCCTCCCGCCACGAAAGCACAAACCCACCCAGCTGCTCACTTCTCGCTTCTTCCCATCTGCTTGGGTTGGGGGAAGCCCTCCTCCGTGTGAGGCCAAGCCTCCCTTAGGACCTTGTTTCTTCAGGACTCCCCTGCCTCCCTGTTCCACCAACCTTGTTCTTGTCCCAGGATCGTGACCACGGGCACGCAGGCTCGGGCATCTCCTCCTTTACCCTGCACGGTGCGCAAAGCTTCCAGACAGAGCTGGCTTCTTGTCGCTGCCCTGCCACCTCCACGTCTCTCCTTTGTTCTTACTGTTCTTTCCACTTTCCTTTTGCAAATATGGCTTGGGTTTTTATTCCAGTTAAACGTGCCCACAGCTTAGAATCAAGAAACACGAGCAGCCCCACTTCCATTGCCCACTGCTTGAGGACAATCCTTTCAACTCTTGCAGGAATTTTTACTCCTGGGTTTGCTACCTAGCACCTTCCCATTGCTTCTCTCCAGTTTTAGGTTTTCCCTGCCAACTCTGCACTTCGGAAAATGAGGATTTAGCTCCCTTACACTCCCTTACATCCGTCCCCCACACACTTCCTATTCCCGCCCTCCTAATACAGTCTCATCGGAACATTGCTGGTACCTACATATTGTGGAAACATTACGGACAGCTTCATGTGGAATACTACGGTTTCTCCACACCCTCTTTTCCTTTTTTAGAATAGATTTTGTTTTTTTAAAGTAATCTCTCTGCCCAATATTGGGCTCGGACTCATGACCCTGAGATCAAGAGCGGCGTGTTCTACTGACTGAGACAGCCAGGTGCCCCCAAGACTTTATTTTGTAGAGCAGTCTCAGGCTTAAAGAATTGTGCAGAAAGGACATAGACCTCCCCCCTCTCCCACGCCCCCAGTTTCCCTTATTATTAACATCTTGCCTTAGGGCGGTACATTTGTTACAATGGATGAACCAATAGATACATTATTATTAACTAAAGTCCATAGTTGGGGCTGAGGGCTCGCTCTGTGTTGTACATTCTATGGGTTCTGATAAATGCATGGTGTCGTGGACCCATTGCACTATCGTACAGAATAATTTCATTGTCCTAAAAATCCCGTGCTCCACCTAGTCATCCCCCTGCTCCCTCCCCACAAGCCCCCTGGCAACCACTGATCTTTTTACTGCTATTGCGGATTTGGTTTTTTCAGAATACCAGGTAGTTGGAATCCTGTAGTGCGTACCCTTTCCAGAATTGCTTCTTAGCAATCTGCATTTAAGGTTCTTTTTGTGGACTGAGAGTTAATCTCTTTTTATTGCTGAATAATATTCCATTATATGAATGGACCACAGTTTGTGTATCCATTCACCTATAGAAGGACGTTTTGGTTGCTTCCAAGTTTGGCAATTATAAATAAAGCTGCTATTCATGTGCAAGTTTTTGTGTGGACATAAGTTTGCAACTCATTTGGGTAAATACCAAGGAAGGCTATTGCTGGATCCTACAGTAAGCTTATGTTTAGCTTTATAAGAAACTGTCAGTCTGTCTTCCAAAGTGGCTGTACCATTTTGCATCCCCATCAACAATGAGCGGGAGTTCCCATTGCTCCACATCCTCACCAGCATTTGGTGTTGTCAGTGTTTTGAATTTTAGCCATTCTAATAAGAGTGTAGTGGTATCTCACATTGTCTTAATGTGAGACATATGACATATGATGTTGAACATCTCTTATATGCTTATTTACCATCTCTATATCGTCTTTGGTGAGGTATCTGTTCAAATCTTTTGCCCATTTTAAAATTGAGCTGTTGATTTTCTTTTCTTTCTTTTTTTTTAAAGATTTTATTTATTTATTTGAGAGAGAGAGAGAATGAGAGATAGAGAGCACGAGAGGGAAGAGGGTCAGAGGGAGAAGCAGACTCCCCGCTGAGCAGGGAGCCCGATGTGGGACTCGATCCCGGGACTCCAGGATCATGACCTGAGCCGAAGGCAGTCGCTTAACCAACTGAGCCACCCAGGCGCCCTGATTTTCTTTTCTTTAAAGAATTCCTTGTATACTTTGGATAACAGTCCTTTATTGGATAAAGAGTTCTCTATCAGATCAATTGTCTTTTGCAAATCTTTTTCTCCTGTTCTATGGCTTGTCTTCTCATCCTCTAAATGGTGTCTTTCACAGAGTGGAAGTTTTAAATTTTAAGTTTCTTTCCCTTTTTTGCACAAAAGTTTTTTTCTATGTGTTCATGTCTAATGTGACCCACATTCTCTCCTACTTGTGTAAATCTCTCAAAAGTTAAAATACTTAGATATTCTATCACTTTCATCTCCTTAAAGAAATCTTTCCTAGAACCTTCTGACTTATTTCACAATTTTTTTTAAGTAGGCTCCATGTCCAATGTGGGGCTTGAACTCACCATCTTGAGATCGAGTCTCATGTTCTACTGACTGAGTCAGCTAGGCACCCCCCTTCTGACTTATTTCAGTGTGAAATGCCTGCCCACTAGGCCTGCTGCCCGAGACACTGCCCCAGGGATCTCCCTTCACCATCCTTTGGGAGATGCCCCTCATCTCTCTCTCTTGTGTTGGTTCCCTTGTTTCCTGGATCCCAGGTCCTTCTCTTGTGTGGCTTACCTCCTGGTTTTAGTGAAACACATCCTTCAGGAGCTTTCTTAAGAAAGGTGCATGGGACCACAATAGCCAAAATATGGAAAGAGTCCAGATGTCCTTTGACAGATGAATGGATAAAGAAGATGTGATATATGTGTGTGTGTATATATACATATATACATCCCATTATTCCATTATATATACATTGGAATATATGTATATATTCTCTATATATAATGGAATATTACTCAGCATCAAAAAGAATGAAATCTTGCCATTTGCAGTGATGTGGATGGAACTGGAGGATATTATGCTAAGTGAAATAAGTCAGTCAGAGAAAGACAAAGACAAATTCACTCATATGTAGAATTTAAGAAACAAAAGAGATGAACTTAGGGGAAGGGAAGGAAAAATAAAATAAGATGAAAACAGAGAGCAAGGGAAATCGTAAGAGACCCTTAACTCCAGGAAATAAACAGAGTTGCTGGAGGGGAGGTGGATGGGGGGATGGGGTAACTGGGTGATGGGCATTAAGGAGGGCACTTGATGGAATGAGCACTGGATGTGATATGCAACTGATGAATCACTGAATTCTACCTCTGAAACTAATAATACAGTATATGTTAATTAAATTGAATTTAAATACAAAATTAAAAGAAAGAAAGGTGGGGCGCCTGGGTGGCTCAGATGGTTAAGCGTCTGCCTTTGGCTCAGGTCATGAGCCCAGGGTCCTGGGATCGAGTCCCGCATCAGGCTCCCTGCTAGGCAGGGAGCCTGCTTCTCCCTCTGCCTCTGCCTCTCTCTCTCTCTCTCTCTGACTCTCATGAATAAATAAAACATTAAAAAAAAAAAGGTGCACAGGAGGTAAAATTTTTGAGCACTTATAAATCCGAAACAATCTTTTTCCTCCCCTCACTTTGTGAATGGTTTGGGTAGGTATAGAATTCTAGGTTGACAATCATTTTCTTTCATACTTTTAGAAACAGCTCCATTGTCTTCTGGTTTTCAGGATTGCTGTTGAGACGTCTGATGATATTTCAATTCTTGATCCTTTGTAGAATCTTGTAGAATGTTCTTCTTGTCCTTGTGTTCTAAAATTTACTGGTGACTGGCCTTGGTGTGGGTCTATTTTTATCCTTTGGTTGGACACACAGTGGGCACTTCTGATCTAGAAACTCAGGTCTTTCCATTTTGAGAAATATTTGAAATATTTCATTGATTATTTCCTCTCTTTCTTTCTGGAACTCTTTTGTTCAGGTGTGAGATTCTTGTGCTGGTCCTCTCATTTTCTTACTCTTTCTTTCCTACTTTCCACAAAGTGGCAGCCCTGGAGGTACCCTGCTGGGTTCTACCTTCTCGAAGAAATTGTCACTCAGCCATGAGAGGTGCAGGTGGCTGACAGCCTCCAACTAAAGGGCCTTTGAGATCTGCCACAGCCTTTGAGTCAGGGCCAAGGTCTTCTTGGGAAGCCCCAACCAGCGACTGAGCTCAGAAGAGACACCAGGGCCTGGCCATTTCTGCCCAATATGGGGCTCCTTGGATGGACGGTCTTTGCTCCGGGAGCCCCTCCTGTTTGGTCGAGATTTTGTTTGATCTGCCTCTAGGTCAGGTGCCCTTTGCTTAGATCGGTTTCCTTCCAGCATCCATTTCACAGGTGTTGACTCTCCGTCGCAGTCTGAAGACTCTCTCTGTCCAGTCGTGCTTCCTCTTCCTTTATTTTCATGAGCATCAGCCCCCAGGACTTCTTGCATTCCTAACTCTGTATCATAGCATCTGTTGACTGGAGGATCCAAATCTACACATGTACCTTTACCTTTTTGTTCTACTTTTTGAAAAATTTCTTTATCTTCTTATCCAGGGGTCAATTTTTTTTTTATTCAGGGCCCACTGGGAAATATTTGAGGCTTATGGGCCATATGGTCTCTGCTTATGTGAAAGCAGCCATAGTACACAGGACATAGTTAAAAAAAAAAAGGGTGTGTGTGTGTGTGTGTGTGTGTGTGTGTGTGTGTGTATGTGGCTGTCTTCCAATAAAACTTTATTTAAAAGAAAAACAGGTGACAGGTTGGGTTTGGGCTGCATGCCATAGTTTGCTGACCCCTGTTCTAACTCTTTTAAATATGTTTTTCATTTCCAGACGATATTCTTAATTTCTAAGAATTTTTTTGTTTTGTTTATTTTCAGAGTGTTTTTGTCTTTCAAAATAGCATCTAGTGTTTGTTTCATAGTTGCAATGTATTTTCTAAATTTCAGAATATAGTCATAATCGTTTTGTTTTTAGGTTTTCTTTCCCTTGTGGATTCTGTTTCCTCCAAATTTTGTTTTTCTGTTTGTTTTTTTTTTAATTTTTATTATTTATTTGAGAGAGAGAGAGAGAGACAGTGAGAGAGGGAACACAAGCAGGGGGAGTGGGAGAGGGAGTAGCAGGCTTCCCGCGGAGCAGGGAGCCCGATGCGGGGCTCTATCCTAGGGATCATGACCTGAGCTGAAGGCAGCCGCTTAACGACTGAGCCACCCAGGCACCCCTTTCTGTTTGTTTTCGTTCTGCTTCTTATATTACAGGTTTTTCTCCAATGTTGGCAGTCCCTGGCTCATGCTTAAAAGATTTAAAGAGCTGATAGAAGCGTGGTTGCCTGTGTGTGTGTGTGTTGGGGCAGGTATAGGATCCAGGCGTGAAGAGACTTGCAAATGTGTTACCTTACATGGCAATGTTCTAGATCTTGATTGAGGTGTGGGTTACAGGTGTATACATTTGTTAAAACTCATTAAACCAACCACTTAAGACCTTTGCATTCCACTCTAATGATGCCTTGATTAAAGAATATAAAAATACAATTTATAAAAGCAAGCTGATGAGTAGCCTTGTGTTGGGTTGGGGGCTGGCTAGCTCCGGGGGTTTCAATCTAGAGAATTCTTGCTGGGCTGTTTCACTGGGAAATCCCTGATGCCAGCCTACATAGGTATTCTTTTCTTGGCCCATCAGACTCCAAGATATGTTTGGAGACCCTGTGTTTTATTCTCTCTGGAGAATAAACCTTCAGCCTTTGTCAGGGCGGGGGAGGGGCGGCCGCCCAGCTGTGGGAAGAAGGAAATCTGAGGATTAAAGCCCTTCTTACACCAATCCTCCTGTTTTGGGCCCCAGCTCTACTCCCATTTCCAGGAGTACTTAGCCCACTAAAGCTGGAGCCTTTGGGGGTTTTGTGCGGTTAACTGTGGAGCTCCTTGTTTTTCTCACTCCCAGTTTGGGGCTGGCTTCAGGTGCATCGTCATCCGGCTGGGAAATCACTTACCACACACTCATCTGCCATCCAGATTCAAAATTTTGTTGCTGTTGTCTGCTGTGTAATGTAGCAATTCTTGCAGATTCATACTGTCCTGGGCAGAATAACGCTCCCTGCCCCCGAGTGTCTGTGTCCTAATGCCCAGAACCTGTGAGTATGTTACCTTACCTGGCACAAAGGGACTTTGCCGATGTGATTAAGGTTAAGGACCTTGACGTGGGGAGAGGATCCTGGATTATTCAGGTGAGCCCAATCTAAGCACATGAAGCATAAAAAGCAGAAAACGTTTCTTTCCCAGCTGTGATCTGAGTGATGCTACCATGCTACCTGCTGGTGGGAGGGAGGGAGAGAAGGAGCCACAAGCCAAGGAGTACAGGTGCCCTCTGGAAAAGGGCACCTCAGAAAAGACTAGGAAAGGGATTCTCTTCTAGAACTTCCAGAAAGTTCTTCCAGAAAGAGCTTCCTCGGGCAGCCTTGTCGACACCTTGATTTGAACCCAGTTCAAATCCAAAGTCCCAGTTGGACTTCTGACATACAGTCTGTAAGATAATACATTTGTCTGGTCTTAAGCAACCAAGTTTGCGGTAATTTGTTATGGCAGCAAACCCAGGACTCAAATGCATACCTTAAAGCATTCACTAGCTTCTTTCCTTTCGATGGGGTTTCAGAGAAGTTAAATGTGTTGTGTTCATTCTGCATCCTAACCAGCCGGCTCCACTCACACCTGCTTCTGTCTCCAACCCTTCATGAAACGTCTCTTCTCCAAGTCACTTTTGACCTCCGTGTTGCCAAATTCGTTCTCTCTTCCCTTGATTGTTTGGCATCTTTGAGGCCAGTTGTCCGCTCTCCCTTCTCCTGGAGACACTCTTCTCTTGGCTGCTGGAACCAATGCCTACCTTTCTGCTGATGTCTCTGCCAGTCTATCACCAGCCACGGGTCTCCGCCTTTGAGCCCCAGACCTTCAGGATCAAGCCCTCACTTGACATCATAGTTTCTTGGCCAGCTCAAGTGCTTCTCCGTGGCAGTTGAAAACAGCCGTGGCAGAATTCTTGAGTTTCTCACCGCACCTTCCCTCCCCTGAGCCTTCCCATCATCCATGTGTCTCTCCCACCCAGAAACCTCAGATTCATCCTCCATTCCCTTCTTCCTTTAGCTCATCAGCAAATTCTATCTCCTAAATATACCTAGGAGACATCTGCTTCCCCATCTCCAAGGCCCGCCTTGGTCCAGGCCACCGCCCTGGCCCTTCTATCTTCACCATGACCTCCACACTGGTACCCTGTGTCCACTCTGTAAATTAGCCTGTCCCTCACCTCATGCCACTCTCCCCACTATGTGTTCTGTGCGAGCCATGCTGGCCAAACTCTCATCTGCCCCTGGGCCTTTGCACGTCTGTTTTTCAGGCCTGGGATGCTCTTACCCCCACTCTGTCCAGCTCCTTCTCATTCTTTAGCTCTCAGACGAAATATCCCTACCTCCCCTATTCACCTTATGCAAAGGTGGTGTCTTCCCCACCATCCCTCTGGTTATTTCCTTAACAGTGGGTTTTGATCATATTTATTTGTTTACTTATGTTTTCTTTGGCTCCCACATTGGCTATAAGCCCCACATGCACACAGGTGGTGTTTTCACCTTCCAGTCTCAAGTGAACTTTGTGGAATGAATGAATGAATGGACAGACAGACGGACACACTGGGCACCTGTTATGTGTCAGGTGTTTTCACATATTTCAAATATTTCATTTTTACAGCCCTAGGAGCTTGTCACAGTTGAACTACATTTCCCAGGGTTTTTGTTTTGTTTTGTTTTGTCTTGTTTCAGTGAGCTGTTCTGGCCAATAAGTGTGGACGAGGTAAAGTAGGCCACTTCCAGCTTTGGATTGTAAAACCTCACGTGCAATTCCTGTGCTCTTTCTTCTTTGTCTACCAGTGGTTGCAGAGAATCCAGCAGCAGATCCTGAAGCCCCGGGTGACAACTGCATCACAAGATGGGAGGAGCCTGGGTCTCCGAAAGACCGAGCAGGGTAACGTCTCCCCGACACCACATCCCCCTAGAACTTTGCAGAGGCAAGACATAGGCTCTCCTGTGTCAAACCACAGTGATTCCCAGGCTTATTTGTTACGACAGCTGGTGTCGCCTTAATTAATACACCAAAGTGTCAGAGGTAGGTGGCTGGGAAGCAATACTGTGGGTGACAAGCCTTCATCCAATGCAGATGTCTTGCATCATCCCCACGAGAAGCCCCGGGCTCTCCATGCTCACACCTCTATTATAGCACGTCGCCTGCATGCAGTCGGTCCAGTGTGTGCCTCCTTGTCCTCACTGAGTATGGCAGTGGCTACTGGGAGTGAATCTTCCAGGGGCTTGAGGAGGGCTGAGAGGGGTGTGGGTGGGGGACACTTTCTCTCAGCCCCTAAGGGGATCCTACCAGACATCACTGCTCACTTGCCCCTCCTACAGTAGGAAAGAAAGATTCCAGAGCCTTCCCTCCCACCCGCGCCAGCCTGCAGCCTGAGTGTCCACATCACTCAGTATTTTTAGCTTCACCACCTGGCACCTGTGGTCACTGTTGGCCAGCCTGGTGGTGTCCCCTCTCTGGGCCTTAAAGGGCCAGCACCCACCAGCTGGAAAGGAGACTTTCAGGCCATTGTATCCCCGGGGCAGGAGGCAGAGGGGCATCCTCCATGGCAGGGGGAGGAGGAGAGGGGCAGAGGGAAAGGGAGAAGTAGGCTGCCCGCTGAGCAGGGAGCTGGACTCTGGACTGGATCCCAGGACCCTGGGATCACGACCTGAGCTGAAGGCAGATGCTTAACCAACCGAGCCACTCAGGTGTCCCAGGAGCATGTATTTTTTGACAATCCACTCAGATGATTCTGGTATCCTATGTCCCCATGCCATCTTCATTCATGCAACAAGCATTTTAAGCCCCTACTATGAGAATAATGCTTCTCTCAGGAGCCCATTGCTTTGGAATGCATGGATAGTCGCACTCAGTCTCCTGCTTTGGCCCTCACCATTGCTCACTCCACCGCTGAGGGATTAAGTCCTTCGCTCGGCAGTCAAGGCCCCTTGTGACCTGGCCCCTCTGGACCCCACCAGCCTCATCTCCCCCCATCCTCCTACAATTTCTTTCTCATACCACCGGGCCTTTGCTCCTGCCATCCCCACTCCCTGTGATGCTTCTTCAACATCACTCACCACCTGGGGGAGGACCCGGACAGTAAGACAGACATGGCAGGCCTCCTAGGGCCCCTGCAGGCACAAGTGGTCCATCTTCCCATCTGACTCCCTGAGCGCAGTGCACCCATGCCTGTCTGGGTGCCCATCACTCTGCCAAACTCATCTGTTTGCTTGTCTGTCTCTCCTGGCAGGCTGTGACCCTGTGAAGGTAAGGGCCCCAGTGCTCTGGCGGGGGCGGGGGGGCTCAGTCACTGCTGAGTGATGAACTGACAACCACGGCAGGGGCTTTCTCCCCATTCCACAGATGAGGAGACAGAGGCCCACAGAGGGAAATTTACAGACTGGAGGTCCAACAGAGAAATTCAGGGAGGAACTCGGTCCAGGCTGCAGGAACCCCTACCCCCCCATCCTCCTGAAAGGGGCCCGGAAGTGGCACCCAGGTCAGCCCTCAGCCTGCCTTTCTCCCCACCCGGGGTAGTGCTGACTCAGGCAGTGATGGAGACGTGGGCGGGCTGGGCTGGAGCAGAGGTGACCCCTGTGTCCCCTGCAGACTTGCCATCCATTCCCGGAGCCTGTGGTCACAGCTTGGGTAATGCGCTTGGCTGGAGCCTGGGTTTCCCTGCAGGTGGGGGTGGGGAGAGCTGGCAAAAGGGACAATGGCCCCTGGGGCATGAACCCTCACCTACATAGGTACGTAGGACTTGCACCCACTCCCACAAATATGTATGCACATTCACAATCACCCCCCCAATGCTCAATCACACAGCCACACAAACCTTCCTTCCTACCCTGTCACTGTTCTCTCCCTTTTACACACACACACACACACACACACACACTCAAGCATATATACACGCAGACATTTTCCACCGAGTATTTCAACAAAGACTGAACATGATTAGGTGTCAGTGCTGCGCAGGGAAGAAAGGTGGCTCTCAGCTCAGAGTGGGGCGGGGGCTTCCTGGAGGGCTTCCTGGAGGAGGAGACATTGCCACTGAGCCTGGATGGATGGGAACCAGGGAAAGGGAAGTCTGGGCAGTTTCACTGGGGGTGAATATAGGGGAGCAGAGCACAGTGAGGTGGGTGGGGTCAGCCCAATCACGCAGGCCTTGAACGCCCAGCCAAGTGCCAACTTCATCCCGGGGGAATGGAGGGCCGTGGAGGGCTCTGAGCAGGGTGGGTGTGAGCAGCACAACAGGAGAGGACGGGAAAGGCCCCGTGGGACCAGAATGGGAGAGCCAGGCAGGAAGCTGCGGTGCGGGCCAGGTGTCTGAGAGTCTGACTCGCGGAGGTGGCTGTGAGTGGTAAGCAGAGGACGGACAGAGAAGGGCCCTGGGTCTGAGCCCTGTGCCCTCGGCCCGCCCAACCCCCCACCCTCCCCACCCCCTCCCCCAGGCCACTGACCTCTGTGGTGGGACCTCTTTCAGCATCTCCTCCTCCTCCTCCCTGTGGAAGCACACGAAGCAGAAGGCTGGCCCATCTTCTGCTCCACAGCCCAGAGGCCAGGCTGGAGGGAGTTCCAGGACCGGGCAGGGGTGGCTGCTGGGGGCCTCGGCCACATCGTCCCCAGCCTGGGCAGGGGTGCCCGAGCCAGAGCGCTCCAGGGTCAGCAGCCGGTTGGCCTCGGGGCCCCGCGCCTGTCCACCTGCCGCCTGTGCCTTTTCACTCAGGTTCCCCGTGGCCTCGGTGGGGAGAAGAGCCTGTGGCTCTGTCTGATGGGGACTCCTGTCCTGGCCCACGGGGCTGGGCCCTGGGACGCGGCTTCCAGGGAGCCACCCGCCCTCAGAGGTCACTGGCTGGTAGACCAAGGTCCAGCAGGGCCCCTGGCTGCCCCTGGCGGAGACCTAGGCCCCCTGGCTGCCCGCTCTGCAGGGGCCTTCAGAGTGGGGACTGGGAGGGCAGGCTCGCAGGCGCGCTGTCCATCTGCTCATCTGTCCGTCCGGACGTCTGCTCCTCCCTGTCCGGCCAGCACGGCGGGCGGCAGAGGTGGTTTCCCCTAAGAAAGTTTGTTCTGCCCTCCTGGGGTGGCTGGCGTGGGTGGCCTCCAGGAGAGAGGGTCAGGACCTGAAGCTCAAAGGTGGGTGAAGCTGGCACCGTGCCCACGCCGTCCCCCAAGAAAAGTTCGGGCCCTCGGAGTCCTGGCTCTGGCTCCGCGGAGCTTGCTCCCCCGGCTGCCTGCTCCCCGGGCTGCCTGATCCCTGGACTCCGGTGGCTGGTCTCGGTGGCTGCTCTGGCAGACCGCTTGGCTGTGGGTATTAATAGCTCTACATTCACGCTGAGAAGCCTGGAGCTTAACTCCTTCCCTGCCAGAGCTGGGAAGGCCGGCGGGGCCGGCAGCGGCCGCAGGGAGCGGAGGGAAGGGCGGCGCCTCGGGTCCGGCCCCAGCTCCGCGGGACCCTGAGATGCCACCGCCCGCCCAGCCGGCTCCGCGCGGCACTGGGCGTCGGGATCGCGGTCAGAGTGCCTGGGCCACCTCAACCCTCCATAGGCACCTCCAGGGAGCCAGGTAGGACTGGGGGTCTCGGGCCGGCACCCCTGCGACGGTCGGGGCTCTGAGCTCCAGGGAGCATCTGCTGGACGCCTCCACTCACACGTCCACGCCTCAAGCCACTGGATCCTCCCACCGCATTCCCTGAACAGTCACTGTCGCTGACTCCGGGTCCGGTTCCCTGGCTGGCTTCCTTTAGGACGCCCCCCCACCCCCCGTGGGACCCAGAGATCGGTTACATGCAGCCAGCCATACATCCTATTGAGGAGTGTGGGAGTCGGGTGGGAGTAAGGGAATCAGGGTGTCCCAAGCCTCCAGGTTCCCCATGCCCCCTCCCCTGGGCCCCCGGATAGAATTCGCTTGCTTGAGAAATGTTGGAAGCATCTATGTGCCAGGCACTGCGCTGGGCACTGGGCACCCCGCAATGGAGAGGGCAGACACTATTCCTGCCTCGGTGGGGCCTTGCATGTCCCGGCGGGAGGCCGGTGGGGTCTCAGCTCATGTACACAGTGCCAGTGTAGGCAGGTGCAGCCCTCGAATAGCAGCACCGAGTGTCCATCACAGGCTGGGTTCCGGCCCCACTCACCTCCTTTGCAACTTAGAGCGCACACAACCATTCACAGTGGCCCTGGAAACACCAATCAACGGAGGACACATAAATTCCGAGCGTGAAAAGGACTAGGAAAAAATAAAGCAGGGAGATGTGAGAGGCTGAAGATGGGCAGGTGGTTTGATAGGGTGCTCAGGGAGGACCTCCAGGGGAGGTGACCTTGGAGCTGCGACCAGCAGGAGGAGGAGGGAGCGACGGCGGGAAGATCTGGAGGGAGACTGTCCAGGAAGAGGGGTCAGTAGGGGCAAAGGCCCAGAGTCAAGAACTAGCTGGCTTGTCTGAGGAAGACAGGGATGAGTGGAGGAGCAGGTCTTTAAGCTGGGTTTTCGGGAGCGAGCAGAGTTTTTCCTGGGGCTCAGGAGCAGAGAGAGCAGAGTAGATGCAGGATGGATGGTGAGGTGCAAGGCAGCAGACGGAGGTGATGCGGTCAGGCCTGTAGCAAGTAGTCACTGCAGAGGTGCCTCTCCCAGGGCTCCGAGGCCGAAGGATGGATGGGAGGAGAATGGAACAGGAACTTGGGTCCGCTGAGGGGCTGAGGAGGCGGACGAGGGCGGAGAAGCTTGGAAGGAAACATCTATATTTGTTGAACTGAATTCCACTGGCTGGAAGGACAGATCTGCTCCTCCTTGGCTAAGAGAAGGTGGGGGCTGGGGACACAGCCCCCACATGGAGTGTTTAGGTTGCGCACAGTGCACGGGGCAGCCTGGCAGAGGGTGAGTGGGGGGCTGATATCCGGCCCTACCTCTGCTCTGCCAAGCTTTGCGTCTTTAGCCCTGTGACAGTGTGTGTGTGGGGGTCACATTTTGCTAATTGGTCAGCCTGAAGAGTGCCTTCCTAACATCAGTCTACCTAGAGGGGTGCCTTTTTGAATCTGTCCAGAGAGGGGGACTTATTGCTGATTTACGCAAAGGTGTCCCTTAGTCTGGGCTGGAGGGGGCTTGGCCTAGGGGCCCCAGGTTCTAGTGCGGGCTCTGCTACAGTCCCTGCTGGATGCCTTGCATCAGTCACTGTCCCTCTCAGGAACCACAAACCTATAGACTTAGCTAGAAGCCTGCTAATCCAACCCCAACACTCCACAGCGGAGGGAATGAGCTTAGAAAGGGGCAGACTCCCCTGGGGTCACGCAGTGACATACGTCAGAGACGGGCACCTGGACTCTCGTCTCAGTGTTCTATCTTCCCTGCTCCTTTTCTGCCTGGGCCGCTTGCCTTGGAGACTTGGTGTTTCCTTGAGGAGAGGAGAGGAAAGGGGGGGGGCAGGAGGAAGCGTGGAGTTTCAGGGGGGAAGGAGGAGGAGGGAAGGCCAGGCCAGGCCAGGCTTTGGCTCCCTCGGGTGGGAGTCAGAAGGGGTCAGGGTGTCCCAAGGCTCCAGGCTCCCCGTGCCCCCTCCCCTGAGCCCCATGGGTTGTCATTTGTGGATGTTAATTATTCATGATGCTGGTGCTTTGCCTGGTTTTAATGCACTCTGATGGCGTTCTCTAGCTAATGGGGAAAATCAATAGGTTTTAATTCTCAGTGGCTGTGAAGCTCTGTCTGTCTCCTGTTTGGGTGACTCGGCCCGGCTCTTGGGCTTGGGGGTGGGGTTGGAGGCTCAGACCAAGTCCGTAGGGGTCTGAGACCCCACCTTTCTCTCTCTTACCCCTAACTTCTTCTGATTCCAGCGAGGGAGGAAAGATTAGGGACACCAGGCAGCTCCAAACTCTGCCCCAAGCATCTTAGCGGGTCTGAGTCCTTAAATCTCAACCATTTATTTGCTCCCTGCTCCAAGACGGATGGTCCCTATGCCAGACCCATGGACCAGAAACATGCCAACTGAGGCAGCCCCACCAACTTGTGGGTGCTGGAGTTAGGCCTGCAGTCCTTGGTTCCCGTGTTGGTAACCTGGGGGCGCCTTCTCCTGTCTAGAACTCAGGGTCAGCCCCAGTCATCGTCCTGGGCTCAGGCCAGGCTCACAGACCTGCCCAGGGCAATGGGGGAAATCTGGTCCAGGCCTCACATTCCCGAAGAGACTTCAATGTAAGCTTCTGATACGATTTATACGTGCAGTTATATATTCAGGCATGACAATTTCCCTGAAGAGACGGAGGACCGGGAACATTCACGGGACATTAAGGGCATGTCTTTGTGTCCCATCTCAGACCACATCCTCCCCACAGCATCCCATGGGGTGCCCTGAGTCAATATCGTTTATGAATCCTGTAATTATGTTGTGAACACAACTGTATTGCACTGTATTTGTGTGTGTGTTAAAAGTGTTTATTAGGCAAGTGTAAACATTTAAGATACTCTTTGGTCTCCATAAGGCTGATTTTGGCATTTCTTAATGTTTCCAGAACACAATGAGCCTCCAAAAAAGGAACCCAGGCCTTTCCCCAGGGACTCAGGGCCCATGTCTGGCTAATTGGAAACACTCAGGCCATGGGCAGGGGCCGTCTGCTGGGTTCCTAGCTTAGCGCCATGGCCCTCCAGAACCCAGGGATCAGGATGTGGAGAATGGTGACGGCGAGGCCTCACCCAAGCCCCAGCCAAACCCTAGAGGACTTTCCCCGATAGCCCCTTATTTTCCATTTAGGACTCAGGTGTGCAGAACTCTAATAAGAGAGTTAATCCATCTCTTTAGTTCATGACACATTGTTGTTCTTGGTCCACGCAGGGCCCCTCCTGGTTTTTATTCATTTCCCTGTTCCCCTTCATGGCCCATGGGTGGTGGGCAGGCAAAAACTGCTGAGGTTTACTCCAAATCCCTGCCTTGGGGACACCTGGGTGGCTCATTTGGTTGGGTGACTGCCTTTGGCTCAGGTCGTGATCCTGGCGTCCTGGGATTGAGCCCTGCATCTGGCTTCTTGCTTGGCAGGAAGCCTGCTTCTCCCTCTCCCTCTGTCTGCTGCTCCCCCTGCTTGTGCTCTCTCTCTCTCTCTCTGTCAAATAAATAAATAAAAATTCTTTAAAAAACAACAACAACAAATACCCACCTTGTGGGCTCTCAGGGGAAATTACATGTGTCAGAGCATATAAAATGCCTGGCAACAGTAACTGGTCAGTTAAGTTCCATCTCCTGGGCTGACCCTCTCTCCCAGGGCTCTCTGAAGCTTGGACAAAACACTGAGCATGGCTGTTTTTCAAAGTCCCTCACTCAAGACCTGCATGATCACTGGGATGAACCTCCCAGTTTGGTGAAGAAGCAAATATGAGCACCACTAGCTCCCATTTCAATTTCAAATTCAGTAGTCACTGGGTGCATGCTCTAGGCCAGGCCATGCACTGGGCAGTGCACGTGGGGACCCAGACAGGCCCAGAGAGGAAAGGGTCCCACTTGCAGGGGATTCTCTGCCCAGTGGGAGTGGGTAGGCGATGGCTCTTCTCTCCCTCTTAATTAGGGTACAGCTAAGCCACTGTAACAAAGAGGCCCCACATTTACAGCAGCTCAAACAAGTCTTCTGATAAGTTAATTAGGAGTATATGCCAAAGTTTTATTTCAAGTTTGCCATGAGGAAAGAGGCTTATGACCGACTTGGTTCAAAGAGTCCTTTCCCTTTTATAGGGAAGAGAATGGTTAGATATTCGTCGTTGGACACAAGAAAATAGAATGTCTGATTCTGGATCATTGGTGGCACTGATGGACTGACAGCTGAGTGGATAGGAAGCTCGCTTCCTAGAAGAGGTCTTACTTGAATGAAGATTTATGGGAATGTTGTTCAAGCATTCTGTCGAGAATGCCACTGTCTTCCCAGAGGAGCATGTGAATTACATCACAGGGGAAAAGTTTTGTGTCAATCCAGGTCTGGTCCAAGTTTATCACGAGGTGGCATTTTATTTCTCTTCAGGTAACAGTCCAGAGGTAGGTGATCCTCTTGGCTGAAGCTGGCTTATGAGCACCCTATTCACGTTTTAGTCCTCAAGAGGGAGGAAAGATGGAGTGATGCAGAGGTGCCACCCCTCACAACTACTCATATTGTCAGCAAGTATTTAGTCCAAGAACAGATTTTCAGTTTTGTCAGGAGAGTTTGAGAATGCATTAATAAAGATGAAAGGAAAAATAAAGTAATTATTAACTCCAGGGAAAACAAAAAGTTGCACAATAAGGGAAATGTAATCATAGCATGCTATGTGGCTGAGCTGTGAATATTATCTACCAAGGCATAATAATATAGATACTAAAAAATTATTTTAACCAAACAGGTATATAACTATATTGGGAGGAGGAGAACAGGATGCATGTGTATGGGAGAGGCTGGGGTGAGGGTGTAAGAGAACCAAATTTTCATTTTCTATATTAGGAAGTAAGATCAAAAGCAGAAAAATCAAGAACTAGGGGTATTAGCATGTTATTTAGAATCTTGCCATTTAAAGAATGATCCATGGACCAGCAGCATGAGCATCATCTGGGAACTTGTTAGAAATGCAAAATGTTGGAACCCAGCATAGACGTGCTGAATCAGAACCTATATTTTAACAAGATCCCAGGTGGTTCACGTGCTCCTTAAAGTTTGAGAAACCCTGACTTAGAGAATAGCAAACAGAAGGAACAGCTAAAAGAGTTGAATTTGTTGCCTTTAGGAAAAGACCTGCAGTACAAAGATATGGGATAAGGGACTGTCAATTTTTTATATAAGCCCTGTAGCTTTTTTTTGAGTTTTAAACAATGTGGAAGATTTACGGTGCTGGAAAAAAAGTAAATCATGCTCATGGTTTAAAATCCCAACAGTACAAAATGGAATGCAAAGGCTTCCTCCTACTAGAGACCCCCAAGCTTCCCTTTTGCCTTGTCAACCATTTCTATAGTATCCATTCAGAACTTTTCTCTGCATATCCAACCAATGTGCGTATGATTATCCTGTTTATTTTTTATGGACAAGAGCACATGCAATGCACTGTTTTGCATCCTGCTATTTTTTACTCACCAATATCTTGGAGATTGTTTCGAATTCGTTTATAGTTTGGTTTTATAGGCTATTACAGGATGCCTAGTCTTGTAATTTATTTAACTGCCCCCCTACTGATGGGAAATTAGGTTGTTTCCAGGCTTCCTCTGTTCCAGGCAATGCTGCAATAAGCATTTTGTAACTGCAGTATAGTGTAGAAATAAGGGCAGGGGTGCTGGGCATAGCATGTCTGGAGTGGAAACCCGTGGCTGCTGCTAAGGCCAGTTGTTTCATTTTCATGTGCCTCATTTTCTGTGAAATGGGAATAAAAACAATACCTCTAAGTGTCTCTAAAGTGGTTGGGAGGAATTTGCTCAACAAATATTTGTTGAGCATCTATTATGTGCCAGGCACTGTTTTAAACACGAAGAATTCAGTAATGAACAAAACATAAAAATCCCTGCCTGTGTGGAGTTTATATTCCAGTGGTGGGAGACAGATAATAAGCAAGATAAATTAATAAACTATATGATGATGAGTGCTAAGGAAGTGAAGCAAGGAAGAGGGATGGAGTGGGAGGTTTGCAATTTTAGATAAGGCGGTCACAGATGGACTCACTGATACAGTGACACTTGAGTGACAGCTGAAGGAGATGAGTGGTGAGTCATGTTAATACTGGAGGGAATGCACTCCAGGCAAAGGATCAGGGATGGGGAACTCACTCACTCCTTCCCAAGATGGGTGGTGCTGGCAATGGAAAGGGCCCTATGCTTTTCGCCCTTGAGCCCTAAGTCTGCCCTTGGGGAGTCACACAAAATAGAACCGCTCCCCTGCATACTGCAGCCCTGCAACAGATGCCAGCAAGAGAGTTCCTGCCTCATGATCCTGTGTTATGATGGGTGGACCCCTGGCACCGGGGGACTTTGCCTTGAGGCCTGGGTCCTTCTTCCGGAGTGGGACGTGGCTGGGAGGAGGAACTGGAGAGTGAGGGGCTGGGATTGCTATCTCTGAGTCAGTACCCCTGTGTGGGCTCCGCTTTGCGAAGACAAGTTTCAGGGCTGGGTGAGCCATGTGTAGATCTCAGTGAGGCGGGTCTCAGGTGTGGGACGGCAGCGCCCTCCGGCCTTGTTGATCTCTCCTTCTGAAACCAAGTAAGATCAGTTCTAGAACTTCTCTGTAGACATCTTTGGGAGGGCAATCTGATTCAAAGAGGAAGAGGAAGAGGTGATTGTTTTGTGGCAACAATGGAGAGCAGGGGTACTGCTGAATTTAGAATATGCTTATTTGGGATGACTCCGCGGGGATCTGATGAAGTGGTAGGAGGGCTAAAGCCCCGCAAGCCATCCCTTAGCATCACCATAGCCCCTGGGTCCTAGCCCCAGGGGCAGGAAGGTCCTTCTCATCCTTTAGCCTCAAAGTCTATCTCTAGCGCCCCCTATGGGCAGAGTGTACACAGGGCGCTGACCCAGAAGAAAGCTGGTTTGTAGAACCCTGCCCTCTGCATTGCAGAGCGAGTGTAAAGAGGTAGGTTTGAGTTTAATATCTGGCATGAGAGCATTTCAAATTAGTGAGGAAAAGATGGGCTAGTCTATTTTCTTTCTTTTTCTGTTTTCTTTGAAAAAAGATAAATCCAGATCCTTACTCAGTGGATACTTCACTCTTTATTTTTATATTTTTAAAGATTTTATTTATTTATTTGACAGAGGGAGAGACAGCGAGAGAGGGAACACAAGCAGGGGGAGTGGGAGAGGGAGAAGCAGGCTTCCCGCTGAGTAGGGAGCCCGATGCGGGGCTTGATCCCAGGACCCTGGGATCATGACCTAAGCCAAAGGCACACACTTAACGACTGAGCCACCCAGGCCACCTCATGGATACTTCACTCTTCAAAGCATAGGAAACACCAGATAGATCAAAGGTTTCAAACTTCAAACTAAAACTATAAAAGAATTAGGAGAAAATATGAATGAATTGAAAAAAAATCTCGCTGGGAAAGTGTCCTGCTGGCTAGAAAACAAGTTCAGAAATCATAAATTTGACTATAAAAAATGTTAAAATTTCTACACAATAAGAACTACCACAAACAAAATAAACACAAATGGCCAACTGTTTTTATTTATTTTTATTATTATTATTTTTAAAGATTTTACTTATTTATTTGAGAGGGAGAGAGACAGTGAAAGAGACAGAGTGCACAAGAGCAGCAGGAAGGAGAAGCAGACTTCCCGCTGAGCAGGGAGTCCAATGCAGGGATCGATCCCAGGATCCCAGGACCCTGGGATCATGACCTGAGCTGAAGGCAGATGTTTTTTTTTTAAGATTTTTATTTATTTATTTGTGACACAGAGAGCATGAGCAGGGGGAAGGGCTAGAGGGAGAAGCAGGCTCCCTGCTGAGCAGGGAGCTCGATTCAGGGCTCCATCCCAGGACCCTGAGCAGGGAGTCCAATGCAGGGATGGGATCATGACCCGAACCGAAGGCAGACGCTTAACCTACTGAGCCACCCAGGTGCCCCAACAAATGGCCAACTATTTTTATTTATTTATTTTTTATTTTTTAAAAAGATTTTATTTATTTATTTGAGAGAGAGAGAGAGTGAGAGAGAGAGAGCCCAAGAGGGGGTAGGGTCAGAGGGAGAAGCAGACTCCCCACTGAGCAGGGAGCCCGACGTGGGACTCGATCCCAGGACTCTGAGATCATGACCTGAGCTGAAAGCAGTTGCTTAACCAACTGAGCCACCCAGGCGCCCGGCCAACTATTTTTAAAGCATACAATCCAAATGACAGAATAAGGTTAGTATTCTTACTACAAAATTAGCTCTTACAAATCAGAAAGAGATGGCCCCCGAACCCCATAGGACAAACAAGCAAAGACCATGAAATGGCAGTTCCAAAATAAAGAAAAACAAACTGCCGACAAGTATGTGGGGAAATATATTCAACTTGTCTTGTTCCTCAAGGGTCTTTGCATTTCCTGGTCTTTTATCTGGAACACTCTTGCCCCAGGTTGCAACACAGCTTGCCACTCAATTCCTTCAGGTCTGTGTCACTGTATCAAGTGACACGAAGGGCTATAAGTGACCAGGGGCCTGAATTACAGGATATCTCAGGTGGAAAGTCCCCTGTAATGTCTTCTGGGGCAGGGATCCTCTCTGCTGCTCTGAGGTAAGGCTAGCAGGTACCAGGCCATGCCAACAGGTAAAGAGTTTTGATTTGATCCTAAGAGCAAGTGGACATCAATGTGGGGTTCGAAAAGCTCCCTGTGGCTGCTGGGAGGGTGGGCAGGGTGGTGGTGGAGAACCCACACAGATGACACAGTGGTCCATGGTAAAGGTGACAGTGATCTGGAGAGGACTGGTGGTATAGTGAGACTGGGGAGAAGTGAATGAATTAGAGAGATATTTATTTAGAGGGTACATCTCAGGACCTGGTGAGGCATGATGAAGAGGGAGGCATCGAGGATGATGTCCCAGCATCCAGCTCGCATTTCTAGATTGATGGTTTTACCAGTTACCGAGAGTGGTATGGGGGACCAAGAAGGCAAGTCTGGCCTGGTAGGAGCCAGGGACCTTGGAAACACCTGGGTGGAACTGTGGGGTCAGAAGTTAGCGCTACAAAACTGAGGCTCTAAAGTGAGGTCTGGACAGACAGCGATTAAGGCCAAGAGCGTGTGTGTGATGTCAAGTAGGGTCAGTGTGGGGTGAGAGAAACCCAGCCTTGAGGAACCCCAACATTGGATTGCAACATATGGGGCATGAGCCTATGAAGGGAATGGAGGAAGGGAAGCCAGCATCACAGAAGTTAACATTTCGAAAAGGAGGAAGGGAGAGTCAGTCAACACGTTGAATGCTATGAGGGGTCAAGGTACATGAAAACTTAGAAGTAGTCCACTGCATTGGATGCCAGAGATAATCTCAATGTCAGGAATCTCAACACTGGCACTGTTGACATTTGGGCTGGATGATTCTGCATTGTGGGGCCTGTCCTGGGCCTTGGAGGATGATTAGAAGCATCACTGATCTTTACTAGTGAGTAAATCTAGAATCACGAGAAAATACGATTCTGTTCTTTAAGCCACGCAACCTGTGGAAGCACCCCATCCCCAGCCGTGACAATAAAAATTGTTTCCAACATTGCCTGATGTCCCCCGGAGGACAAAAATCACACCCAGTTGAGAACTCCTGCCTTGGCAGTGTTTTGGGTAGGCGTGCAAACGGAGGCAGTGACATTAGATAGATGTTTCTAGAAGTTTGCTTGTGGAGCAGAGATGAGAAATAGCATAGTGGCTGGAGAGGACAAAGGAGAGCACTTTGAAAATGTATAAATAATGGGGTGCCTGGCTGGCTCAGTCGGAAGAACATGCAACACTTGATCTTGGGGCTGTGGGTTCGAGCCCCGTGTTGGGTGTAGAGATTACTTAAATAAAAACTTTAAAAAAAGGAAATGTATAAATAATGATGAAATGTCAACCTTTTGGATTTTTTGGTCACTCTTTAACAGGTGAAAAACAGCCTCTTGGTATCGTTTTGATGTGCATTTCATTTCCCTTATTACGAGTGAACTTGGCATCTTTTCATAGGTCTGGGGAAATTATTCTTTAGAGACTGTCTTTTTTATATTTTTAATCCATTTTTCTATTGGTTCATTGGTCTTTTTATTATTGATTTTAAGAGTTGCACATATTAGGCAGGAGAGTCCTTCATTTGTGATTTGAGTTACAAATATTTTCCCCTAGTTTGTCATTTTTCTTCTGACTTGAGGGAGCTGAAAGAGAAGTGGGCACTTGTGTACATTTCTGAGGGGTTTTGCAAATTTGAATAATTCTTGTGATTGACGATTTGTCGCTATCAAAATTACAGGTGCATTTATCCTTGACTCAGCAGTCTCGCTTCTGGGAATTTATGCTATGGAGCTACTTGGCATGGATAAAAATTGTGTGTGTGTGTGTGTGTGTGTGTGCGTGCGTGTGCGTGTGCGTGTGTGTGTGTGTGTGTGTGTGTGTGTGTGTGTGTGTGTACTTGGTCATTGTGGCTTTGACTTTTTTCTCACGAGACTGGAAATAGCCCAATAGGGCACAGATTAAATAAACCATGGTACATGCATAAATGGAATATTTTGCTGCTATAAAAAAATGAAGAAAGTTTCTGTGTACTGTAATGGAAAGATCGCTAGGATATACCGTTAAGTGAAAAGAAAAAAGGCAATGGGAGGAAGTGTGTATTTGGTGTGCCATCTTTTGTGTAAGTCATGGGGAAAATGGGAAATATGAAAATATTTCTGTATTTGCTTATATTTGCATAAAAAACACTGGGGAAAACAGTAAAATGTGGTTCCACAAGGGGTTCAGGCATGGGGAGGGTGGGGAAGAGGGATGACAAATGTAACTTCATTTCTGTTTTTAGGGTTTTTTTTTTTTAAACTGGTGAATTATCTTTAACAAGTTAATGGGATGGGTCCAGTTGAAAGGGGTTGAAAATATAGAAGAGAGAAGTTTTCAAGAAGGTGGGAGAAGGTGGGATTCAAGGTCCTGGTATAAGGGTAGGGATTTGCCTCCGTTTCTCCATCTGTAAAATGAGGGTTCTCCAGCTAACCATGAAAGGCATCTGGAATGGACCTTCGTCAGATATAAGTCTCGTCTCTTCTCTGAAGCCCAGGGCAGGCTGGCCGCGGGGACAGGCCTTGTCCTCAGCTCCTTCAAGTGCATCGCGGGAAGACGGTCGGTGGTCAGTGGAGGGCCTGAGCCAGTCCCAGTCTCCTGGCAGGTGTGTGTAGAGCTGAGCGGCGTGGCCCTCCTCCAGTGCGTGTGCAGAAGTCCTAACCCCCGCAGCCCCAAGCGTGAGCGTATTTGGAGATGGGGGCTTTAAAGAGGTGACGAAGGTAAAAAAGAAGTCTTTTGGGTGGGCCCTGACCTAATATGACTGGTGTCCTTGGAAGAAGAGGAGTTTGGGACACAGAGACACACCGAGGGAGGACCATGCGAAGACAGGGAGGAGATGGCAGTCTACACGCCCAAGCTGGAGGCCTGCCGACACCTTACTCTCGGGTTTCTAGCCTCCAGAATCACGAGAAAATACGATTCTGTTCTTTAAGCCACGCAACCTGTGGCACTTTGTTTGATAATAGTGTGTCTCTCATTCATGTCAAACATGTCGGAGGCAGGCAGGCCACATCACAGGGACTCGGGCTCCACTTTCTCTCCCACCTTCTGTTTTCAAGGTCACCTCTTGGACCAAGATGGCTGCTGGAGCTGCCTATGCCAGGTAGCAACCAGGAAGAAGGGACAGAGAGCAGGTGCCTCCCTTTATTTATTTATTTATTTATTTATTTATTTGGGAGAGCAGAGGGGGAGAGAGAGAGAGAATCTTAAGCAGGCTCCAGGTGTACCCCAACTCAGGTTCGATTTCACGACCCTGAGAGCAGGACCTGAGCCAAAATCAAGAGTCGGATGCTTAACTGACTGAGCCACCCAGGCTCCTCAGGTCCCTCCCTGTTAGGGCAACTTCCTGTAAGTCCCACAGAGCAATTTTTTAACATCTTTCTGGCCACCACATAGTTACACAATCACAGTTTACTGCAAGGGAGTCTGGGAAATGTATTCAGCTAAAAGTAAGGGTTTATTCCTAGGGAACAAGGGGAGAATGGATGTTGGGGGAGGCAACCAGCCATCTCTGTCATGGACTATCACCTCAGTCCACATACTCAAGGGTGCACGAATAACTTCCTCTACGTTTTTTGTAATTCACCATCATTCCTGTTGCAAGCCAAGATGGCACCTGCACCTTGCTGTGGAATGTGTCTAATTCCTGGGTGGCCTTTGAAGTGCCTAGCTATGGCGGGCAGTGTTGGTCCTGAAGTCCATGCAGGTGTGCCTAAGACATCCGTTCTTAGCCATCTATCCCTGACCATCAGCTTACACAGCCCACTTAGTTTCTGTCTGCACAGCTACTTTGGCCTCTCCTGGTCCATTGCCAAGGCTCAGGGATCATTCTGCTGCTCTCATGCCCACTGGGAACCAAGGTACTCTGGGAAGTATTTTTTCCATCTGCTCTTGGGCTTCTCAAACCTTTCTTTGGAGTCTTGCTGCCTCCCCCACGAAAAGTAGGGTTCTGGCCTTCAGAGACTTCCCAAACTCTCTCTTTTTGCATTATGTCTCCTCTTTCTCTTTTTCCCTATACCCCAGGGAAATATTCCTGATCTAAAGGGGGCAAACCCTATTTTTGGCTTTTATGTTTCTCTGATAAGGACTTAAAATATTGAGACACAAAAGCCAGACCCATGGCTTTTTCTGTTTCTCACTTTTTCACATTCCTCTCTTGAGGTGACAAGCACAGCTTTTAGCTTGATGGCAGGGAAGAAAAAAAATATCAAGAAATTGAAAAGAACAGAGATTGATGTCCCCAAAATATTATACTGCCATATTTATAATAAACTTTCCTGTGGTTGACGCTGTTTGGTATTTCTCACTCCTTCTACTGTCACTGTAGTCTAGTAAACTAGACTGCCTCCTTTCCTAGCTGCTCTTGCAGCTTAAGGAAGCTGTATTTCTCAGTTCTGATCAATAAGATGGGAGCAGAAGGCTGCTCAACGTTTATAGGAAGGTTTTTCTTTATCCAAGAAAAGGGGGGGGCAGGTGTGGCTGGCACATTCTCTTTCCCTCTGCTTCTTACTTAGAATGTGAACACAATGTCTGGAGCTGCAGCAGCCATCTTGCCACCATGAGGGCAAGGCTAAGAGAATCACAGAGATGCCATAGCACCATTGAGCAGCTGAGTCTACACAGCGTCATGTCACTTATTTACTAGTATGCAAAAAAAGTCCTCATTTTTAAGTCTTTGTTATTTGTTGCTGAAGCATTCCTAATGTATATACATATTCCTAATGTATATGTATAAATCACTGTATTTAAATTAGCACAAGTGGGTTTTTGTTTATTGTCACACATGTTGCCTAAACAGTGGCGGCCTCTTGAATTCTGGGCCACACGGATGCATGACAGTTCCTAATGACGCTCCAGCTTGCTCAGCCCAAGCCCAGCCACCAGTTCTGTCCCCAGTGGTTCCCATGCCAGGCTCTATTTGTCAAAGGGAGTCATGTGGATAATGCTGCTCAGGGGTACTCAACAGAAGAACATCTTGCTCCTTCAAGCAGCTGGAGGATGGGGATAGCTCACCAACTATTGTCAACCTTGGGACCTACCACATCTTTTTGGCTCCCTTTTGTCCAGCAGAGGCTTCCATTCACTGAATGAAGAAAATCCAGACCTGTCTACTAAAGGTTTCTACGGCATGTGTCATGATATGCTGGGCAGGTTCCTGACTGCTCCAAGAGGAGGTGCCAGGCTGAGGTCTCCCTTTATGTGGGGAGAAGTCCCTTTGCTAGTCTCTCCCTTCTGCATCCTTCCTGAGGTCACCAAAATCTGGAAATAGAGGAGTGACAGAGTACAGATATGTACCATCCAGGACTTCAAGTTAGATTCCACCCAGCTCAAAAGTGATGGCTCAATTAAAGCTAACCTAGAATAATCATAGGATCCTTTCCAGAACAATTCAGGAAGAAAATCATTTTTTCCTTTAGACTTATTCCTGAGAGGACAAGAGTCTGATACAGCCAGGGTCCACCACTAGGGGAGAGCTTGGCCAAGACCAAAGGATCAACTAAAAGACAGTGAGATCAAGTTCCAAGGACCTGGTAGGAGTCCCTGGATCAAACTATGCCTGAAGGCCACCTATACCCGGACTTTTAATATATATGAATCAGAATATATACCTGTCTTGTTAGAGCAAATCTGAATTGCTTTTCTCTCATACAAACTAAAACAGTTTCGAAAATTTCAGCCCATGACAAATAGTGTGGCAGGTGAGCAGTTAGGCTGACACCTAAAGCCCAAATTGCCTGCTGTTGAATCCAGTGCAGCATGCTGATTGACCAGAGTCTGAATCCAAGATGTCCCTGGGAGAATTTGTGTGCACATAGCTTCTCTTGATGTTTGAGCTCTGCCTTGTCTCTGAGGATTTCCCAGACCATTGGGTTCACCCCAGAGTGCATCTCTGTGCTCTCCACGTTTATCTGTGCAGTGCATTTGGCATGGAAGTGTGTGCCATTTCATTTCATTTTTGTCCTGAGCTGGTCTTTAAATCTTGGCAAACTTTGGCTGCTCTTCAACTTTTCTCTTTTTGATGTAAACTCCTCCAAGCCAAGGGCTGGCTCTTATCGATTTCATTTTCCCACACAGCTCAGGGCTCAGCACACAGATGGAAATTTTGGGTGGCAGCATGGGACAATGGAACACTGGCCCTGAATCCTGGCTTGGCCACTTACTAGCTGGGTGACCATCAGCAAGTCACTTAGCTATTCTGAGCCTTACGAAGGTGATTATGAAGACTACACAATATCATGTGTCATTCATTTGTTCATTCAGTAAATATTTACTGAGTGGGCACTCTGTGTAGGCATGGGGTTGGGGCTGAAAGTACAATGGCAAGTGTAACACTCAAGTTATACTTTGGTTGGTGGTGAGCAGTATAAACCCTGTTTCTATTCTCATTCTGACAGGTGGACCTCATTTCTTACCTTCCCTTGCAGTTGGGTGGGGCCATGTGACTACGTTCTGGTCAATGGAATTTGGGGAGAAAGTGATATACGACCTTTCTCCCCCTAAAGCACTTCTGGGGCAATCCTCCACATTCTCTTCCTGTTTGCCAGCAAATGCAGAAGATCTGATAACTCTAGAGACCTGAAGGGAGTGTTGAGACCCAACATGGAAAGGGCCTGTGACCCTGAATGACTTGCCAACCCTCCGTGACTGTGACATGAACAAGAAATAAACTTCGACTGTGTTAAGCTACTGAGATTTTAGGTTGTTACTGCAGCATAGTGTACCCTGACAACTGTGGCCAACTTAAGCAAAAGTGAATTTCTTGGTAGGAAATGGGCTGTTCATGGGGTCAACAGGAGCCTTAGAAGTGGGCAGCTCTAGAGGCTAGGAAGGAGGACTTGTCACATAGAGTGGGCACACATCTGGAACAGCAGTCCAAACATTTCTATCTTTGTCCCAATATTCAAATTCCTGGGAGGGAGGTCCATCTGGCCTACTTTTGGCCGAATGTTCCTCACCTTGGCTGGAGGGGAGAAAACTTTTGATTTCAGCCCCTACTCACTGTATTTAATGAGAGGAGAAAAACCTCAGAAGGGCATTGAGGGAGTGATGGATGTTGGGCAAGCTGAAAACAAGCACTCCCTGAAATGAACACATTCCCTTCCCTCTTAGAGCCACAGCCACAGGGAGGTACAGACTCATCACGTCCTCCCACAGTGCAGCGTAATGACTGGGGTGACCTCCATGAGGGACAACTACAGGCCACCCAGATTTGGGTAGAGAGGTTAAGGAGAACTTCCCAGAGGAAGTGATATTTGATCTTGGGCTGGAAGTCTGATAGAAGTCTACTATGTAGGGGCACCTGGGTGGCTCAGCCAGTTAAGCTTCTGGCTTCAGCTCGAGTCATGATCTTGGTGTCCTGGGATTGAGCCCTGCATTGGACTCCCTGCTCAGCAGGGAGCCTGTTTCTCCCTCTCCCTCTGTAGCTTCCCCTGCTTGTGCTCTCTCTTTCTTGCTCATGCTCTCTAAAAAAATAAATAAAATCTTAAAAAAAAAAAGAAATCTACTATGTAAAGGGAGAGGGGGTGGAAAAGGAGTGAACATATGTAAAGGTGAGGAGGCACCACCGGAGATGTGAATTTCTCTTTTCTTCCTCCTCCCTGAACATGCAGGACTTGGAATCAGCGGAAACACCCTTCTCGATTTTCAGTCATCTCTATGAAGTGGAAAAAGGGAGGTTTCCTTCATACAGATTTTTTTTAAGTAATCTCTATGCCCAACGTGGGGCTCAAACTCACGACCCCAAGATCAAGAGTTGCATGCTCTACCAACTGAGCCAGACAGGCCCCCCTCAGATGATACAGTTTTGTACCTGGCAAACCTAAGTGAATCTGTTGGGAAAAATAAAGCAAAACAAAACAATAAAAATACTCAGTTGGCTGGGTCCAAAATTTAATGAAGGAAATCAATAGCCTCCTTATTTTTACTAAAAACAACCACTTAGAAAATAATGGAAGTGGTGACTCCCATCCAGAACAGCAACACAAAAGGTAAAGGACCTAAAAATCGACTTAATAAGAAATGCATAAAATCTATATGAAGGAGGGACACCTGGCCGGCTCAGTCGGAAGAGCACGCAACCCTTGATCTTGGAGTTGTGAGTTCGAGCCCCACATTGAGCGTAGAGGTTACTTAAAAAAAAAATCTGTATGAAGGAAACCTTAAAATGCTATTGAATGATACAAAAGAACATTGAATTTATTTATTTTTTTTCCAGGCTTTGTCTGGAGCCCAGAAGCAGCTACTCAGGTCCTTCTCCTGGTCTCCTTGGGTCCTCATGCTGACGGGGACCCTGGGTTTGCTGTCTTCTTGCTGTCACCTTACTGGAATGTGGTGCTGCTCCAGCTGTCCTGGCCAGTTCTGGGTACCTGTTTTGTTTCATGCATCAGGTTCTGGCAACTGGTCTGGCGTCTTTCTGGGAACTAAATCACCTTACTCTGTACCTGGTTTGGGTTTGGCTTCTCCTGTCTCAAACAAGAGCTTGGATTCTGACCTCATGTCATACACCAAAATAAATTCTATGTAGATCAAAGATTAACCTGTGTTTTCTATTAAAGGTATAAAAGTACTGGAAGAGAGTGTGGGTAAATTCCTTTAAACATTGGCATAGAATCATCCTTATTAAGTATGACTCAAAATTCAGAAGCCATTAAAGATCAATTAATTCAACTATAAAAAAAATCAAAACTTCTTCACTGAAAAGCAAAACCATAAGCAAAGTCCAAAGACAAAAATCTGGGAAAAATATTTGCAAGTCAATATCACAAAGGGTTAATCTCCCTATTGCATAAAGAATTCCTAGAAATGTGGCCAAAGAACCCAAGAACTCAAGAGCAAAGAGGGGCAAAGTACAAAAATGGACAGTTCACACACACACACAAAAATGTGATGTTGGGGCACCTGGGTGGCTCAGGTCATAATCTCTGGGTCCTGGGATCAAGCCCTGCTTTGGGATCCCCATTCAGCGAGGAGTATGCTCGTCCCTCTCTCAAGTAAATAAAATCTTCAAAAAAAAAAAAAAAGAAAAGAAAAAGTTGTGATGTCACCTCTCAGATGGGCAAAAATCCAGAAGGTTGACAGTATATCCTATTGGCCGGTCTGTGTGGAAATAGATACTGTCCGTGTAGCTGGTAAGAGTGGACAACTCTTATAGAGGATGACTCAGGAAAATCCATCAAATCACAAAGGCATTTACCCTTTGACCTAGTAATTCTACTTTTGTGAATTCCTCCTATAGAACACCTGCACATTTATGTGTATGCATAAGATTATTTTTTACAGCATTGGTTTTGTTAATAAATGAACAGAAATCACATTTTCTTGGGTCACAGTCTTACTCCTGACACTGAGGAGTGGGGTCAGCCCCACCCAAACTTCAAACACTGAGCATAAAGTAAAGATGGTCCTTCGTAGCAAAACTGGAGTTATCAGAAGGGACATGAAAAAAAACCCCAAAAAACAGATATCCCCTGCATCATCTATACCCTTCTTGTTTCACACGATGGAGACAACTTTGTTTATTTGAATGCTCCAGAGCAAACACAGGTGACACAAAACTTGGGTGTGGTCAAATAACCAGCAATCATGGGTCAACCACCTTCTACTGATGGTGGGTTCTATTAATGTGAGGGCCCTTTGCACTGCCCATGATGAGTTGGAATATACAAATATGGGGTAGCATCACGGGCAATGTTGAGGTGCCTCTCTGCATAATAGTGAGGAGAGAAACTTGAGATTTGGAATGAAATTCTGGAGGGAAGAAAGATAAAGTAGACAGCCAGGCATTATGAGGGGTGAGGGGCTAAGGCAAAAATAATCTATTAGCAGTCTGGCTGATGAAGGATTGCAGAAAATCTGAGAAAATGGGAATGAAGGCTTTAGATTGTTCGCTACAGAATGTGTGATGTAAGTCCTTTCTTCTGCATCCTTATGAAAACTTCAGTAAAGATCAGTCCCCATTGCTTTGGTGCAGGGTTTCCCTGTTGAGGGTGATACTGCCTTTGGAGCACTGGAAACACGTGGGCTTGGTTTTACTTGCCATAATGACTGCTGGGGGTTGGGGGCATGGTCATTACTGACTTGGTGACCAGGATCATGTCACCTGATGAGATGTCTCTTGCACAAGGCCAATTGCACCCCCACTGGAAACACTGCTTTGGTGTGAGTGGATTGTTATGGGAAACTTAAAGATGTTCAAAATTTTGTATCTGGGTTGAAACTGGACAAAACCAAAGCACACAGGAACCAGAGGACAAAAGAACACCTGACACCTGGGTTGCACCTGTATTGAAGACTTTGATGATATCTATAATCATCTCATAATGAGACTTTTTATATCTTCCTTCATTACAGCCTTGGTTTATTTCCTCACTTGTCATCTGCTTCGTAATAAGCTGGCCTTTTAATTTTCTGCATTTTACATTTATTTTTTATTAGTTCTAATCTGCATATAAAATAGAGGTATTTTGTATTCAATTTGTATTCATTGGTCCACAGACCAAGGCTCATCTTCTTTTTTGTCAGCACCATATTTTTGGATCCATTTGTGATCTTTTATTATCCCCCCATTTTTGTGTGCCATTAAAAAAGTAATTATTGTTCCATAACACACTGGATTTCCTAAATTTAGATCTTGTTCGGGAAATAATTTAGATAAAAATAACTATTACACACATTGTTCAGAATTGAGGTATTTCAATTTCACAGACTTTTTCCTATTAGTTATACACATATGCCCTGCTTTAGCACTTTGTCATTTCTTCAAAAGTTTGCCATGACAACAGAAATCCATTTCAGCAACTAGCTCACAGTGAAGGTGATGAGTTGGCCTCAAGCTGGAGGGTCTCTAATCTGAAGGTCGTCCTGGACTCACTGAAGCTGAGAGACCTGGGTGTGTTTTGGGGTTGGAGGAGGGGTGACCTTGCATAATGTGAGCCTGAGGTACTTCCTGTGTTTTAAGGACCCAGTCAACAGAGATGGGCCAGGTCTTAAGGTAGGGGGTTGCCCAGCGGCTGATTGGAGTTATAGGCAACTGATTTTTCATAGTCCTCCTAGAAAGGAGCTGTGATGGCTCCTTATGAGTCTCCTTAAAGGTCAGACCCTTACTATAGTGTTCTGGTTATATATTGTTATATCCCCAAACATAATGACTTAAAATAACAACTCATTATTATCCCTTGTAGTTCTGCACCATTGATGGGGCCTAGCTGGGTGGTTCTCATTTGGAGTCTCCCATGCAGTTGCAGTCAGAGAGGTGCCAGAGGCTGGATCTTTCTAAGTCATGACTGGGCTCAACAATCCAAGATGGCCTCTTCACTCACGTGGCTGTGCCTTAGCTGAGCTAACTGTGATGGATGGAGCTGGTCAGGCAATACTCTCTCTTTTCACATGGTCTTTCCATATGTCTGGTTAGAACTTTCTCACAGTTTGGTGTCCTCAGGTAATCAGATTTCTCCCATGCTAGCTGGCTTGTCCCAAAGAAAATATCCTAAGAAATTCAAGCAAAAACTGTCCAGCTTTTTAACACCTAACTTTGAAAATCATGTTCCATTTCATTCCATTTTATTGGTCAGAAGTGAATTCACAGGGCCAACCCAGAGTCAAGGTCAGGGGACTTACAAAGATGGGAATTCTGGCATGGTTCAGTGGGGGCCCTTCTTTGTAGACCACCTACCACACATAGTCTGTGTACTAGTCAGGATAGGCCAGGTTGTGCTGCAGTAATCAACCACCCCTAAATCCCAATCCCTCAAAACACAAAGTTTGTTTCTTGCTCATTTTGCTGGCCTGGTATGGTTGAAGGCAGGGTTCAGCCCCATGTAGTCACTCCAGCTCATGGTGCCCCAATCTCAACATGATGCCTCAGGGGTCACTATGGCAGGGGAAAGCAGAATCAGAGGGACTTGGACAGGCAAGGAAATGCTCTGGCCCAGAAGTGACACCGTCACTATAAACTTCCCTTGTACTTGGAAGAGAGCCGAGGCAGATACCGCTGAACATTAGATGTCTCTCTCCCATCATGCCCTGCCCACGGATAATTCCTATTGGATATTTCTGGTGGATGTCACAACTAGGTAAGACTTCAGACAAGATTTCTCCCTTAATCATATTAGTGGATGTTTGTAAATAGCTATTTATTTACACGAGGAGGTCCCTTAGGAGGAGGCATTTGCATCAGGTCTTTGGGATGAGTTGGAATGTATGGGAAGAGATGAGGAAAAGGACATTCCAAATGATGGAAGAGCCTAGGAGCCATGAGAAGTCTAGCTTGGTGGGCTTGCGGAGGGAAAGCAAGAGGTAAGGTGGGCTGCGACTTGGAGGGAAACAATAATCAATAATTAATAACTAAACCTTATTGAACATCTTTTTGGTGTGCCAACCATAGTTCTAAGTGCTTCGCGTGCTTTGCCACAGTAATGGTAATGCTCTGTTGGATCTCTTCCATGTGCACCTCTCGAGTCCCATTCCCCCTTCTCAGTGTCCAGGACACTGGCCCCAACAACTACATCACCATGCTCCCTTGCTCTCTGGCTTCTGGATGGATCAGTCCAACGGGGAGCCCCAGCACGAGATAGAGAGAGGGAAGAGAGTGAATTCAGGGTATTTGTTCCACTGGCTTCCTCCGTGCAGGAACACCCCCTCAGCTGGTGTTCTCGCACCATTTTCCCTAGAGAGGTTTTGGCGGTGCCTCCTCTTGCCCCTTCAGGCCTAGGGGTCCTCATAGTCCTGCTGTTACTAGATTGGGGATACTGTATGATCTTTTGTAGGGTTTCCTTACAATCCTTTAAAAATAGCTCCCTTGTTAATTCTTCAAATTCTAACTAGAATTTCCCGATAGAACCCAACTGATAGAGGTACGTAATGGACCAAATGGGTACTAGTACTGTTCTCATTTTATGGATGAGGAAACTGAGGTACAGAGAGTTTAGCTGACCTGCTCAAGGCCATCCAGCTGCATAAGAAAAGTAAAAACTCAACCAGAGAGTATGGCTTGAGGTTCAAAGACCTTCAAAGGCCTTGAATGCCATGTTAAACAGAGAATGTTCCTATCACCTACAGAGGGTGCCAGATGTTCATCCCTTCTTTCTTTTTTCATTAAAAACATATTGAGTAGTACGCCTATGCCTCTTGAGAAACCAACGAGCTTCCTCACACGGAAAATGAGAGAATTCCTCAGGCTCTCATGGCCTCACAGAGCTGTGGTGGGGCTCTGAGAGATTTTAGCCACAGAAAGAGCTATTCTGGAAATTGGGGTGGAGCATGTGACTGAGGTCCAGACAGTCAGAGCATCACATTCCTCTGGTCACAGTGATTGGCTCAGGACTGATCCAATCAAAGCCAAGGGGATTATTTCTCTGGAACACCTGTAGCTTTCTTCTCTGCCAGACTTCCATTTGGGATATGCCAGGGGCAACAGTGTGGATAAAGGACCCCTGGTCAAGGAATCAGAACCAAGAAATGGAGAGAAACTGAGTTCTGTGATGACATTTCAGACTGCGTGCAGCCATGTCTGAAATCTATGTAAACCTTTGGATGATTCTCTTACATAAGACAATAAAATCCCTTTTCCCCTCTTACAGAGTTCCAATTCCAGAGTTGCAAACTCATCACTTGCAATGGAAAGAGTCTTGATGCCGTAGGAGAGCTTGGAGTGGAAAGGGGAGTGGGGCCTTTGCAGCAGTCAAGCGAACCTCTGTTCATCCAGCAAGACCCAATGAAAATGTTACCATCTTTGTTCAACCTTCCAACCACTCCTCCCTTCATAGCTAGTTGCTCCTTCCCCTCTTCCTTGTGCACTTAGGTTTGTACACACCTCTATTATAGCGCCTCCTTGTGCTGGAATTGTTAGGGTGGCTGTTTCTGCTATGAGGCAGTGAACGATTTGTCTGAATCTTATTCATTTTGGAATTTTCAGTCTTTAGGAAAAGACCTGGTATAAAGTTGATACTCACTGAATGTTTGTTGAATGAATAACTGAATGAATGGGATCAAGGCGGGAGCAATAGGAATGGGCAGGAGGAGATGGATGGGGGTCATCTCTGCAGTGCCAACAAAAAGTAATCGCAGTCTTAAATCTTTTTTTTTTTTTTTTTGAGTAACCAGGCTTGAGATTAATATTAATAACAAAGTGTTATTTAGTTGACTTGGACAAAATCCCTGGACAAAAATTAATAATAGCTGTGATTTATTGCATGCCTTATGTGCCAGTTGTTCTGTGTACATTCAATTTGATATTAACTCCAGCTTGGTGATGGAGGTATGCTGAACATGTGGGGACTTCAACACATCCACTTTATTCTGAGGAGTTGAAATCAACTCCAGGGGAGGATTCTCAAAGCCAATCATAGCAATTCCATCCTCCTCTGCAGTGGCTAGCTCAGGGATGGACAGGCCTGGGCCAATTAGGACCAGTAGGATAAAGTTTATTGCCATGAGAAAGGATGTGAGATAAGGTGCTCTCTCTTGCTGGATGTGAACTTGGATGTTTGTGGTACTGGCTGTTCCTGGAAGCCATCTTGAGGACAAGGCTGATCCACTGAGGAGAGCAGAGCCAAGAAAATCTTAGAGGAATGGACCCAGGGCTTCCATTACTCCCAGCATGAAATTGACCTCTTCTTTTCCTTTTTCTTTCTTTCTTTCTTTCTTTCTTTCTTTCTTTCTTTCTTTCTTTCTTTCTTTCTTTCTTTCATTCTTTCTTCCTTCCTTCCCTCCTTCCTTCCTTCCTTCCTTTCTCTCTCTCTCTCTCTCTCTCTTTCTTTCTCTTTCTCTCTTTTTCTTTCTTTCTTGAGCTCTCTGCCCAATGCAGGGCTCGAACTCACGAGCATGCACGCTCTATGGACTGAACCAGTCAAATGCCCCGAACCTGACCTATTTCCAGAAGTCCAGTTATGGGAATTATGTGAGTCAAAGGCATACCTCTGAGTCTGAGTTGAGTTTCTGTTATTTCATCCAATTACACAGTGAGGAAGCCAAGACTTTGATAGTCATGTGCTTAACATACCTCAGCAAATGGTAAGAGCTGGTATTCCACTCCAAATCTGTCTTATCCTACAGCCTTTGCTCATCCAGCTAAGCTGAGCCAAGAAAAGTCAAGTCACTTGATTTCAGTTCTGATTCATCCATTTACTTTCGGATATGGATTCTCTAATACATGCCGTTTCTACTGTCTAGAATGGTCTATACCTCTCTCTCTGCCTTTCAGGCCTCAGATTAAATAAATGTCACTTCCTGACCTCCTCCCCATTCCAACCCTGGCGATTAACCTAGATCCCTTGGCCATTAATTCTCATGGTGGTTTGTATCTTTCTTTTACACCCTTATCACAATTGTAACTGATGACTTATCCTATTGTATAATACTTTTAAAATAATTTGTCTATTTCATAAGGGCACATGTGTATCTGTTTTCTCGGTTCTGAATCCTCAGAACCATGGATGTCACTTAGCAGGTGACAGTAAATATTTGATGAAGGAATAAATGAAAGCTGTTGCTCTCTGTGGTTAGGAGTTCTAGCAGCAGCTCTCCAAGCGTGGTCCCAGGACCTGCAAACATTAACATCACATGAGAACTTGTTAGAAATGTAAATTAGGCCCCACTCAGACCTACTAAGTGAGAATTTCTGAGAAGTAGGGCTGGAGGGCAATCCGTGTTGAGCAGGCCCTCCAAGTGATTCTGGTTCTCGCTGGTTTGAAAGCCACTGGGTTATATACAGATTTGCTCTTGTCTATGCAGTGGGTACACCCTAGGGTTCAACCTTTGCTGATCGGGGTTCTTTGCTGCTTCTATTTCTTAGAAAATCAGTACTTTCACAAAGTAAAGTGGGTTGGAGGATAGGAACAGGAACTCATCGCATCCTACGCCCCCAGCACCTCTGCAGTTGCTGTTCCTTCAGCTTTTTCTTCTTTTTTCTAACGTTTTTTTCTTAAGTAATCTCTACACCCAAAGTAGGGTTCAAACTCAGAACCCCGAGAACAGCATGCTCCACCGACTAAGCCAGCAGGCACCCCTACTGCTCCTTCGGCTTTGATCATGCTTTCCATTATTGACTTTATTCTTTGGGTGTCGGTTTACATTTCCATTCCTCCCTTGCATTTTCTATCTCAGCCCGCTGCCAGTTTGTTGCGTTCATAACATTCACAGCACTCCTCCTTTCTTACAGTTAATTTATTCATTTGCCCTTGTTGCTTCTCTGCCTCCTCGAGTGCAGGGACTACAGCAGTCTTGCTGACTGCACGGGTCGTAGCGTCTGGGTCATAGCAGGGCTAAAACGTGCGTGAACTGAGTGACTGTAGGCTCCACGACGGCAGAGGCTGCAGGCCACGGACTTCCGGGCCGGGAGCCTGGAGCGTACAAGACGCTCCCTAAAGATCTGCGGAATGAATGGGCTACCGAAGCGAAAGGGAAACCGCCCCTTTACTAAGATGGCAGACCCAGGCCCTTTACCAACATGGCCGCCGGCCCGCGTGGATGGGCGGCGGGCGCGAGGAGGGGCCGGGCGGGGGCGGGGCCAGGCGGGAGCCGTCAGGTGCGGCCCCGCCCCGCCCCCCCCTCCCCGCTCGATTCCGGATTGGTCCGGTTCCAGCGCCGCAGCCCGGCGGCCGCGCCGTGGGGCCGCGCCGGGCGCTCGCCACTTCCGGCGCGTTGGGGCTGTTGGTTGGGGGCGGCCGCGCGGCGCGAGCGGGCGGCTCCAGGGCGGACGCGCGCAGGGATGCTCCGGGGGGCGGCGGCGGCGGCCGTGTGGGCTGAGGCGGCGAGGACAGCGCGGGTCCCCGGGCCTCTCCCCTGAGCCGGCTGCCCGGGCTGCTCCGCCGAGGCCCCGTCAGCCTCCGCCCCTTCAGCCTCGGGGCCGGGCCCGCAGCCGCTTCTGAACGCGGAGGCCGGGAGCCCCTGCCTGGGCCCGGAGCCTCCCCTCGGGGGTCGGGCCCGGGCGGGGGGCCCCCCGAGCCGCTGCCCTCCTCACCGGCCTCCGAGCCCCATTTCCTGCTTTTTCAGTTTCCTTGGGGAGGGGCGGGTGGGTCCAGATGAATTGTTCCGGGGGTCCCCGATGAGGCGGGCCGGGGGGCCGCGCTCTTTTTAGAGGGTCCCCGCGGGGCCCGGGTGGGGCAGCGGTTGTCTTTGCATGGGCGGGGGACTTCCCGAGTCTGCCGGGACCATGACCTGAACTGTGCGAGCGGGACGTGTCCGAAGCTCGAGAGCCAGCTCACCTGAGCCGCCCCTCCCCCGGCCAGCATGGTAAGTGGGGGCCGAGCCCCTTCCCTCCCCCGCCCCCCCGCCCCCCCGGTGCCGGGTCTGAGGGGTGGGAGCGGGCCCCGGGACTGCTGAGCCATCGCTTCTCCCCGGGGCGGGGAGAGGCGCGTGCCGAGCCCAGCAGTGACACATGCGTGCAGGCTTTGCAGCCCCGGCTCGGCGCTCCCATCCCCCCCAGGGATGTCTCAGGACTGGGAGGGACCTGGAAACGCAGCAGGCACTACCCTTGGATCTGGGGTTTGCCTTTCTTAACAATGTAGCTTATGTGACAGGAGCTATCCTGTATTTATTGAGGGTTTACTATGTGCCAGGGCTTGTGCTGCGTGATTGACATTTGTTACTTAAGGAGCACACTAGCGCTCTCCTGAAGTGGGGAGACTGAGGCACAGAGCAGCTAATTACCCAGCTCAAGGTCACTCTTTTTTTTTTTTTTTTTTTTTTAAAGATTTTGTTTATTTGAGAGAGAGTGAGAGAGAGAGCACAAGACGGGTCAGAGGGAGAAGCCGACTCCCCACCAAGGAGGGAGCCTGATGCGGGACTCCGGGATCATGACCCGAGTCCAAGGCAGTCACTCTTAAGTGATAGTGGCACGATCTGAAGTTAAGCAGTTTGACTTCAGAGCTTCTATTAGATATTAACACATAGGGCTGAATGGGGTCTTGCTGTAGGTTTACATAGAAGGAAACAGAAGGTTTGTGATTTGCAGAGGTCACTCATCCGGATAATAGCAAAGTCAGGAACAGGGGTGTCTTTTGACACCGGGGCATGCCGTTTCTGCTTCATGTTCTGGCCTTTTCCCTGGTAGTGCCTGGAAAGCTGTTCATCCTTCCAGATCCAGCTCAGAAGCCACCTCTTCTGAAGATACTTTCCACGTTTTTCAGACCCAAAGACACTCTCAGCACTCCCTTACATTTGTGTATCACATCTGTTTATTAAGCCTTTGTCTTGTTATAATTGTTTCTTGAACCTTATCTCTCCACAGCAGTAGATTCAGTTCCCTCAAAGATGAAATTTTCTGAACCTTTATCTTCCCCAACTCCTGGTACATAGTAAACCCATGGGGGAGCGGTTGATTGCTCAGCCTGTGTTTGAGCACCTCCAGTGAAGGAAGTGTTAAGGCTGTCCATTCTACCCCTGTTAGGGATTTAGTAGAGAAAGGGACATAGTGACATCTGTGATATAGATGTTCAGGCCACTGGGATTTTTTAAAACTTTCAAGGGGCCTGTGGGTGTTGTGTCAGGTTCTGGGTCTTCATGGGGCTTAGAACCAGTGCGGTAAAATGCACCATTAATGCTGAGCAGCACTATATAGTAGATACTGTATGTAGTATAGTGGCAGATGGGTTAAGCTCTGTGAGTCCCAATTTTCTCATCTATAAAATGTGTTAGGAATTCCTTAATGAATAATCCAAAGGTATGAGAACATTTAGTGAGTGATAGTACTCAGTATTCCTTTTCTTCATTTATTCTTTCAGTTAATTTTCTGGTTTTTCCTTTTAAGTTGTAAAATACACAGAACATAAAATGTACCATTTTAACCATTTTTAAGTGTTACAGTTTAGTAGCATTAAGTACAGCTGACCCTTGAACAACATGGGGGTCATGGGCGCTGCCCCCCATTGATGTGGAAAATCACATATAACTTTTGACTCCCCCAGAACTTTACTATTAGTCTACTGTTGACCAGAAGCCTTACTGATAACGTTAACTGTCGATTAATATTTATTTTGTATGTTATATGTATTATGTACTGTATTCTTTTTTAAAGTTTTTTTTTTTTTTTAAAGATTATTTATTTGACAGCAAGAGAGAGAGAGACAGCAAGAGCAGGAACACAAGCAGGGGGAGTGGGAGAGGGAGAAGCAGGCTTCCTGCTGAGCAGGGAGCCTGATGTGGGGCTCCATCCCAGGACCCTGGGACCATGACCTGTGCTGAAGGCAGACACTTAACCTATTGAGCCACCCAGACACCCCTATGTATTGTATTCTTAACAAAGTAAGCTGGAGAAAAAAATGTCATTAGGAAGATCATAAGGAAGAGAAAATAATTTACAGTGCTGTGCTGTTTTTATTGAAAAAAAAAATCTGTGTTTAAGTGGGCCTGTGTAGTTCAAAGCTATGTTGTTAAGGGTCACATTGTACATTCACATTGTGGTGAATGTACATCCCCACATCCCCAGAACTTTTTTCATCTTGTAAAACTGAAACTACCCATTGAGCAATAACTTCATTCCCTTCTCCCTCATCCCCTGGTGACCACACTCTATTTTCAGTCTCTGTGAATTGGACTACTCTAGGTATCTCATAGAAGTGGAATCATACAGTATTGGGTCTTTTTTGACTGGCTTATTTCACTCAGCATAATGTCCCGGAGGTTCACCCATGTTGTAGCATATGTCAGAATTTCCTTCATTTTAAACACTGAATAATCTGTTGTGAGTACATACCACATTTTGTTTATCCATTCATCTGTTGATGGACACCTGGGTTACTTCCACTTTTTGGCTATTGTGAGTAATGTCGTGAGTAGGGGTGTACAAATCTTTCAGTGAATTTTAAGTTGCCACTGGACACCAGGCTCTAGGGAAAGTCAGATGAATAAGCAAACAAGCTCCTCCCCTCAGGGAGCTTGCAAGGAATGTTGCTTTAGGACCCCTGGGCAGAGTTTTATTGGTTTTTGACTAAGCTAGCCAAGCACCCTTGCATTCAGATTTCATTTTAATTGGCAATCAGAGCATTATGAAAATGGCCACTTTTGAGCGATTATTGTAAAGTAGTTGACTTCATGATTACGATGTACATTTTTTTCTAGGGGTAAGTTTTGAGTCAAGGTTTTTGTAAGCTAGACCTCACATAGTTCAGCACACAAGGGGTGGCCACGGTGGCTGTGACCAGATTAGGAACTTCTATTCACATCCTTTCTTCATCACTGACACTGGGGGTTCATATCCTGTAGGTGTCCCAGAGTCAGAGGTGTGGGTGGGGCAGGCCTTGTCCCCAGAATGCAAGGAAACCGTTTCCTGGTGTGTGTCTTACAGGAGGAGGAGCTTTTCCCTGGGATCACATCTCTTTCTTTCTTCCAGGAAATTTTTTTTCCTCTCTATTTCTTACTTTTAGGAGTATTAGTTGACACATGTTTGAACCTTTTTTATTTTTTAGGGAGATTTTATTTATTTGATTGAGAGTGTGGCGGGGGAGGGGCAGAGGGAGAGGGAGAAGCTGACTCCCCGCTGAGCAGGGAGCCCAATGTAGGGCTTGATCCTAGGACCCCGAGATCATGACTTGAGCTGAAGGCAGATGCTTAACTGACTGAGCCACCCAGGCGCCCCTGTTTGAGCCTTTTTAATGTCTTTGTAAAACTTCAATCCTAATGAGATGAAAATAGTATAATATGCTAAAAACACCATTTATTATATATCTGCTGTAAGCTATTTCTCATTTGTTCATTTTTCTTGTAGTCCTTCGGTCTGGTCTGGTTAACCAGACCAACCCTGCTAGGTTACATTATGGCCAGTTTTCCCAGAGGGGGAGATGACAGACATGCTGTAGGATACCTGGGTGGAGCCGGCATTTGGACCAAGGTGCTCTACTCCAAAGCCTGCACTTTTTGGCAGGACAGATCTTCCTCAATTTACAGTGGGGTTATGTCCCGATAAACCCCTTGTAAGTTGAAAATATTGTAAGTCGAAAATGCATTTACTACACCTAACCTACGGAACATCATAGCTTAGCCTAGTCTACCTTAAATGTGTTTAGAACACATAAGCACACAAGGGGTGGCTTGTTGGGCAAAACCATCTAACACAAAGCCTGTTTTATAATAGAGTGTTGAATATGTCATGTCATTTATTGGATATTGTACTGAAGGTGAAGAACAGAATAGTTGTAGGTGTATTGGTTGTTGATCCTGGTGATCATGTGCTGACTGCGAGTCGCAGCTGGCTGCCACTGCCCAGCATCATAAGAAAATTTCGTACTGCGTGTCACTAGCCTGGGAATAGATCCAAAGTCAGAATTCGAAGGATGGTTTCCACTGAATGTGAATTGCTTTTGCAGCCTCCTAAAGTCGAACCATTGTAAGTTGGGGACTGCGCATCTGCACATGTGCAGATCTCAACGTGGAAGATCACTGAAGATGATTGGACTGTCATCCACATATATTCTGTTTGGTTCTGAGGTCGATAGTGATGGGGGCTAGAGAGTATGGACATTTCCTTTAAACTGTTCCTCTAGGAGCGATCTTGACCTACAAATTTAGAACCAGTTAAAGAGATTTGTAGGGGCACCTGGGTGGCTCGCTCAGTTAAGTGTCTGACTTAGGTTAGGGTCATGATCTCGGGGTCCTGGGATTGAGCCCTGTGTCTGCCTCCCAGTTTGCTTGTCCCTCTCCCTCTGCTCCTCCCCCCACTTGTTCTTCCTCTCTCAACTAAGTAAGTAAAAATCTTAAAAAAAAAAAAAGGATTTGTAGTTGTAGTACAAAATTACTATAACAGCTATACTGTAAGTACATTTGATTAAATCATTGGGTTTTGTTGAATTCCCATGAGTTCTTTTTTTTTTTTTTGAATTCCCATGAGTTCTTAAGTGATGTAATATCTTAGAGGTTCCCACTACTTCTCCGAAAAGTTGTTACTTAATATTGAATGAGCTGTTGGTTATTATGGAAATTGTGTGCAAAACTGAGTTCTTGCTTAAATTAGTGTTTTTCTAGTTGCTTAGAAAATTGCTTTGGTTACAAAGACTTATGGTTGAATGTGACCTTCCGTGACATTCCCGTAATGAGTGGTGAGTGGTCCCTATAATGGAGGCAAAATCAGACCTTAGATTTGGCCTCTCAGATGGTGTGTCATCCACTTGTTCATCAATGGTGTTACATGGCGCCCCCTGCCATGGGAGGTATGAAGAAGCCATGGTGGTGCAGGGGGATGCCAGGGAAAGGTTCTGCAGTCCTCAGAGGTTCCGTAGGCAGTCACATAATTAGAGCTAGGCTGGGAGGCAGGCTCGATAATCAAGAAATGACTTTAATAGCTTTTGAGAAAATTGGACATGACATGGTTCAAATGGTGGAATTACTTTACTGGTAAAGTAAACAAAAACACAGTCTGTAATGTATAGAGAAGTAATTCTCTACAGTAAGCGAGAGCTTTTTAGTGCCTCATTTTATTCATTTGTGAAATAATTTATTAATTTCCTATGTCAAGCTTATAATCTTAGGTACTGTGGATACAATATAATAGTACAATAGTTAATATTTATAGGGTTTAGAATATGCCATGTATTTTACATATATTAACTCATTTACTTTTCCAGACGGTGCCAGGAAGTAGAGGCTATTTTTATTTCTCATTTTATGGATGAGAACATCCAGGGCCCTTCTACACTACAACTGAGTGATGGAATTGGGATTCAAACTTGGGCAGTCTGGCTCAAGAGTCAGAGCACAGTCAGAGCTCATAACTGTTACACTTTCACCCCAAGAGGGTTAGTAGTACCTGCCCTCTAGGAGTCAGTTTCATGAGGCAGATGGGACTATATTCGGCAATTACAAGAGCCTGTGATGAGGGTGATAGTGGAAGAATGCATTGGTACAAAGGTAGCCTATCTGAGGGAGACTCACTGAGGAGAGCGGCCAGGGAAGCTTTCCCAGGAGGCATATTTGAGTCTTGAAGGGTTAGGAAAAGTTGTTTGCAGATAGTTACATAGATCAGATATGTATCAGTAAAGATAACAAAATCATAGGTGTCAAGGAGAAGTGAGGGAATTAAATTTGCTGAGTGCTTAGGACTTTTTAGGGCTCTAGGTACTTGCAGGACACAAACACGTTATGTCTTTACTTCTGCAACCCAGGTCAGCTGCTGCCCCATTTCTTTGTTCCCCTTTGCAGTAGAACTTCAGGGGAGAGGGCTCTCTGATTGCTCGCCTTCCATTCTCTCTAGCTCACAGTCAAGGGCCAGCCGTCTGCAGGTGCTACAGTGATGGTTAGTTCTCAAGTCCTCTCCAGAGCTTCCACTCCCACTCCTTCACATCCTGCTTTACTTCTTTTTGTAGCATTTGCCTTCTTATTTATTTATTTATTTATTTAATGTAAGCTGGATGCTCAACGTGTGGCTTGAACTTGCGACCCTGAGGTCAAGAATCGTGTGCTCTACCGACTGAGCCAGCCAGGTGCCCTATGTAGCTTTTACCATTTTTAAACATTTTATATACATAACGTTATTTATGAAGTCTATTTTTTGTTGCCTCCTCCTGCTAAAATATTGACTCCATAAAGCTAGGGATCTTCACTTTGTTCATTGATGTGTCCCAAGAGTCTGGAACAATTTCTGGCATAGGAGACAGTTACATTGTGGTCGGAGTGCTGTGGAGGTCTTGGCTGTTCAAGGGACCTTTAGAGCATGGGAGTAAGCGAGGTTCCCTGTGACAAAGAGAACTTGCAGAGAGAGCATATTTCGGAAGAGAAGGGTGTAACCGTGTAATGTTCAGATCGTTGGATAGACTGGTTTGGCTGTGGTGGTTTTTGTCAAGTAGTAGTTGGAGAGAAAGCCATAAAGGTAATTTATGGCTAGATTATGGAGGGCTTTCAATACTACTCTAGGGAGTGTGGTTTTGTCGGCTGGTTTTTCCTTAAAGGAAAATGAATCCATCTGCCGTGCAGAGGTTAGATTGGTGGGAAACCCGTGACACCTTACATGTCTGGATGTGACAAAGGTCGGTTCTTGGGTGTGGAATTAGGGTGAGGAGGACTTGAGCAAGAGAGTTTTCACTGCTTAAAAAACTGATTCTGGAGTCATCCCTTCAAGGGATGAAGAAAAGGGAAAAGCTCAAGCTGATTTTGGAAGCCTCTAACGTGGTGACTGGGAATAGTGGGTGTTTTACTTAATTGGTGATTTGGATTTGGTAGTAATGGAGATGACAGGTAAAGAACCTGACAGGAAGATGACAGGAGACTTCGCTCTGTAAGGAGATGGGCAGTTGCTGTGGTGTTGAGATGCAGGTGATTGGCATTGGGCAGGGCAAGGATCTTGACGATTTTATGAAAGTGGATTGTTGACATATGTGTCCAAATCGAGGAAGATGTGACAGTACAGGCTGGGGTGAAGTGGGGGAGCTCCTGAGCTTGTAGCTGCTGCTCCGCCTGCACTTTCTATAGACCATTGCAGACTGACCTGTCTTCACCATTTTTCAAGATCAGCTACAACTTCTGTGTGCTGAAGCCCATATAAAGGGCTTCTTTTCAGTCCTTATGCCATCTGACTTTTCCTTTTGGCCCCTGGCAACCATTGGACTTTTTCTCTTCTGAAACACTTTTTCTTGGCTCCGATGATATTACTGCCTTGGGTCAGTCTCCCTTAGTCTTTCCCATGGCCTCAGTTAGGGCCTGTGTGCCAGTGAGAACTCGGCCTTACTCTCCTGCCCTTGGTATTCACCTGGCTGTCCTGTAGACATCAGATTAAACCAAATCCATCATCTTTCCCTCAGGCTAGCGCCTGCTTCCCTGTGCGCTGGTTCTGTTCATGACTTTTTTCACTGGACACTCAAGTGGCAAACCTGAGTCATCTTTAACTTTCTCTTTGCTTTCAGTCCCCCACCTGTAGACCTGTAGATGCTCTGCTGATTTGTGTTTTGACCCCAGCCTTTCCTTCCATTCCCTCCACTTTGGTCAAGCCATGTCTCTTGCTTTCACTCTTAGTGTCTTGACAGCTTCCAGGTTCTCTCCCTAGCAGTTCATCTTCAGTATTCCTGCCAGAGTCCTCTTCACAGAGCTCAGATGGGAGCATGCCCTTTGACTCCAAATCATTCAGAACTGAGGGTCCCCATTGCAGGGACCAAGTTTATTTGTTTGTTTTTGTTTTGTTGTTTTTTGGGGAGAGAATTGAATGAGAGGGAGGTAGGGAGGGTAGGGAGGAGGGGCAGGGGGAGAGGGAGAGAGAGAATCCTAAGCAGGTTCCGCCCAGCGTGACAAGGGGCTTTATCTCATGACCCTGAGATCATGACCTGAGCTGAAATCAAGATGCTTAACCGACTGAGCCACCCAGGCACCCCCAGAGACCAATGAGACCAGAGAGTGATGGGAAGCACTTGGGCCCTGGATTTTCACAATTTTACTTTTAGTCCTCTCACTACAGATTGAAGATGATGTATTAAATGCTTAAGTGATTTATTTGGAATGTCTTTTAAAGACTTCCCAAATTATACCTGTTCTGTAGCCACAACAAACCACCTGTCATTCTCAGAACACTGAGTACACTTCATACCTCTCTTTGCTCAGTGCTGTTCCCTCTGATCTACTGTCCTTTTCTTCATTTTTTTTTTTTTTAAAGATTTTATTTATTTATTTGAGAGAGATAGAATGAGAGTTAGCACAAGAGGGAAGAGGGTCAGAGGGAGAAGCAGACTCCCTGCCGAGCAGGGAGCCCGATGTGGGACTCGATCCCGGGACTCCAGGATCATGACCTGAGCCGAAGGCAGTCGCTTAACCAACTGAGCCACCCAGGCGCCCCCTTTTCTTCATTTTTGAAGGTGAGACCTTCCCTACCATTTCAAGGCCACCCTAAATAGAATCTCTTTGAGGCCTTCCAGTTAGTAGTTTAACAGTTATCTTTGATTATAGTTAGGTTTTTTCTTTTGGCTTTTTATTATTTTGATATATTTGTTATTACTATATAGAAATTCTAAGACTGTATTCTTCTAGTAAGTGTCAAACAGTTTAGAAGTTTGAAGAGCACAGTGTAAGACTCTTCAACTCCTCTAGCCTCCCTTCAGTTCCACTCCAGGCCTGCAGGTGGGGAGGATTAGTTCTTTGTCTTTAAGAGTCCATATCAGGGTGAGTCTTAGGCCTCTTTGCATTTCCAGTGCCCCTTAAGCATTCTGCAGATATTGAGGCAATCAAAAGAGGCAGGGGTGAAAAAAAATTCAAGAAGGATGACAATGGCAGTGTTTGGAGAGTGTGGTAAGATTGAAATAGAGTATGAATATAGTAAATTAGCACCCTCTTTTTCCAAAACCTAGGCAGCCAGCACGCTCAGAGAAGGGCATTTTTCCCCTGGGCAAGTCAGCACAGTGGGATGGGGGTGGACAGGCGAGCAGGGAAGTTGTTAAAAGAAATGTTGCGTGGATGTGTGCTTAGGGGGAGGCTCCAGACACTAATTGCTGCTGGGAGAACTGCTGGGGTGCAGTGGGGATGGGGTGTGGTGAGGGAAGGGGTTGTGGATATTGAGGAAACTCCCAGTGTAGAGGGAAGTGAGGGAGGTTCAGGAGGCTGATGGGAAAGGAAGGAAGCTGGGGGTCAGAGGGAGCAAAAGGTCTGCGTGTTTCATAATTACACTCGGCACTAGTCATTGTTGAGGGGCCCTCGTGTACACTGTGTAAGTCCTTATTTAATTTAACAGCAGCCCTGCAAAGTAGGTCTTATCTGTCCCCGTTGTACATTTGGGAAGATGAGGACACTGAGGCTCAGGGAGGGTAATGTTAGTAACTCGACCAAGATTACACAGCAAGTTGATAGAGATGGGATTCGGACTCAAGGTTCTAACTCCACAGCCCATGTTTTTTCTGTGCCAGTAGGTTTCTCCTTAAGCCAGTGCACATTTACACAGGCATATTTACTTGAAATGTAGCCCAACTGGGTGTATTGTCCCAGGAAAAATAGTACATCTAGTCATCTAACTGTAAAACCTGTAAAACTGACTTCATAATAGAAAGTGCAAGATGGTAAAAGTTTCCTACAATAGAGGAGAAACTAGGTCCCTGCATATCCTCTAACGTGATAGGAATAGGAAAAGCATGATTATTGAGAGCACAGTGGTAGCTGGACCACATTACAGGACATCTACAGTAAGGAGGGTGGCTTGACTTCATACAGTTCAGTTCAGCTAAGTCATTAGGTGTAGCAGATGCAGTAGCTCAGTTAACATTAAGAGCAGCCTGCTGCTGTTTTATACGAAGGTTATCATGAAAAAGATCTCTGGTCTCAGACTCCCTGAAAAGGTAAAGGTATTTTATGAGCTAAATGCAGCTGGGGGGGGGGGAAATCATTGATTTCTAAATTGGCTTGTAATCAGACTTGGGAAGATCTCTTTATTTATTTAAAAAAGAGTAACAACTGGATAATTTTTTATAAAAATGACATGTGCTTATTAAAAATCAAGTAGTAGTAAAAGGTGCCAAGAACATTGGCAAAAAAAGAAGTCACCCCGAATCCTACTATCCTGAACTATGATTAACTTTACATAAACATCCATATGTCTTTGTACGTACGTATGTATCTGGATAAGTGAGATGGAGTCCTAAAATAAGTACTTTCATTTAAAAAGTGATCATGCTGATTTTTGGGATCATGCTTTAAAGTAAAAGAAAAATCAATTTATTACTTGCATTTTTAAAGAAAGGCTATACTTTTTGAAATATTTAAATGCAGAAAGTTGCAAAAGGAGTGCCATGAGTCTCCAGTGTGGAATCTTCAATACCTATGTCCAGTATCAAAACCAGGAAATTGACATTGGTACGTGTCAATTATTGACTAGACTATAGACCTTATTTAGTTTTCACCTGTTTTTAACCTGTAGTCACTTGTATGTATGATTCTGTGCAGTTTAGTCCATGTATTGATTCATGTAACTACCACCTCAGTCAGGATACAGAGCTGTCCCATCAGCATAGAACTCCCTCAAGCCTGATGCTGTCTGTGTTATAGCCCCCTCCCCTCTTCTAGCATCCACTTATCTCTCTGTCTATAGTTTTGTCATTTTGAGAATGGTGTATGAGTGTAGTCAGTATATGTAACCTTTTGAGATGGACTCTTCACTAAGCCTAGTGCCCTTGAGGTCACTTGAATTTAATAGCAAAACAAGAAATCAAGTGAAACTGAAAAAGGAATTGTCAATTGCAAATAAATCTTTGCTTCAATAATTGTTAGCTCTTGATAAATCCCTGTAGGTTAAGGAAAAAGGTTACGAAAGATATTAAGAAGATGGCACCATTTTTATTTTATTTATTTTTAAGTAATCTTTATGCCCAATGTGGGGCTTGAAGTCATGACCCCAAGATCAAGAGTCGTGTGCTGTACTGACTGAACCAGGCTGGTGCTCCAAGATGGCATCATTTTTAATAAATATATTCCATGTTTCATTTCTAGGCAATATCAGTGAACTTAATAATAGGAAAAATAAGAACATTTGGACTCCTATTTCCCTCTTCTCCTTCTTGGTTGTTATTTTACTTTGTCAGGGTCTTTAGAGCATTTATAGTATGTTCCATAACCATATTCCCTCAGTATTTAGTCTTAGTTTTATATTTTAAAGGATTCATTGTTCCCCACTGGTTCTTTTAACTGGTCTTTCTATATCTGAAGTCTTTAATTCATCTTCCCATTGGCTAGATTTTATTGTCACTTGTTTGGTGAATTAAGAATGCCTGCTTTTATGCTTGAAGGACATCTTGGCTAGGTATAAAATTCTGGGTTTGCACTCTTTCTTGCAGATCCTTAGACATTGTTCTACCATCTGGGATTGAGTGTTTTTGTTGACCCTCTTAATCTGTTCAGGATTGTTTAGCTGATAATTTTTTTCAAAAGAGTTATGGTTGCTGTATTCCTTGAATTATTTCATGTTTGAATATGCCTTTCTGTTGTCCTTATCCATAAATGGTAATACTCATGGGTCATACCTTCTTTTCCTTAGAATTTTGTTGATATTTCTCCATCGTTTTCTGCCATCAAATGATGTGTGGAAAAGCATGGTTAGCCTAATTCATATAGTGCTGTCCCTTTACCCCAGTTAGAGGTAGCTTGCCTTTTTTACATGGTTGTTAGAAGAAATATATGTTGCTGAAGTTTAGTAACTCAATTAGGCTATCTTTTAGCGTGTGTGTGTGTGTGTGTGTGTGTGTGTGTGTGTGTGTGTGTGTTTTAAAGATTTACTTATTTTTTAGAGAGAGTGCAAACGGGCAGAGGGAGAGGGAGAGGGAGAGACTCTCAAACAGACACCCCACTGAGTGCGGAGCCTGACTTGGGACTTGATCTCATGATCACGAGATCATGACCTGAGCCGAAATCAAGAGTTGGACGCTCAACCGACTGAGTCACCCATGCACCCCAAGTGTGGATTATATTTTTATCATTTTGCCCTAGAACTTGGTATGCCTGCCTTAAGGTATTTAGCTAATTCCCTGATGCTGGCTATTTTAGATTTCTTGTGTTTGCTTCTAATACTGCAGTAAACATGTTGAATATATCTTTGTCCACTTTGTGAAATTGTACGATAAATCTCTAGGGGGAATTGTGGGGCAAACAGTAAGTGTATTTAAAAACTGTGGTAGATAGTGGTAGTCCTGCAAAAAGGTTCTGTCAGTTTCTATTCTCATTAATGGGTACTTCCTATTTCCCTGCCTCTGGCCGACCATTACAGCTTTTTAATGTGAAGAGTGAAAATGGCACATCAGACACATCATATGTGAGCCTTTCTTTAGTTGTGAGTGAAGTGGAACATCTTTGGTATTTTATTGCCATATGTATTTTTTCCCACTTCTGCTGACCACTCCTGGTCTCCAGAACTTTGTACATTTTTCTATTGGGTCAGTCAACAATTGTTTTAAAAAAATGTAATTTGGCTGAATTTTAGAATTGATAAAGTTATGTTTGGAATGGCTTGCACATTTGGTTGATGAATCTCATGCTGCTGATTTTATTCAGAATAAGAATGCAAACATTTCATGTATACTTCTATTGTGGACTTGACTAAGGTGATTGTCTTAGTGTTGGGACTGTGTAACCTGATTGTTTTCTAAACTTTTGTCTGATGATCCATGTGGCTAAGACTTAACATTCTTCCCCACTTGGCTTTGTGTTTGTCATAACATCACGTAAAAACAGGTTTAATCGTGGGAAGCAATTCCATTGCCAGAAAGCTGCAGAGCTCACCTTGGTGAAGTGACTTTTCTGGTAATTGTCTCTTAACTGGGTTGATGAGCCGGAATGTTAATTTAGAATGCTAAAGTATATATGAAGTAATTTCATAAGGGAGTTTATCAGTCATGCATAGTATGTCTCTGATTTTATTTTCTCCTGAAACTCCCCTAATGGCAGAGAGCCCCTACACCCAGTTAAAGGAAGGCACCTGTCTTGGGGCTGTAGGTCAGAGCATCTCTCTGTAAATCTGACATTTTTTTTTTTTTTTTTTTTAGATTTATTTATTTGAGAGAGCGAGAATGGGAGAGAGAGTACATGAGAGGGGAGAGGGTCAGAGGGAGAAGCAGGCTCCTCGCCGAGTAGGGAGCCCGATGCGGGACTCGATCCCGGGACTCCAGGATCATGACCTGAGCCGAAGGCAGTCGCTTAACCAACTGAGCCACCCAGGCGCCCAAATCTGACATTTCTTGAAACTCTTGGGTTGTACCTTAAACATTTATTGTTTAAAAATCAGTATATATTCTATCTTCCTCTCTTCCCTCTTCCTGTCCTGCCCTTCCCAGTCTTCACAAGCGAATTAAAGGCTCAGGCCCATATGTTATCTTTGGGGGACACTGAATGGCCTTGATCTCATTTTACTGTGGGGGTGACTGGCCCATGTTTCCAGACCTTTGGGGGCAAACCTACGTGGCTGAGAGGAGCTGAAAAATCCCATCCTGGTGTAATTGTGAGAGTTCTAATGAAGAGAAGATACTTGAAGGCTTTTAAAGACCTCGAAAAAATACCAGAAAACATTTTGAGAAATAGAAAACCCCTTTATACCTTGACAATGAACAGATCGAAAGTGAAAGGGCTTTGAGTGGACCACTTTTATCGGCACATACTCCTTGACATTTAACACTTGTGGTTTTGATGATTGCCAGTGACCTTCAGAGCCTTTGATAAATCATTTGTTATTTTAAAAAGGTGGTCTTGCAGTGTCTAGAACAAGTCACTTGGCTAGTGAGTGGGTCCAGTCGACCTCCTAGCTCAGTGCAACCTGGGGGTTCTTTACCATTCTGGGTTGTGACTTGGGAGTTATAAAAGTCTTCATTACTTTATGGAAGATAATCCCCCAAAGAAATTCAACTACTGGAACTGGTGATACAAATGAAAAGATGAGGAAATTAAAGTTCTTAGTGAGGAAATAGAAGTCATGGATAAATTCAAGAGTAGAATGTTAAGTTTGGTGTCTTGGATTCACCATGCCCTAGGTGTAGAAAGAAAGGAAAGCAGTTCCTAATACTGGAGGAGTGCTGGGTTACTGCAAGTATTGCTGATGATGGAGGGAAAGTTGAAAAGACTTTTAACTTGCAAGGTGCCTGGGTGGCTCGCTCAGTTGAGCGTCGGACTCTTGGTTTCGGCTCAGGTCATGATCTTGCGGTTGTGGTATCGAGCCCTACATTGGGCTCTGTGCTCAGTGTGGAGTCTGCTTCAGATTCTTTCTCCCTCTCCCTCTGTCCCTCCCCACTCATGTGCGCGCGCGCGCTCTCTCTCTCTCTCTCATGAATAAATAAAATCTTAAAAAAAAAAGACTTTTAACTTGTGGTATGAAGTCTATGCATGGATATGTGTGTGTGTTTTTTTTAAGATTTTATTTATTAGAGCAGGAGCGGGGTGGTGCGGGGAGAGGGAAATGGGAGAGGGAGAAGCAGACTCCCCATCGAGCAGGCAGCCTAGTGCGGGGCTGGATCCCAGGTCCTGAGGTCAGGACCCGAGCTGAAGACAGACCCTTAACAGACTGAGCCACCCAGGAGCCCCTATGTGTGTGATTTGTAATTCTTTACCAAAACGGAAAGTTAGGAGGTGGAGGAAGCATTGTTGGTGAATTTGAGGGCTTGCTTGCAAATAAGAGTTGCAAAATAATTGGGAACAAATCTGGTCTACAGTTATTGAATGTGAGGATGGAAAGTGTGAAGAGAAGTTCTAGAAGTTTATAATTTCTGGAAGTTTCTAAGTCTGGATGAGATGTGCATGTCAGCAAATGATTCCTGTGCTGGAGGATAAGTGCAGAAATAGAGCCTTGTAAGAGGTACAACTGTACTAAAAAAAAAAAAAAACCCTGGCCAAATTGGAGAGCTGTGTCAGGGAAGGCTTCACAGAGGAGGTGACACCTCGGTTGGGTTTCAGAGCAGAAATATTAGGAAGTCAAGAGGCAAAGAATTTGGGGCTTGAGGTGGAGAAACAGAAGGGCCATTTTTGGGCAGATGGAACTACACATGGATACACATGGAAGAGTGGTCAGTTCTTGAAGATGAAAGCTTTGAAATGCTGAAGAGCGAGCTGTCTAATCTACTAGGCAGCTCCGGTGATTTCTGTGAAGGCATCCACTCCAGAAAAGGCTTTTATTTAATTCATGACAAAAGGAGCCCTGTGCTTTTATCCAGCCCAGGAAATTATTCATCTACGTTCCACATTCTGTTTTGAGAGAAAGACAAAGTAAGTGATCTTTCAAGGATTTATGTACTTAACTTAAACATCTTACTTTGAAGTACTTTTAGACATGCAGAGGAGTTGCACAAATAGCACAAGGGGGTTCCTGCATCCTCTTCTCCCATGGGGATTTAGTTTTTAAAAAAGTGACTAAAAAAAGTAGTTAAGCCTTCCAAGATTTGTGGCCAGTGAGTTAGCTCAGTTTCTGTGGCTGCTTCATTCTCCTACCCGTTTGGTGATTAAAGTAGGTGCTGATGTTGTCACGGTCTTCTCTGCCACCTCTTGATTTGCCTAGTCATTTTTTTCCCTGATGGGAAAAAGTATTTTGAACTCTGTAGACTATTGTTATAAGTACAAAACAGATAGGAGCTCACTGTCCTCTGATTCAGCTTCTTGGATTTTGTTTCCTTCTAGTCTTTTTTCCTGTTTGCTTTTTAAATGTGGCTGAGATCACACTGTAAATGCACCTTTTTCCTTCTGCTTTTTCCATGTAACATTATAGTATAAGTGGTTTTCCAGATCATCAAATACTTCATAAATATTTACAGTGGCTGTGTAATATTGCATTGCATGGATTCTTGGGCAGTTAGATTGTTCCATTTTTTTTGCCATTGTAAATAATAATGTGATTAATGTTTTTGCAAAGAGCTTTTTCTGTATTTCAGAAAATTGCCTTAGGCTCGATTCCCAGAAGGACCCAAGGGTATGAAGATTTTTTAATAAACCTTTTATTTTAAAATAGTCTTAGATTTAGTATGAACATTTTTAAGGTACGTCATCAGATATTTTTCAGAAAGTTTATTCTTCCCGCCAGCTGTAGATAATGCACCCCTCAGCACTGGGTAGTCTTAAGAAAATTGTTGCAAATTTAATAGGTTAAAAAAAATGGCTTCATTCTTCTGTAATATCTTTTGGAGGGGGGGTGGTAGGAAAAGTTATCACCAACTTAGATTTTTTGTCTGTTTTTTTAATTTATTTTATTTATTTTTTATTTTTTGCTACCTACGTCCTCTTCTATTTTTGTCTCTTTATAGGATTTATAGGTCACACTTGTAGGTTTATTTTGTTTACTATTCACTTAATCATCCTTATACTTTAATATATTAGAAATGGTGCCTTAACATTTTTTTCCCCACAGTCAAGGGTTTTTGTGTGTGTGTGTGGTAAAATAAACATAAAATTTACCATTTTCTTTTTTTTTATTATTATTTATTTGTCAGAGGGAGAGAGCACAAGCAGGGAGAGCAAGCAGAGCAGGCAGAGGGAGAAGCAGACTCCCCGCAGAGCAGGGAGCCCGATGTGGGACTTGATCCCAGCGTCCTGGGATCATGACCTGAGCCGAAGGCAGACGCTTAATCGACTGAGCCACGCAGGCGTCCCTACCATTTTCAAATGTACAGTTCAGTAACATTACAGTGTGTACATTCACCATGTTGCTCCTCTGTCCTCATTCCTGGCTTGCTGTGCATTCGAGGGGTTGTTATCTGCACCCCGGGTGGGAGCAGTATTGGAGCACATTCTTCTGAGCTCCGTCTTCCCCTTCTCATTCTTTCCTTACTCCTGATTTATTTATGAGGGGTGCATTTGGAAGAGCCCAACACCACTGGCCCTTACCTGCCAGGTGTGAGGTCACTGTGTCAGAACACTGCCTAGCTCTGTCCTTGGACTTCTCTTACCTGCTTATCTTCAAGAGAAGTTTGTCTCCCGCCATGTCCTGCCTTCCTACTGTTGCTAGGCTTGGCTGGTCAGTTCAGGATGGGGAGGAGGCGGCGTTGCAGCTTTGCCATTCGTGAAGAGGACATTGGACTTTGAGCTACACTTGATTGCTTGAGACTGTAGCAACGGGGTAGAACCTGGAAGGCGGAAAGGAAGTGATTGTGCTCCTTCAAAACCCAACAGTCTGTAATACGGCCTGGAGTTTTTTGCCAAAATGAAATAAATGTTATTTTAACTGGTATTTAAAATGCCAGTGCTATCTGGGAATAATTCAGGATGAAGGTGGCAAGGGTTTTACAAAACTTGCTCTTAAGCAGTTGCAGGTAGTAAGAGCAGCTGTTGTGAAACCCTTTATGTATGAGCTGTAGTGTTGATTGGGATTTTAGATTTGCAGCATGTGTTTATAGTGCTCTATCAACTTCACACTCATTCATTCCCTGATTTCATGCCCTGCAAGGTAACGCCAGCTCACGCATCATCCTCATAGCCCTAGAACTCTGTGTCCTTCTTTAAGGGGTAGAGGAGCTGCCGCTGGGAGAGGGCTCTGGTGGCCCTGTTCAGGGCCTTCACTTCACCAATAGCTGATTGACTTTGGGCAGGATACTCTCTCTGAGCTTCGTTTTCCTTCTCTGAAAGTGAGGTTGGAGTTGCTGTTCTCTGGGGTTTGTATTTCTCTCTCAAGATTCTGTGGTTCTGTCTTAGGATTTCTTGATAGCGTGCCTTGTGTTAATGTGCTCAGTATCTCTTGCGTTTAATTGACTAGGCATGCAGATATAAATACTCATCTTCTTGGGAGAAGTACCTGGGAAAACGCAGCAGATGGAATCGTGAAGAGAGAGCCTATTTTGGGCTCTATTACTTACTTATCTTAGACAGTTTCTTGCAGAATAACTATTCTTATCATTTGCTTTTTTGGCTGTGTAATTAAAGCCTTCCACTGTAATATAAATAAATAAGCATGTAACTTACATGTATTTTAGCTCCTAGTGGGATATGCTTGTTGCCCAACCAGCAGATGCAAAATTTTTAATGCCTAGGCTACGTACTATCCTCTTCCGAAGCAGTGTGTGATAGTAAAGCTGGCATCTGAGAGAACTGTCAGTCTCCTCTCTCTTGCCTGTTGTATCCTTGTCTCACTTCCTCTTGCCTCTTCCCCTAGCCAGCTCGGAGCAGTGAGGAGCAAGGTGGGAGGGTACCAGTCTGACAGAAGTTTTAAAAACTTTTTTTTTTTTTTTAAGATTTTATTTATTCATTTGACAGAGAGATAGAGAGCACAAGTAGGCAGAGTGGCAGGCAGAGGGAGAGGGAGAAGCAGTCCGGATCCCAGGATCATGACCTGAGCTGAAGGCAGCTGCTTAACCGACTGAGCCACCCAGGTGCCCCTAAAAAACTTTTTATTTGGAAATAATTTGAAGCTGACAGAAAGATTGCAAGGAATGAGTAGTAGCAAGAACACTGTCATACCCTTTACCCAGACTCCACTGTTGTTAACATTTTGCCCTTTGCCTTATTATTTACACCTTTTCTATGTATATATATGCACATGTATATATAAATGTATGCACAAGTAGTGTTTTTTTTCTGAACTGTTGGAGAAGAAGTCACCTACGTCCTGGCCCATTGACCCTCTGTAGTGTATTTTCTCACAGGGATGTTCTCTACAAAGCCATAGTGCAGTTATCAGCCTCAGTTAATATAACATTGATTCAGGACTTTATCTGATCTACTGTCTGTATCCAGTTTTGTCCTTTGGCCCAATTCTGTCCTTCATATCATTTTTTCCCCTTCAGCACAGGATCTAGCCTTAGAATCAAGTGTAGCATTTACTTGTCATGACTCTTTAATCTTCTTTAGATTTGTTTTAAATTTTTGGGAAACCAGGGTTCCTGTCCATTGGTAGTTAATTGGTTCTTCTTGTTTTTATGTACTGTGCCATATAGTACATGGATAGGTTTTCCCAGCATAAAACATACTGTCCTCTGTGTCCAAGATGTTTCCTCTAATTGGTCCCAGGGGGGCGGATGGGACAGAAAATGCTGCCTCGACTTTATCACCACCACAGGGGGACCAGTTGGACTTTCTGGCTCAGATGCCTGGCACTTACCCTGTTTCTACCTCCTAGTCCTCAGCAGTAAACAGACCCCTTTTTTTTATGGAAGACACACAGAATTTGACCCAAACCCAAGAAATACTGTGCAAACCCAAGAAATACTGGGAGATATTTTATGCCATTGGTCAGCTTGATGGTAGTTTTAGACTAATGCAGGAAAGTACCTTTTAATGATTAGAATTGTTTAGATGTGGCTAAAGTACATGTTTTAATCAGATATTAATCTGATCATCATCAGTATCTGTATGATGATACTGTACAAAGTTATATCCATGGTTACTCCCAAAGGGTACATACTTTCAGGGTTATGCTGTAGGCAAGACAACGAGCAGTCCTTCTGAGACAAATGCATAACTTCAATCATTCGTTTCAGACACGCGTTCCTGGAGTCATGGTAAGTGCTTCTGCCCTTGCTTTCCCAGAACATGGCGTGTGTCCGTTTTTTTCCTGCAGTAGAAAACGTTCTTTCCTGTAACTTCTGTACAGGAAAGTAAGAGAGTTACTTCACTGTACATCTGGAGCCCTAGACGACCCCTCTGTTTAGCCTTGCCTCTACGTCTCTATCAGACAGGCTAAGGGACACCTGGACACGGGCGTGGATGTGACGGAGTTGGGAGGCTTGGCTTGCCGCTCACTAGTTGCGTGCACGTGAGCAAGGCACTTGGCGCCCTGGGTTTCAGGGCCTGCCCTTCTGAGTGCTGGACTTCCAAGGTCCAACTGGTTTTGACACAGTTTGTTTTTAGAGAAGTGAAGTGAGATTTCTACTTAATCACGATGTGTGGTTTTCTTTTTCTTTTTTTTTTTTAAGGTTAGTATCTGCCATTTGAGACCCACAGAACAGAGACAGGAAGGTGGGAGAAGACCTATGAACGGTGCCCTCCTGACTGGGGCTTCCTCTCCAGGCTTTCCTGCCTTCTAGTGTTTTGAGCCTGAGCTGGGTGACATCAGGGGGGGCCACATAGATGTCACATTGATTCCCATCATGCCTTCTTTTATCTTTGTATTTCATCTCATGCTTATACGCTGGCCTAAGGGCCACGGGGACTTCTTTGCTCATCTGTTTTCTTTGCCATGAAGAGAGTAGGGGAGAAAGAGGGTTCTTTTGAGAGTTTGAACATCCACGATAATCCTGTTAGCTTCCCAGGAAGTTTATATGAGATTGAATGTCTTTGCTAATGGCATCTGTTGTAACACATCAGGTATGCTTTGCATACTTTTCAGCCTCGGTCAGTAGCTAGTACAGAATCACTTTTCTCGGAAATCTTCTTTATATATAGGCAGATGGAGTAAAAACATTGTTCTGGGTATGCCACGGGAATGTTTGAATGGGACTCCGGGATGCTAGTTTTCATTTTTTTACGTTTGGTGTCAAGGAGGCCATGAACCTAAATATAGGAGGCTCATATGATTTACCTCCTTGTAGGATTTGCAGAATGTGGCTCATGGAAAAGGTGCCAAAAAGCTTGATAAAAGCTTCTTTGAAAAAGAGCCATTTTTTTCCCCAGCATTGATTTTGTAAAAAGGTTAAGCTTTATTTTTTTATTTTATTTTTTTTAAAAGTAGGCTCCATGCCTAGCATAGAGTCCAACGTGGGGCTTGACCTCAGGACCCTGAGATCAAGACCTGAGCTGAAATCAAGAGTCAGATGCTTAACTGACTGAGCCACCCACGTGCCCCAAAGGTTATGCTTTAGAGGGGGTGTTTTATAGGCAATTAGATAAAACATAACAAATTTTAGTCAGGGTTTGAGAAGCTTGTCATGTAGGTGCCTTAAGGGACAAAGCACCATCTATCCACCTTCAGTCTCAGTGTTTTTTAAGATAAATTGTTAGCAGTCTCCTGGTTTTTCTTTTTTGTTTTTGTTTTTTTATGTATTGAGTGCTTGGGAGCAAAGGTCATTGTGGTCAGAGACCCTAAAGGGGGGAATTTAAATAGTCACATGTATCTTAAATCTGGAGGGACTACCGGTATTCCTGAGAAACTAAAAGTGACACTCTCTTGTTTCTTTTTCTCTCCTGAATTCGGACTAAAATATCTGAGCAGCAGTCCATGCTGGATGTGGTAGAAAGTACAGATGTGTTTGGCAGAGTCTCTTTCCAGGCACTTTATGTTCTGGTTAAGGAGAGAGGCCTAGTACCGTTGAAGTGTTTGTTAACACTTACAGATGGGGCTTTTGGCCCTTACTTTATTCCTGACATTGTGTTCACTGTGTGCTTTACACAGATTATTTAATCCTTAGAATGATCCCATGTGTTGGGTTCTCTTATCCCCAGTTGGGCACAAAAGGAAAAAAAGTGACAGATTAAATAACTAGGCCGAGGTTGAGGTGCATTTGGAGTCAAACCCAAGGAACCCAAGCCCAGAGCCTGTGCTATTTCATCATGCCATGCTGAACTGACCAGAGAACAGGGCCACGGGCAAAACTGTGGTACTGATTACATGACAGAGACTCGAGATACAAAGAAAGGAGCCATGCTGTAAACTTTTGTGAAAAATTTCATGAAGGTAGAACTATGAATTGCAGACCCAGGAGCAAATGCAGGATGGGAATAGACATTTGCTTGGGAGACCATGGGTGTTCAGACTTTAGTGATGGCTTCTTGTGGTGAGTGATGGTGAATCAGGCATGCTTTCCTTCTCCTTTCATCCTAGTAAACTCTGCATTCTTCAAAACCCAAGATATCTCCTCTGCGAAACTTTCCTTCTGTTTCGTCAGACAGAGTTAGTTCCCTTTGGGCTTCTGAAGCTTTTTATACATGTCACTACTAGACAATGTAAACCATCATAATCTCTTTTTTTGTTATAGGCTCTCTCCGTCTCTCCGTCTCTTCCCCAGGCTACCTCCAGTTCCTTGAAGGGGCAGTCTTACTCATCTTTATATCTCTGGGGCTTAATGCAGAGTCAGTTACTTAGTGAGCATTGAGCTTGTTTGTCGAATGAATGCTGAGTTTCTCAGATCAGATTCAAAGGCTCTTTAAAGCTAGATTTAGAATAATTGGGGACAGAGAATCAATATTGAGAAGAATTTATCTGGTGGTGAAGCACAGATTGGATTGGAATTGGGGAAGCTGACATCAAGGTGACCAGGTTAAGAGAAATTACAGTAATCTAGGCAGGAGGGGAATAGGGCCTGGTAGAAGTAGTGGTGAGGGACAAGGTACAAATTTAAAAGACAGTGTAAAGCAGGAACCAGCCAGCCTGATGACCTTAGTTGTGGGCATAGAAGATACAAGGAAGAGTCCAAGAAGATTTCAGATTACGTGATCCTTCCCCTTTCAGGTTTTTCTTGTAATTTATTAGGTGATTATGGGTGTTGGTTGACTTCGCTGTTCCTTAATAAATGAGTCAGTAGTAGATAGGTCTCTGAACTGCTGAACTGTGAGTAGTGCAATAAAAGGAGCAGATAAAGTCCGAGCAGGCACAGCTGAAAGCTCCTCCACTTTACAGATCTTAACTCTTTCTGGAACAGAAAACTTTGGTTTATTTTAGATACACACATAGCTTTCTGAGAGTATTTTCTGACCCAGGTTTATTTTCGATTCCTGCTCCAGGGTTTTAATTTGCTGCTGTGGTAAGCCAAGGAACTCTTGGAGAAGCATACATAGGCTTTTGGGATTGTAATCCTTTGCATTGTCACCCTCACAGCTCTGAAAACAAATAGGTGATGGCTCCCAGCAGTCCAGGAGTCTCCCACTCAGATGTGACCTGCAGGCCCCCAATTTGCTCTCAGTAGTTGCGTTAATAGAAGAAAAAACACAGCTTCTAAATTCAGTATCTGAAAATACCAGCCTGAATGCTAAAAATAAGTATGACATTACTTTTTTAAATGGTGTATATGTATTTACAGAAAAGTGCACAAATTGTAATGTAAAGATCATCCTTGTGTGCCTAACACGCAGATCAAGAAAATAGAATGTTTTTTAGTATTAGTATTTCAGAATCCCTCTTCCCTACAGGTAACCACTATTGTGATTATAACACACCACAGATTCATTGTGCTTGTTTTTAAAATTAACATACAGTGAATAATGAAGGATGTGTTTTGGCTTCTTGTACTCCACATTGTGTTTGTGAGATTCATCCATGTTGTTGCATGTAGCAATATTTATTCATTCTTGTTGTCTTATAATATTCTCCTGATGAATAAACAATTTATCCATTCCACTGGTGATGGTCATTTGGGTTCTTTTGACTTTTTTGGATATTATGAATAATGGTGCTGTGGACATTTGTGTACCTTTTTTTTTGTATATGTGTACAGATTTCTGTTGGAGTTATCAAGGAGTAGAATTGCAGGATCATAAGGTATGTGTGTGTTCAGCTGCCATTGGTTTTCTTTAAATTCCAGTAAGTTAGCGTACAGTATTATATTAGTTTCAGGTGTACGATATAGTGATTCAACACTTCATACATCACCCTATGCTCATCATGGTAGGTGCACTCCTTAATCCCCATCACCTGTTTTACCCATCCCTCATCCGCCTCCCCTCTGGTAACCATCACATTGTTCTCTGTAATTTAAAGAGTTAGTTTCTTGGTTTGTCTCTTTTTTTTCTTTGTTCATTTTTGTTTGTTTCTTAATTCCACATGTACGTGAAATCATATGGCATTTGTCTTTCTCTGATGACTTATTTCTCTTAGCATTATACTCTCTAGCTCTATCCATGTCATTGTAAATGGCAAGATTTCATTCTTTTATGGCTGAATAATATTCCAACTCTTCTTTATCCATTCATCTATTGATGGATACTTGCGCTGCTTCCATAATTCAGCAGTTGTAAATAATGCTGCTATAAACATAGGGGTGCATGTATTCCTTTGAATCAGTGTTTTTATATTTTTTGGGTTAATAAACATTAGTGTGATTACTGGATGTAGGGTAGTTCTCTTTTTAACTTTTTGACGAACCTCCGTACTGTTTTCTAAAGTGGCTGCACCAGTTTGCATTCCCACCAACAGTGCATGAGGGTTCCTTCTTCTCTAAGTCCCCACCAACACATGTTGTTCTTTAGTTGTTGGTTTTAGCCATTCTGACAGGTGTGAGGTGGTATCTCATTGTAATTTTGATTTGCACTTCCCTGATGATGAATGATGATGATGAGCATCTTTTCATGTGTCTGTTGGCTATCTGGATGTCTTCTTTGGAGAAATGACTGTTCTTCTGCCCATTTTTTAATTGGATTGTTTGCTTTTTGGGTGTCGAGTTGTATCATTTCTTTATATACTGTGGATACTAACCTTTTATCACATATGTCATTTGCAAATGTCTTCTTCCATTCAGCCAAATGGTTTTCTAAAGTGGTTATACTAGTGCATACTCCCACCAGCAGCACTCTATGCATGTTCCAGTTGCTCAGCATCCTTACCAACACTTGTTATTGTCTTTTTAATTTTAGCCATTTTGGTGAGTGGGTAACACTGTCAGTGTTTTTAATTTGCATTTTCCTGACAACTGATGAGGTTGAGCACTTAATTTTCTGTATAGGCTTTTGAATACCTTCTAATGATCTCTTTGCCTGTCATAAAAAAATTGAGTCATTTGTTTTTCCTCTAAGTCCTCTGTTAGTTATCCTCTGTTAGCCCATTTTGTGACTTTCTTTTGAACTCTCTTCATTGTGCCATTTGATGAACGTTCTGATTTATCAATCTTTTCCTTTATGTTTAGTGCTTTTATGTGTCCTATTTAAGAAGTTTTCCCTTACTCGAAGGTCATGAAGATGTTCTATATTGTCTTATAGAAGCTTTACTATTTTATCTCTCACATTTTATATCTGCGGTTCAACTGGGATTTTTTTCACGTGAATGTGTCTTACTTGGTTTTAATTTAATCTTTTCTTTCCTTCGTTCTTCAAGATCTGGATCTTAAATCCAAGCACAAGCTGGGAAGCAGTTGGGTGTATTTGAATCCTGAATGTGCTTTATAAATTAGTGCGGTGCTTGAATGGTCTTTGGAAATTGGAGGCTTCTCTTCCTACCACATCATGGCACTTGGTTTTTGTTTTATGTTCTTCGTCCCTTTATTACTGGAAAGTGTAGTCTGCTGGAATATTACCACTTCCTTACTTGCCTTTAATTCCTAAACCCACAGCAATCTGGATTTTGGCTTCTCCACCTGCTTGAAACCTCTGGCAAAGGTTCCAGTAGCCTTCTTGCTAGTTGGGGTGAATTCTCCAATATCCTTTGACCATTTGCAGGTCTTGAACCTGTCTTTTATGTCTTTACATCTCTGTTCTAATTGTATGACTTTGGCAAGGCCTTAGTCTCCTTTTTGTCTCCTGTAAAATTACATAGTTTCATTTTTGAAATCCAGTTGGAAAAGCCTCGCTAGATATGTTCGGACAAAGCCTGTAAAGCCTGAGGACATGAATCTCCAGTTTCAAAGTGGGCCTGACCACTTCTCTTTGTTTTGTTTTGGTCTGTTTTCATTTGGTATTTGAGACCAAATACAAATGATAACAGCCATAACTATGAATTAGATAATTTCTTAGAGTTTACATAGCAGCTTTACGTGGGTCACTCTGAGGTGGGAATTAGTACTTACTGCAGTTATCGAAGTGATTGAAAATGCGAACAGCACACTATTTGTTCTTGTTGGGAAGCACCCTACTGGGTTAGGTTTTATAGTTTCCTTTTTCATGTAACCATCGTTTGGTGGAGAGCATCCAATCTGTGATCCTTTTGGATACTTTCATCTTTCTGCTTTTCTGCTGGAATGCTTCTTGGGTTGGAGCAGGGGAGGAGTGGATGGGACTGGAAATGGAGTTGGAATTGCATTCTTTGGAGAGATTGTCCTGAACTTGCCCCAGTAGCATTTAATGCATAGCTGGTAATTGTCAGGTTCACAAACTTCTGCCTCAAGAACCAGTACAAAATAGACGTTGATGGTTGAGTGCCTGAATGTGGTGAGCTCAGGTGTTTGCTAGGATCTGCTCTGAAATGATTCACTACAAGAAAAAGTTGTGGAGCAGGTGGGATTTGAAAATGTGTCCTTAGTTCTCAGGGACCCATTTTGGCTCCAGAAGAACTGATTTATTTTAACTAAATAGCTGATATCTTTTAATTTATGTTAATTTTTATTTTATTTTTTTGCCAGTAAGTTACTTGTGAGATTTTCCTTTGATTCTTTCATATCTTTCCAGAAACTTTTCTTAAAACAGCAAATCCTTTTTTCAAATGAAATGGGTATCCCAAGTCGATTTATGAAACAGACCAAAGCATTCTTTTATTTATATCAATTCATTTTAGGAATTTGAATTTTCAGCATTTACTTAGGAAAGTGAGAATAGTGAGGATGTTTTGATCAACACAGAAACTTGAAACAGGTGAAAAAGATTGCAGCCTTCTTTTAGCCTGACATTTCAATTTCTCCATTTGAAAAAATGTGTAGTTTTTTTTTTTTTTTTAAAGTAGGCTCCATACCTAACATGGACCTCAAACTCACGACCCTGAGATCAAGAGTCACTCGCTGTACCAACTAAGCCAGCCAGGAGCCCCAAAATGTGTAGTTTTTTTTTTTTTTTAAAGATTTTATTTATTTATTTGACAGAGACATAGTGAGAGCAGGAACACAAAGCAGGGGGAGTGGGAGAGGGAGAAGCAGGCTTCCCGCAGAGCAGGGAGCCCAATGTGGGACTCGATCCCAGGATCCTGGGATCATGACCTGAGCCGAAGGCAGACGCTTAATGACTGAGCCACCCAGGCACCGATGTAGTTTTTTTTTTTTTTTTTAAGATTTTATTTGTTTATTTGACAGAAACACAGCGAGAGAGGGAACACAAGCAGGGGGAGTGGGAGAGGGAGAAGTAGGCTTCCTGCTGAGCAGGGAGCCCGATGTGGGGCTTGAACCCAGGACCCTGGGATCATGACCTGAGCCGAAGGCAGACGCTTAACGACTGAGCCACCCAGGCGCCCAGAATGTGTAGTTTTTAATAAAACAGCTTAACTTGCAATCCAAGGATATTTTTCAGTTGAACTGATTCATTGGTTTGAAAAAAGGGTAAGATTTCAAGGGCTAATCTTGATCATAAATATAAAATTCCGACAACTCCCAAGTGCTAAAGCTCTTGTGCAGTGATGCGTCACTCAGCATGTCATTGTGAGTTGCCCTGGCACAGCCGTTCATATGTGACTACAGCATCGGAGGGACAGCCGTGCCCGGCACTGTTGGAATGCGGCCCACATGTGCTCTGCAGCGTGCTTGCTCTGCTAGTTGTCGATGGACTGGTGCAAGCCTGACTCAGCCTCTATAATAGGTACCAATCCTAAGTGCCGGTTTATCCACAGAGATGGCCCAGGTTCCTTAGTGTCTTCAAAAGTCAGTTACCAAGTTGAGGCCTTTGGTAATATTACAGTTTGATATGTACATTTGAGTGTGGACTTGTTTTAAAATGCAGTTTTTATAGTCTGCTCTCACTCTGGGGGCAATGGAGAGGATGTGGAGAAGGGGGGAGGGTGGGGGAGGCTGGAATTAAGAGATAATTAAGAAATCAGAACTGCTCTTGGCTCTTGATTATCTCTGGGTAAATAATGCCAGTGAGGATTCAGAAATGGTCTAGGAATGCTCACCTTTCTGCAGACGGGTGAGTGAAGGAGTGTTGACTCCAACTCACTGCTTCAAATGACGTCTCCTACATGAGTGGGAGAAGAGTATATGGGTTTGGGGCTCCACATGCAAGAAGGAGAGGATGGGCATTGGGGTCGAGAGCACCTCTCCTCTCATTCTTCACCTGAGCAGCTCTGCTGAGAATCTGGCTGTCTGTGGGTCCATGGTTGGGATGTGCGCATTTTGAGTTCCCGCTCAGCTTGGCTCTTAGCTGCCTTAACTTTAGTCTCTGGTGGCTGCTCATTCGAGATTGAGAGTTGTCAGAACATGTGACTCCGGAAGTGCCTTCAGAACCCCCACGGATCCATGCAGCAGTTTAACTGCAGTTCTTCTGAATCCCAATATGGCTAATTATTTAGACTTGGGGCAAATGTATTATCGACAGGAAGTCTCTAGGGAGCCCTAACCTTCTCTCCCAGTCTCTTCACTCTGCCTGTTCAGTCAGGGCCAGGGGCTGATATTTTGCTTTTAATATATTTCCGGAATTATATTTTGAGTTATTTGTTCCCTTTTCCTTAGCATAAATAATTGAGAATCTGTTGTACAGTAGCATGAATTTATAGAGTATACTCAAAATTTGGGTTTTGAGCCAGCTGGGAAATTCCCTTCAGTTTTTCTGAATCCCATGCATTTGAAGAATGTTGAACCAAGATGTTTGAGGAAGTAAATTACGAATGTGACCTGGAGGGAAGTGAGGAAAGTAGGAGACACAGTTACTGATTTTTTTCTTTTCTTTCAAATTCCTTTGTTAGGCATCTGAAGAAGCCTCCCTCAGGGCATTGGAAAGTCTCATGACAGAATTTTTCCACGATTGTACAACCAATGAAAGAAAACGTGAGATAGGTAAGTCAAGTGTTGAGTCGTCAAGAGTCACTTAAGATGAAAAGGCCCTAGTGAGGAGGAAGGAGTTTGTTGCCTGCGCTAGTCAAGCCTGCTTGTTTCATCTGGAATTCTTGCTCTTTTTGCTCTCACTTTGCTGGTTGGTGCTGGCTGCAAATCTAGCTGTGCAAGGACTGTAGACCATGGGGCCCACTATCATCCAGAGTGATGGGTTTTCTTCCCTTTGGCCGGGTGTGGAAAACCCCTTCCGCTGCTTTGGTTCTTGAATTTCAGCAATATTAAACTTAGGTAAAAGAGGCCTGCGACTATTAACTTAAACAAAACCTCATGAAAGTGTCAAAATGACATGGTTTTGGTGTGTGGAAGTCTCATCCAAACCTTATCTAGTGCCCACAGGTCTTTAACTGGTATTCCCTTTGGGGGCTTCTTCTTTTCCCTTATCTCTACTATTGTCTTTCCCATTCTGCAAGTTTTGATGAATAAAGGCTTCAAACAACACAGAGATGTAGATATAATTACCTTGGGTCTTCTGGGAACCTCAGCTCTTTCTAGAAATTCCTTTTGAATTTCATACTCATTTACATGAACAATATTCATTAAAGCATACTGTAAACTAGAATGTGTATTCAAGTGTCAAATCTCTGCCTCCGAGACATGAGACATGTTGCCCTGTGTTCCTGGAGTATATCCTTTTTTCCCTCCGAGTCCTCACTTAACCCCTGAACTTCCAAACAAAAATGTTTTCTTCTCTATCTCAACCTAAAGGCTTTTCCCCTTGGGTGTCTGCTCTGTACTGACCTCATGTTCATTGCTTTCACCTCTGGAGAGGGCTTTTTCAGTCTCTAGGACTCGGAAGGCCCATTTCTCTGCCCCACTTGACTTCTCTAAGTCATACTGGCCAGTTGAGTGTTGTGGCTGATTCCTGCCTTTAGTCCAGAGCTTGACTGGAGTCTGGGTTTCCAGGTGGCCAGTAGACCTTTGGCTGTAGCCCATTTTCTCTTGCATTCTTTGAACATCACATCAGCTCCTGGTAGTTGTGAATTTCTTAGCTTTTTTTTTTTTTTTTTTTACTTTGAAACTTGGTGGTTTTAGGCCTGCCCTGTGCATGTTATGCCTGTCTTTTCTTAGGGAGTATAAGTAGAGAATTAAAATATTTGTAAATAGGGGAGTGCTGACGGAAGCTGAACCCAATAGATAATCAGGCATTTGGCTTAGAAGATCCACTCTGCTTGCTTCCCTAGATTCTCTTATTACTCAGTTGGGCTGACCCTTCTGCCTCCAGAGTGATCTTCTCATTAGTTTTATGCTACCAGAGTACCTTATACTTAAGTAAAAATACCCCTGGTGATGTTTACCAAAGGAGGTGAAGGATCTGTCCATCAGTCTGCTATAGCCCAACACTAATAGCTTTGAAGTCCTATTTTTAGCTTATTAATTGAAATGCTTTTGGTTTTTCTCTTAATTTTTTGGTTTACAAAGCAAATATTGCTCACTTTCAGTGTTCATGAATTAAAAGTGGAACCTCTGAACTAAAATTGTATTCTAATCTGATTTAAAATAGCGTTAAATAGGGGCGCCTGGGTGGCTCAGTTGGTTAGGCGACTGCCTTTGGCTCCGGTCATGATCCCAGGGTCCTGGGATTGAGCCCCGAATTGAGCTCCGTGCTCTGCAGGGAGCCTGCTTCTCCCTCTCCCACTCCCCCTGCTTGTGTTCCCTCTCTTGCTGTCTCTCTCTCTTTCTCTGTTAAATAAATAAATAAATAAAATCTTAAAAAATAAAATAGCGTTAAATAACCAGATACTACAAATGTCTAATTTAAATGCAAGCTAAGGGGGATCCCTGGGGGCTTGGTTCTGTATGGTGGGTGTGCCTTAGTTCAGTTCTCTTTGTACCTAGTCTTTGGAGCTTTGTCTGAGTGTGTGGGCTAGAACCACTTTCTTCTTTTTGATATCTTAGGAGAAACTGAAGGCTTTCCTAGTGAGGTGGGAGAAAGGAAGCAGGCCTTTTATTACAGGGGCTCCACCTGCCCTCCACCAAAGGCGTGTTATTAGTGCTGTTCGCAGGGAACCTCGAGGGACAATCTGTTCATTTTCACAGGGGAGGAAGCCGAAGCCTCAAAGAGGAGCAGTGATCACCTGGAATGAGACTCTCTGAATGAGCGGCAGAGTCTCTAGCCCAGAGTTCCTCATTTCCGGCCAGAGCTCATTCTGTCTGTTTTGACTCCCGCTCTGGGATTCTTACAGACTTTCACTTAGTCGAAAGACTAGGCATCAGTTTCCTTGTGTGGGATTTTCAGTGAGGCTGTGGAGTACTAGCAGAACAGTGATTTTAGGATTAGAATGGGCTGCTGTGCTTCCTGCTTTTCCAGGCGCATCCTAGAATCTGTTGGGGTGTTGACGTTTATATATCTTTTTACTCTTTTAAAATTTTTTATTTTTAAATTATTTTTTTACCCTTTTAAATTTATGTTTATTTTGATTTTTAAAATTTTTACCGCTTTTGTGTTGTATTTCATGACCAGAACAGCAGGTCAAGGTGATCAAGGGGCAGCGTGTCCAGAAACGTGGTGACACACTCTTAGTGCTTGCTGTCTTGGGGTTCTGGCTGATGCTACCAGCAGTCTAAGGAGGAGGAAAATCATTTCTAACTGATTTGATATGGACTGGGCTGCTCCCGGCAACTTCCACGATTGCTGCTCTTATTTACAGACTGTTTTTGGTGTGGTATTTTAAAATAAAACCAAATGAAAACCAAATAAAAAGAATTATCCATCTTTAATTCTCTTGCATTTTTTCCTGCCCTGCATTAATTATATAATTATTAATTAATTTTTTCTTGTCCTGCTTCTCTGGCCATCATTTTGTGTGTGTGTGAACAGTGTGAGTCTTAAGGAAATATATATAGTCAGTACCCCAGAGGAGACAGGTTAACAATTAGCCATAGTTTGTAAGGTGAAATGATCTTCTTTTTTGAAATGATATTTTATAATTGTCCATACTTAGGTTAAGTAAGAACTTTTTTTTTTTTTTTGAGGGGGGTAGGGGCAGAGGGAGAGGGAGAGACAGAATCTTAAGCAGGCTCCACGCCCAGCACGGAGCCTGCTATGGGGCTCGATCTCACAACCCTGAGATCATGACCTGAGCTGAAATCAAGAGCTGTATGCTTAACTGCCTGAGCTACCCAGGTGCCCCAGGTTAAGTAAGAACTTCAACAATGAAAGTTTCTCTGCCTAAACGAGTGCACATAGGCTATTGGATTGTAGATGGCTGAACACACCATCCATGCTCATGGTCATGTTGTATGGTCTGTCCTTTCTATCTCGAAGACATGGCCGGATTTTTCTAGTTGGTTTTGGCATCAATCATATGATATGGAGAGATGTGTGTTTAAAAAACTAATGTGACAGCCTAGCCTTGTGTTGATTTCATGTCTTTTCATAGCCTTGTTTTGTTGCTGTTTAACTTTTCCAGAGGAGCTTCTTGATAACTTTGCCCAGCAAATAGGAGCCTGGAGACTCTGCCTATACTTCCTCTCCAGCACTGGGAATGACTATGTCATGATGTATAGTTTAACGGTGTTTGAGGTGAGTTGTCAGATGACTCTCTACTGTTTGGAAAAGTATTTTGTGGACACAGTGCCGGGTCGTTGGCACTGGACTTGAGCTTCAGTGTGCAGACAGCTGGGAAAGAGTGGTAGCTCAGCTCGGGCTACCTCCCACATGCTGCCTCTGTCGGGATGTCAGCTGTTCTGGGGCACCTTTCCATCTTTGACCCCAGAAAGGTGAGATGGGTCTGGGTCGGTAGGTAGGTTGTTTGTGGTAACATGTAACTTTTCCTTCCATGTTATCATTCAAAAGAGAAAGATAATGAAGGAAAAACAGTTTGGGAGGAGAGATGGTACCCATAATACTATTATCCCAACCACAAACATACTCATTTATTTCAGCTGTCTTCCAATTTTTGTATTTCTATGCACATCTTTTTTTTAACTTAATTATAATCCTATTGCTCATGCCACTAAGTATTTATACCATTATTCACCAAGCCATTCTCCTATTTTTGAACATTAAAGTTGTTTTTGCCATTTTTTGGTGGCCATCAGAGGGAGTGGTGTAATAGAAAGTTTTACACATGGAGCTTTTTGTTTCTGTGAAATTATTTAGCAGATCTTTCCAGGAGTGAGAATGTTGTATAATAGGGTTTAAATATTCCTGGTACTCTTATTGCCAAATTGCTCTAAGCCTTTGTTTAAAAGCAGGGTTTTTTGTTTGAGATGAGGTAGCTAACCATTGGATGAAAACCAGTTATTTTTGTGTATAGAATGGTTAACTTAAAAGATGTATACTTGTGTTTCAGAATCTGATCAATAAAATGTGGCTTGGGGTCCCATCTCAAGATAAGATGGAAATCCGTAGCTGTCTGCCCAAACTCCTTTTGGCTCACCACAAAACCTTACCTTACTTTATCCGGAACAAGCTCTGCAAAGTTATTGTTGATATTGGCCGTCAAGATTGGCCCATGTTCTACCATGACTTTTTTACGAACATTTTACAGGTAAGGATTTACCTAAGAAACCTCATCTCATAAGTTGTTTGTAGAAGTGATTATTTCCTTGTCTTGAAGAGGAGTTTTAAGATTAGCATTTTGGAACTGTAGTAGCAAGTTCATTATAGGATAAATGATTTCACTCGCTTAACTTTGTATTCTTGAGACATGTTGTACCTTTGTGCAGTGGCAAAAGAGGGGGGAAAACCCAGTAGCATTGTTCACCTATTGTGAAATTTTGTTCAGCAAAGATTTGAAAACCTGTTAGGTACTGCGTCAGGAGTAGGGGTACAAGGGTGAGGCCTTCAGTAGTTACAATTTGATGGGGGGGGCTTGCTGTGTAAACAGTAATTATCCAGCACTGTGGTAATTACTGTGTGGAAGTGCGTGTGTTCTGTGGTGGCATAGCATTTAGCCTCCAGGAACTGAGGTATTTTCAGCGTTGTTGGGTGCTGGAGTAAGTGGCCAGGTTGATGGGCCGGGGCCAGGCCAGGAAGGGCCTTGCTCTTGCAGGGGGCTTCAATTTGTAATTCGTAGTCCTTCCTTGGGAGCTAATGACAAGTGTGTAGAGGGGAGAACACATGACCACATTTTTGTGTTGGAAAGACAGTTCTGGAACAGTAGGGTCTAGATTGCAGAGGGGCAAGGCTGGAACCCTGAGTGTGAGCGAGACAGGGAGGACCTGGCCCTGAAGCCTTTCTGGTGGGTGGAGGGTAGGGCACTTAGGAGACCCAATCAAGAGGCTTTGATCATTGACGGGGTGGTAGGGGTGAGGGAAGGGAGGTTTCTGGTTCAGGTAGCCGATTTTCTAGGCCAGGGGTAAAGGAAGAGGAAATGGATTTGGGTAGAAGATGGGGAATTCAGTTTGGCAGAAAGCACATTCAAGATTTGTGTGTTCTGTGTATATCTAGTGAGAAGTTGACAGCTGTGGATCTGGGGCTCAGGAAAGAGATCTGGCCACTGGTCAGGATTTCGAACTCATCAGAGTATAAAGGTGGGACCTAAAAGCCAGGCAGGAGATGCTGCTGTTCATTTGAATCCTGTGATGAAGTTGGAAACATTTTCATATTACTGAGATAGTTGTGGGTGTACAGGAAATGGGTATTATGTACAGTTTATAGGAATAAAATTCTCTGAAAATCAGTGTCTCAGTGACTATAAGTTCAGGATTTTCTAGAACAATACCGTTTTCTAACATTCTGTCTGCTCTCTCTACAAAGCATTTGAATGATGAGGCAGCTAAGAAAAAATATAGCATCCTTATTGCTTCTCTCAAATTGCCTCAAAGTGGCACAAAAATTCTTCATTCAATTTTTTTTTCTCTGTAGTGATCCATTTATCTAGAGATTTATTGGATTGATACTGCAAAGGAGATTCATTCATTTATTCAGTAAGGTATTTGTTGAATGCCAGCCGTGTGCTGACTAAACATCTGGTGGGGATAAAGTAATGAAACAAAAACAGTGTCCCTGCCTTCGTGGAGCTTATAATCTCAAGGGCAGACATCCATTAACAATAAATAAATAAGCTTACAAGTAGTGATAAGTACGACGAAGAAATTTAAATCCAGGGTAAGGAGAAAGAGAGAATGCCAGGGGGTGTTATGTAGATGGGATGATGATAGAAGGCTTTTTTGAGGAGCAGCCATTTGAGTAGAAACCTAGGTGGAAGTGATGGAGTGAGCTATGTGGGTATCTAGGGGAACAGCATTTGAGGCAGAGGGAATAGCAGGTGCAAAGACCCCGAGGAATGGCAAGGAGGCTAGCGAACCTAGAGTGGTAGGACATGAGCTGAGAGGTTTTGCTGGCTCTCTCTGATACGCTTGCCTTCACTCCAAGATGAGGACAGTTGTGGTAACTCTCCATCGCCCCCCTAGAGGGAGAATGCATTCTTAGGTGGGTTAGTGCGGGGCACGTCCTGTGAGAAGAAGCAGTGGAATGTGAGCCGGAGATGCATGGTGCTCGCCGCAGCAGGTGAGGAGGAGCCATGTTTCCACCCAGCTGGGATCACTTCCTGTGATGGAGAGCAGACATTTCCTGTCTACCCTTGAAATGTAATGTAATTACTGGTAACAAATGACAATTTGGAAGAGCATTTTTAGGTGAAGTGCTCATGAAGTTTAAAAAGGCTAGTTTTCTTTCTCTGTTGACCACTTCCCTCTTCCCACCCTTCAGAAATGACTCTGCTTACCTCATGCAACCTTTGTGACTTTGAAACACCCCGTAGTGAAAAGAGCATGGAGAGAGCATGTGGGTTTGGGGTCTTTGTCCATTTTTGTCACAGATCGTCTTTAATTTTAGCAACTCCTGACCCTTTGGGAGCCTCCATTTCCTTCTTTGTGAAACAAGAGGATTGGACAAAGTGATCTCTAAAATCCTTTCAGTCGTAATCTCTGCTTCTCATTTATCCATGAGAACCAGTCAGTGGCATGAAAGCCATGTCTAGAATAATGGTGCTTAGTTGCTGACTTTTTTTTTTTTTTTTAAGATTTTATTTATTTGAGAGAGAGAGAAGAGAGCAGGAGCAGGGGGAAGGGGCAGAGGGGCAAGCAGACTCCCCACTGAGCAAGGAGCCTGACGCGAAGCTTGATCCCAGGCCCCTGAGATCATGACCTGAGCCGAAGGCAGACGCTTAACTAACTGCACCGCCCAGGTGCCTCCAGTTGATGACATTTTTAATAATGATGATGAAGTAAACTTTTCTTTAGGTAGTGGCAAACAAGAGTAAACTAGTTCTGGAGTCAGGCTCACCATCCTTCATCCTTTTTTTTTTTTTTTTTAAAGTAGGCTCCATGCCCACCGTGGAGCTCAGTGTGGGGCTTGAACTCACGGCCCTGAGATCAAGACCTGAGCTGAGAGCAAGAGTCAGTCCCTCAACCAACTGAGCCACCCAGGTGCCTCCATACTATGATCCTTTGAATAAACTATCTAAAAGGGTTTTTTCTGGCTCAGTTCCCATCATTGCCTGCTTGCTGTCTGGGTGCATAGTTGTTTGCTTTTGTTTTTAATTCTGTGACGGTTGGCTGGGCTTCTATGCAATTTATGCCATCGTTGTGGTGACCACATAGCAGGCCGAGGGGAGTTGATTTGGGGCCCCAGAAGGATACTTGCAGTTCTTTGTGTTGATTATATCCTTTGTAGCCACCGGAGAAGGAAGTAGTTGAAGTCAAAACTGACCTCTGCTCCTTCTTGCCCCCAAACACAAGGCCAAACATCACACCTTTTAAAGTCTATTCTTCAGATTCCTGAAATCTGCTGAGCTGGACCTGTGGTCACATTGTGCCTGGGACCAGATAATTAAGGGGCAAGCAGCATGGAAAGAATTGCCATTTCTTTTCTGATATGGTGGTGTAATAAAAATTATTGAACTTTTTCAGAAGCTCACACTAAGAACCTGAACTTCAACCTAAAAGTGCTTATTCTCTGTTAAAGTAAATTGCCAAGAATTACCTATGTTACGAGCATAAATTATAAATGTGAAGATGGTAAAGGGAAACACTATTTTGCTAACAAGCCTTCTGGACACAAAGCTAGTGAGAAAAAAAATACTTGATCTGGCTGTTCTTTCAGGTAAAGAATAACTTTCATTTTCAGTTGGCTTTTGCCTGGTCGTCTCCCCTTCTTCCAAATGAGAGAAAGGAGGGCTTTTGGCTGCATTTTCCATAGTGTAGGAATTTTTTATTTCTGGGAGCACAGAGCATTTCATGTCTACAGGAAAATGTATTGCCAAATGGAATATTTGGTAATACGAGGCATTCCCAGCTAAGAGAGTAAGAATGAGGGCTTTGGGGGGAAAATAGAGACAAAAGAGGTAGAGGAGAAAAACAGAAGTGTAAGGGGGGTAGTGGGGGAGGAAAGTAATGGAACTCTTTATTATTTTTATTTTTTTCAATTTTTAATTTAAATTCTAGTTAGTGAACATACCATGCAGTGTTGGTTTCAGGGGTAGAATTCAGTGGTTTATCACTTACATACAACACCCAGTGCTCATCCCAACAAGCGTCCTCCTCCTTAACGCCCATCACCCTAAAGTATGGATTGATGACCCACAGGCCTCTGGATGGACGGAGATGCTTATGAAGGGTCAGTTCTTTATTCTGTAAAGAAAAGGTGCTGCGGGGATTTCTTGTTCCTCCCCTGTTGCATTTTCTCAAGTTGTTAGAAGTAGCCCAGACTTGCACAGAATGAAGAGAAAGCTTGTGGAGGTTATATTTGAAGTTGTAGCCTTCAAGAGAATTGATGTAATAGCATTTTCAACACGCCGCTCATGGCCACTGTTTTTATATCATGCTGCTCCTGAGGGCAGTTGAGTTTATCCTGAGTTCACACTGTTGAAGGCATTTCCCGCTCTTTGGGATGAGCTTTCCCTTGGTCTGCAGTGGGGAGAGCTGTTTTCAAGGGAAACCAAGTGCCCTGCACTGCTTGAAGTGGAAAAGAGGCGTTCTGCCCGGCTGCCGTTCCCGGTGCCCTCCTCCTCCCTCATTTCGTAGATTGAATAAACAGACAACCTATTATTATGATTAAAGAAGATGGTCAAATGTTCCTTCAATTGTGTGTCCTTTAATAGATTGTAGCCTATAAGTCAACAGAATTTTAGTGGCAACTTGCCTTTACCAGTTTCTGGAAACTAAAAAATGAATCGTAAGTAATGTTTTGAATTTTGTGAAATTGATTAGAAAGAGCTAAGTGGTGTTATGCTCTTGAAGGTGTACCTTCTTCTGTCTGTTGCTTAAGGCAACTTACAACATAGTGGATATTGCCGGTGATAGAGTAACTAAAATTTGCTACGTAGGTATTTGCAAAATCATAATCGTAGTCGATGATGAAGTCATGGGCGGATGGCGTGTATGCATGTTTCTGCTCTGCCACATGTTTAGTCTTGAACTTTCATGAAGCATGCAAAGCTTAGAAATGTAAAATTGATTTAACACCCGAACGTTGGAAAGAGATCACAAACCGGTTCACATATATCTCTGTCGCTAATACTTGAATCTGGGCAAAGTGACCACAGCTCTGTTGGGATTGTGGATGTGTAAAAAAAATTGTCATGTTAGATGTAAAAGAGCATTGTGTTCATGGTTAGAATCTTAGTCCTTAGACTAAGATGAGAATACACTTTGGCTCCAAAAGGGACCTAACTAGACTGTAGAGCCCTGAGCGATGCGGCCTGTGCCTGCAAGATTCAGCCATGGAAGGACTTTGAGGTTTAATGTTCCCCCATCCTCCTTGTACCTTCGTCAGCTGGACAGCCTGCTCAGAACTTCCTTTTCCCTGCAGTTGATCCAGTCCCCCGTGACAACCCCCCTTGGGCTGATCATGTTGAAGACGACTTCAGAAGAGCTGGCTTGTCCCCGCGAGGACCTCAGCGTGGCTCGGAAGGAGGAGCTGCGGAAGCTGCTGCTGGACCAGGTGCAGGCCGTGCTCGGGCTGCTGACAGGTGAGCAGTATGGCGCTGGCGCTCTGCGGTCTTGAGCAGTTGTTCTAGTTGTGACTGTGACGGAGCTGAAAAACAGAATGTGGCATGTTCTGTCTGCCGCGAGCGCGGTGTCCGGCGTGCGGTAGGACCTCCGAATGTACTTGTGACCTACTTCCTTTACTGTCTTTATGGATTGGTCGGCCTGGGAACTGTGATTAATGAGGCTGCAGGGATGTGATTGAAATGCCAAGCACAGCATTCTCAGGAAGGTGGGTGGCAAGCACCTTATTGAAGAGGATTTGAACTTAAGATCAGGAGAAGTTGGGGGAGAGGAAGATGGGAAAGTTGCAAATTTTCTGCAGAGAAGGAAGACCAGGTGTAGAATCAGCACCCTGTGTGCTAGGTTTTAGCTGTAAGTAGCATTTTCTTCGTCATTTTGTTTGTCAGAGCCTTGTGACGGCGTGTGGGGAGTAAGAATAAACAGAAAGCAAAAGCAAACCGCAGAATGAAACAGGAAGGTGGGACGAGGGTGGAGCGTGTTGGCCCAGTAGGGCCAGGCTGCTCATGAAGAGGCACAGGTGCAGCCCTGGTCCCAGAACCCTTGAGGCACGGGTTGGGGGGGAGGGTGGGGGTGGGGGCCCAGGCTTGCTGCTGGAAGGGTTGTTGTAGTGAAAAAAGCCTTTTTAAAAAAATCTCCAGCTCCTCTGCCTGGCTTTCCTCTTGGCTGTCTAGGAACTTTTTTCTTTTGTAGGGGTTACAGAAGTGCTTGACATGCAGTGGGCACTTAAAATCGGTGAAGAATGCTTGATCAGAAGTAAATTTGTCATTTGCCCCCTGTCCTTCCCTGCATCCCTAGGGGAAACCCACACCTCAGAACATTTCATTCAGAGCACATTTATTGATGCCCCCAACGAGAGGTTACATTTCTGCAGTTAAGGACCATGTCTGATATCTCTCTATCCTACTGTGCAGACATTAAAATTTTTAAAATTGGGATTAGTTCACATAGCATAAAATCCACCTTTACAATGTTACAACTCTGTGGTTTTTAATATATTCACAGAGTTGCACAGCGATCATACCATCTAATTCCAGAACATTTTCCTTACCCCCTCCCGCCAAGCCCTTGGAAACCACTAATCTGGCTGTCTCTGGATTTTCCTATTTGGCCTTTTCATAAAAAAGAAATCATACAGTATGTGGCGTTTTGTGTCTGGCTTCTTTTTCATAGTGTGATACTTCAAGTTTCATCTGTAATATTAAATATTTTGAAAACAGTATTTTCAAAAGCTTTTACAATCCATCATCTTATGTGGTAGGTTCTGTAAGGAGATACAGAAAGGAATAATACGCAGTCTCTGCCTCTAGTATGGGGTACTCTAGTAGGAGAGAAAGACAGCTAAAACCAGTGTGTTAAGAATTATAGTAGAGGTGTGTTTTACGTGCAGGCAGAACTGAGCAGACAAAACTCTGGGAAAGATGACAGCTGGGTGTAACTCTGAGGGACTGATAGCAGCCATCAGTCTGGGCGGGGGGGGGGGGTGCGGGGGAAGGTCAAGTTTGGAGGGAGGGAGGAGAGCAGGTCAGAGGTTGGTGTGGACGGAGTAGCACACAGTTCAGCGTGTGCAGCCTTGTGTGGGGGTGGGGCAAGGCCAGATGGGCCAGCAGAGAGGCCTGAGGCAGAGATTGTGTGGGATGCTGCTGTTGGCTGGGTGAGGAGGTAAGGAGTAGCAGCAGGTTTGTGGGGGATAATAAAGGGAGTTTGGAACATCCGAGTGGTGTTGTCCAGGAATGTCCACTTGGACATACGGTGGAGAGAGGGATGTTTGATCAGAGATACGAGATCATTTTTCTCAATCTTGATTTTCATAGGTTAGACTTCATTTCTCTCTTAAACTCAGTTTCTCCTTTCTTGATAGGTATCTTGGAGACTGTCTGGGACAAACACAGTGTCACTGCTGCCACCCCACCACCATCCCCGACCCCAGGAGAAAGTGGTATGGTCTGCCCACCACATAGGCTCTTCCTCTTTTTAAATGCAGTTTGGGGTCTCGATGGGGTAGCGATTGCTTACCTATGCCACATACAGATGCTGATTCTTCCTTGATCTATTTTTGGCCTTTCTGCCCATGTTTTCTAAGGAGCTAGCTCTGCTTAGTTCTTCGTAAGTACTTGTACTTTCTTTCTTTTTTTAAAGATTTTTTTATTATTTATTTATTTGAGAGAGAGAGAATGAGAGATAGCACGAGAGGGAAGAGGGTCAGAGGGAGAAGCAGACTCCCCGCCGAGCAGGGAGCCCGATGTGGGACTCGATCCTGGGACTCCAGGATCATGACCTGAGCTGAAGGCAGTCGCTTAACCAACTGAGCCACCCAGGCACCCCAGTACTTGTACTTTCTAATATATTTTGAACGACTTATGTTGTTTCTTCTTTACCTGTCAGAAAGATGACATCCTTCCTTTGATCTTCTGTCATCCACCTCCATGCCCTTCAGTTTACAGCTCTTGGTTGTCCCTTCTGGTTTGTTTTTTGCTTTTTCTCAGATTTCATGGTGTCTTGCTCATGCTGGGGTTAGGATGTGCCCGTGGGCTTGATAGGTCTGCTGTGCAGTTACGCAGGGGTCAAGGTCACAAGAGCTGGTTGGCTTCCTGAAGGAGGAGGGGGAGGAAGAGGATGTGGAGGACTTTGTTCCCTACTTGGGGCTTAGGGAGGGTGAGGTCAGTGTGCAGTAATCAGCATTGACTTTACATCAGTTCAGAATAATTTGATCAAGCGTGGGCATATTTGCAGTGTCAGTAACTCGTTTACTGGTGGCTAATTATCCACAGTTATATTAGTACCTTTTTCAAAAGTCAAAGTGCAGTTTGCTTAAAAATGGCTACTTTCAATGGTAGATAGAAAGAGGAAATTGTGTTTGAGTAGAAACTTTTAGTTTCTGAATGCTTGTGTTTTACATTGAATGATTACAGATGCTTTTCAAGTAGAGTACGTCCTGTGAATTGCACACATTTTTTCCTCTACCATAAAGGTTGGTATGGCTAATGAAAGATTTCCCCATCTTTCTCCTTTACCCCAGGAAACAGGCTGTTGAAATCAGACCCCTCCAAGCCTGAGCTGTTTCATGTAGCCTGTTGTTGTTAATAAGTGGACATTAAAATTCTTGCAGAGCTGCTGTGGAGCTGAAAATATAGCGTGATGTTTTGAGGACAGCTCATAGTAAACTAATTTATTCCAGATTCCATTTATCATACTGGGATAAAAACTGTTAGTCATTTGTCACACTTGTTAGATTAAACACTATTATAGAGTTTGAGAGTGTATTAAAAGCCGACAGGGATTTGAACTTTATTTGTACTTGGTAGCTTTCATTTTCAGTGTGGATATTTGAGATGACTTAGCAGATTTATATTTTGCAATATTTGGTGATTAAAGAAAAAAATTGCAAATGAGGCAGAGCTTTGATTTTTATGAGTGTATGCTTTGGAATCTCCTGCAGTTGGGCTGATCTTAAAATGTGTCATTTCATTTAAATAATAGTTTGCAAAGATTAGTTCTGTTGGATCGGATTTGGTTTTAGGTAGGTGAATACTGGCTTAGCATTCAGTTTGGAGTTAGCAGTTTGCTCTAGTAAAACTTGTTTTTCAGAGATCATTTTCCAGTGCCAAAAGCTGTGTGTTTTAGTTGGCTTTGTTCAGCTGCATGTTCTGAGCAAACTCCATTTCTGCTTTGATAAACCTGTTTTCCTGGAGGCCAGGTTGGGGAATATCAGATAATACAAATCAAAAATATATGCTTACCTCTCTTCTGCGTTGCCTAGGTTTTGTTGATGAGGTAAGGTGAAACACAGTATGAACTAACTTGATATTTCCATATAAACAAAACCTAAAAATGTGGTGCGTACTTCTTGAAAATTGCCTCTTAGGCACTATTAAAACATTTTTGAAGTCTTGAATTTTAGTATTTGAGAAAAGGCAAAAGAAATGGAGACTGCTGGGGGCCTGGGAAGTGAAGTAGGCTTTTAAGCTGACGTACTTCTCCTGAAAAAACAATAGGCTTACACGTTCATGTGATACGCCTTTTTTCTTTTTATGACGGTTGCAAGTGAAGCTGTCAGATCTTGTTCCATTATTTGGACAGTGCTGATGATTTAATTAACATTTGTTTTGATGGTTTTGCTCAACTGCCTCTGTGCGTTGAAGACACCAAGTGAAGCAGTAAAACTTCTAAGAAGATTGTTTAGCTTTAGTGACCATAAGCTCACTATTGTGGAGGAAAATCATTCTGAGAAACCTTAGTGAGTAAAGGAAACCCAGTGAGTAAACCAGATACTTCGTCCCGTCACCCCCCGCCCCCCCCGCCCTGCCAACCCGGGTTGGCACTCCCTGCCTGCCTCTCTCTGCCCTACCCGAGTCCCCATGCAGCTCTCTGGCAGCCCCTTGGCTTTTGGCATTTTTTTCCTCATACGCTTTCTGGTAACATTGATTTCGGTCTGATCACTTTAAAAGAAAAAAGCCCAGGAACTAGTCCCTGCAACGGCTACTCTAACAGTCTGGATATAGAAAAAGCTTTGAAGGGTGCTTGTGGTCTGCTTTGCAGAATAGTTCCTCAAATTGTTGCCTTATCTTTTAAACTTGCCTCACTAGACCAGAATCCTGTGACATAGATGATGGTTTTATCTCTCATTTACAAACAAGGAAACGGGGTTGGGGTTGGGGGGAGTCCCATCGCCAGTAAGTGTCAGAGCAGGGATGGAAACCTATCTGAGCCTAGGTGCGTGGTCTTCGTCCTAAGTCTGCTTTCTCCGCCACTGTCCCCACGTCTGCCGGCCTCCTCCTTCCCCAGGCTTAGAGCCCTGGCTGTGCCATCTACTCTGTGTCTTCCCTGACCGCTGGCCCCTGTGCTGGGAAAGGAGAGGAGGGGTCCTCTGAGGACCTCTGCATGCTGAGGCTGGGGCCTCCTGCTGCACTGGGGCAGCCTCAGCCCTCTTCCTTCCTTAGCCTTCTCTTGTCCTCACCTCTCTTTGCTTGGACAAGTAGGGGGGCAGGGAGGAAGCCAGGAACAACATGAAATGGTGTAAATAACTGAGATTCTGAGTTTGCTTTCGTCGTTCTGCGATAAAACTTGAGACCCTATCTTTCCCGTCTGCATGGTGCGTTCTCTCGAGTATGGATCTGTATATATACTGGCAATGGCAGGTTTCCGGGGAGCTCAGATTGGTGGAGACCAGTTTATACCTTTCTGTTTTCTCCCAGACTTTGCAAATTGCAGGTCTTTGTGCACTTGCAAATCTTTCCACATATCCCCTTATAAGTATTCCCTTTTAAGCTACTTGTAGGAAGATGGGACTGGGGAGGGCCACTCAACTCCTGTGAGCTCATTTTATCCCTCAGGCTCCTTGAATGGAGTTTTTCCCCATTTTGCTGGATTGAGGCTACAGTGAGATCCCTGTTTCTTATTTGGGGCTATTTTTGTCCTGCAGTAGCTTTTAGGCAACATGGGGAAATATTTTAGCTAACATAATGAGAGGAGAGGGTACTACTGGCATCTGATAAGTGGAAGCCACGGGTGCTGCTGAATATCCCACGATGCGCAGAACATTAAAGAATTAATTATCCAGTGCCAAATGTCAGTAGTGCTGAGGTTGAGAAACTCTGAGTTAGTAAATGTAGAACTGAATAGAAAACATTAAATTTTAATAATTAAAAAAGTAAAAAAGCCAAAGGGATCTTTGCATGAATGCTTAACCCGTCTGGGTTGCCTCCAACTGAGTAAATGCAGCAGAGTTGTCCACGACCTCTTGGCAGGGGTTGTGTACTGCCGCCAGAGCCTGGCCTGATTCAGAGAAGCTGAAGTCGTCTGCAGGCTTGATTATAATCAAGGTATACCCTCTTGCATAGGTAGCTTGTTTAAGCTCTCTCGGGTTTGCATTGGAAACGCTGCAGCATGAAGCAGAGTCCCTCTCTTCTGTGGGAATTCCTTCCCACTTCGATTAAAATACAAGTTTTGAAAAATTCTTTGTAACCTACTAAAAGACTTTGGAACATTTGAAGTTGAATAAAACCATTTTCATTGAGAACAACCTTCAGAGATTCTTGTTTTGAGGGGAGAAAAATAATTGGTCATCTTATCCACTTAAATAATTTTTACCTTGCATCACCCCGTTCAGCATTTGTCCTTGTGCGCTTATCTTTCTGAAGTTGCGGTCATGGCATACATGCTGTTTTACTCAGGACTTCGGATCATGCATATTTTTCTGCATTTGAATATTAGCTCTCTTCCAGATCACTTTTCCTGGCTGCATGATCTTTCCAGTTGACCTGCTTTTTGGGAAGGAGCATAGGCTTAGGGGCCAGACCTCTGTTTCCGTTTCTGCTCTACTTATTAGCTGAGGAACATGGGGGAAACGCTTAATCTCTCTGTATCTTAGTTATTCTAACAGTTTGTAAATGCAGATAATAATACCTACCTTAGAGCTGTGAGCATGAGATGAGAATACGTATGTAAAGTGCTTAGTGCTGCACTGTGCATATAATAATAGCACATCAAATGGGAGCTGTTCGTCACATAATTATTGTTGTTTTGCCAACCCCCCCCCCCGTTAGCAGTCCTATTCTGGAAAAATTCTTCTGAGCTAAAGAGTAGGGACAACTTTTTTGTTTTGTTTTCGTTTTTAAAGCCACAGTTTATTTCTATTTAAAAATGTTCAAGAGACTTTAAATAGGTCCAGAGGCCCAGAGATGTTCAGGTTTAATAGAAGATCATACTGAGTTGGTGTCTTTTGGTTCCTCCTTTGCTAAAGCCTCCATTTGATTCCGGTTAATTATTTGCCCCGATAATTCTTCTAGTTGGGTAGTGGTGATTTCTCTGACTCCAGCATCTTCGGTAAATGGCCACCGGTTCATGAATGACGAGAAAAGCAATGCCAGAAACTGTCACTGTCATTGAGTGAGAGAAAGTTGTACATATGACTCAAGTGGACAGCCACCACAGCAATTCAAAACTCACCTTATTAATCCAGTAGCAAACTGGATAAGTATTTGCAGATTGTACTTGAACATCCTTCTTGCGTTATTCTTTGAAACCAGGTCCTCTCATTATCAGCGTGGGTAGCTGAGATCATGATGAGCCTCATCTAGTATTAACTGCAGCTCTTTCTCGGGGTGCCTGGATGGCTCAGTTGGTTAAGCATCTGACTTGGCTCAGGTCACGATCTCATGGGTCATAGGATCGAACCCCTGTGGGCTCTTCTGCGCTCAGTGGGGAGTCTCCTTGAAGATTCTCTCCCTCTACCCTCTAGTGCTCTATCTCTCCTCTCTCTCTCAAAGAAATAAAATCTTTTGGAAAAAATGCAGCTCTTTCAGACAGAAGCCGGTGAACACCTTACAAGATAAGATACCAGGGGACTTTTTGATCTACTTTTAACAATAGAGATTAAACCCCTTATTAATAAATCACAAAATTCTCATTTTAATGGCCGAGGAGGTGAGGCTGAGAAAGGTTAACTAATCTGTTCATGTTCATCTGCATTAGTGTAAGGCAGGAGTTCTCAATAGATCTGGGGGCCCTGGAGGTCCCACAAGCCCTTTCACGGGTCCCAAAGGTCAAATATATGTTCATAAAAATACTAAGACGTTATTTGTCATTTTTACTCCTTCTCTCATGAGTATACTGAATAAAACTCATTCAGATCCCACACTGCAATTAACCTTTAAGAAATTATTACTAGTAAAATTTTTATATTGTATTAAAGAACAGGTACAGTCACTTAGGAAGGCCGCAGAAACGTTTTAGTCTTTGTCAGTTGCATATCTGTGCGAAGCCGTTTTCTTCATATACTTCAGTGAAAACAGCATATTGCAGCAGATTGAAGCAGATTAAAGAGTCTGTCTTCTTTTAAGCCAGACAGACATTACAGAGATTTCCAAAAATGTACAGTGCTATTCTCACTTATTTGTTGGCGGTAAACTACATTTTCTTCATTTAAAAATATTTTATGCTAACATGTAATGCGTTTATTAAGTGAATATTTGAAAACTTTTTAATTTCTGTTTAATTTTTATTTAATTTCTGTGTGACGAATATCAACAGAAATAACCTGCATACACAAAAGTTCTTTGACATCCTCAGTAATTTTTAAGAGTATAAAGGGGTTTTGGGGCCAAAATGTTTGAGAACTGCTGCTATGTAAAGCACAAAATACAGTATAGAAATGTAGCCAGTGTTCTACCATCGAGAAATAACACCATTCCAGGTGCCTCTTTATATGTAGTTACAGAGACAGTAAGCTAAATAAAAAGACAAAGTGGCATCATATATTTTTATTTTTTAATTTTTAGTTTTTTAGAGATTTTATTTTTTAAAAATGTATTTATTTGTCAGAGAAGGAGAGAGGGAGAGGGAGAGAGAGAGCATGAACAGGGGGAGCAGCAGGTAGAAGGAGAAGCAGGCTCCCCGCCGAACAAGGAACCCAACATGGGACTTGTTCCCAGGACCCTGGTATCATGACTTGAGCCAAAGGCAGAAGCTTAACCGACTGAGCCACCCATGTGTCCCTATTTTTAAGTAATCTCTATACCCAACATGGGGCTTGAACTCACAGACCCTGAGATCAAGAGTCCCTTACTCTTCTGACTGACCCAGCCAGGTGCCCTCAGTTTTATTTTTAATAAAAACAAATTATAATTTTACCTGAATTTAATGGGAGGTTTTAAAATGAAAGGAATTGCTTTTTCCACACGGGATATTAGTTTGTAAAAGATACCTCTAGGCTTAAGAAAAATAAAAGATGAAAACCAATTTCTTACTACATGTTTTAATTCTAGCCCATATATTTTGAGACTTCTTGCTTGTGAAAGAAGATTGGCTAGCACACCCTCTGTGATTCCTACATCTGTTTAGTCTTGATTCTATATTTAATTCAGTGCTTGCTTTGGTCCCCTTGCCACAGCTGCTCCCTTCCTTAATTCTTCATTTTTATTTATTGCTTTATTTGCATGGTTTCACTATTCACTCTCCTCCCTAAGAAGAGTTTGGGAGGCCGGGGGTGGTGCCTGGGTGGCTCAGTCGGTTAAGTGTCTGCCTTCAGCTCAGATCCTGATCCCAGGGTCCTGGGATCAAGCCCTGCATCGGGCTTCCTGCTCAGTGGGGAGTCGGCTTCTCCCTCTGCCCGCCCCCCCGCCACTCGTGCGCACACTCGCTCACTCTCTCTGTCAAATGAATAAATAAAATCTTAAAAAAAGAGAGAGAGAAGAAGAGTTTGTGGGCAATATATTACTTGAGTTTCTGTGTTTGAGAAGATGTCCTCTTCCTTTGTACTCAAAGGGGAGCCTTGGGTTAAGTTATTCCCTGCCCCAGCACTTGCGAACACAGTACTACTGTTGTCTGGCTTCTTGTGTGCTGTGAGGAAGTCTGTGGTGTTTTCTCCTTGGTGTATGTGTTTTTTTGGCCTACGTTTCTTCCTTATTCCTAAAATTCTTAGTATTGATTAGCTGTTATCATTTCTTCTTGGGGCAGAATAAGCCCCTTTCTTTTGTATACATACCTCTTTATTTCAGGTAAGTTTTTTTCTTGTTATAGTTTTGAATATTTGTCTTTTGTCCTCTCTAAAATCATTTTATAGCTTTTTTGCAATCCCATTTCAGTTTACATGATTTTCTTTAGTTTAATGCTTCTCAAAAGTTAAGCAAGCATGTTGGAGGTTCCTCAGAAAGTTCAAAATAGAACTACCCCACGATCTAGCAATCGCACTACTGAGTATTTACCCAAAGAATACAAAAACATGAATTTAAAGGGATAATGCACCCCTATGTTTATAGCAGCATTATTTATAATAGCCGAGATATGGAAGCAGCCCAAGTGTCTATCAATTAATGAATAGATAAAGAAGATGTGGTATATATATGCAATGGAATATTGTCAGCCATAACAAAGAATGAAATCTGGGGCACCTGGGTGGCTCATTCATTAAACGTCTGTCTTTGGCTCAGGTCATGATCCCAGGGTCCTGGGATCGAGCCCCACGTTGGGCTCCCTGCTCCACGGGAAGCCTGCTTCTCCCTCTCCCACTCCCCCTGTTTGTGTTCCTTGTCTCACTGTGTCTCTCTCTGCCAAATAAATAAATAAAATCTTAAAAAAAAATGAAATCTTGCCATTTGCAATGACATGGATGGAACTAGAGAGTATAATGCTAAGTGAAATAAGTCAGTCAGAGAAGGACAAATACCATATGATTTCACTCCTATGTGGAATTTCAGAAGCAGAACAAGCGAGGAAAGGAAAAAGAGGCAAACCAAGAAACAGACTGTTAACTGTAGAGAACAAACTGACATTACCAGAGGGGAGGTAGGTGGGGGATGGGTGAAATAGATGATAGGGATTAAGGAATATACTCGTGATGAGTACAGGGTGATTAAAGTAAAAACTTAAAAAAAAAAACCTAAAAAAATTAAGCAAGCATAAGAATCACTTCTTGGAGAGTGTGTAAAAACAGGTTTTTGGGCCACACTCCTCCAGGATCTTCCGCAGTACATGTGGGGTGGGGCTTGATAATTCGTATTTCTCACAATTTCCCAGATTGTGCTGATGGTGCAGGTCTACAGACCTAATCTCGAGTAGCCCAGTAGTTCTCAAAAGTTTTAGTCTCTGGACCCCTTTACTGTCTCTTTTTTAAATTGAAATATAATTGACATATAACACTGTTTCAGGTGTACAACATAATGATTTGATATGTGTTAAATGTTGCAAACTGATCGCAAGAGAAAGTTAACATCCTATTACCACACATAGTTAAATTTTTTTTTCTTAGGATGAGAACTTTTAAAAATTTACTCCCCTAGCAACTTTCAAATATACAATACGGTATAGTTAACTAACTATAGTCACAGCTGTACATGACGTCCTCCGTACTTCTTTTATCTTATAACTGGAAGTTTGTATCTTTTGACTCTCTTCACCCATTTTGTCTACCCTGCCACCCAGACCCCTTTATTCCTAAAAATTATCGAGGTCCTCAAAGAGCTTTATGGGTTATATCTCTTGATATTAATACTGGGAACATTTACATTGATTCATTTAAGATTCTTTTTTTTTTTTTTTAATTTATTTGAGAGAGAGCGCGAACCACGAGCAGGGGAGGGGGCAGAGGGATAAGCAGGCTCCCCTCTGATCAGGGAGCCTGACGTGGGACTCGATCCCAGGACCCTGGGATCATGACCTGAGCCGAAGGCAGATGCTTAACGGACTGAGCCACCCAGGTGCCCTACATTGATTCATTTAAAAAGAGCTGTGATGAACTCTGCATATAAACAAGTGATATGTTTTCATGAAAAATACTTTCTCCAAAGCAAACAAAAATTTACTGAGCACCAAGGAGTGTGAATGGCTTTCTTTTACATTTCTGTAGATCTCTTTAATATGGAGCTTAATGAAAGATGGCTTTTGCTTTCTCTCTGTTGTAGGTAAATTGGTTTGTGCGAGACTCAATAGTGTGTATGTTGAAAGCTCTTTGTATTTCCAGGTGACTTACTGAGTAACCTGTTGCAGAGTCCTAGTTCAGCCAAACTGTTGAATCAGCCAATCCCCATCCTTGATGCGGAGAGTGAGTATATCTGTTCCCTGGCCTTGGAGTGCCTGGCCCATCTCTTCAGTTGGATTCCTCTGTCTGCCAGCATCACCCCATCCCTCCTAACCACCATCTTCCACTTTGCGCGCTTTGGCTGTGACATCCGGGCCAGAAAGATGGCGTCTGTTAACGGCAGCAGCCAGAACTGTGTGTTGGGTCAGGAGCGCGGCCGGCTTGGGGTCCTGGCCATGTCCTGCATCAATGAACTCATGTCCAAGAACTGTGTGCCTATGGAATTCGAGGAGTACTTACTACGTATGTTCCAGCAGACTTTCTACCTCCTGCAGAAAATCACCAAGGATAACAATGCCCACACGGTGAAGAGCAGGCTGGAAGAACTCGATGAGAGGTAATGAAAACAGGTGTGGAGTCGGCCGTGTCCTGAGAAGGGGCCGTGACTGTTTGTCACCCTGTGCTTCGTAGTGTCTGTAATCCTCTTTGGTTTCAGAGTGTGGGGCTCCTGATGAGGAATGGACACGTAGGTGTGTACCAGTAAGTCTGAGCTTAGCTGGAAGGGCTAGGGTGGCTAGGGGGATGAGCCGAGCTGGGAAAGTGACTGTGAATTGTGTAGGTGTGTTGTCTTTCCCCCGCTCTGCCTCCTGTCCTCCCTTCTGCCCTCCCCCCCACCCTGCCCCGTCCTCACGATTCGCCTGCAGGTCTGAGGTGGCGCAGGAGCCGAATCTGCTGCTCGTGCGTAGCCAGGAGCGTGGGAGGAGGCCGTGGAGGTACAGGAGCTCTAACACCCCCTCTTCACTTGATGTTGCCCGCCAGTGTTTACTGCCGGACCCTTCCCAAGTGAAACCGTGCAGTGTAGAGGAATGGTGTTGCTCTGAGCTCCGCACAGAGGGCCCACTTGCATCCAGAGACAGAGATGTGAATGAGGGCACGTGTTACACGTGGCACAGACTTGGGTTTCTTTGTTACCTCCCCTTGAGTGGAACCGAGAATGACCTCGCTTTTCTTTCTGAAGTACTCCAAAAGATGACTCCGTCACGGTACCGTGAGGTGTGGTCTTCTGGATGATGTCCTTTATCTGTCCCACAGCTTTCGGTGATGCGATGCCACCGCTGCGTCCCAGCGAGCGGGGAAACTGGAAACTTACAATACCAGCATCATGTTGACGGTTCAGAAACATCCCGGCGGATAAATCGTATTGAGTTAGAAAATATTTATAGATTGCCAGGCAGCAAATGTTGTTAATGTCTTAATCCATTTTCCTTGGCTTGTTTTTTGTTCCAAAGCTAGCAGAGTTAAGGCATTTTCCTTTTCCTTAGAGTTAAGCAGCAGAATAGAAAGTCAAGTGTTTAAAGATCGTCCTAGTGCTTTTTAAATTTAGCAGTTTTATTAAGGGTTTTCTAAAGTTCAAAACGTGGATTCTTAAGATTCTTTTGGTTTGGTTCATTGTAAACAAGCTTTGTGTGAAATTTTGTTTGTATAGTCACAAAAGAGCTCATAATCCTGTATGGTGATGTGTTGGTTTTATTTTTCATTATTTTGTAATAGCTTTCTCTACAAATGCAAAGGCATCAGTATGCAAACACACAATTTTATATCCTTTCTAGCTTTCGTTAAGAAAGGCTGTATTTTCATATGTTAACAAAAAGTCCAGCTGCTCGCACCAACCATCAGGTATCCGCTGTTCTGAGTTGTACTTGTAGCACAGTGTTCGTGATGGCTCACATTTGGGCGGTAGAGGAATGTGGTCACGGCTTGTCAATGTAATGCTTTTGTTATATGTAACTTTTGTGCTTTTGGTTTTATATTTTAATCCTGTGCTTCCTCTTGCCCTGAGAAAGCTGAGAGGTGCCCGGAAGCAGAAAGGTGACCTAAACAGTACTGTGTGCTTGCTTCCTGGCTCTCGGGCCCCTGACCACTAATTCTAAACAGCTAAGTCCATTCTCAGTTGTTTAGGAGCTTCTGACCTGGGGCCTCTGCCCCTCTTCTCCCCCAGTGCCTGTTTCTAACCTTCTACTGCTCATTAGCACCTGTGCCAGAAGGTGGGCAAGGGAAAGAAAATGAGGTGAAATAAAATCTAGAGTTTCAGCTACTGAATGGCCCTTGTCTGTATGCTTCAAAAATTGGGTTGGAGATTAAGATGAAATCGAGGCAGGGCGGCATTGACCCAGGACTTCTGTTTATTTTATGGGTGGCAGGGAATTGAGTGCATCTTCCTAATGATGGCTCTGAATAACCACAGCAAAAGATCACGTGATAAGCAGAGCGACGAATGAGGAGCTCCCGCTCTTGAGTATCCATGATCCAAGGCATCAGAGAGAAGTCTCCTCATACCTGACTTTCTCTAAAAACAGTTGATTCAAATGCCTTACTGTGTTTCAAGGACTTGGTCCCATGATCCACAGAGATGGCCATTCTCCTTATCAAGCAAATTAATGGTTTTTATTTTTGTTTTTTTAAACTGCTAAAAAGCTTACACGTACGTTTTAGCTACTAGCCGTGCAGAGGTCAGAGAAGCGGGTTGGCCGCTGGGTCATACCCAGGAACGGTATGGGACATTTGATTTATGGGCCAATTTTGCTCTTCTAAGTAGTAGCCTTTTTCTTCCCCCTTTATTATTTTGCATAATCCTTTCAAAAAAAAAAGCTTTTTGAGTGGTGAGTTTCAGAATTGCCTGCAGCCATTAATTAATTTTTGACTAAGGCCTGTAGTGAATCTTTATCTTTGTTTATTGGTCTCTGAAATGTGATTTATGGAGGTATGTCCATCTCATTTTCTAATCACCTTTTGGTATTGAGGGGCTTACAATGACAGTTGCTGAAATGTGAGAGTGATGATGTGCTGTGTGTTTAGTAACAGCAGTCTCTTATCCTTGCAGCTGGGACCCACACTCCTCTGGGAAATGATACTGTGAATTCACAGGAATTGGGGAGTCACTGTGCTGGGAAAGGAAAAAGCACTGGCGTGGGAGTGGATGGGGGTCCCACTCTGCCATGAGCTGGCTCAGCAACCTTGGGTGGGTCACTTTATCACCCTGGGCCTCGTCTGGCCAGTGAAGCACCAGACTCAGTTGTCCTCGGGGCCTGTCCAGCTTGGGCAGCCCTCCTCCCTTATTTTTGCAATCACTTTCAGAGTGGACTGGGGTGGACTTGTGTTTAATTAGCACTGGGAGCCAGAGGGCGGGGCAAGGGGGGAGCACGAGCATTAGGTTGCAAGCCTGCATAGACTTTACCTGGATGCCATGCCTTTGGTCTAGCTTTGTTTTGTTTTTGTTCTTAGCACATTCATTTTAATACTTTGGCCCCCTAGCAAAGACAACCAGCCTTCCGGACTTGCCACATTGAAATGATGCACATGCTCTGCCCACCGACTTCTTAGTACCTTTTCCTTTCACTTGAATTGGGTCATAATGTGAAGGAGTTAGAATCTGTGAGAGCACTAGTTTATAAGATGCCTTAATAGAGAGTGTCTGAGGATTAAAGTTGCTTTTCTGCTATGTTTCAGGTGGTAATGGAATGAAGGGTTGCCTGACCTGTAGGTAATTGTTGCAGGCCTTTATATTTTTAACTGAAAAGTATTTTAAATCTATATAGTTCTGTACTGAAAGAAATTTGGATTGAATTTGAGTTTTCTTCTAAGGAGGTGGCTGGGATTCTGATTGTCACCCTTCGTCTTCTTGTCTTACTTAGCTACATCGAGAAGTTTACTGACTTCCTGAGGCTCTTTGTGAGTGTCCACCTGAGAAGAATCGAGTCCTACTCCCAGTTCCCCGTGGTGGAGTTTTTGACGCTTTTGTTCAAGTACACGTTTCATCAGGTAAAACACCAGAACTGCTCATCCTTTCCCCCTGAAAAAAAAAGTCCACTCTGTTGCTTTCAGGGGAAAGAGCTTCTTTATTTCCCAAACATTTATATAGTACTTACTTTGTGAAGATTAACACATGTATCCTTTGTAACAACCCTTGGAGGTGGGTATTCCTAACTGTCTCCATTTTCCAGAATAAAGAAACTGAGGCACAAAGAGTCACTTGCTTAGGGTCATACAGTCAGTAAGTGGTGGGGTCAGGATTTGAACTCACAGAGTCTGTGTTCTTAACCACTGTATTGTTGGAGAAACAAAAGATGGAAGTAGTCTGAAATTCGGGCTTTTAATTCTATTCTAAAGCTGTCACTAAAACTCCCTACAAGGCGATTGTAAGTAGTGAAGCTCTCAAGAAAGAGTTAAGTTTTGGCAGATCCGATTTTAGCTCCCATTTTTTGATACTGTTTAAGCTTGTCTTGTATATCAGGGGCTAGGCTATAACCCTCACAAGCAAAGTCCGTGCCTTCATTGAGTTTACATTTTGTGACCCACCGTCTTTTATTTATATATATGTATATTTTAAAAGCTTTATGAAGTAAAATTTACATCTTACGAAATTCACCCATCGTAATTGTACAATTCAGAGATGTTCAGTCGGTTTATAGACTTGTGCAACCATCATCGCAGTTGGGTTTCAGACATTTCTATCATATCCTATCCTGCGTGCGCATGTGTGTGTGTGATTTATTTTTTAATTCCAGTATAATTAATGCAGTGTTACATTAGTTTCAAGTGTATAGTGTAGTGATTCAACAGTTCTGTACGTTACTCAGAGCTCATCCTTTTGTGAGTGTCTTTAGAATAAGGTTTTTATTGAAGTATCACAGAGAAGTGCACAGATCATACATGGACAGCTTGGTGAATTTTCTCAAAATGAACAAACCCATGTCACCGCCACCTTAATCAAGAAATAGAACATTCCTGCCAGCACCACCTGTATCCCTTCCCAATTCCTTCCCCTTCACTTCTCCCCATGTGGAACCCAGCCGTGCCTTTAACAGCCCAGATTAGTTTTGCCTCTCTGAGAACTTTTCTAAATGGAAGTCTCAGTATGTATTTGTTCTGTCTGGCTTTTTCATTCAGCGTCCGTTGGTGAGGTTCATCTGTGTTGTGTGTGGCAGTAGTTTGCCCTCATTGCTTTATAGTAAGTCATTATCTGCAAAGCCATTCCATGGCTGATTTGGGCTGCTTTTGGGTTTTTGGTGATCATGAATGGTGTTGCAGTGGATGTTCTCTTGCGTGCTTTTGGGTGTCCCTGTGTAGCTCTTTCTGTTGGTGTATCCTGGTGATGACATTACTGGGTCAGTGAGGGCATGTGATTTTATAAGTAGACCGTTTTGGTAGTTTAAACCACTAATGTAGCTGGAAGAGAGACAGGGGCCTAGGCCGGGAGGGGAGTGTGTATGTGGTCAAGGGTATGGTGGTGAGCTTGGTTTTCTCAGGGCACATAAAAGTAAGCGCCCCCAGTGTGTAAGGGTGACCTGTTCCTGGGAGCAGCGGGGAGGGTGCCAGGTGGAGGAGGACTAGGGTTGAGGAAGTGTCAAGATGTCTGGTAGAGGGGTGAGTGGGCACGGAGCTAGAAGGGCAGCACGCTGAGCTCACCAGACCTAAGAAGGAATGGAAGAGGTGACGAGATGTGGGAGGGTGAGGAGGTAGGACAGAAGCATTTGAGGTGGGAACGTTTTGAGATGGATTCAGAGAAATGGATCCAGAGGGGACCAGGAAGAAAGGGTTCGGTAGACACCTTAGAGTAAGTGTAGCAGAAATGAAAGAGATGAGCCAGTGCTGAGGTCAGAAAGAAGGGGTTTATTTGGGGAAATGGAATGAAAATGTTTTGCCGTTTTGCTTTGTGTAGGAAGTTTTCTGTCTGCCCTTTATATGTGGTATAGAAGAAAGCTAAATAGAAGTTTTTTTTTTTTTTTAAAGATTTTATTTATTTATTTGACAGAGGAGTTGGTCGGGGAGAGAGCACATGAGCAGGGGGAGGAGCAGAGGGAGAAGGAGAAGGAGGCTCCCTGCTGAGCAGGGAGCCCAATGTGGGGCTCATTCCCAGGACCCTGAGATCATGACCTGAGCCGAAGGCAGACGCTTAACCGACTGAGCCACCCAGGTGCCCCCTAAATAGAAGTTTTAAAGTATGCAGGTCTTATGCCCTACTTCTTTGGACCTGGACCCAGTTCTGTGTTTGAGCTCTGGTTATTTCTATGAGGCCTATGTCCTTGGACCAGTCATCTTAATTTCCTTAGATTTAGTCTCCTCACCTAAGGAGATGGACTGTGGTGGGCACCTTCATAGTCTGGCCCAGTGTTCATCATCTGTGGTCCCCTCTTTAGAATCCTATGTGTTCGTTTTCCGTTGAACTCATAGTGGTGGTTTTATATATGTATATGTGTTATATACTGGGAAAAGAAATGGCTATGGTCATGAAGCCAACAGCAAGCTTCTTTCTCCCTCCATTAGCTGAGGTCACTGTCAGCCGAGCTCGCTTGTACTCTCTTGGCCTCCTGTATGAGGACCTTCCTTTCTGGGCACAGGCTCTCAGACTGTGGGAGTCGGTGTCCTTTGGGAGTTTGGGGTCCAGGCAGAAGCAGATTTGAGCATCAGGCAGAGGAGCAGGAAGCTGGAAGGTGCTCTGTGCAGTTACTGTAGGCTGGGCCGCCCTTCGCTGGAGAGGCAGGGTGGAAAAAAGATGGCAGGGTGCACTCCAGGATCAGGAGCTGATGGGAGTAGGGGAGTTCTTTGGGGGTAATATTTAAGAATAAGAAATGAAGTGCTCTCAAGAGGTAGTTTTAAGTTCTCATCTATTCATTAACAGTGTGATCTAACTTTATCATAATTTAATTATCTGTGAAGTGGGAAAACGTACTTTCCTCTTATCTAGAGGGTTATGAGTGTACCCAAGTGTTTCTGCCTTTTGTTTCTAAAATTCAGAGGGGTGCCTGGCTGGCTCAGCGGTAGAGCATCCGACGCTTAATCTCAGGGTCATGAGTTTGGGGAGCCCCATGTTGGGTATAGAGATGACTTAAAAAATTTCATAAGAAATTTTAGTACTGGTCACGATATATTGAAAGAATAGTAATGAGACAAAGATGGTGTTAGTATCTTTCTGTAACTCTTGCCGCTCTCTTCGTTTCTTTTCCTACATTTTTTTTTTGCCAAAGTATCCTGTCGCAGTGCCTCCAGCCCCTGGAGCTCAGCAGGTGTTTGCCTCCACCATTGCTCTCCCTTCTGGGGTGTGCCTAGAAGTATCTGATTTCTGTCTTCCTGTCCTTCTTTTACCACATTGTCACCAGGTCCTTCTTGGTCTTGCATTTTCAACCCCCTCCCCCCACCTCTCTTTCTTACAACAGTGCCTGGGGTAGTGTGGCCCAGGGGAGAGGGCTCTGGACCAGGAGGCTTAAGTCCCACATTCTAGTTCTCTTTCTGTTCCTTATCTTGTCACCTTGGGCAAGTGACTTTGCTTCTGAGTCTTGGTTTCTCTATCTGTAAAATGGGAAGAAGAAAAGCACCTGTCCACTTTCCAGGGCTGTTGTGAAGATCAAATAGACCAATGCAAATAACCACTGTAAAGTGCTTGGAGAAGGGTGGTATCACGAATTTCTTGAAGAAACTTGTCAGGCTCTTTAGTGATTGATCAGCCCTGGAGTGTGAAAAATAAATCTGAGTACAGGTACATTTTTAAAATGGGTCTGTGAGGGTTCTGAAACATTGGATGACTCCAAAAGTGCAGCCAGCCTGTCATCTTTATGAGCTTAACGATCTGTACCCACAGCAGTTGTCATAGGTGAGATTATGGGCAGCGCACAAGGCCTCACAGTGGGGCCTGCAGGTGGGGATGTGTTTCAGGTCCTACGGAGGGTGTACCTGCCCACCTTATTTTCCAGTCTTGAGCCACGTGGTAAATCCTCAATTCAGAGGCATGGGGAGGACATGTACAATTGTAAGGTACTTAGACATAACCATAAACCCTGGGTTTGTGTGGTGACTTTTCCCAAAAGCACTTCCACAAGTATCTGATCAGTTATGTTCTGTGGAGGGGAAGGTGGGTGTGTTCAGATCTAGGAGGGACAACTGAGTGATCAACCTGCAGGAAGCTCAGCAAGCCACAGCCAGGAAAGATTCCATCTCCTGTCTACAAGCTACCCATATTGTCTCCACGTGGCTTATTGTTTTCTCTCCTTATTCTTTGGGCTCATTTCATGTCGTGGACATCCTGGGTTTTGCAAAGGATGAAGTGGAGACAGGAAACGGTCATTCTGTTTTCTGAGGATGGCCCTGTCGGTGATCCTTATTGAGCTATGCATTCCAGTTCCAGGGCGACCCTGTGGGTTGTGAGGTTGGACTCTGCCCGCATCTGCCCCAGAAAAAGTTAGGTTTTCTGTCTCAGACTCAGCATGGGTACAGAACTTCCATCTCATGCTACCACTCAATATGCAAATCCCACATACACCCTTGTAAGCCTCTGGATTTCCTTGTAGATCTGAAATGGAAGGAAACTGATCATAGAAGACGATGGTATTATTTCTTTTCCTGTCTGATCCTGCCACCAAACATGGGGCTCAGTGAAGTAGTCCACAAATAAAATCAAAGAGCTCTTGGAGGTAGCAGGAATTTGAGTGGATATAGAAGGGATTGGGGGCTGCAGGTTGAAATCGAATATGTGTGAGAAGGACTAGATTTTGGAGAACATAGTGCCAAGATTCTGCATGAAGTAGAATCTGAAGGCTCTTGAGAAATTGGAGCACTAGGACCCTACAAAGACTCGCTCTTCTCTGCTCACTTTGTCTTTATCAACACCTGGTTGGAGATTGCTATTAGCCTGTTGGACACCCCTTCTTCTGCAGAGGAGATAATGCCTGAGGGTCAGAATGAAGCTCGTTTTCAGTCTCTTTGTACGAAGACTGCAAATGTTACTTTCCTAACCTTCAGATGTGTAAACTTGGCACCTTCGGAGCCACTGGGTTTTTGGTTTTGTAAGGGTGTGTAGTGGAAAGAGCATTGGCTGGGGGTAAAGGGACCTGCTCCTACCCCTGACCTTGAATAAATCATGTCTCTGGATCTCAGTTTCTTTTTCTCTAAAACAGATTTGAATTGGATGATCTGTGAGGGCCCCCCCCCCCCCCCAATCAATCTTAGATTTAAAGATTGGCATCTGCTCGGCTTATTTTGTAATTCAGTTTGTCCTGCATAGTATCTCCCTAATGATGTGTTCGCGGCACTCTTGTCTTGTTAGGATCACCAGGGCCCAGTCGTGAAGACCATCTAAAAGATACCAGTTGTGGTTACCAGGAAGCGGAGGGAATCTAGGCTTTTGGTTGCACCATTCTGGTGGAAATCAACACTGGTGGGTATGTTTCTAAGGAGGAGTCGCATTAAGTAATTTCATTGTCTGGATTTCTTTTGCATCATAGCCTACTCATGAAGGTTACTTCTCTTGTTTGGATATCTGGACGCTCTTTTTGGACTATCTGACAAGTAAAATTAAAAGCCGTCTGGGAGACAAGGAAGCAGTTCTCAACAGGTAAACCCCAGAAACATTGATAACTAGAAATAGACAGTTTTGCCAGTTTTTCTTGTGGCCCAAAGGGATAGCCATGCAGCCAGACCTCTTCAGTGAGACTGGGTCACGTAAACTGGTTAGGTAGTTATGTCATTACACATTTTCGTATTCTTTTTTCGTATTCTTGTTTTCTTAAAACATTTTTTTCTGATTAAAAAAGTAATTTGTATTGTTAATGTTTTAGGTGTGACAATGTTTTCATGGGTTTGTTTTTAAGTGGCCCTTATTTTAGAGATGAAAAACTGAAGTATTGGATGAAGTGATATGACATCTGGGATTTGCTTTAAAGTAATGCACTGGGGATAGAGGGAAATGGCCATGTGTTGATAATTGATGTTGACCTTTATTGATGCTAACTTGGGGTTCGTTATATTTGTGGTCTTTTTGTATGTGTTTGAAAATTTCCTAAACAAAGTAATAAAGGCTTGTGGAAAATAAGTATTTTAAAAACTAGGAAAAGATAGAAAAATATAAAGAAAAGTTATCCATAATCCCATAGTCCAGCAAAAATTACTTGTGTACTTTTTATTGTATTTTTTTTTTTTTTAAGATTTTATTTATTTGACAGAGAGAGAGATAGCGAGAGCAAGAACACAAGCAGGGGGAGTGGGAGAGGGAGAAGCAGGCTTCCCGCTGAGCAGGGAGCCCAATGTGGGGCTCGATCCCAGGACCCTGGGACCGTGACCTGAGCCGAAGGCAGACGCTTAATGACTGAGCCACCCAGGCGTCCCCTTTTTATTGTATTTTTAAAAAACAGTAAATGGGGAAATGTTTTTTCCCCCGTGTGTTTCTCAAGGTCATTTTTCTTATAGGCAGAAAGTATATTTCCTGTACACTATAGTTATTTCAGAAATGAAATAATGAGCTAATGCTTGGCACATTATGAATGCTTGCTCAGTAAATGGCATCAGTGGTTGGTGGTGGAGATAGTGAACACCCCTTCCCCAGAAATGTGCCAAATGGAGGTGGTGAGGCGAATCCCCACCTGGGAAGAGGGTGGACTGACCTTCTCAAACCCTTTGTATTCCTGAGGTTTTATGAGTTTTTCAAATTTGAAACGGAATATTTACATTCCAAGTTGAAACATTTGCACTTTTGTTCCCAAAACATTATTTTTGTGATTGCAAAATAGCTTCCATGTTGCTATGGTGTCAGGTCAGATGTGCTTTATGGGTAGTATATTCGTGTAACTGAAACTTCATTACACAACCGTAGATCCTGTTTTTGGTGAATTTGCCAACTATAAGTAATTGTGTTTTTGAATGAGCTTCTTCAAAGAAAAGGTATTTCCGCCTTATTCTCTATTTTGTATGCTGAACAGTTGTATTCTTTGGTTCTGGAACTGTGCCTGATTTTGCTATATTTAGTGGTAGATATTCTTTCACATCTCTCAGGTTTATTGGAAGAATAAACTGAGGAAATGATTAATATGTAAATGCTTTTTAAAGCACAGTACAAATGTGTTTTAGGTATGGAGAATCTGGTTTCATTGAGAAAATATGTGCTGGCAGATTATTAGTATTAAATATACACTTGTGCATATTATTGTACCAACAGAAAGAACGGTGGTATAGAATTTAAATTCCTTTTCTGCTTCATGGGAACAGTGTTACTTTTGGTCAAGTTATATGCTGATTACATTTCCTGTTGCAAAATGCGCATACTGACATCTCTTGCAGGATGGTTAGGATTCAAGGAAATCATGTGTATAAAGTGCCTGAGTAGTTAGCCTGTTTTTGGCCCTCAGTCATTGGTCACAGTGATGACCACAACTGTGATAATAAGTAACAGGAGACATTGCTGCCCTTTGACCGTGCCCATGACCGTGTAGTTAAGTGATAGGGCCCTCCACCTGTACGTGTTGACCCGCCTGTCACAGTTGTTTGGCGTGGTGGCTGTGACCGCTTTAAACACTAGGAATTTTTCTCATTGATCATTTGATCATCATCCTAAACGAGGCTTTCTAATTTTTTTTTTTTTAAATTTTATTTATTATTTGACAGAGAGGGAACACAAGCGGGGCGGGGGGGTTACGGTGGGAGAGGGAGAAGAGGCTTCCTGCCGAGCAGGGAGCCCGATGCGGGGCTCGATCCCAGTACCCTGGGATCATGACCCAAGCCGAAGGCAGATGCTTAATGACTGAGCCACCCAGGCGCCCTGAAGCTTTCTAATTTTTTATGACTTTTTAAAAAAAAAAACATACAGTTAGAATGCTTTTATGCCCTTGAAAAAACAAACAAACCCTAAACCTTCAAAGCTGGTCTATGTTTTTTTTTTTTTTTTGTCATTGAATAGTGACCATCACCTGGGGAACTGTTTGTTGATCAGACACTGCCTAGTGGTCTAGGGTCGCAGGCTACAAAGAAGGTGTATAAGGTAGTCCCCTGAGGGGCACAAAGAAAATAGTTGAATTTTAATGTCTCTGTTTTTCCTGTCACCTCTTACACTGTATGTTTATGCAGGTGTGCGCTCACGTCCTTAAATAAAAGTTTTTAAAATGTGGTGACCACTGTTCTAGGTTCTAAGAGACCCTGGTGTGTCAGACATGTGCTGTTTTGCAGAAGGGCTGATAAAGAGCTCTGGCTACTGGTAATGACCCACTCATTTTAATAAAGCACATAAATGTGATCAAATGTTTTTCAGCTGATAAAATTCATCTGAAAGAAGTTGAGGTGCTTTTGGAATCACATTGGTGGCTTGAGCCAGAATTTCAGAAGCAACTGATCTTGCAGGAACTAGTCAAGAATGTTTTCTTGGTGTCTTAAATGGGAAACGTAGGTGTGGTTAAGTTACAGAGACAGCACTCAGTTCCTGTCCCTTGTGGTTTACAGGTTTTGCATCATTCATCACAACAAAGTGGTGTAGGCATTGTAGGCTATAAATTTAGAAGCACAAATGTGCATGGATTTATTTTTGGACCTAGGAGCTTGGAAATTGGAGCTCTGCATGTTCCTTACTCAGTGAGAATGCTCAAGTGTTTCTTGATCAGAGCTGGTGGGGACTTGCGTCCCACTGTCAAAGGAATGTGTTCTGTAACGTAGCCAGCTGAGCAAAGCTGCTGCTGGAGTTTCGTTGTCCAGATTGGCCATTTTCAGGTGGTGGTTTGGGAAGACCTGAAGTTCAGTCTCCTTTTCCTCTGCTGTACTCTGGGGAGGGTTGGGTCTACTCACAAGCTGTTGAGAAAAGGAAGTGAACCAGTGCGTGTTCAGTACCTTGGCTGACAGTAGTGAATAAGTACTGATTCTCTTCTGTTCTCTCTCCCTCACTCCCTTCTCTTTGTGCTTGTCACTGTGAAAGCAGCCACCTCTGTAGAAACTTATTTTTACAGGAAGATGAGGAAACCTGAAGGGAGTTAAGCAACCTAAAGTTATTGAGTCATGTCCTGTGAGCCCCTTTGTTGTGAGAGTACTGGCAAGTACTGGCCACAAACCAGCCAGGGATTCTGAGTGACGCTGGGTTGGACTGTAAACAAATGTGGGTGAGCGTGAGAAAACCTGCTCCCCTTTCTTTTCCGGTTGGGTTTTTCTGCTTAACAAAAAGGAAGTGCCTTTGTGGCACGTGGCATTTTGATACAGTTAATAAAAGGTGATAACTAGGTTTGTGTCAGGGCTCTAGTAGTTTTCTAGGTCCTGTGAGGAGAAATTCATGCTGTTGATGGACTTAGAGATCAAGTGATTGGGGTCTCAGTTATTTCATTGAGTTGAGAAAGCGGTCTAGGGTCCTGCTCCAGTCCTTTGTAGTTGCCTGACTTGGACTTTTGTCTTTTTCTTGCCTGTGCATTTATTCATTTTTTTTGTTCATTTGTACTTTTCACTCATTGTTTGTCTACTGAACACCTACTATGTAGTTGCTTCCATGTACATTTTTATTTAACCCAGCCCTTAGGGTGCCTTGGAATCACATTTGTGGCTCGAGCCACACAGGTCTACAGGTTTATCTCCATTGCATGTTTAAGCATGTAATGCTACAAATTTCCCTCTGAGTACTGCTTTAGCTGTGTCTATCAGATTGTCCTATGTTCTCTTTTCCTATTTGCTGAAGAGATTTTCTAATTTCTCTTTGTTTTTTAACTTCCAAATATTTGGAGATTTCCCACCTATCTTGTTGTGACTATTTTCTAGTTACTGTGATCTGCAAACATAGTTTGTGTGATTTCAGTTCTTTTCAATTTGCTGAGGTTTGTTTTATGACTTAGTCTTCTTGGTGATTGTTCTGCTGTTGTTGGATGGGGTGTTCTATAGATATCGGTTAGGTCAGGTTGGCGGTGGCATTCTGTGTGTCCTCTGTCATGTTCTGTCCGTGGGACAGAGGCGAGCTCTTTGTGTATATTTGTGGGTCTCCTTTCAGCCCTATCATTTTTGCTTCATTTATTTTGAGACTCTTTTGTTAGTTTCACACAAATTTAGTTTCCCTTTTCAATGTATTTATTGTTTGATGATATCTCTGAGATTTTTAGAGCTTGCTCTGGTATTACAGTGTATTTGCTTTTCACATTAACATTTCACCACTTCAAGTATATGTAGAAACCTTACCACCACATAGATCCTTTTCCCTCCCTTCTTTGTATTGAGGTTGCCACATTTTACATCTGTATCCATGGAAAACCCCATCAGACAATGTTTTATTTTGCTTTCATCCATCATTAATATTTTAAAGATTTTTTTTTAAGATTTTATTTATTTATTTGACAGAGACACAGCGAGAGAGGGAACACAAGCAGGGGGAGTGGGAGAGGGAGAAGCAGGCTTCCTGCCAAGCAGGGGGCCTGATGCGGGGCTTGATCCCAGGACCCTGGGATCATGACCTGAGCCGAAGGCAGACGCTTAACCGACTGAGCCACCCAGGCGCCCCTATTTTAAAGATCTTAAGAGGAGAGAAATAGTCTGGAAAATACTAGGGAGATGGTATTTACCCAGACACTTGGCAGTTCTCTTTCTTTTGTCCTTCATTCTTGAAGTGCCAGGTTTCTTTCTCGTGATCATTTACCTGCTGTGTTAATCAGCTCAGGCTGCCGTAACAAAATACCACTGGCTGTTTTATAGGCCTTATCTCCAAATATAGTTACATGGGGGTTAGGGCTTCAGCATAAGAATTTTGAATGGACCCAATTCATTCCCTAGCATCTTTTATCTGAAAAACCTTATGGAAGATGGTTGTAATAGTTGCCTTAAAAGTCTTTGGTAATTCCAGTCTGTTGTCATCTCTAGGTCGGCTTCTCTTGATTGTCTTTCCCTTGATAAATGGTCAGTGCCTCCTCATTCTTTGTATGTTTACTCATATTCTTTCTGGAACCTTTTACCTGCCTCAGACATGGCTTCCATCTCCACAGTCACTTTGTGGTCAGAGATGGATACTGCATTTACAGACATCACACCACGATTCAGGTACCAGGAATAAGAAGGGGAGAGGTTGGACAAAAGGTGCTTTTCCAGAGGCTCTGCCTAATGACTTTTCTTAATACGTCCTCAACCACTGCCATCTGCAAGGGAGGCTGGGAAATGTAGTCTTCCAGTTGACCTCAGTGCCCAGTTGTCTAACTGAGGGAGAAAGGAAGAATGGGTATTGGGTAGGCAACCAGAGTCTGCCACACCCATATACTCTCCCCACCTTCATCAAATACTTTGGGGGAGCAATTACTACCTAAGTGTGCTTTAGCCTGGTTTCTAATTGGGTTTAATTATCTATGCTTAGATAAACTTTTTTTTTGCAGCCAGAGTTGCTGACTGCCAGTAGGGTTTTAGGTCTAATTTAGGGTTAGCCTATACATACAAAATCTTTAAATTCCCTTTTAGCTCAGCAAGACAATTTGTAGATGACATGTTTCTTCTGCCCTCTGGTCTGAAGTGGATTTTCTTTCCTAGCAAAATTGTGAAGATGTGTTGGTCCGTCATAGCAATTTATAGCATAGAACTTCTGTAACTAACTTTAGGAATCTCTCTCTGAGCAAATGGCAAATACAAGCTCCGGGCTTAAGTGTTTGATCTTACCTTTTTCTCTGAAGTCTACTGAAATGGAATTTTGAGTCTATTGGCAATTTTTGCCACAGATGCTGCCTATTTTATTAGTGATTTTCGCCGCCAGCATTTGTTTCTGGGCCATGCTCAGTTGCCCATCTGGCCTAGGTTAAATCGTTTGCAAACACTGTGGGGAGGGGTGGTCAGTGTTTCTGTCTTAGTGAAAAAATGAGCTCTTCTGGCCACCAAACTCTGCAATATGACATTTCAGGAGGATGCTAAATGAAGTCTTTAGACTGTCTGTACAGAGTCTCATTACAGGGGTCGTAACTTAGACTAGATAGACTGTATTTGATCTTGGCATTGGTTACCTTTTAGCTATGGTTAGCTTGTCCCAGTACTCGCCTGCATTGGATTAGATGGTTTATGAGGTAGAGTCCTGTCAGGAAGATGGAAACCAGACTTAATTATTTTAAGAATTCAGTGTAGGAAATTGGTGAAACTGGCGCTGGAGGATTGGAAGAGCAAGAAGGAAACACCGAGATAAAGCAGATGAGAACTACAGGAAGCAGCCCCACCCCTAGGGCTGAGGGTACAAAGGAAAGAGGTGGAGTTATTAAGGTCTAGATCAGAGGGCTGGACCCCATGCCCCTGGAGCGCAGGTCTCTGAGGAGGGGGTGGTGCCCAGCTGCCCTGGGAGCTCAGAGGAGGGGCCCAGTGGAGTTGGTACTCACGGTGTAGAGGAGGGGATGCGGGCTGGCTGCTGCTGGCACCTCTGAGAGCCTGAGGCGGGTCTAGGCATGGGGAAGCTGAAAGTGGACCCATGTATTACTTCCAGGTGATTGTTGGCTGGGCAACACTGCCAGGACGGTGAGCCCACAGGAAGAATGGTGTCTCTGTGCCCCTTCTGCCGCTCCATCTTCCTGCGGTGCCCCTGCTGCAGAAGCTCCAGGCAGAGGACAAGGGTGCTTTGTGCACTCTCAGCTCCAGTAGCCTGGAGGACGGCAAAGACCGTTGCTGAGGGCCTGGCATGGGTGCTCAGCTTTATGAAGGGGAGTAGTTCCTGAACCTATCTTAGAAATGCTTCAGGACAGACAGACATTTAGGCAGCTGGTTTGTTCTTGAAAATTAGTGGCCCTTGTGGTGCAACTGCTGCAGGTAACTTGGTGTCTTCTGAAGTAGGTTCTTATCACATGTGGGAAATATCCAGACCTGGGGCTTTAAATGTTTTCTTTGAGAAGTTCTTAGATATAGGTCAAAGGGGCAGGGTTTCCCCAAGCTTCTTCCATTTATTCCTTTAGGTTTTTAAGTGTTCTTAAAAACTGACTGAAGGTAAGGTTTTGGGGAGTGGGTAGGGCAGGCTCAAAGACCATTGGTGTTTTACGTAGAGAGCATGGGATGTTGAGTTATGGAACCCCGGGTTCAAATCACCTAGCTTGGTGACCTTGGGCAGTTTATTTAACTTCTTTTAACTGTGGTTGCCTCGTCAGAAAAACACCAGTAATACCATCTACCTCTCACAGATGTTAAAAGGATTGAATTATTGAATCATATACTGAATCAGTATAAATTGATATTTATATGTAATTACCTGTAATCCCCAGGGCTAACTATAGAGCAAATGACTCACAAATGCGTGGTGAAAGGAATGACAAAGGAATGAAAATGGCACACTAGGAAATGTCTGTACACAAAAGGAGGCGGTCATGGAGGAACTGAACGAAAGCCATGACCTAGAGGAAAGAAGTAGCACAGTGGCAGAAGTCCTTCCTTAGCAATAATGACATTAAATGTGAAGAATTAACCTCTCTGGTTTAAAAAGCAGTGATTGGCAGAATGGATTAGAAAAGCATGATCCAACTACATGTTGTCTGTAAGAGACTCACTTCAGTTTCAGAGACACAAATAGGTTGAAAGTAAAACTGTTCCATGCAGACAGTAACCAAAAGAGATTTGGGGTAGCTATGCTAATATCAGGCAGAGTAGACCTGAAGATGAGAGTGGCTGCCAGGGGTGGGGGTGGGGTGCCCAGGTGGCTCAGTCGGTTAAGCGTCCGACTCTTGATCTCAGCTCAGGTCTTGATCTCAGGGTTGTGAGAGGAGCCAGTGTGGAGCCTACTTAGAAAAGAAAAAAAAAAAAAAGTGGCTGCCAGGGACAGAGAAGGACGTCATCTAATGATCTAATGATCCTTCAGTCCCTCAGTCCAGATGGATCCATCGGTCCATCAAGAAGGTGCCTGGAACATGATGAAATGAAGAAATACCCCTGCTCCCATTCCACCCTGCACACGCTCTTGTCAACCCACAAACTAAATCTAGTTCACATGCTGCTTGTATATGGTAATCCAGCAGGGACGCCGTTCTTTCTCATAGTTCAGGAGGCCTTTTCAAGGCTAAAAGCCTGCTGTCACCTGATGTTGAATTTCTCCCTGTCACGTAGGTACGAAGACGCTCTAGTCCTTTTGCTCACAGAGGTGTTGAATCGAATCCAGTTCAGATATAACCAGGCCCAGTTGGAGGAGCTGGATGACGAGACTCTGGATGACGATGTAAGTGGCATGTTCTAATCGACCTTAGTCGTTGTCGTTTTTGGTGTGAGTCCAGATGGAGACTGGGAACCTGTAAGCTCTCTGCTCTGGAGCCACAGTAGTCTCACAGTTTGAGTTGTGCATTTGAACTTTACAGCTGACCTTGAACAGTGCAGGGCTCAGAGGCGCTGACCACCCGCACAGTCAAAAATCTGAGTATAACTTTTGACTCCCCCAAAACTTCACTGGAAGTCTTATCAACAAATGGTCAATTAACACATATTTTGTAATATGTATTATATACTCTATTCTTACAATAAAGTAAGCTAGACAAAAGAAAATGTTATTAAGAAAATCATAAGAGAAAATAAATTTCCAGTACTGTACTGTTTATTGAAAAAAAAATCCCATATAAGTGGACCTGCGCAGTTCATACCCCAATTGTTTAAAGGTCACCTGTATTTCCTGTTCGTCTTTGTGGGTTTGTTAATTGTAAAAGGAAGTTGACAGGCATTTTTATCTGTAAGGACTAGAGATAGGAGCGAGAAACCATATGCACAGTGAGAAGAGGTTTAGTAAGGGCTCTGTACTCCCCTTGTTCCTCTGCCTCGTACCCACACCTCCGCTCCCTCTGGGCGATAAACAAACAGCTGGCTGGATGCAGGTGGAAATAAAGTATGACTTAACTGGCAAGCCTAGAGTGAAAGGAAGGCTCTTTTGAGTGTATGTTGTAAATCAGTATCTTAAAATCAATCTTGAATTTATTGATGCTGGTGTGCCCATCATGGATAAAGAAGATGTGTTGAAGGACACAATTCCCATGTTCCTTTTTCTTAGTCACCATGCACTTTAGAATTTTCAGGTCACTGGTATGGCTTTCAAAATAACAGTGACAGTGGCATGGTTAAGACCTTGAGGGGTGGCTATCTTTGGGTTAGAAAGAGCCTTGTACTTGGAACCCAAAGGCCTTGGACCCGAAGGAGATAGAAGTCTGGGCCTTCAGTTTCTCTGAGCCTTAATTTCCTCCTGTCACAAAAGGGGAACGATGTGTCTGACTGGCCTGTGCTGACAGTTACATGAGGGTCGCTTGTGGAAGGACTGGCTACATGCCTGGTACATTGTGTGTGCTTGGTAAACTTGAGCTTCACTTCTTGTTAACCATATGATTTAGTACAGTGCTTCTCATATTTGAGCATGGGTGAGAATCCCTGGGAGAGCTTGTTAAACAGACTTTGATTTGGGAGGTGGGGCCACAGAATTTGCATTTACCTACCGACCTGCAGGAGATGCTGGTGCTGTCTTGTCTGTGGACCATACTTTGAGTGGCACTGATGTAGTCCATTATACTGAAAGGAAGGTAGTCATGGACTGTTTCAGAAGGTAACAAATGAGTGGCCACTTTCTATAGCTAGGATGTCATAAAGGGGACTTGAACACTTCACAGGTGACTTTTTGAAGTCTGTATTCCTCTGACCGTAGGGGAAAAAGTAGGTCATTCTCTGTGGATCATGTGCTTTCTGAGGAAATAACTTTTTATGAAGTTAATTCATTGGATCAAAAAATACTCTAGGTTGATCTTTTTAAAGTACTGAGTAACCCAGTTTGATCATTTGACATTTCTTCAAGATCTTCTAAGAGTGGACTTGAGGTTGTGGTTGAAGGGGCAGGGGAGATGTCGAGACTCTGCCTTTCTGGGAGAGCTGATCCTTCTGTGTTTCCCCTGCAGCAGCAGACAGAGTGGCAGCGATACTTGCGCCAGAGCTTGGAGGTGGTGGCCAAAGTGATGGAGCTCCTTCCCACACACGCCTTCTCAACACTGGTAACTCACCTCTTGGAGGGGAATGAAGAGCCTAGTGTTTTCCCTGCACATGTAGCATGGGTAGTAAGCGTCTTTGCTCACCGATATTTAAAAAAAATATGTATATGTGTGCATGTGTATATATGTACATATATATATATATTTAATTTAATTTATTTATTTTTAAAGAGAATAATAATTACTATAACCAACCCTCAAGTTTAACAAATGTTAACATTTCCCCCGAATATTTTAAATCAACTTCTGGAAGTGCTGTTTTTCTTTCCTGAATTCTTGGATGTAATATGAATTTTTCTAATGCCTTCCTCCATGCCTGCATCAGTAGCTCAAAAATGGCCAGGCCACGTAGAGGACTTACTTATAAAGATTACACTGCTGGAAAGCGAGCCTTTGTAAAGCTCATTGCTAGCACTCTGCCTATATTTATGTGCTAGAATCTTAGGCATAAGGACTGCTTTCATTCACTAAGTGGTGCTTGTTATTTGAGGAGGTTTCATTAAGCCTAGCTCTTCTTCAAGGGCCCGATGATTTCGGGGGCTTGTGTTCTCTTGTAGAAAGTGCTGTTGTGTTTTGCCAGCTGCCTTTCCTAGGGACCTGTCACATTAAAGTCTAATCTATATCTTCATGGTGAGTGAGCAGCTTTAGAGAGAAAAGATACAGCTTTGGTTATGAAGGTCCTGTCTGCTAAATGAGTAAAGGAATCTGACTTCCAAAAAATTTGGCCTGTCTTTTCACTTTGCTATGCACTTTTAATAAGGCATATCTGGTAGTTCTTTCCAGACTATAGAGTTTCCCTTGGAATTGTAGGGAGATAGGCCCTGTCTCCGACCCCTAGAACGTATAGATCATTTGGGGTTTGATGTCCCCTCTTTTAGGAACATGACAGTCATTATAGTCCTACCCAGCATCCACTGCTTTATTTAGAAAAAGAGTATCGAACTGATAATGTTGTTTTCTTTCTTATTCCAAACGTTAATTGGTGGTGTGAATTGGAGAAATTGCTGAGGGCAGGGCACTGAATCGAGACGCTTCTGCTTAGCTGCCTGTAAAGGTTCCCAGAGAAAAGTTTCTTTTATCTGATGCCCGCCCCCCATAGATACTTAATAATGTTTTAATGTTAAAATGCTGTTAAAATTTGCATTTATTTATTTATTTTTTAATCTTTGTTTCTTTGTTTTCAGTTCCCAGTTCTTCAGGACAATTTAGAAGTTTATCTGGGGTTACAGCAGTTTATAGTTACTTCAGGGTCAGGTAAACTGGTTTTTATTTTCTAATTTAATCAACATTAAGAAAAATATCGGGCTGATATTTAATTATTGCCATCTTTGCTGTCGGAACATGATTTCTCCACTGCCACCTTCCCATGGCTCTATCTCTCCCCACGTCTACACAGGGAAAACTTTCCTAAAGAATCATGATAAAAAGGAGCTGTGGGGGAGGTAAAAGATGAGACTCTGACAGTGCGTTCCGAAGAGCTGTTTCAGTGAGAGAGAGAGACAGAGACAGAGACAGAGACAGAGGTAGAGAGAGGGGCAGCTAATTTGAATCAAAGAGGGAGGACTTTCACAAAACCCCCAGCACTTGGAGTATTTCCTTAGGTCTTTTAGACTAGCAAGTATGCTAGGGAGAAATGGCCTTGGGCTTCCCTGCCATGTGCTCTTTGTTGCCTGGTTGTTTGGAAGCAGGACACAGGAGCGGCTCTGGTGCAGGTGGACTCGTGTGGAGCACGCTGACAGCTAGTGATCGTTAGTTTTCCTTTTGTCGATGGCCCGTGGGCGGCCTGGCCGCAGCTGGGCGGTCCTTTGTAGGCTTTGCCTGCTTGGGGTTTCGGCTTGGCATTTTGGGGTTATTTTGTTGATAACAATAATAGCTTCTGTTTGTCGAATGCGCATTACGTGCTCGGCAACTGTAGTATTTGCCTACTTGCTCCTTAACTGTCTCACCTGTCCTGGAGTTGGGAGGACTAATACCAGTTGCACCTGTTTCACGGAAGGGGAAATTGATGTCCAGAGATGTTTATTTGTCCCAATATGATATCACAGGGGATGATTAAGAAGTTGAATTAAATCAAATCTGACGTCCATTTTGCTAGCTAAAAACGCCAGAAACTTACCATTGCGCTTGCAGACGCACCTGTGTTCACCCTCGCCCCCCAGTCCCTCTCATCTCTGGTGGTCGTTTCACTCTGCTCTTCTTCACAGTCTTTCCCCTTTGGGCATTGTGCCTGGCCTGGCCTGCAGTCCCTCTGTTGTGTAACTCTTGTCTCAGCCTGGCACAGAACTGCCCGGGGTAGAGACCATCTCCTGCACGAGCTTGTTATTCATGGCAGAGCCTCCACGAGAGGCTCTTTCTGAGGCTGCCCTTCTTAGTGGCCTGTGACGGTTTGTTTCCATGACTCTCTTAGCTTCTAAATAATCCGCTGGGCCCCAGGAGGTTGATGGGACTTGGCATGCCCCAAAGTTTGTAGATAGGCTAAGAACAACTTACAAAGAACTTGAAAAAGACCACTTTTCAAAGCAAACATGTGCCTGTAAAATACGCTGTCACCATTAATGAGAGTCGTTTGTGTACCAGTGTGACTGATGTTTCTAGCAGCCATTCTTGGGGAAAAATTGTGCCCTGGTGGTCTCTCCCTCAGGGCCACTCATCAAATTAGAATGTTACTCGGCATCCTCAAGACATTATTCTTGATCTTTAAAAAAGTTGAGCAGGCACTCCCTCCCCCTCACTTCCCTGCATCGACCCCATGTTCCTTTTCGGGGTTGTTGCTGCCTTCTTGATGTTACACTGAGTCTGTCTTTGGGTGAAAATCTGAGTGATTTTTAAGTCCTTTTTCTGAGACATAATCCGAGAAGGATAATCTGTTTTATTTTTCCCTACATGAAATATCATGTACCTGTTCTCATTGAAAGCCATTTGCTGACAATTTCACAGTGTGCTTGGCTTTTCCAGATTGTTTTTAAATCGCATCCCTAGCACTGATCCTTGGTGCATACTCCAGGGGCAAAACCTCTCAGGCCAAAGAAATACTTCCCGTTTTAAAACAAGCTCTCTTATCCATGATGAAGCATTCCCCCATCCCTTGGTGGCTCCGAAGCCAAGTTTCCAATGCAAGGCCTTTAAAACAAATGGAAACTCTGAATACATTTTGTTCCCTGGTTCCCATGGCCATTCACCCTCTCCGGTAACCTCTGTGCTGGGTCAGCAGCCTTGCTGCCTCTTAACAGAAACCGGGGTGTCTTCCTCTGACAGGGTGGCCCCGCCACTCGTGTGCACCACCTCTCACCAGCCTTTACTGCTGTCCCCTCTGGAGCCTGTGCCGATGGGAGTCTTCCTGTCGACTGTTGTTGGCCTTCTGCCTCCCCTTCTGTGATTAGGTCCAAGGCGAGACGTGTTGTTGCTGCAGTGCCTCAGTGGCTGGGTGCCTCTCTCTTAGCCCTGGGACGTCCCCCTTTGCTCCCCTTTTTGCTCCTCCACCATTTGTGGGTTGAGAAAGCCTGTCTTTGGTTGTGCGTCTCTTAGATTCTTTGTTCTGCTGGGGTTTATTTACGACCTACTCGTTCTCTCAGAGTGGAATTCCTCAAATGTCGATCTGACACCTCTGCCTCCCTAGGCCCCCAACAAAGAGAAGGTGGAGTTCTGGCTAACGTGAAGATGGGACTTGCAGGCAGCTGTCCTTTGGACGTGGTCAAGAGTGCATCTCGACAGCCTCAGGGTGACTTGCTTTATGGGCGAGAGGACTTCAGTGTGGCCATGGTCTTTTCTCTCTCGAAAACCTCTCAGCAGTAATTCCCTTTGGAGGGTTCCCCTTCGCAGATGTTCTTTGCTATTAGGGGGACATCCAAGCCTTGGCCAAAGAAGATGTGGGTGGTTTGCTCAGTGGCTTTCTCGGGGGGAACTCAGGCCTGCCTCTCGAGTTGAGGTGGCTGCTTGCCGCATTTTGTGCTGCTGGTGGTACGAGGGTTCTAGGTCTGGGGGTGGGGGCGGTGACTTTGATTTGGGCTCCTTCCTGCCTTGCAGACAGAGTGGGAAGGAAAGAAGCAGCAGTTTGCACTAATGTGAATCTTAACATGGCACATGTGTATTCAGTTGAATTATATGGAATTGCAGTTTTGGTTGGTCGGAAATGGTCCAATATCTGCAATTTCTTATGGTTCACACTAATAGTTTAAAGTCACAGCAGTCCCAAGCTGTTTTTTAGTCTAAGTACTGCTCTTTGTTTGACAAATTCGGGCGGGTTAGAGGGGAGCAATCAGGATGGCAAGGACTCTCAGCAGGAGGGTGACATGGGGAGTGAAGGGACCCAGGGTGTATTTCAGCCGAGAGGAGAAGCTTCTTCGCCTCTCCCCAAGACTGCTGTGTGTCAGCAGGCTTAGGCTTGTTTTGTGTTCTCCCCTCAGGGGGTGGGACCAGGGATGATCATAAGGAATTGGGGGGGGGCACTTTTTCCCTCATTGTTTAAAGATGGAACACTCCTTGGAGAGGCATGGGGAAGAGGCCGAAGGGTCAGTGCTGGGAGGAGGCCCTGCCTCAGGTGTATTTGTGTGGATTCAGGGGCATGGGCGGCGGGGTGGGGGGGCCCTGCTCGGGATGACTTAATGACTGTTAGGAACTGTACTCCAAGGGAAACCCAATTTAGGGTGGTATTTTTGTTTGGTTTTAAAAAGGGAAACACAAAATGTTTCCTGTCATGTTTAAACACTATTCAAGCATCTAGTTCTTAGGTAAACCTAAGGGTACCTAGCTGTAGGGTTAAGTACGTGAATAAGTTGAGAAGCAGTGGGCAGGGTGGAGCCTCATGGGTGAGGGTGAGGGCCATGAAGGTGGAGGTACGGTGCGCAGGAGGTGCAGTCAGAGCCTTGGCCATGCTGCCCTGGGGAAGAAACACCGGCCGCCTCTCTTTTCGGCCTATACTACCACCACACCCGGGCCCGGGGCAGAGTTTTCTTAAGGCTTTATTTCCACAGCCCGAAAGCTTGGTTGGTGTGCAAAGGAACAACGGGTCTCAGTTTACGCTGGGAGTTAGTTACGTAGCTGTAACCCTGAAAATCCTTGACGTTCAGAAGGTGCGTATTTGTGGTGCTTTTGTTAGCTGCGAGAGGAGGGGAGGCAGTATTCTCTCCACATGACCAAAAGTACCTCCTGGTTCTGTCTGGTCCGTGGGCTCGTGTGGCTGGCAGTGCGGGGTGGTCTTGTTCTGCCAGGGGAAGCTGGCTCGCCCTCCTTGGCGCCCACCCCCATGGCCTGGGCGGGGCTGCCGGCTCGGTGTTTATTGCACTGCTTCCTGCGCAGGGTGGTGAGTGGAGGGACGGGTGATTTGGGGGTAGGTGAAAGCCGGCCTTTGTCACTGGCTCTGTCCCTGAAAGGTCCTTCCTGGAGTCGCCCCTTCCTTTCGTCCTCTTGCTCCCCGGAATGTGACCCACACGTCCAGACTGCTGTCCACCCTTGGGGGCTGTCACTGGCTCTCTTCCGAGCTTCATCGCTTGGAAGTCAGTGAAGGATCTGAGGCATCAAACTTGCTACTTCCCAGCACCTTCTTAGGTGTTCAGCCTTGCTGTTTGCACCTCCACAGGTGTTGCTTGTCCATAGTCACCTTTAAATAATCCAGGGAACATTCCCAGGGGCCATATGAGGAACTCAAGCACCCGAGACTCTGGTCCTGCTCTCGTTGGCTCTGTGTTCTGTTGTGTTTACCTCAGTCATTCATTGTGGCCACCTGGTCTGTACCTGGCGCCGTGCTGGATACCAGCCACAGCCCCTCCCGGTAGGAAGTTCCCAGTCCGTGAGGAGACTTGTAGATCCTCAGTTGATCTGCCATGGGCATGAGGTGCCCTGGAGGGGAATGCAGGAAGGGAGGGAAGTGCGTTCCTTCTGTTGGGCAGTGCAGAGGGCAGGCCTCCTGGAAGGGGACTTGTGTGAGTCTGGAGACTGTGTAAGAGTGTGCGAGGCATGCGTGGCCAGGGATGCCGTGGGCAGTCCAGGTAGGGACCTGAGGCCCTGGGGGTTCCCCGTGGGTCCAGGTGAGAAATGGGAATGGCAGGAGGCAGTGAGGTCACGAGAGCCCTGGAGTGGATGCTGGGGGGTTCAGGTTCTCCCATGGAGCCAGGAGAGAGCCCCAGGAGGTTTGGCACCTTACTTAAGGGGAGCTGTTTGCTTAGGTCCGGATTCTAGGAAGATGCTTGGGGAACGCCGCGGGAGGAGGGTTGCCTTTAGCCACTTCTTGTCTCCTAACAGAGGGAACTCCTGAGATGGCAGCAGGAGGGGGCTGGTATTTCGCGACTGGTGGCATTGCAGGTGCGCTGCAGGCAGGGGCAGGGGTCGGGGTCTCCCTCGCTCTGCCTGGGTGAGGGTGGAGAACGTTATAGACACAGAGTGAGCTCTCCCGGCCCAGTGGTTCTCACTCTCTTTTGTGCACCTTTGTGAAGAGGGGTCCACAGGGCAAGGAGGTGGCTGAATTGCAGACTTTTTTGTCCTTCACCTTTGCATCCTCATCACTCAGCGTGAAGAAGTTATGTTGAAAAGAAAGTTTCAGGCCTTAGAAAATCACACGCTCTTTGTTATATATCATTATTACAAGCATTGAATGTTGCTTTATAGTTTACAGGGTTTTGTATGCATTCTAACTTTGCCCCTAAACTAGTGAATTCGATGGGAGCATTAGTTTCCATTTTAAAGATAAGGACCTGGGACTCAGAAGGGCTGGCTGAGGCCCAGAGTCAGCAGGTGTCAGGGCACGTGTGTCTTCTGAATCCAGGCCCTGTGCCTTTATTCCAGACTGTACTTGGGACCTTCTGGGGCGTGGAGTGCTGACCACACCCTGTTCTTTGAAGAGAGGTGAATCCTACCTGTCAGCCCATGGAGATTTCATTCTGTGACAGGGCCATGTGTAGAAAGCAGGCAGGTTTGCAGTTGTAGAGGCTTAGTCTGGGACACCAGTTCTGCCCCAGAAATATGACCCACATTGGGCAAGTGACTGGGCCGCCCTGCGTGTGTTTCCTTGGGTGTAAAATTGGTGGTGTCACTACCTCTGGGTCAAGAGGGATCACATCAGGTGCTCCGTCCATGTTCACACACTCTGGCCCGAGAGTGCCTGTGGGTATAGGTTTGGGTGGAGACAGGGCCTGCTGTCCCGGCTTGTTACTGGGAAACAGCCTGTGGGTTGCTGTGTTTCACACTTGTTTTTGTTGTTGTTGTTGTTGTTTTAAGATTGATTTATTTTAGAGAGAGTGTGCATGTGAGTTTGCACACGTGTGGTGGGGGGAGGAACAGAGGGAGAGGGAGAAAGAGAATCTCAAGCAGACTCCCTGCCGAACGCGGAGCCTGATGTGGGGCTTGAGCTCATGACCCTGAGGTCATGACCTGAGCTGAAAACAAGAGTCCAGTGCTTAAACTGACTGCACCACCCACGTGCCCCTCAGCAGTTGGTTTTGCTCACGGTGGCTTGCCTGGATGAGCTGTTGCCGGTAGTGGTAACTACAGCACCTTCTTCCTGTGGGAAACCGTTGGCGGTGTTCTGTTTCAGGACACAGGTTGAACATCACCGCGGAGAATGACTGCCGGCGATTGCACTGCTCCCTGAGAGACCTGAGCTCCCTCCTGCAGGCCGTGGGCCGGCTGGCCGAGTACTTCATCGGGGACGTGTTTGCGGCGCGGTTCAGTGATGCCCTCACAGTCGTGGAGAGGTAGGCAGCATTCCCGCCGTGGCACCCTTCCTCCCTCAGAGCCCAGTCGTTCCTTCTTGTGGGAGGGCGGCATGTTGCCAGGCTCAAGGTGCAAACGGAGCAGCCACGTAATCTCTGAGAACTTCAGGTCTGTTGTCTGTAACATGGAGGGGACCTCGTGTCTTGTAGCTTTTTGTGAGAATTAATGAGAGGAAGCACTTAGCACAGTACCTGGCACGTAGCAGACAACACAGGTGAGCTGTTACTTCGTCGAAGATTGGGTCTGTAGACAAAAAGAACTTGCCTCAGAAGAAACCAGGTGAGGTCAGTCGTATGTCTCTTCCCACAGGGTAAAGAGACAGTCGGAAAGGCCTGGTAGTCGAAGGACAGACGAAGTCAGTCGGCCTCTTCCAAGTAGGCAGACAGATGCCAGAGGTGGGACTTTTTCCAGTACTGTTAAGGTCCTGAGGAGTTAACGCTGACCCAAGAAGTGGTTCCCATCCTCTCCACCAGCAGCCTCATTCCTTACCCCTCCCCTTGGGGCCCTCCTCGGGTTTATAGCTGTATTTGTTGCGGACCACTTCCCACTACCCAGGCCTCCCTGCTCCCTTCTCAGGAACTCATATGCTTAAAAAGTCAGATGCTCGGCAGATGAATGGATAAAGAAGATGTCACACACACACACACACACACACACACACACACACACACACACACACACACGAATATTAGCCATCAAAAAGAATGAAATCTTGCCATTTGCAACGATGTGGATAGAACTAGAGAGTATTATGCTGGGTGAAATAAGTCAGAGAAAGACAATGTACGATCTTACTCATGTGGAATTTAAGAAACAAAACTGATGAACAGAAATGAAGGGAAGGAAAAATAAGATGAAAACAGGGAGGCAAACCATAAGAGACTCTTTTTTTTTTTTTTTAAAGATTTTATTTACTTATTTGACAGAGAGAGACACAGCAAGAGAGGGAACACAAGCAGGGAGAGTGGGAGAGGGAGAAGCAGGCCTCCCGCCGAGCAGGGAGCCCGACGCGGGGCTCGATCCCAGGACCCAGGGATCATGACCTGAGCTGAAGGCAGACGCTTAACGACTGAGCCACCCAGGCGCCCCCATAAGAGACTCTTAACTCTAGGAAACAAACTAAGGGTTGCTGGAGGGAAGGTGGGTAGAAGGATTGGGTAACTGGCTGATGGACATTAAGGAGGGCACTTGATGTAATGAGCACTGGGTGTTACATGCAACTGATAAATCACTTAGTTCTACCCCTGGAACTAATGATATACTGTATGTTAACTAAACTGAATTTAAATAAGAAATTTAAAAAAAAAGTCAGATGCTTCCAATATGATAGGAGGTTCAGATTGTTTCAAGGTAACTGGTGGATTGATTAGAGCAAAACTGGGTGGATGTGGGTCCAGCCCGAAGTTGGGACACCGGACTCTTCCGTTGGCCCAGTAGCCAAATCATTGGTAACACACTGAGCGAAACCAAGCCCCAAGCCTAGTGACTTGCACACCAGAGTTTTTTTTAACTGTTACTCTTAGCTTAAAAGCAGAGATAACTAAGAGTTTTCAAGTACATTTTTAAAAGCCAGATTAATAATAATAATAAAAGCATGTGGTAGTAGGAAATTTTCAAAAGTGGTTTTGCACATTTTATTTCATGCTTTACTTTGAGGGACGGGATGGTCATGTTATCTGTGAGCAAACTGTGGGCCAGAGATGGTGAGTGCCTTGCTTCAGGTCACACTGTTCACCAGAGGGAACACGTGGATTGTAAGCAGTTTCCTGAGTGCACCTGCTGTGCTCTTTCCGGACCGCAGAGCTTCTGCCTCCAGCGTCCTTTTTCCTCTCCTTCCTGGCGGGGCCTCTTGCCGCTGATGGTTTCTTCCTGTCTGAAATCCATATTTTTTCAGACTTCAGAGTCCCTGCATCGGTATTTTGTAGGTCCTTAATGTGTACATCTTCCTGCACTGCTTGGGTTTGTAGGCCCAGTACTTAAAGATACTTTGCTATTTTGTCTTCCTTTAGAATAAAGTGTGAGAGAAGGCTCCTTGTTACGGCTACGTGATCTTCATAGCCAGTGTGATGAGCTGGCTTTTCACTTACAGGTTACACACAACAAACCTACTAGTGAAACTGCTAAGTGTAGAAATGGTAAAAGACATGTTCAGCAGGCCATTTCTAGTGTGGCACAGCACTAAAGGCTGCTGTAGACGTGAAGTCGAACACGGTGTGATTCCACTCACAGCGGGTGCAGAGACTCGTCAGAGCCTGAGAGAAAGGGTAGTGGTGGGGCCAGGCTTGGGGCTGGGGGGATGGAGCTGCTCCTCAGCAGGTACAGACACTGGGTTTTATAGGATGAAAAGGTAAAGCGCCGCTGAAGTGTACTCTGGGCACACAACAGAGAGCGGTTTAGAGAATTACACGCTGGGTGCACGTGCGTGCACCGCTTATGTCATCACGCCGGCCCCTTCCAGAACTTCCCGCTTGAGAGCCCTTGGCTCTTTGGCCCTCATTTTCTGACTGCTCCCTAACCCTGCGTGCTTTGGGACTCAAGCTTGTGGTTTTCTAGGGAAGTCCTGCTTTCTGCTCCCTTCAGAGAGGAGCAGTTTTCAGAGTGTGGTCCAGATTTCCGGGCTCCTCCTCACGAGCACAGGGTCAGTCTGTGGGGCTGGACCAGGGAGCTGGCAGGGTAACAAGCTCCCCAGTGGGTTCTTTGGCTTGGTGAAGCTTGAGAAGCTCTGCACTGGGGCACCGCGGGAGAAGAACGCCCGCTGTCTTCCCTGGCGTCCGCCTCAGACCTGCTCCATAGAGAGCTTCGTTACAGAGCAGGCACAGATAGCACTTCGCCGGGCCTCCAGCTTCTTCCCTTTGCCCAGAAAAGAACGTCCGTCTCTAATAACGAAAGAGGCGTTTTCCATTTCCCCATGGAGCTGGCTCTCAGTTACTGGGATTGAAGGCTCGTTTGTATGCATTGAGCCCTTGGGCAGCCAGTGGGCTCAGCAACTTTCTTCTGAAAGGATTGTGCTTGAAGTTAAAAACCCTTCAATTTGTTCTAAAAACTTTTACTTCATGCCCTGCCCCCTCCCTCAAATATTTTAACAGGAACATTTTTTAATCTTCAGAAAAGTTGGAAAAATTGTATAGCGAACACCCATATATACCCATCACTTAGATTCTGCAGTGACCACTTTCTATATTTTCTTTATCATATAGCTAGCCATCTGAAACATTTATTTTTTCTCGAATTTTTCATCGTGGTAAAATATACAACATAAAATACTTCCATCTTAACTACTTTTATGGTGTATATTATACTCTGTTTACCTGTTAGATATTTATTTTGTGTTCAAAATTTTTTGGCTCTGTAAGTCATGCTTTAGTTAGTATCTTTGTATAAATCTTTATGCACATCTCAGATTTGATCTTTAGGATAAAGTTGAAGGTCTGGTCTTGATTCTTGTTTAGATGGAAACATGTCTGTCCTCGGGACCTTTGTTGGTACTTTGTCTGTTTTGTCTGTTTTAGTCCATAAGCTGAGTGTTTCCTTTTACCGGTTTCTCTCCCAACAGGTTGGTCAAAGTCACTCTGTATGGATCTCAGATAAAATTGTACAACATTGAAACTGCCGTACCGTCAGTACTGAAACCTGATCTCATCGATGTGTAAGTACGGAGTGGACTGTGGTGCATTCTCGGGAAAGGCTGAGTCCTCCAGTTTATAAATCAGTTTATAGATAAAGAGGAGCAGTGGTGGTTGCCACGAAGAGGAGAATGACTCCCTGCTCCAAACCTGGAAGAGAGGCTTGCCTGGGGGCAGGGGGGTTGGAGTAAGTGGAACGCATCAGGCGGGTGAGAGCTGGGAGCAGAGGGTGTATGGAGTGGGCATTTCAGGAGGGAAGAGCCGGAGGAACTGAGACACAGATGTGTCGCACGGCGCTGAAGTCAGGGAGGTGGTGAGCGGTTTGTGCGGTGGGAGAGGGGGCCGGAGAGGCATGGGAGGACTACGGTGGGAACAACTTGAGTGCCCCAAGCCTTATCCTGTAGGCCAGTGACTGAAGCTGTGGCATATGGAGAATGCCTCGGAGATTCTGACTACAGCAGGATGGCCTGAGGCTCCTCGGGTGTTTGCGTGTTACTCAGGAACGGGTGATTTTGAAGGACATTCAGGGACCACACTTGGAGAAGCTTTTTGGACAGTGGAGAGCCATTAGGAAAGTGACTGTGGAAGGGCTAAAGGAATGGGGACTGGAGATGGGGCCATGTCCCAGCGATCACACTGTCCAGAAGGCTTGCTCTAGACCAGAGCAGGAGTGGGCAGACTAGGGCCTGTCCCACGTCCGGCCCACTGCCAGCTTTAGTAAATTCAGATTTATTGGAACACAGCCCTGCCCATTCATTTACGTATCGTCCGTGACTGCTTTCGTGCCAGTGGCAGCGGTGGGTATCTGTGACGGAGAGAGTTATGTATGACCTGCAAAGCCTGAAGTATTTACACCCTGGTGTTTGCAGAAAAAGTCTGCTGACCCCTGTTCTAGCTAGTTCTTGAGCTGCAAATTAGGTAAATGATAGTCTTATTTACTATAGCCGTTTAGGGTTTTTTTTTTTTTTTTTTTTAAGAGTTGTGTGTGTATGCGTGTATATATATAGCTTTCCTTTTTGAGAATTTAGAGAGAGCTGTGAAGCTTCTGCTGAGAAGAATGCTAATTTGCTCATAAACACAACATCTTGCACACAATTTCAGGAAGTTTCAGAGCCCTTTCTCTTCAGCCTTACGGAGCTCTGTAAATTCGATAGAGCGACTGAAATTTCTAGACCCCAAAGGCACACTTTGATGTCCTTTTTCTTAATTTTGGTACTCAAAGCTTGAAGGGTGAAACGATCAGTGTATTCTAAATATAAAATACAAAATAATTGCTTGGTCACTATGAATTACCAGTATTTTCTTACTTTAAGGTACTTAATACCTTAGCTTACCTACCTTCTTATCTTGAAAAAGTTACCACCTGTAGAAAAGGGGAAAAAATAGAATGAACACCCTTACACTCTCAAACTAGATTCATCAATTATAAATATTTTCCCCGTTGGCTTTTGTTTCTTTTGCTTTCTTTTTGTATACACATGTGAACCCACACTTTTAAAATTTTTTTTAGGTTAACTGTTTGAAAGTAAATTGCAGACAACATGTCACTTCACCTATAAATCCTTCAGCATGTTTCTCTAGGAACAAGGTCATCCTCCTATATAACCACAATACCATTATCACCACTCATAGACTTTCATGGATACAGTAATATCTAGCAATTTTAAAAAGATTTTATTTATTTATTTGAGCTAGAGAGCAAGCACACATGAGTGGAGGGAGATGGGGAGAATCTCAAGCAGACTCTGCACTGTGCCGGGCTGGATCTCATGACCCTGAGACCATGACCTGAGCCGAAACCAGGAGTTGGGATGCTCAACCGACTGAGCCACCCAGGTGCCCCAATATGTAGCATTTTTAAGGGTAAGGGTGTGTGTGTGTTTGTGTGTGTGTGTATAAAATATTTTCCATACTCAGATTTTCCCAGTCATCTCAGAAATGTCCTTTATATCTTTTTTTTTTTTAATCCAAGGCCTAACTAATCATGAATCACATATTACATTTACCTTCTGTAATCTAGACCAGCTCCCCAGATTGTGCATGTTGGTGGGGGGTAGGGGAGAGAGGAAGAGAGAAAAAGAGAAACTGAATTTTTGGAGATTTAGACCTTATTTTTTTTTTTAAGGAAAATCTTTTTTTTTTTTTTTTTAAGATTTTATTTATTTATTTGAGAGAGAGAATGAGAGAGAGAGAGAGCATGAGAGGAGGGAGGGTCAGAGGGAGAAGCAGACTCCCCGCTGAGCAGGGAGCCCGATGTGGGACTTGATCCCGGGACTCCAGGATCACGACCTGAGCCGAAGGCAGTCGCTTAACCAACTGAGCCACCCAGGCGCCCTTTTTAAGGAAAATCTTAAAAAAATCTGGATTTGTCTAGTTTTTGTACTGTGTGAGATTGATGTTTAACATTTTTAGTAAGAACAGTAGATAGGTGGCAGTGTGTTGTTCTTGCATCATATCTGGAGGCACTTGAGGTCAATTTGCCCTCCTCTGAGTTGATGCTCAGTTTGATTTCCACGTGGGGTCAGCCTGAATCCTAGCTCTGCCCCCTAAAAGGTCCTAGGAGCAGTGAGACCCCAGAAAGAATGCTCCCCTGAGGACCCAGGCTCTTGGTTTCTAAAGTGCATTCTCCATCAGAAGGAGCCACAGCTCCTTAGCGGGCTGTCTCCTGTGTTAGAGGCAGCGGTGGTAAGGTTTAGACGATGCGTTTTCATTTTCAGGTCCTACCTGAGCAAGTAAATGATTTCTGCGCCATCACATGTGTCTTAGAACAGTAAATGCACTGGGTGGAATTCTTCCTTCAATGCTAATATATTTTGACCTTGACCTTTAAAGTCGCATCTTCTCTCCCCTTCGCAGGCACGCTCAGTCCCTGGCTGCTCTGCAGGCTTACTCTCACTGGCTAGCGCAGTATTGCGGTGAAGCTCATCGTCAGAACACACAGCAGTTTGTTACGCTCATCTCCACCACCATGGATGCAGTCACACCTCTGATCAGCACCAAGGTCCTGGAACAGCAGGCGTTGTACTTTGTAGCTGACTCTTTGTCCTTCCTGTACCCACTTGCTATAGCATCAAAATCTTGCTTGGTATTAGACCCTTCATTCTCAACCGCTGCGAGAGAACTATGTGTCATTCCATGTTCCTTTTGAACTGTGGGCCACATAAATTCAAATACACCTTTATTTTTTTAGCCAAGTCCCACATGAATATATGCTCATTGTGAAAATGTAAAATACCATTCAAATTTATAGACCAAAAAGTTGTGATACTCTTTGTTCCCCTTCTCCAAAACACTGCTATTCTACAGTGGGGATGTTTTATAATTTTCCTCTTGATGGAAGTCAGTTCTTGGTGTGTATATCCCTGTAGGATGGATTCCGGGAAGTGGATTGCTGGGCCAAAGGTGTATCCAAGTAAATTTGTAGGTTCTACTCAGTTGTCCTTTGAGAAGACCACCAATTTATATTATATGGCATATAGATGTTTATTTGTCTTTTTGTAGTTTTAATCGCACGTAGCATTCTGTCCATTTTTGTTGAGTTTGTTATAAATGAGTTACAATGTCCCATGAGGGGCATTTATATAATTTATAATTTACCTAGCCATTGCTGGACTTGAAAGTTGCTTCCGTTTGAAAAAAAGTTATCCTAGATAATTCTGAAACACATGTACTCCCGAACTTAACTTTATCCTTTTGGGTGATTTTCTTAGAGTAAGTCATCGGATTAAAGGTTAGGGATGGTTTGTGGTTCGAGGAAATTCTAATAATCTTCCTTTCCAGAATAATTCTGCTTGCCCATGACTCTTTGGTGTGCTTTTTTTCACCAGTCTTACCAGCATTAGGGCCTGTCCATAAAGAGTTTTCTCTTTTGCTAATTTGAAAAGGACGGATGGTCCTCGAACCAGGGTTTTGATTGGCACACCGAGGGAAGGAAGCAGGAGAGCCTGGCGTGACTGGTGGGGTGCAGGAAGGTGGGTGGAGAGAAAGATTGGCTTGGTTGGAACAAAGAGGAGTGAGATGAACAATCCCGAGTAGTTTGAATGGTATGCCGAGGAATTTGCAGAGGGATCATAGAGCTGAGGAGTGACAGAGCCCAGACGTGTCGGTGACTAGGGACGAGAGGAGCCAGAGGGTGGCGCTTCCGGCTTGAGGTCGGGAGCCTCGACGAGGCACGGAGTGCGGTGCCTCATTGCTGGGCGTCGTCCCCGGAAGCTTCTTTGGTACAGAGCCTAGGTGGTATAATGGCTCCCAGCGCCATATTTGGCTTGTGGCTGCCTCATTAAAGTTCTTCTAATGGCAGCCTTACCTGGTACGAGAGCGAGTAAGCTGACACGTTCTCTTCTGTCTCCAGGTCCAGGACAAGTTGCTGCTGTCTGCATGCCACTTACTGGTCTCCCTGGCCACCACCGTGCGGCCCGTCTTTCTGATCAGCATCCCTGCGGTGCAGAAAGTGTTCAACAGAATCACTGATGCCTCTGCTCAGCGACTCGTCGATAAGGTGAGACCCCGGGGCCACCCTGCGTCGGCCCTGGAGCCCTGTGGCTCAGACTCAGGGAGGCTGAGGAGGGGGAGGCTGGCCTTTCTGTTGCGCTCGGAGTTTAGAGGCCACGCCAGCGGAGACGGGGTCCTCACATGTGGCCCATAGGGCAGCCTCAGTGCTCTCTCGTCAGGCCCTTCCCAGTGCGGCTGCCACGTAGGGTGCCGATTAGGTTGCAAAAACCTCCTGCTGGTGGCACGCGGGCACTGCTGCTTAGCCGGCGACCTGGCTGGTGTCGTCAGAGTCCCCTTGTGTTCTTTTTGGTTTTAAAACAGTCTATTTTTGTGGTTATATTTGTTTTTTTCGGATAGAGACACTCCATCCAGACAAGGATCTTCATAAACTTCCGGAGGCTCAGGCTGGAAGTTAAAAACAAACAAAACGGGGTGTCAGAGGGCAGTCAGACCAGTTACTGTAGAGCACCTGGGATTGAGTGAGAGAGCCGCTCTTATGGCCTCGAGCTCTCAGCCCTGTTCTGAGCAGCTCCTTGGAGGGTGTGAAGGCCAGCATCTGCGGTGTCCATGACCTCTCCCTCTGTAACGCTTCTGGTACCCGACTAGAGGGAAGGGGTGGCCCCAGGAAAGATTATTGGGGTTGGGCCTGGAGTGTGCTGGACCCAGACTTCAGTTTCTCTCCCCTCCCTGCATTACTTTAGACTTGGACCAAAGCTCCAGGCCCAGCTTGTGAGAGAGGAGCCTGGAGGCCCGAGCTGTGTGTGTGTGTGTGTGTGTGTGTGTGTGTGTGCGCGCCCGAGCTGTGAGAGGAGCCTGGAGGCCCGAGGTGTGTGTGTGTGGAGGCCTGAGCTGTGTGTGTGTGTGTGTCCGAGCTGTGAGAGGAGCCTGGAGGCCCGAGGTGTGTGTGTGGAGGCCTGAGGGGTGTGTGTGTGTGTGTGTGTGTGTGTGTGTGTGTGTGTGTGTGTGTGTGTGTGTGTGTGTGTGTGTGGTGGGTGCCTAGGTTGTGTCACGTGCACTTGTGTGTTGCTTTTTGCCCTCTGATGGATGCCTGTGGGGGTGGAGGCCTGAGCTGTGTGTGTGTGTGTGTGTGTGTGTGTGTGTGTGTGTGTGTGGTGGGTGCCTAGGTTGTGTCACGTGCACTTGTGTGTTGCTCTTTGCCCTCTGATGGATGCCTGTGGGGGTGGAGGCCTGAGTGTGTGTGTGTGTGTGTGTGTGTGTGTGTGTGTGTGTGTGTGTGTGTGTGTGGTGGGTGCCTAGGTTGTGTCACGTGCACTTGTGTGTTGCTCTTTGCCCTCTGATGGATGCCTGTGGGGGTCTCTTCCAGGCTCAGGTGTTGGTGTGCCGAGCCCTCTCTAACATCCTGCTGCTTCCGTGGCCGAACCTCCCCGAGAATGAGCAGCAGTGGCCTGTGCGCTCCATCAACCATGCCAACCTCATCTCCGCACTCTCGCGGGACTATCGCAACCTGAAACCCAATGCTGTTGCCCCTCAGAGGAAGATGCCACTGGATGACAGTAAGTGTCCCCCAGGCAGGGGTGGCCCCGGAGATAGGTAGGGCAGGCTCTGTGTTTCTTTGTGGCCCATGAAGTATTCACCTGACTCTTGTCTCACGGCTGCTGGGTGGGAGAACCAGCCTTGGGTGGTGGGGTCATGCCTCTCTGTGGAATTCTGTGAACACATCAGCTGGACCTGTTTCCTGAATGTAGGACACCCCTTTTCTTAGTTAAAATAAATAAACCATTGACGGTGCCTTCCATGGATAAAAAAATCCACAGTGACTAATTGATCCATTTCAGATATTTGTATAAGCTAAGCAATCAAAGCAATTCACCTTTACACATTGGGAAAAATGGATTTAAGTACTGTCTTTTGAAACTATTTTAACCTTCCTCCAAAAACGTGTTTCAGAGGCTTTGAAAGAACTTGGTATCTTCACAAATGGCACTTCAAGTCTGATTGTTTATATTCAAAAGGGAGGAAAAAGATGAATCAAGAAAACTCAGTTCAAGTAGAAGGCATCAGATTTCTCTGAAAAGTCTTGCAGAAAGTACGAATTTTATAGAAATACTTAAAAAATGTATTTTCACGCTAAGAAAATACTGGAACATTGGAAGACGTTGTTTTTAGAATGTCAACAAAAACACTTTGTGAAATGTTAGAAATAGGGGCGCCTGGGTGGCTCAGTTGTTACGTGTCTGCCTTCGGCTCAGGTCACGATCCCAGGGTGCTTGGGATCAAGCCCTGCATCAGGCTCCCTGCTCATTGGGAAGCCTGCTTCTCCCTCTCCCACTCCCGCTGCTTGTGTTCCCTCTTTCGCTGTCTCTCTGTCAAATAAATAAAAGCTTTAAAAAAAATGTTAGAAATAGCAATAAGTACTCAACATTCTTGTTAAGAACATTATTTTTATAATCAGGAACATTAACAAGTGCTCATTGTACAAAAATATTAGAATAGTATAAAGATGGGAAAAACTCTTAAATCTCTTGTTTCAGTATTTTAGGAAGTAACCATTTTAGCAATCTTGTTGTCTTCCTTTTTCTGTGTTTCAGTATCTTCTGTAGTTCTGTGGGTGCATGAGAAATGGCGGAGTTAGGGAGGGCGCCCTGCACGCGGGGCCCCTGCCCGGGTCTTCTCTCCGTCTCTGCATCTCTGGCCATGCTGACACCGCCCTTCACAGTCCGGTGCTTCTCTGGTCCTGGTTCTCAGTGTTTTGTGTTCAGTCATTCACTTAATTCCCACGTGAGCCTGTGCGTTAGTTGCTGTTAGATATCCTGACTTAGTCCCTGAGGAAACTAGGGTAAGACGACCTGATTTGCGCAGGGGTTATGTACGGCTAGTGTGCACTCACCTTCTAGAAAGTTTAGTGGTCTTTCTCCCTTTATCTTACGCGTGCTTATTATCAGTCAGCATAGGCTACATGGTAACAAACAATCCCAAAAGTTGTAGTGGCTTCATCCAGGAAAAGATGTATTTCTTGCTCCTCCTACATGTTCAGCTGGGGCCAAGGGGGTTGGGGACGTCCTGCTTATTATTCTGGTCACTCGAGGCCCCAGGCTGCTGAAGGCCACCCTGCAGTCTGTGCTTACGCTGGGACGGGGGCGGGGAGGAGGGTGCAGTGGCGCTCCAAGTGCTGGTCTACAGGGGACACCTGGCCTTCGTATGTCCGCTCACGTTTTACTGGCCAGAGCATAGGGGTATGCGGCCACAGCTTCCCTGCAGAACGGGTGCCACCCTGTGTTGGAGCCACTGTGTGCTGGAGTGATCTGCTGAATGGGAGCAGCCATTTCCACAGGGAATAGACTTAACAGCAGTTAACATCTGTGGCGTGTTCCCTGTTTGCCAGGCGCTGGGCTGAGAACTTTCTGTACAGATGTTCATTCAGTCTTCCCTGCAGCCCAGTGAGGTTTGTCTTCTTCTCCAAGTGGTAACATGAAGGCCTGGAAAGCTTTTCCCACTGCAGCTTAGTACTTTGACAAATTTTGAAACCTACACTTAGTTGAAAGACTAAGCAAAGGAACAACCGTATATCTTACGTGAGGGTTACTTGCTAATATTTTGCCACACTTGTGTTCTCGCCCACCCCCCACACTTTTTGTTTTTAACAGAGCCATTTAAATAAAGTACATTGCTGACATTGACACTTTATCCCTGAATTCTTTATTTTACTTTATTTTTTAAAGATTTTATTTATTTGACAGAGAGACAGCGAGAGAGGGAACACAAGTGAGGGGAGTGGGAGAGGGCAAAGCAGGCTTCCTGCGGAGCAGAGAGCCCGATGCAGGGCTTGATCCCAGGACCCCGGGATCATGACCTGAGCCGAAGGCAGACACTTAACGACTGAGCCACCCAAGTGCCCCTATCCCTGAATGCTTAACCTTTATTTCTGAGAACAAGATGCTCTCTTATAACCCAAACACCACAAACACAACCAAGCTGTGTGGCCTGGTAACGGTAACATCATTTAATACATAGACGCAGTCAGTGTTCCCCAGGTGCTACCAGAGTGGCCTTTTTTGCTTCTTAAAAATCGAAGATAGAGTCCGGGATCCTGTGTTCTCTTTGGTTGTCACATCTTTCTAGTCCTTTAATACAGAAAAGCATTCCTGGTTCTTGTTTTACATGACATTGACGTTTTTAAAGAGTCCAAACCCATATTCTCGTAAAATGTCCTGGAAGCTCTTCTGATTGTTTCCAGCAATTTGGCAGGAATACCACCTGGGCAGTGTTGTGTGTTTTCCGTCACATCGCTTCTGTGTGTCCCGTTACTGGCATGCTCAGTGTGGTCACCTGCCTCAGCAGTGCCTGCTGGTCTCTTCGCAGTCAAGTGCCCCCTGCCCCATGGCTCAGCAAGTGTAGCTTGCTCGGGATCAGAGAGAAGGCAGTGGGGTCAGGAGTGAGACCTGGGTCTGAATGGCTCCAGATCTGATTCTTCACCACATTGCCCCTTTGTTCTTGAAAGCACTGTTTTTAATGGTCTGGTAACAGACCGCCTATCCAGTGGAAGTACCACACTTTATATACCTATTCTCCTATTACATATTCAGTGGTGCTTTCAGTTTCCCCTTGTACATTTCTGTGAATGCATTTTGGTTCTTGTTTCAATTTCCTTACACATCAGAGGTCAGATTTTGGTCTCTTTCCCCTGTTGGCTTTTCCTGCTAAACTGCTTTCCCTGTGCCTTGTGTATCTTAGAGAAACATCTGACCCAAGTGCAGTTTCCTGGCTCAGTTAGAGTCCCTGTGCTTGGAGTAGTGGTGTGTGAGTGGCTCCTTCAGTATGATGCACGTGTCTTTGGCTCACGTGCCAGTGTCCATGTGACCAGCCGTTAGAAGACCAGCCTGTTGTGAGCCATTATTTTCAAATCCTTTGAGTGAGGTGGTGTTACCTGTCTATCCACATTTTCAGATGACGAACTGAGACTTAGAATCTAGTGGAGGCAGGAGTCAAACCTGATTGCATCCACCTCCGGAGCATCGATTCTTTCCGCTGTACCCTTCCCTGGAGGCTGCTTCCGCCCCCACAGAGGCTGGTGAGCGTGGAGGGCCAGGTGGAGGCCAGCTCTTAGTTTAGCTCTGGTTCTGCCCCCGGAGCTCCACCAGGGCTGAGTCTGCCAAGCTCAGGCTGCGCCATGGGGGGCTTTTGGGGACAGCTGGGGGCACGCTCTGTGTCTAAGGGGAGAGCCGTCTCCACCAGTGATGAGGAAGGATGGTACCTTCCCTATGCTGAAACTTCCAATAGTCCAGGCACTTTAATGGCAACATTCTCAACCTTGTCTGTCCTCCTCACAGCAGCCCTGCAAAGCTGGGGCTGTTGGCTGTCCCTGATGTCCTGACAAGGGGCCTGCCCCGCTTGTAGAGCCATCTAGTGCTCGTCTGTAGCTCCCCCCGGGGCTCCTTGGAGCTGGGCCCTTGCTGTGTCTTCTGAGCTCCTGCCCGTTTGCCGGCCCCTGCCTCTGCTTTCTCTGGGCGCTGTGTGGAGGCATCATGTGAGCTCTTGCATCGGGGTCTGGTTAGGAGTGATGTCGTTAATAACACAATATCATATGATAATCATTGTACATATTGTCAGACCCTGGGCCCAGACAGTGTATTCCTGACAGCAGCAGCAGATGTGCCGCCGGGGGCTGATATGGATTGCCTGGCCAGCCATCTATCTGGAACTGACAGCATGTCTCATCTGCATGTGTCCATTCTCGCCTGGGGTAGTTCCCTTGTGAGGCTTATTTTTTTTATCTGTCACCTAACCTGAGGCTACACTTTTATCCTTCTCTCTCTGTGGACTTGTTTCTGGTGGACAGAGGCAGAAGAGAGACAAAAACCTGAGCAGGCAGGCCACTGGAGTCTTGGCGGTAAAAAGGGAAAAAAGAGAGAAAAGGATATAGGGAGAGAGAGAGAGATGGATAACTCAGTCAAGAGAGAGAGACGGTGTTCCTTTAGCAAGACTTCTGCAGCAGTCCCCTGAATACCTGTGCAAATGTCCCCCCTTCTCGTGTGTTCCCCGTTACATTGCTTTATCCTCAGACAAGTCCTAACATACACTGAATCTCGATTTGCAGCCAAAGTGATTATCCACCAGACACTTAGTGTCTTAGAAGACATCGTGGAGAATATCTCCGGGGAGTCCACCAAGTCCCGGCAGATCTGCTACCAGTCGCTGCAGGAATCTGTGCAGGTCTCCCTGGCCCTCTTTCCAGCTTTTATCCATCAGTCAGGTAGGAGCTGGCTGCAGGCCCCCTGGTGGGGGGAGCGGAAGAGTCCAGAGGGACTGCTGGGCTCTGTAGAGCACACCGAGCGGGCAGGCGGTGCGGCCTTGCGGCTGAAGGCAGAGCGCGGGGACGGTTATGGGCAGTCTGGGGCTAAGGCCCCCCGGAACCCTCACCTGGGCCTTGTACCTGTGTCGTGTGGCCCGGAGTCACTTGGGGCATTTTGCCTCATGCACTTCTAAGTCTTTGCCTTCTCCCAGTGTGGAATGTCAGAGGATGAGGTGATGGGGTCATTGTACAGGAGAGGAAAGAATTTTTCCCATGGGTGTTGCTTATTTCCTTCGATAGCAGGGTGGCTTTTGCTGACATGGTTCCCACCCTCTGTCAGTGTCACCGATAGAGGTTCTCTGACTCTGTGGATGCACGTGGCCTGGCTCTCCTGAGAGCACTTATGGTAGTCTTGTCAGTCACGAGGGAAAGATCGGAGCTTGCTAGTTAGCACGCGTTCCCTGATTGCCTCTTGTAAGCAGTGTGTGTGAGGTTAGAGCCAAAACATACTGTACAAGATGATTGTCTAGATCTGCAAGTAGAACCAGACTAAATGTAACCAGTATTTTCTGCAATTAATCCCTTTAATGGGCCAGGGCCATGCAGCCTCAATACACCCTCATTATCCACTTTCAGCCACTTAACCCGACCCAAGTGCAGGGATTAGTGGTCAGAGAGAGAAATGGCAAGAGCACTCAGGTGTTGACCCAGTTGAATCACTCCATCAGTGTGAGCACAAAATGATCCATCTGCAGTGAGAATTCAGCGTCGCTGGATGCCGGGTGGTGAAGGCAGCTGCCCCGTGACCTTCACTTCTAGTGAGCCGTCGTCAGCCAGAGGTTCAGGATGCCAGAGCTTTTTTCTCGGCATATCCCTGATGGTTTCCCACTTTCCATCGTGGGCTCCGGGGGCGTTGGGGAAACTTCTTCCAGCAGGAAGCCTTTAGGCGAGGTGGTAGTGCAGCTTGCAAAAGGAAGGCCATCAAACCGAGGGGGCTTCCAGTTATTCCTGTGTGCAACTTCTGACCCATTTGCTTTGTGCCTTCATTTAGATGTGACCGATGAGATGCTGAGCTTCTTCCTCACTCTGTTTCGAGGCCTTAGAGTACAGATGGGCGTGCCTTTCACGGAGCAGATCATACAGACTTTCCTCAACATGTTTACCAGGTAACCGCAGACCTGCTGTCCACCGTGGCTTCCAGACTCCCAAGGGAGGAGTAGTCGGGCTGGGCTAAAGAGCCTGGGACTTTATGCTCCTTTTCTTCATGTGCTACAAGCATTGGTTTTCATGCGGGCCCCCAGAGAAACATTTCCTTGGCTACCGTGTGCTTCCCATTGTCTGTAGAGAACAGTTGGCCGAGAGCATCCTCCACGAAGGCAGCACTGGATGCCGGGTGGTGGAGAAGTTCCTGAAGATCCTGCAGGTGGTGGTCCAGGAGCCTGGCCAGGTGTTCAAGCCTTTCCTCCCCAGCATCATCGCCCTGTGCATGGAGCAGGTGTATCCCATCATTGCCGAGGTACGAGGGGCTGGGCCGGTCCCGTGCTGCCTCCTGTCTGCCCCGGGGAGGGAATTAGTGAAGAAAAGGCATTGTGTTTTAAAGCTAATTTGCTAGTTGTTTTTTTTTTTCGTAAAATATTTTTTTCCGAGAAAGAATGCCCTTAGCTTGATCCAGTCTTTTTATATTGGTTGAGTTAATCAGAACTAGTCTAGTGAAAGCATAGCAAGGTTGGTTGGTGAGTAAGAGCAGTCTGCCGTGGCAAACAATTTATAACTTTAGGTGAATATGCGGTTTTTTTCAGTGAACATTGTAACAAATGTACTTTCCTAGTAAGAACTTCCACTGATCTCAAGGATATAAGGTTAGTTCTTGGAACCGTGCAAAGGTTTTATTGTTAAAGGAACGCTCTTTGTCCTTAGAAAACGGACATTCAGCGTGACAAGATCCAGAATAAGTGTGGATTTAACTACATTTTATGTGATAGTTAAATAAGAGCTAACCTTTTTAAGGGCCCCAACTAAGGCTTAAATAAGTCAGTTGCTTTGCATCATTAAACACACTTGGGTCCTGTAAGGATTCCTGCCATGGGAGCTCGTGCCCTCTGGTCCCAATTTAATTTTAATCAAGACTGAATTAAATATATCTGGGCCTTACAGGTTTTGAATTCTCCAGAGACATCTGGAATACTGTAACCTGGCATGCCCTCCAGTGACTTGGAGATTTTCGGTTCAATTAGAAAATACTGCTGAGCCTGCCTCCCTCTCCCCCTCTTCCCGGAATCCTGCCAGTGACAGAGGAGACAGGCCCAGGGAGCAGTTAGCCTCACACGCTGCCTCCCCCTGGAGGTCTTCTGCCGTTGCTCTCTGTAGCTCTAGGTGCTCTTTAAACTCCTGCTCCGAGGGCAGAACTGCTTTTAAAGCTTCTTACTTGTTTTGCATAATAAGATCAACAGGTTAGCTGGGACAGCCTTTTTTATCCTGGGAAAAGGAATGTGACCAAGAAGATGTGACAGGTCACATCAGCTGCTTTCTAAATAGGAAACCCATATTCCTAATTGTTCTGCCATTTGGTAGCCTTTTTTTCCTGGCTGAGAGGGCTGAGTGCTTCTGTCAGAAAAAGGGCCCCTCTGGGTGCCTGGCTGGCTCAGTCGGTAGAGCATGCGACTCGTGATCTTGGGGTTGTGAGTTCAAGCCCCACGGTGGTTGTAGAGATTACATAAAAATAAAATCTTTAAGAAAAAAAAATTTGTTAAAAAGAAGAGTAGAAGGATAAAGGGCCCTCGGCCCTGGCCTGGGCATCGTGTCTCTGCGGAAGTACGCCTGGTTTGAAGTGCCAGCCCGAGGGTGACGTGACCAGATGAGTGTGGGGGGGACACTGACACTCTGCTTGCTGGTAGCAGGCATCGTTCAGGTCTCTCTTGCTCTGAGCCACAGGAAGGGCAGGTGTGAGGGTCTCTGTGTCTCTGCAGCGCCCCTCCCCTGATGTGAAGGCTGAGCTGTTTGAGCTCCTTTTCCGGACGCTCCATCACAACTGGAGGTACTTCTTCAAGTCCACTGTCCTGGCCAGTGTGCAGAGGGGTATTGCCGAGGAGCAGATGGAGAATGAGCCTCAGTTCAGTGCCATCATGCAGGTAACGTGCAGCAAGAGCCCGTGAGGCTGCCATGTGATCCCAGGACGGAGAGCCTCATTCTGGACACCACCTGGGTCCCTCAGCTGTCTGTCCCTTGGTTTGCTTCCCTGGCATACGGGGAGGCCACGTAGTCTCTGGTCAGAGCTCAGTGCTACCTCTTAGTACCTGGGAAGTTAGTTAAGTTCTTGGGGCTTCAGTCTCTTCATCTGTAAAGTGGGAAGAATGCTGCCTATTTTGTGGGTTGAGGGTGAGGCTGACTGGGTTAGCTTCTGCCCAGCTGCTGGTGCATGGGGGTGCTGGATAAGTACCTGTATGCCTTGTAGCGGTGCTCCCCCAGTGTGAGGGGCCCGCCTGCAGCACATTGAAGCCCCCTTAACTGGAAGCTGAGTGGAGTCTCTTGGGGAGGGGCCCAGGGATCTGCATCTTGTAAAGCTCATTCCAGCTCGTACCATACTGGGAGAGCATAGCATACTGGGAGAGTGCTGCCCTGTGAGTGGGCTCCCTGCGGGGCTGACTGCACCCTGCTGTAGGGGCCGCGGTGCCTCCCCTTGCTGGGGGTGGCCGGGCTGCCTTGTGGCTACTGTCCACTGCTGTCCTCCTTCCACACTTCATGGTAGAACTTTTTATTCTGAGCCCAGGTCCAAGTAGAGGATTTCCTTTTTGTTTGTTTGTTTTTGTTTCCAGTGCAAATTTTTCTCCTTGGGGTAGCCAGAGGGATTCTGCCTTCCTCCCTTGAGCTCCCCCGTCAGCACGCACACGTGCAGTCCCTGTGCGGAGACGCTTCTCCGGATGAGCACATGCCCTGCCCCTGGCCTCTCGCTGCCCTTCTGTCTCCAGCGCGGCGTTGGGTGTGGAATATTCAGTGTTTGCTCTCCTACCCCCCATGTCAACCTTGCTTTTAAGCCTTCTTGGGCAGATGGGTGCCTGGCCCTCTACTAGGCTGGTGAAAGCCACTTTGGAAAACAGCTTCACAGTTTGGCAGTTTCTTATAAAGTTGGGTATGTAGTTACTATCCGACAAACCACTTCTAAGCATTTTACCTAAGCTAAATGAAAACATATTCATGTCACATGTCCACAGGTGTTTATAGTGGTTTTTTTCATAATTGCCCAATTTGGAAATAATCCAGATATGTATTAGCTGGTGAATGGATAAACCAAGACACATGCATATAAGGGACTGCTACTTGACAGTAAAAAGGAACATATTCTGACACTTGAGACCAACGTAGATGACTTCCAAATGGTTATGCTGGGTGAGAAGCCAGACCCCAAGGGCTCCAGACCGTATGATTTCCACTCCATCATGTAACGTTCTGGAAAAGGCAAAACCAGAGGGACAGAGAAGGGGTAGGGGGAGAAGACTGACTGCAAAGGGGACACGAGGGGACTTTTTGGGGAGATGGAAGTCTTGTGTGTCTCGATCGTCATGGTGGGTAGATGACCGTGTGTTGGTCAGAATTACACAAGGGTGAACTCCAAAAGGGTGAGTTTTACTCAGTGTCACACTTGAGTAAACCCAACTTAAAAAAATAAAACCATTGGGCATCATGGAGATCCCATTGCTGCCGCAGGCATTATGAGACCCCTCATAGCTCAGGGGCATGGGAACAGGACGACAGAGCAGGCAGCAGCTTGTTGGGAGTGGGGGCTTGCACATCACTGGCTTGGGGTTTTTTGGCAAGGGAGGGGTGTTACTTTTTGCTTTAGAACTTGTAACTTTGACAGCCCGGAAACTGCAAAGGAGTTTAAAAATTTGTTGTTGCTTAGCCCCAAGGCAGAGGCAGCCAGTTTGAAGGAGCCTCCCAGGATTTGTGGTTTGTAAGAATTGGGACACCAGGGAGAGGGTATGTGGCTGACAGAGGGTGAGGGGTTGGTTCGAGGGGAGGCAGGAGGCAGGCTTCAGAGTCCTCTGGGTTTGCTGAGGTTTTGACTAGAGTCACTTGACTAGCTTCTCGCTTCAAAGGCGGAATCCATGAAGGGATCCAGAGGTTTATTACAAAAGGTCAAGTTGAGACCCATATGTGAAGTGCGGCCCAGTGGGGAGGACTTCAGAGCTACGACTACTCGGGAACATTCCAAGATCTGACCAGAAGACTCAAGGCCGTGGATACCCTCATCCTGCCATGGACATGAGGAACCACTTGCAGAGTGCTGGTTCTTTTGGTGTGGGGTGGGGGCCCTAGGAGGGCCAGGTCTGAGGTGCTTTAAATGCTGCTCATAACATAGTGGTCTTATTCCCTAGGCTTTTGGACAGTCCTTTCTCCAGCCTGACATCCACCTATTTAAACAAAATCTCTTCTACTTGGAAACTCTCAACACCAAGCAGAAGCTGTACCACAAGGTCAGCGCCCCCTCTCAGAAAGGGTCCTTCCTCCAAGGCGTCAGTGGGGCGGGCAGAGTGCCACCCTTCTGGGGCAGCAGCTGGGGTGCGTGGCAGGAAGTGGGCTGGGATGCGGACGGGCCCCGGGGGTGGAGTGAGCCCTCGTGCCATCGCTCACCCCGGCCTCTCTGTCTGCAGAAGATCTTCCGGACCACCATGCTGTTTCAGTTTGTGAACGTGCTGCTGCAGGTCCTGGTTCACAAGTCCCACGACCTTCTGCAGGAGGAGATCGGCATTGCCATTTACAACATGGCTTCTGTGGACTTTGACGGCTTCTTTGCAGCCTTCCTCCCAGAGTTTCTGACCAGCTGTGACGGCGTGGATGCCAACCAGAAAAATGTGCTGGGGCGGAATTTCAAGATGGATCGGGTGAGGAGAGGGAGGCCAGGCTACGGGGAGGGCAGGCGTGGGTTCTCACCCTGGCACCTGCTCAGGGAAGAAGGGGCAGGCCACTTCTGTGTGTGGTTTGTGCCCGCTAGTGGCTCCTGAGCAACTCGGTGCTGTGGCTGGACGCGGGGGGCCCCCGCCTCCCCACGGTGGGGGCTCCTGCAGCCAGTGTGTTCTTCGTCTCAGCCGTTGGGCTCCAGCCCCGGCCCCAGCAGTCTGTCTGATTGCCTCTGCACCCCATCGAGCACACCCATCCCCCTGGGCGCAGTCGTCGTTTCCTCCCGGGTCCTGAGCCACTATAGCCCAAACTCTCAGTCTGGGAAGACTGGCGCTCAGGAACCACGTCTCTGAGTCCCCCCCAGGGTTAGGGATGGGCCCTTGGGCTCTGCCCAGGCCTCCTGGTTCAGCATGGGCTGACCTGCTGTCCACCCAGGGAACGTGGCGGGAATGGGGTAGGGGCTGGGGTGGTGAAGGCGCTGGATGCACGCAGAGCCATCGTGGCCGGTGCATCTGGGTCCCATGGCCCCCAGCTTCTCCTGTCCCGGGGTGTCCTGTCTGGACACTCACCTGCCCTCTTTCCTCTCTCAGCCGTTAGGTTTCTGCACTTGCCTGCTAGGCTCTTCCTGGAACTCTTCCCGTGGAACGAGTCCGTTTCATCCTTCACCGCCTGACACGCGGCAGAATGAAACCTTTCTCCCTCATCCTCGTGGTGTCCCTGCCTTGCCTCCTGCGCTGGAGCAGCCGGCCCGCAGTCCCACTTCCGTGTGCAGACTTACACGGGGCTCTTGCTGGAGCAAATTCTGCTCACTCCTTGCTTATCTCATCTGTGATATGCATCAGGGTAGTTTTCTCTTAGACTCACTCGGTTCCTGTTTTCCTTTGTCTTGGACTCTCTCTTTCCCTGTTTTCCTTTGTCTTGGAATCTGTCTTTCCCCAGGATCTGTCTCGTCTTCTCCTGAGCTTCTGGAACCTCACTTCAGCCACTTGGGTAGTGTTCCTTCCTGTTTCTTGAGGCCAAGTCCTAATATTTAACCCTCAGTTTCTAATGATGTCCTTATCAGTCGACGTCTTGATTGAGAAAGCGGTGGCCTTCAAATCTAGTTCTGCATCTGTGCACCTGGGGGGCTTATTAAATACACAGAAACGTACTCTTGTGTCCTGCCCCCCCCCCCCCCCCCAGGGCATTTGAATTTGGCATTTGGGAGCCACTGATCTAAAAGACACCCCTTTGGTTTGTTTTCTGGAGGATGAAATAAGTATACGAACCTGTGCCTTCATTCATCTGTTTACCGTGTACCTGACACTGGCTGGCTCTCGGGCCCTGTGTGGGGTGTTGGGGCTCCAGTCCCTCTCCCTGGCTTCAAAGGAGCCTTGCTGGGAAGACAGGCAGCATTGCCCTCTGTGGATGACACTTGGGCCAAGCACTTCACATGCCCCAGCTCTTGGAAGCCTTCCAACGACCTTCCAAAGTGTAGATCCTGTTACTAATCCCATTTCACAGATGAGCCGAGGCTCAGCAAGCTCAGCCAGGAGCTGGCAGTTAGAGAACTTGGGAATGCTAGAGCCAGGAAGCAGGATTCCTGGCTGGGTGTTGGGGCTGCGGAGCCAGCGTGCACGGCCCACACGCAGGGTGAGCCAAGGGCACTTGGAGAGTGAGGAGCAGAGGTGCTGGCCTCGCCAGCTGGGGCCTCTTTGGCAGAGGCAGGCTTCGAAGTAAGTTGGAAGAGGAGAGAAGGTTAGCCAGGTGAAGGGCAGGTGGGCCGAGGCGCACCGCAGAGCCCTGCCAGCGGGCTTCCAGAAGGTACTGCTGTGGCCCTGCCAGCCACGTGGGGTCCCACTGGCTCCGTGGCAGGCACCGTTGATGTTACTCTACATTTGGAGCTGCAGTGTGGCACCCAGTGATCCCGGTCTAAGCACAAGGAGGTCTCGGCTGGTCTTACTGGGTTATGGTAGAGTTGGGGGTTCCGACTGCAAGGGGCCCTCTCCATTGGTGTCTGCAGCCTGTGGGCTCCTGCGGGAGTGTCCCTCCTGATCGGGAGGGCCTGCCCGGAGCCCGGGGTGGGGGAGGAGTCTGTGGACACAGCTCGGCCGGCTGGGATGAAGGAGAGGTGTACGTTGGCAGACATACCTGTGTTCACGAGCGAGTCCAGTCTAGATCTCCTTCCCTTCTTCCTGGGGGACCTGGGGCAAGTTTCAGAATCTCTCTGTGCTTCACTTTTTTCACCCTTCACACGGGGGCACTAACAAAACCTGCACCGTGGGCTCTTGGTGAAGTTGAAGTGACTTAGCATCTGGATTGCTTGGGGCAGGGGCTGGCCTGTGGTGGGCTCCCACAGGGCCTTTGCTGTCATGTGGTGCATGATGGGCGTAGATGTTCTGACTTTCGTGAAGCTTTTGCAGATCTCTGAGGCCCACCCCAGGATCGAAGTAGCTGGGGTAGGATTGGGGGGTGATTTGGGGTATTGGGTGGGGCTGGGCTGCAGCTGTGCCCCTGCCTTCCAGGACCTGCCCTCGTTCACCCAGAATGTGCACAGGCTGGTCAACGACCTGCGTTACTACAGACTCTGCAATGACAGCCTGCCCCCCGGCACCGTGAAGCTCTAGCACGGCCTGCTTACCGCCAGGGGACGCGCGCTCCGGCTGTCACCCGCCTCCCCTCTGCCCTCTGCCACGGACGGCGCCCGGACAGGCCTCGGCCGCTCCCTGGATTCTCGCACCCTGGACAGTGGTGCCTGCCCCCCGCCCCTCTCCATGCTCCTCTCCTGTTGCCCACCCAGCCGAGCTGGCTGCAGGGTGCATCTTAGCACTGGTTGGAGTGCGCAGAGCACCGGGAGCAGGCAGAGGGTCGCGCGACCAGGTTCCAGGGAGGCCCCAGGGAATCCTGCGGGCTGGTCCGCGCCATGCCCGCGGACGTCAGCCATGAGGCAGAAACGCCAAGGACCGCTCATGACAGTGCCACCTTCTTACCATTCCGCCCCCGGCCCAGCCGGCCCCGGAGAGACTTGATGCTGGAACTGTTTTGGCACTTCTGTCAAGCCTCTCCTGCCCTGCCCTCCGATTGCCTTGAAGTCTCTGCTCTTCGTCAGAGATTTGCAGACTTGTGGGTTTTTTTGTTCTTGTTTTCTCATCATTCCATTGTGATACTAAGAAACTAAGAAGCTTAATGAAAAAATAAAACGCTTATGTTGTTGTTATATAAACACTGGTCAGGGAGCATCTTTCCACTCAGCCCCCCCCCCCCCCCCCCCCCCGGGGCCATGTGCGGGTGGAAGGCCATCCTGGTGGGGAGCAGGGCAGTGAGGTCGGGGCCTGTGGTGGGGCCCTGGGAGAGCACCGCAGAGGAGGGCCAGCTCGGGCGGGGTCTCCTAGACAGCCGCTCCATTAAGCTGCGGGAAGACACAGGGCCCCCGGCTCACCTAGCAGTGCGGGTGGGTGAGGAGCCCACGTGCGGTCTGCCACCCCTCCTCCTAGAGAATGGATCCTTCCTGAGAGACCCAACCAGGCATTGCCCATCGGTGGACTGAAGTCTCGCTGGAGGTCAGCAGCCGGGTGGAGGGCTGAGTGGGTGGCGGGTGTGAGGAGAGGTTGCGCAGGAGAGGGCACTCGGGGCTCACTCTCAGGTGTGATGAGAGCTGGGGCTGGTCGGCCATTCGTGTGTGGCAGTGGTGCTTGTCCTGAGGTTGCTGGGATGATGCATCAGCAGCTCCTCCTGCCTTGAGGGTCCCGGTGACCAGACTGACAGGACTAGGCTAGATTCTTCTGTTTTGTTTTAAGATTTTATTTTTAAGTTAAAAAAAAAAAAAAAGAAAAAAAAAAAAGATTTTATTTTTAAGTGATCTCTACACCCAGTGTGGGGCTCGAACCTACAATGCTGAGATCAAGCATTGCACGCTCCACTGAACCAGCCAGGCCCCCCTGGACGAGGCTAGATTGTCATGTGGGATCCCAGCCCTGGCTGGAAGAGGCTTGCTCACCTGCAGTGAGGGTGGCCACTGGCTTGGTGGTAGAACTGGAGAGGAGGAGGGTGTTGGGGGGGCTGATGGCTTCTGCTTCTGAGGCCTTTATTAGCATCACTGTGGGGGCTGGGAGGGGCGGGGGTACCTGGGCCGTGTGTGTGTGCACGCGCGTGTCAATCACAGCCTCCCAGCTGCAGTTAGCCCCACTTGAGAGTTCAGAGAAGAGGAAATTGAAACTCCAGTCGCTCTTTTGCAGAAAGGAATTAACATCCAGTTATTCTCGGGCTATAAATACCATGTCACCTGCCTGTGTGGGAAGGCTCGAGTGTGGTCTACGCCTGAGCCGGTGAAAAGGCTTTTTGAATGCCCGCAGATGGGAGGGGCAGAGGGATGGGATCTGTCGCCTGAGAGCTGGGACGGAACTTGAAGCAGGACTTGGGGTGGTAGGGGAAAGGCCGTGGGGAGTAAAGTGGGCCCAGCAGTTTTGTTTCTAGACTGCTGGGCATGGCTCCAGCTGTGTGAGTTGTAGTGAGCTCCCAGTCCTTGGAGGTGTGCAAGCAGAGGCTGGGTGACCTGCAGAAAGGGTCTGCTCCCCTGGTGCTCCCCTGACTCATCCCTCTTGTCCACAGTGTGCACCCCCGACTCCCCTGCAGGGCCCAGCACAGAGCAGGCCTTAAGGAGTGTGGCTGGAATTGGGTGTGTTCCCAGGTCCTTGACAAACCCAGAGACTGTCTGCATTGTGAGGGAGGGGCCAGGGAGAGGCCCCTGCAAGCCTTCAGTCAGTCTTGGCCGTGGACTGACAACGCTGAGGTTTTCACCGAGTGGGCCGCTTGCCCTGCCACCTTTGAGTGCAGGGAGGCTGTCACGATGGTCTGGCCCCATCGGTGACATCCACCCGAGGCATAGCACTGGCTCTGGGAAGGGGTCTGATGAAACACTTCCAACTTCCAACCTTTTCCTCTACTTGTCTGCCATCGGCCTCACGCCACAGACAGTCGACTTTCTTTTCCATGGCCTTTTTTTTTATTCCTGACTAAAATACTGTAGTGAAAAATGCAGAAAGCTAAAAAAGTCACCTAATCCTACTGCTCAGAGAAAACCACTGTTAATATTTTGGTGAATTTTCTTTCGCAAATACGTACAAACATGTATGGTTTTGCTCTTCCTTTTCCTTTTCATTGTAAAATTGAGCTCGTGTTGTTTTGCAGGCTCTTTTATTCATTATCGTGCTGTGACCGTTTCCTCGTGTTACTGGTCTAAAACGTGATTTTGAATGGCGGAGGGCATTCCAGGGACATGCTTTGTTTACAGTTTTTCTGATTACAAATGTTTGCTGCTGCAGTGAGCATCGGTGCACACGAATCCCCGTGCTTGTGTGATGGTTCCACGGGTCCTCGTACTCCATGTGGAAGTGACGGCACAAATGTTCTCGAGGCTTCTGATGGATCCTGCTAGGCCTGATTTCTCTTCTGAAGAAGCTTAAGTTACAGACTTCAGAGTTGCAAAATGTCTGAGCTTGTAAGGCTCCGCTGAGATCATTTGACCAAATCAGCCCCTGCTTTTTGTGGATCTTGGGGACTCTCCTGCCCACTTCTGAGTGCCACCGTTATCCCCGAGTGACGTCTCCACAGGGAGGCTGGGACCAGGGAGAAGAGAGGTGCTGATGGTTCTAGTTGACTCCCGGGGCCTTGACAGGAACCCTGATTGACGGCAGTGAATTTAACAAACATTTCCCGAATCCCTGTCTAAGCCCGGTGCTGGGTTGCAAGTGAAGGACTTGGAGGCTAATAAGGCAGCTGGTGCCTGCCAGGACTTGCAGGCCCGTGACGAGACGGACAGACAGGTTAGGTTGATGCCCACAGGTGTGCTAAGTGCAGTGATGGGGGTTTGGGGCCCAGGAAATGGATGGAGAGCCGAGGATCAGGGGGGCCTCACCGAGGGTGATGACCACTGAGCCGGTTCCTGGAGGGTGTGAAGGAGCTCCCCGGTGGGCAAGCGGGTGAGGACACAGGGACGATGGCGTCTGAAGGTGGGCCAGCAGGCTGGAGCTGCCTGGAGACTTGGCAAATTGCCAAATTGGCATGAAGCTTTGATGGGGAAATGGCTGGGGTGCCCATCAGTGTTGCTTTTCTTTCCAAACAAGGACGTCTGGAGTGAAAGCAGACGGTATCAGCAGGCATCCTGGGGCAGCAGGGGTAAGCTGGGGACTTCGGGTCTCCCTCATCCCGGAAGAGAAAGCGTCTGGCTCTGTGGGGCTTGGTGCATCAGCACCGATGGGAGGAGACAAAGGCCCAGCACGCTCTTCCTTTCAGCTTCAGGTGCAGCCCCCTGGTTCATCGGAGGGGCCCACCGTGGTCACCAGCCCGGAGACAACGCAGCTGATGACGGGCAGCGTCCTGTTCTGTGCGGCGAGCACGTGGGAGGATGTGGCCTGACAGCACTGGGGCGTCTCTGGGACCCGCTCTGGGGCAAAGCAGAGGTCTTCCCTGACCGCCTCCTCAGGAGCGCCCCTGAACCCGCCTTGACTGCCCCATGGCACCTGTGGTGGCCCCGCCCACATGAAGGCAGGGGTGGGACTAGGCCCACAGCAGGTGCCCCAGAATGTCGAATGCCTGAGGGTTTTCCAGGTTCATCCAAATGGGTTTCTCCTCACACGAGGAAGCCTGGAGTCACTCTAATTTTTAACATAATGAAGCTACGTCCTCGGTGTCTGCTCCCAATGCCAAGCCTTACTTTTCAGGGCTCCTCGGGGAAAAGCCCTCGAGTGAACAGCTCTTCAGTGAAGGATTTCTTTAGCTCAAGGGCTCCCTTCTCTGCTCTTCCCTGCTTGCATCATTGGAAACATCTGTAGAAATCCATGTTAATTAATTGGCTCCAGCCTTGGAGTGGGTGAGGTGCATGGTTGATGGCACGGTCATGCGGCCTGCTGGGTTAGGCCTCAAGCTGGCTCTGAGCCCCGGTGACCCTGAAGGGCACTGGGAGCTCTTGCTGAGTCCACGTTGGGTGCCTTCCCTGGGGTGGGCTGGGGTTGGGCTGAAAAATTATTTAAGTGAAACATAGGCCAGACACCGGTGGGCATTTTGGCAACGGGTAGATTTTAAAAATAAGCCGGGGTGGCTCAGTCGATTAAGCGTCCAACTCTTGGTTTCGGCTCAGGTCATGATCTCATGGGTTGTGGGATTGAGCCCTGGGTCCGTGCTCAGCACAGAGTCTGCTTGGGATTCTCTTTCTCCTCTCCCTTTGCCCCTCTCCTGCTCACGTGCATGCCAGTGCTCTCTCTCTCAAATAAATAAATCTTTAAAGAAATAAAAATAAGCTTCGTTCCCCCCCATTATAGAAATAATACGTGTTCCTTGGAGATAAACAATACTCGCTGCACACACGCACACACACACCCCCCAGCTCACTCTGGCTATTTCAGCCTAAGCCACGGCAGGCCAGTTGGGTGGAAGTGGCCTCTGGGACGTTGTGGGCAGTTAATCTGGGACCTAGTTTCTCAGACTCACATTGGTGTCTGCAGCTAGCTGCGGCCTGAGGCCAGAGGCTCATCCAAAGGTGCGTCTTCTCCCTGAAGTCAAGAGAGTAAACCACGGTCATTCTTGGAGCTGCTGAGGAAGGCAAAATCCCCATTTTGCAGAGGTGGAGCCTGAGGGCCAGAGGCTCCAGTAGGTCTGCGTCCTGCCTCTTCCCCACCGGTGTTCCCATGCGGGAGCCGATGACTCCTAAGCTCCCCAGGAGTGGCGGCGACCTTGCTTCCAGCCTCGGAAGGACACTCAAGTAGGAGTGATTCAGACTCTAGAGAAAGATGTGCAGACCATCTCAATCTTCGCTGCTGAGCCTGCCTGGGGAGGTGCCGGGAGCCCAGAGGAAGCTCTGGGGGCTTTTATTACGTTAATGATCTGTGTTGTGGCATTTCCAAAAATGGTTCCCACCTCCTCCATGCTGGAAGAGGCAGGAGGAGACAGGCTGTCACTGCCTCCCAGATGCAGCCGGCTTTGCCTTTGGCAGGTGCCCACCCACCCCCTTAAGGATTTCCTGCCTTCAGAGCAAACGCTTACAGATGAGAAAATCGAGGTTCAGAGAGGGTAGTGACTTGCCCAAGGCCACACAGCACATCACTGGCGAAGCTGGGGTCCACTTTCAGGTCTATAGGGCTCAAGTCTGGAGAACTCCAAATCCTGCTCTGTTCCCTGCCAGAGGCACTATGGCTACTTTACTCTGTCTTCTGCCTTGTGACAGACCTGAGTTGAGGCACTTTGCAGGTGGCGCCTGAGCTGTGGGAAGAACAGGGAGCTGAGAGCTTGGAGTCTGGGTCCCCGTGGTGGGTCCTGGATTCACTGTGCCTGCCCATCCCATCCCCTTCCGTTTCTGGGCCCTCTCTCTGCTCGGGGTGCGGTGGAGAGTCAAGACAGTGGGCGTGAGGAGGGGCCCTGCTTCCTGGCGCACAGTGAGGTGGGACCCGGGGCTGCACATCGGGGAGGCCCTGGGCACTCCGGCCCCACTGAGGGCAAAGGTCCTTGGGGTTTCTATGTGGACGGGCTTGTGGAATCCAGGGCCACCGTGTAGGTTTCCCTCACGGTGACAATGCACGTCGGACTCACCCTCAGCTCAAGGATGCGTTTCATTTATGGTCTGGTCCTTTTGCTCATCGCTGGACATTTGCTGAGGGTCTTCACTGTGACAGGTACTGGGTCAAGGGCTAGGCATGAAGCATGGATAACACAGGAGTCCTGGCCTCCAGAAAGGGAGGGGGGAATCCTGTTATGTGCCACGTGGCTTTATGTGAGTATGTGTGTGTGCATGCATGCACACACACGCGCGCTGGGGGGTGGACAAAATGTACTCTGTACTCTGATCGGAGTCAGATGTGCACAAAATGTACCTCCTTCTATAACTGATCTCATTTTGCTCTGAAAAACAGGTGGCAGGAAAAATGTATTTTTAAAAAAATGTGCTGATTTAACAGAACCCGTTCTCTCCACATTTAAAACAGGCTCTTCTGGATAAAATGTTCAGTTAAAGTTCAAACTCTAGACGGGCTTTATGTGAATTCCGAAAGGCGCCTCTTCCTCTGAGCAGGTGCAGCTCTGTACCAAGGAGGGTGGAGGGTGGGCACAATTTCAGCCGGGACCTATCCCCTCAGCCAGGCCTTCTTGGACAGTGAACAACTTGCACAGCTGTCCATGGTGGATTTGTCAAACTCCCCATCAAAACTGTCTTGTCTCAGAAGACCTCCCTTTCCCTTCATCCCTCCTCTTTCCAAGGCGGCTTCAAGGGGGTGTTGCTTATATGTCTCTGGGGTTGCAGGAGGCATCTCTAGCCCTTGTTTTGGATTTTAGACCCACAAACCAAAAGGCCACTCTTAGATGGGGCTGGCCTGAATATCCAAAATGGACTCAATCCTGGATCCGAGGCTCCGTGAGTCTATAGGCTGTGCTCCCATCTGTTAACACCTGACCTGTACCAGTCTCCTGCAGGACAAAGTAGGTGAATATTAATGAAAGCGGTCACTGGCCCCTGCAACCCCCACCGCCCCTGTCAGCGGGGTAGATCAGGAGTGAGGCCTCAGGGCTGTTTATAGTGGGTATGGAGCAGCCCCCCTGCCTTCCCAGCCCCGCCAGTCCGGGGGTGGGGGCTGCAGCCCTTCCCCTCCCCCTGGGGGGCCTGTTGCTCTGGGCAGCGCTGGGGTCCCCCTGCTCATGAGCCTCAGCTTTCCTCTCTCATCATGGGAACTGGCCCCATCCCCCTGCCCTGGCTCAGGTGACTCAGCGGCCCCCCTCTGGTCCTCCCAGGAGCCCTGGGGGCTTAGGACTTTCTCTCCTGCTGTCAACCACCCCAGCCCCTGGAGCCAACCCCCACTGCCCTTCTAGATAACTCTGGAGAATCCATGGCCGTTGAAAAGGGAGTTGGCAGTGAGAAGAGCCAAATGGACATCTGTCTTGCTGGTCGGTCCCACGGCAGCGTGCTGGCAGCCACCCACAGGGAGTCCTCAGGGGACACCCATGAAAAGCTCGACCACTGTGGCTCCCGAGGGGTCCGAGGCTCACTGGCCAGTCCTCGCTCCAGCAGCTTGGACGTGACGACAGGTGAAGGTCATGGGGGTGGTGGCCGCTGGTCCTCTCTCCATGTGGTCTGTCCCCTTCCCCCTCCTTTGGTCTGTCTGCCCTCTCTCCCTCCCATCCCCCAGTTTCCTTCAGCCTCCCAGGGGCCGAGTTTTGGGGTCCGTCCAGGACTCACACACCTGAGGGGACAGGAGCTTTGTGGCTGGCCGCTCACACTGGGAAGAACCAAGGGAATCCACTTCCGTAGGGGAAGGCGCTTTGTTGCCATATGTCCGTGCTTACCTGCGGGACTTGGTGAGGACATCAGGCTGCTCAGGGAATCCTTAATCAGGCTTGGAGCTCTACCACCAGGGGCTACACTCCAGCCGCCAGTCCATCCTACCACCCGCCTCTGAAGTCTTGATGTCCTTCACCGCGCACGCTCGGCCTTCTGCTCCGGGAAGCGGCTTGACTCGCTCCCACGTTGGATTCCTATGTAGGCATATCTGGTAAAAGGGGGGCTGGGATGTGAGAATCACCGTCTAGACCCAGGGGGGTGCCTGGGGGGGCCGGGGGGGCGGGCGGGACTCCTGATGGGAGAACTTTCCCCAGACACAAAGCAATGGGCAGCTGCAAGGTGACCAGTACCCACTAGGTGGCCACACAAGTATTTCTGGATCCCTAGGCCTCCTAAGGCCAGACCTGCCTCCTAAGGCCAGACCCGCCCCACAGACCCTCCCCATAGGTGAGGCAGGGGGGGGCCCTGCGGTGCAAGGCTGCAGGCCTGGGCCTTCCAGGTCGAGGCGGCGTGGCGGGGGGGGCACCCTCCGTCTTCTCTCTCCCAGTCCCGACCCCTCTGGGGGCAGCCAGAGAGGTGGGGTGTCTGAGGGCTTGGTGGTGGGAGTCACGGTCTGCCTGACCTCACTGAAGAGGTGAGAGTCAGCCTCGGGCAGATCTGAGTTCAAGTTCCCATGCTCCTGCTTCCTCACAGCAGGGTCAGACCCTAAATGTTGGAAACACCGTAGTGCCGACACCCACCCCTAAGTAATTCAAAATAGAAACAGTTCTAAGTCAATTAGACCAGTCAGTTAGTAAAACTGGGTAAGGGGGACAGGGAGAGAAACAAAAACAATACTAAAGTCACAGAATTAGATAGATTTACTATTTCAAAATGATACTATTTCCCTTGGGTATGTAGGCTGGTTTCTTGGGCATCCAAGCGCACATCCATCGGCCCAGCTCTGTGACCTTGGCCAAATCACTTAGGCTCTCTGGTGCTGGGCCCTTGTCTACAAAGCAGACTCAGTACGCGTTCCTCCCGGGGATGCTGAAGGAGCCAGAGCCCAGAGCTGGGCCCCAGGGCTGCTGTGTGCACACCTGCAGGGGCGCATCAGGCTCGACCACACCCTCCTCCACCCTCGCCCGCTTACCGGCTCCTTCGGGGTTGGAGGCACCGAGGTCCCTACAGATGGGGTCCCATGTCAGTCTGGAGCGGAGGATCCCTCGGGCACTGAGCTGGCCTCCTCCATGGCTCAGTCCTCAGCACTGTGTCCAGGTCAGGAGTCTGCACCACCCCTCAGTTCTCTGGTCACCGGAGTGGTCCTTTGATGCCATCTCCTCCTCTAACTTTTGCTGGGACAAAGGGGGGCCTTGCCTATCTTTTTGAGGGCCCCAGGGAAAAAAAGGTGATTTCCCCTTGGTCCCACCAGGTGCAGTGCCTTCAGATCAAGATCAACTAGGGGCCTGGACACCTGCAATGGGCCTCCCACCTTCAAAAGTCACTGGGCTAGAAATGCCACTGATGTCCAGGTTCCCAAGTGTACCCCCAAATTCCAGTAGCCAGGCACTGTGCAGTACATCACCATTGCACTGGCTCTTCACCCCCTCCACGCTTGCCCTTTGCCTGGTGGCTTGCATCTCTTCCACTAAAGAGGAGGAATTTATTTCCCACCCCTTGACTCTGGGTTTGGCCCTGTGACTTACTTGGGCTTATAGGGTAAGTGAAAGTGACAGTGGTCAGTTCTGAGCCCGGACCTTCAGAGACCCCATGCTTGTGTCCTTATCTGCCATTGTCAGGAAGAGTCGGCTGGGACTGCCCCACTGGTCCTAGGAGGGGGGTGGAGGGCCCGTGGGGAAGAGCCGAGGCCAGCCTAGCTTGCCGACACTAGCCCGCGGCAGACCCCTGAGCGGGCCGGCCGAGCTCAGCGAGCTGCCCTGCTGAACCCCGCCTGGATCCACCCCAGACAGGTGAGCAGGTGGAGCTGAGAGCAGGAGGACGTCAGCCGCGCCCTGCACACACATGAGTGGGCCCAGGGGAGGTCGGCAAAGCTCTCCAGGCGGCTCATTCTAGATCATCCGGCCCCAGTGAGCTGCTATTCCTGAACTAAATAAACATGCATTGTTGTGGGCACTGATGTTCTGTGGCTCTTTTTCCTACAGGATTATCATGGCCCTGGGTAACTGATACACACCCCCATCTTCCACCCCACTCTGGGGGAGAGGGACTGAAAATAAAAATGCATTACTCACCTCCCCAGGCTCTGAGGAAGCTCCTGCCCAGGCTTCTTGCTGGCAGGGGCAGCGGAGTGGCCCCGCGGAGCCTCCAGCTCAGCCACAAACCCAGCCGGCAAGCTGAGGAAACTGAGTCAGCTGGGGTTAAGTGACCGGCCCAAGGACACAAGTGATGGATCGGGGATCCCAACACAGAGGAACCTGCCATGGGAGCCTGTGTTCCTGGTCACCGTGTCCTGCCACATCCTGAGGCAAAGCATCTCAGCGAGCAGTGGGGCCGGCAGCCCTCTCTAGCTGCCTCACAGAGTCTGGGCTGAGAAGGGCTTGCGGCGTCTGCAAGTGGCTCTTCACCATTCCTCTCCCGCTTGCCTCCCCCTTGCCCCCGACGAGCTGCTGCTACCCTGCATCGGGTTTGTGGGTGAGGCCTGGGCGCCGTTTACCGGGGGGGGCCGAGTAAGGAAAGAGGTGGGTGACAGTGGCCTGGTGGCCTCTCCCTCCCTCCCTTCTTCATTTCTTCGTTTAACAACCAGTGAGAATCCACCACGCCCCAGGCTCTGCCTTAGGCATGCGGGACTCAACAGTGAGCACGACAGGCCTGGTCCTGCCCTCCAGTAGCTGGTGTTCCAGGGGAGGGGACAGAACAGCCGGTAAATGAACAACTGAGGAACCACACGTGGCTGTGTCAGGCGGTGCCAAGCGAAGGAGATTGTGTTGGTGATGGGACACATACAGTCGCAGGAGAGGGCACCTTTGGCTGGATGGTTGTGTTGGGGTGGGGCGGGGGAGGCTCTCTCAGGAGGGGACCAAAGGAGAGCTCTTTAGGCAGGAGGAACAGCCGTGCAAAGGTCCTGAGGCAGGAATTGGCGGGGCATGGTAGAGAACAGAAGGAAGACCCGTGGGGCAGGGGTTAGTATTACGAGGTATTATTTGATGGTATTATTTTGACATGAATTTTAAACAATATTGGAAGGTCCGCAGGAGTACAACACTGTGATCCCCGGTCCCCCAACCCTGCCCAGGTGGGAGCTGATGTCTTGCAGTTCCTTGGCAGCCCTTGCTGAGGCCTCCGTGCCCCCACCCCAAACTCGGGCAGCCTAAAAGCGGCCTAGACCCTCGGGCCCCAGACAAGGACTAGAGGACAGGGAGGCGGCTCAGAGACTGTCTGCTGGTGCTGGCCGGCCTGTTGGCCCGGTGCAGATCACACAGGACGGGCTTGCCCAGCAGAGCGCCCATTGTGTTTTCTGTGATAATGGACCTGAACGTCAAAAGCTGGACACAACGGGCAGCCCCCTCCTGAGCTCCTCCCAAGCCTCCTGCTGTTAGTTCTGTAATCTGGGTGAAGTCTGTTAAACCCGATTCTCCACAGCAGGGCTGTGAGGAGTGGGGGGCTCCAGGCCTGGAAGTAACTCCGGGGTCACCGCCCTGCCGCCCACGGGCTAAGTGACCTCCCACAAGTCACTGCAGTTCACTTATCAAAATGAAAGAGGGAAGGAGGCCAATCATTACAGTTTCCAAGTTAGGGATAAACTGAGATTGTCCCCACGAGACATGGGTACATAAACAGAACCGAACTGCAGTAGGGGTCCGTCCTGCTGGCTATGTGGCCAAGGACCTGGACACAGCAGCCCCTTAACTGATGGTACTCAAGACTATAATCCTTCTCTTCCCGTCTTGCTCACTCGCCTCCAGCCGCACGGGGACCCCTAGCTGCTCCTCGCGTTGCCAGCATTCTTCCTGGAAGAATCCTCCCCTGGAGCCTCCGGAGGGAGTGTGGTCCTGCCAATCCCTTGATCTCAGACTTGTGGCTTCCAGAACTGAGAGGGTCCATTTTTGTTGTGTGAAGCGGCCCAGTTTGTGGTGATGGGTTGTGGCAGCCCTGGGAAACCAGACCCCCTCTGTATCGCCGGTACCCAGAACAGGGCCTGGAATGCAGCAGAACAGGGAGCATCAGGCTTTCTCTGGAAAGGGCCAGACAGCAAACATTTGAGGCTCTGCGAGCCGCTTGTCCCTGTCGCCACAACCGAACTCTGCCAATGGAGCACAAGGCAGCCATAGACGATAGGGAAGCCACGGGGCCGTGTTCTAATAAAACTTGATGGATGCCAAAATTTGAATTTCACAGAATTTTCCAGTGTCACAAAATATTATTTTGATTGTTGCCCCAACTATTTAAAAATGTGAAAAGCACCTTCTTAGCGGGTGGGTCGTGCACAAACAGGTGGTGGGCTGGATTTGGTGTGGTGGCCACTGTACATGTGCTCAATGAGTGTTTGCTGATGGATTGAAGACACTTACAGGGAGGTGGCTGGAGGCTCCAGTCAAATAGTTAGCCCAGGGACCATGATGAAGATACATGCACATTCACCTCCCCAGCGATTAAAATAGATTTGGATTCTGGAGCCCAACAAACTGACTGGGGAGGTTGTCCCCAGGTCCTCTGTGCTGATGCGATGGAGGAGGCGGAGGGTAGCCAGGAGCACTCCCTACACAGATTGGACATTGAGCTGTGGACTTATGAGGGCAGATCCTGGGATGATCATCTGGGTACAGCTCTGAGGATAGTGGAGCTGAACGTCTAACCCAGGGGTGGGCAAGTCCGGTCAGCGGCTGCCGGGATTAGGTCGGGGGTGTAAACGAGCCAAGTAGGTCTGATGTAAGACAATTGGGAGTGGCGGGGAATGTGGCAAAGTGGGGAGACCATCTCAGCTCCAGCCAATTCTGCCAGGCCCCGTGCTGGCAGAGTTTTAGATGGTTCCTGAGAAGGTGGAGAATCCAGTTAGTTGTTTGTTATGAAATCTCCTGATTAAAAACTTGGCTCGAGAAAAAACAATCTTGGCTCAAACTAAAAAAAAAGTCATGCCAGGAGTTTTCCATATGTCCGATGGATATTGTCACACCCAATTTATGATGGTTCAGGGGCGCCTGACCAACAGCACACAGCTCTGAGATGGCCGGTCTGGGTGTCCGTGACTTTGTAGTTTTCTGAGCGAGGGCTCCCTGGGCCGTGGTCACTGGGTGGAGGACGAAGGGCTCAGAGGGTCTCTCTCCAGCTGGGACAGTGGGTCCTGTCCCTCTAGTCAGAGGGGGCCAGAGACTGAGGTTCAGGTTCCTGGAGCGAGAAGGTCGCATGTGATTCTCCTCGGTTGATGGAGAGGTGGCCGGGCACACACCCCCATATCTGATGGAAGCAGCTGTCGCTCATGTTTGCTAAGGAGCCAACTCTTCATTAAAGAAACCTTGGGAAAATGGGTGTCCTTCCGCGCCTGCGTCTTCGGGGCCCGGGAAAGCACTCCGCATGCACTTAGCAGGCTAGACGGTCCTTCTGCAAACCCCTCCTGACTGCACCGTCTCATTTCACAATCCCATCAGACTCGGCACCTGCTCTGCTGGAGAAGGATTTGTTCTTAATAAGTCTGCCCAGAATTGCCTTGTTTTCTTGGCGTTGACAAACTATATCCCTTAATAAAAGTTTCATGACTCAGTTTAGCGAGGGAGACATGTAATCCCCCTGATCTCAGAGATCATCCCTGGGAGTTGGTCCTGGGAACATTCCTGTGATTGACACCAACGCTGTCTTCAGGGCATCTGTGGGCAGAGGGAGCCGCCCACTCCCGCCTCTGCCCTAATCACCTGTGGCTGAGTGTCTGCAGACCTACCAGCCCTTTGTAACGTGCCCCTCCCATCAAGAGATTGGGTCTATTTGCCCTCACCTGAGGTCCGGGCTGAGGTGGTTTGACCAATAGAATGCATGGAAGGGACTCAGTGCATGCCTGGGGCAGAACTCCAGAAGTCTTGCAGCTTTCACCCCAGGGGAAGGGCTCCCGGGGAGGAGAGCTGGGATACCCCAACCAGCGCCTTGACAGCTGCCAGGTGTGCCAGTGAGGTCATTATTGACCCCCTAGCCCTGGTCGAGCCATCAGAAAACTGCAACCCATGCATGACGGCAGGAGAGAGGAGCAGGGTTGCCCAGATTCCAACCCATAGCATCATGAGAAACAGTTGCTGCTTTATGCCACTGAGTTTTGCAAGTTTGTCAAATGCAACTAGATGACAGCTGTAGCCACCTCTTAGTCTCAGCCATGAGGTTTGGGTGGGGGCTGAGCCACACACAGCTCTAGGGGTGCGTCCTGACTGGCTTAAGCCAATCAGAACATCCCATTCTCCCAGTCCATGGTGAGGCGTCAGGAACCATGTACTGGGGCTTCCTAGAGAGAGAACCTCCCCACTGCCCGAGAAAGAGCTGGTGTGCTGTGAAAATGTGAGGTCAAGAATCAAGGGAGCCATTCTGGGGACTTCCATGTGGAGCCAAGGGCAGAAGGATGACGTGAATGCCAAGGAAGATAAACCAGAAGAATGAAGAGGACCCAAGTCCTTGACATCTTTGAGCTGCTTGATCAAGCCACACCTACAGCAAGACCCCTCCCTGGGCTTTTCAATTGTATAAGCCAATGAGTGTCCCTTGAATGGTTTAAGCCGGCTCTAAATGACACACTTTCCTGCATATGTAGCACAAGAGCATCCAGGGGATGTACTTATAGATTTTTTTCATTTAAGACATTGGGGCATGTATAGACAAAGAATTAGGTTAAGGGGTGTGCATTAGAATGTTGTTTCTATCAAAAAACTAGAAATAGGGGCACCTGGGTGGTTCAGTCGGTTAACTGTCTGCCTTCGGCTCAGGTCGTGATCCCGGGGTCCTGGGATTGAGCAGGGAGTCTGCTTCTCCTTCTCCCTCTGTCTCTCCCTTCAGGCTTGTGCTCTCTCTCTCTCTCTCTCTCTCAAATAAATAAAATCTTAGGGGAAAAAAAAAGGAAGAAAGAAAGGGAGAGAGGGAGGAAAGAAGAAAGGAAGGAATGGAGAAAGAAAGCAAAATGGCCCTCGCATGGTAGAACAATTCCAAGAAGATAAAAGACATCTTCTGTGGACTGGTGTTGGATGTTGATCAGGTAGCCCGCAGCCTCCAAACTGGCCCCTAATGATCCCCACCTTCTATTCACATCTCTGAGTAGTCCTCTCTCACATTGGTTGGTATTGACCTGTGTAATGCCTTGAATATTATGGAACTGTGACATCCAAAGCTAGATCATAAAAGACATTGCAGCTTTTGCCACATTTTCTCTAAGATCACTGGCTCTGAGGAAGCCAGCTGCCATCTTGTGAGGGCACTCAAGCCACACTATAGACAGATCAGCATGGCGGTGGGTGGGTGGGGGGCTCTGTTGCTTTCTGCCAACAGCCAGCATGAACTTTTGGGGCAGCCATCTTGGAAGTCAAGCCTTCAGAGACTGTAGCCCTGGCCGACATCTTGACAGTGGCCCCGTGAGAGAACCTGAGCCAGAACCACCCCGCTAACCCAATCCCAAATTCCTGACTCAGAGATACTGCAAACTAATAAAAGCTTCTTGCTATTTTAAGCGACTGTGTTTTGGGTATTTTTTTTACACAGCAATGGCTGACCAGTACTCCAAGAGGGAGGAACCCATGTTTATTAAACTCTTGCATTTTTCCAGGAATCCACAAATATTCTTATTGTGAACCCCTCAACAGACTCTCATGTAGCGTCAGTATGGCTTAAAGCATTTCCTGTATTATTCAGGTAATTTTCACAAGAAGTCTGAGGCAGAGGCTACTATTATTCTCACTTTACAGACAAAGAAACCAAGACACTGAAAGACTAAACGGCCATGGGATTCAAACTCACATGGTCTGGCTCCAGGGGCTACTACACTTCTGTCCATCATGCCACGTCGTGAGAAGACACCAAGGCTCAGCAGTTAGAGCAACCGATGTCCTTGTGAGTTCCCTTTCTTTCTTCCCTCTTGTCCATCGAAAAGGAATGGTTTTATGAAGGCATGTTTTATGAACATCTCTGGGACATATGTTGGCCATTTCTGCTCTCCACATTCTTTTTCAGTTCTGTCAATTCTATATACTTTGTTTCTGGAGAAGCTGTGAGTTCTAATGGGGAGATGTCCCCATTTGACCTCTTCCCATCTTCCTGGTGACCCAGACTTGCTGCCCTGGATGCCTGGGGCCACCAGTAATTCCATCTTTGAGGACATGCCTCACAGGTCATTAGGGAGAGGGCTGGGGGCTGGAAATGTGAAGTAATGAGAACACAAATGTCCACTGTATCGGTTAGCTTTTGCTCCCAAAATGTTATGTAAAAAATGACCCCCCCCACCAAGTGAGTGCCTTAAAGCAACACTTGTTTATTCATGAGGACCTGTGGGTTGGTTGGTTGACTCATCTAGGCTGCACTCAGTGAGGGAGCTCTGCTGGTCTTGGCTGGGTTCAGTCACCCATCTGGAAGTCAGTTGGGGGGCGGTCAGTCAAGGTCCTCCTCCTGGGGCTAGCTAGCCTAGCTCAGGTGTGTTCTTATCCTGGCAATGACAGAGGGCAAGTGGGAACACGCAAGGTACCTTGAGGGCTAGCCTGGGAACTGGCCCATCACTATTTCTACCTTATACCATTGGCAAGGCAAGTCATGTGGCCAAATCCAAAGTCAAGAGCCGGGGAAGTGGGCCCATGGTGGAAGAGTACTCCAAAGTTACATGGCAAAAGGTATGACACAAAAATACGGTACAGAAATAAGTACCAGAGCCAAAACAACAGCCTAGGCAGAAAGGCTACAGTAGCTTCCAAACTCCACTGTATTTCTCTTAAACCACCAAGAAGGCAGGCTCCACCTTCTCCCAGGGCCCCGGTCCCTCTGCCCTGCAGCCAGACTACAGGTATACGTGGGAGGGGCCACACTAGGTCACAACCACCTGGTCTGCTTCCTTCCCCCATTGATTGTGACCCCTTTAGATCAGTAGTACCCACATTCCTGAGTGTGAAGACTTACTACAATCCCTTTGACTTATAGCTCAAATCCACCCACTTGCGTGCCCATCCTTGGTTCACAGTACACCCTGGGGAGTGCTGGCCAGGGGTAGATTTTCTCTCAATATTATCCTTAACCCAAGAGGGGGTTCCATTCTTTCCTCCATGCTTCGCTGACTTCATGATGTCAGTGAAACCCTCTTCTAATACAATAGATGGCTTTTCTGGTCCAAAACTTCCTACACACAGAATGGAGTTGACCACTCAGAGGGTTCCTGGAGAGGCCCTTTTCAGGTTAAGGCATCCTGGGCCACTGGAGTTGGAGTCACACACCTGGGGTAGAAGCTTAGCTCTGCCATTGACCTTGGGCAGGTCACTTCTCTTCCAGTCTTGGTTTTCTTATCTATAAAATGGGTATATAAGGGCACCATCAAGGTCATGTGTGCAAAGCTCTGGGTACTCTGTGTGGCCTTTAGTGGATGCTCTTTCTTTTTCTTTTACTTGGGAGACTAAACCAATGAGAGGAGGGTTAGGCAGGTGTGTGTGTGTGTGTGTGTGTGTGTGTGCACGCACATCTGCATTTTTTAACAGATTGTGTGGTAAAGAAAAAAGACTCCAGAAGATGTGTCTTGATTATAAACCCAAGGAAAATAAGGCAGCATTCAGCAGCACAGGAATGCTCCCTCTTTTCCAGAGAGTTCTGTACCCCTCACCTTCCATGAGAGCGTGGGACTTGGGCATCCCTTGCACAGGCCTGGGCTTCAGTTGGCTAGAAGCCCACAGTGTCTCCTGCATGGCGGGGGAAGCTCTGATCCCCAAGTTCAAGGGTCCCCATGTTCTCACCCTGGGGACTCCCCCTTGCCCTCCCAACAGTCTCCCTTTTGACTGTATCATCTATCACAGCCACAACAATCATGTCCTAAGAATGCTTTTTGGTTGACCTCTCTGAGTTCTGCCCCGTTCTGTGCCTCAGTTTCCCTGGCTGTCAAAGAGGACTAGACCCGTGCCTGCCTCATTGTATGGCTTGTGGGTATAATGAGTTAATAGATGGGAGCCTGCTTACATAGCTCCTGGCACAGAATCAATATTTTCTATCGTTGTATTTATCACTTCTATTATTACTGCTAAAAACAAGACCTTTACACAGAAGACTTCTCAGTGATCCTTTGTTACGAGATGGGGAGCGACCCTGAGGATGACTTTCCACAGCTGCTGAGACTGAATGTGAATCTCGTGTTTTTCTTTCATGAAAAAGACAAGTGCCCACATTAGCTGACTTCTTTTGGGGTGACACGTGACTGTCAGCTATTTGTCCCCCCCAAAACAATGCACCTAATCTGCTTTTTCAAGAAGAAGGTGACTTTTAAACAATGCATGAAACTAATTGCTTTTTGAGAGGAACTCAGGTGTTAGGAAGAGCATTTTGAAAGCAGATGTTTGGAAATGCTTCCATTGTTAGGAGCTTTTGTTGCCTAAAAGCAATCAAAGTATGTTTCCTTCAAAAACTCCCCGAGTCTGCATGCGTTAGGAACTTGAAAACAGAAAATTTCAACCAATTCTAAAATCTTTCAAAAGAAAACTTTTAGGGAGACTTGAATCCATTTGCTAAAAACACACAAATACCAATCTGCTGATTTGTCTACAAGACTAAGTGATGGACATCAAGGAAAATGGATGTATCCTGGCCAAATTTCACCGAAGACGGTTCCCTATTTTGTGAATGGGACTCAAATGTGAGTATCAATACATAGATAGCATAACCTGCAAGCCCCTTCTTCCATTTGGATTTATCAATCTTTGTATAAATCAAAATTTCAACATTGCTTTCAGCTTTAACAGCTGCTCAAATCAAGTATGGAAAGAACCTTACATAAAACCAGACCTTTGACCCACCACAACGTGGTGTTGACCCACCACAACGTGGTGTTAACCCATGCTTTTCAAAAACCGACAAACAAAACACATGCAGTTGCATTGCAAGCAGTAAAAAAACCATTAAGAATCTTTAAGTGAAAATCAAAAGGGCTGTTATGCTGTTAGTAAATAAAATAGAAACATTTAAAGTAGTGTTGATCTAGTCTTTATGCCCTTTAAATTTTTCTGGTTTTTATATATATGCTTTATACTATTCGTGATATATTTGTGCATCACTAGGGAGTTTATAAATATTGATACTCAGTTCCAGACTTCTGCTCTTAATCACTTATGGAGTCCCAGGTCCCTTGCCCCAAGATCTCTCCCCAGGCAGTGTTAACTTGGTGGTGGTGGGTGGGGAGTGGGGGGGTTTCCTCCCTGGTCCCGGAAAGCAAGGTCCGCTGTGCTCCTCTTGGCCTCTAGGGGGCAGCAGAGGGAAGCAAACAACAGCTTCAGAAGGTCCGCTCAGAAAAAACACCCCAAGAAGGGGCTGGTCCAGGAGACACCTTAAAACGTCTGTTTTCTCCCCAGTCTTCCAAACCAGCTTCAGACCTTGGAGACCGAGGAAAATCCCACTGAGCGCTGAGAACAAGGAGGGCAGTGAGTGAGGAAGGGGGATTCATTTTGGGCTGTAGGGCTGACACCTGATTCACCTGAAGACGCCAGGGAGACAAGCCCTGGATTCTGACCCCTGCCCTGCTCCTTCCTGAGCTTCAGTTTCTTCGTAAGAGCCCCATAAAGGGGGCGCCTGGGTGGCTCAGTTGGTTAAGCGACTGCCTTCGGCTCAGGTCATGATCCTGGAGTCCCGGGATCGAGGCCCGCATCGGGCTCCCTGCTCGGCAGGGAATCTGCTTCTCCCTCTGACCCTCTTCCCTCTCATGCTCTCTCTCTCTCATTCTCTCTCTCTCAAATAAATAAATAAAATCTTTAAAAAAAAATAAAATGTGAAAAAAAAAGAGCCCCATAAGGGTTCAACGATATCTCCTTGGCCAAAGTGCCTGGCATACAGTTGGTGCCAAATAAATGTTCTCAGACTCTGACTTGACCGACGCTCAGAGCTGGCTTCAGTGTGTGGCATGAGCCTAACACATCTTCAAGATGCCTCACCTCCCATGCACCACCCCTCATCCCCTGCTGGCCTCCTGGGCGGCCTTCCGGAAACACAGCTCCGGTCACACCATGCTCCTGCTCCACAACCATCCCTGGGTCCCCACGCTCGGCTCATGCTGGCGTTCCCTTCCCCCACCCCTGTTCACAGATGAGAGACAGGTGTGGCCCAGAAGTGGCAGAGCCCAGATGAAAATTCAGACCTTCTGCCCTCAACCAAACACCTCACACTCTCCAACTCCCGCCCCCACCCCTTAGCGAGACCCCCCAGTTGCTCCCTCTTTCCTTTACTCCGCTGCATAGACTCTGCTGCATCAGACTGTATAGACTACCATGTGCATTTCTCGAGTTTATTAGCGGTGTCCTTGTTTATCATTGTCTTTTTCTCAAGAACATGAGCCCCACAGAGTCACGGACCTGGTTGGTCATGTTCGCCGAATGCCTGGCACAGAGCAGGGGCCCAATAATTCTTCTGGAACAGTTGTTGGAAGAGCTAAGACAGTTTCAAAGAACAGGCCGATCTGATGAAGTTGGTTCCTTTCTCCTCGGGAGAACCCACCCCCTGGGACTTCTTTGATTGCATGGAGCTCTAGGGTCCCTTCCTCCCCTGGGAACACTCGCCCCGAGCAGCAAGCTGCCTCCAGCATCGGGATGGGAGCGGGGTGGGGGTGGGGGACTTTCACAGAAAGCCTGGAGTAGTGTCTTTACCAGAGGAATAGAGAGGGTATTATGCTTAGATACCTTGAGAATGAATGTTTAAAAAAAAAAACCTCACCGATAATTGTTAATTGACTAATCCCTTGCTATAACTAGGAGGGCCCAGAGGCCAGGGACGCTCTGGTTTCCCAAGCTCTATTTTGAAGGTTTAGGAAATAGGAAGGCACTTAGGAGGCCCAGAAGCCAACCAATGTCTTTGTACCAGCCCACTCCAAGGGAAAGTCGGAAGCCAAATGCAAGTGGGCCGTGTCCTTTCAATGCATAGTCATACTTCCTGAAAAGCGGTAATTTCATTATGAATAGCAACATTTTTTTTTCTGGTCAATTTTGTTGAATATAAAAAAGTGCACAATTCCCAACTATACAGCTCGATGAGTTTTCATAAACTGAACCCACCTGAGTGTGAGTGGCCCCCAGTCACCAGGCTACCTCCCAAGCATAACCCTCATGCTGACTTTTAGCACCGTAGATTGGTTTTTATCAAAAATGTTTTGGGCTTTGATTCCAGGTGCTTAGATTCAAATGTGCACCCCCACCCCGGGGCCCCCACAGGCGTCCCTGAGGATGGACGGGCCCCAGAGAGACCGTGGCCTCTCATGTCCCCTGCACAGGGACTTCTGCCAATAGTTACCAGGCCAGGAGGCAGGCCTGGTGTGGGCACACAATTTGATCTTGCAAAAGAAGTTAGAAGTTTAGAGCTGCGGCCGCACATGTTGGTCAGCTGCGGCTACGCCTTCACGAGTCGGCCGAGACTCAGAGGACCCAGACCCATGTGGAAGCTGCTCCCCGCCGCGGGCCCGGCCCAAGAACCATTCAGACTTTTGACTGGTGTCGAATACATTGTTGGACGGAAAAACTGTGGCATTCTAATTGAAGGTGATCAATCAGTCAAAATCATGCTGTGTTAACTGCTAACTTTTCTGTAACCAACCTGAGTCAAACAGATGAGACTCCTATATTGACAATAAAAGATAATTCTAAGTGTGGTAGCTTTGTCAATGAGGAAAAAATGCAGAATGGCCTTTCCCAGGCTTTGAAGACAGGGGATAGAGTTACTTTTGGAGTGTTTGAAAGTAAATTCAGAGTAGAATATGAGCTTTTGGTTGCATGCTCTTCTTGTTTAGATGTTTCTGGGAAAACTGCTTTAAATCAAGCTATATTGCAACTTGGAGGACTTACTGTGAACAATTGGACAGAAGAATGTACTCATCTTGTCATGATAACAGTCAAAGTTACCATTAAAACAATATGCGCGCTCATTTGTGGACATCCGATTGTAAAGCCAGAATATTTTACTGAATTTCTTAAAGCAGTTAAGTCCAATAAACAGCCTCCACAAATTGAAAAAAAAAAAAGTTAGAAGTCTAGATTTTTGTATGAAATCTCATGATTACTGAGCATTGGTAACTCATGAAAATTTGATATGCTGTGGAGGCAAGCCCAAGCAGGCCAAACAAAACACGCTTATGGGCCAAATTTGGCCTGCAGGCTGTCAGTGGGGGAGACCTCGAGGGGTCCCCAGGCCTGCCGGGGAGACAGGTGTGGACACAGGCCTTGCAGCTCAGAGGAGGGCTGGGCAGGGCCAGGTAAGCCTCTGCAGGGGAGTGATGTTTAATCAGCCCTTCAAAGGACAGCAGAGATAAGGAGAGCAAGGGCGCTCCAGCAGAAGGAGGAAGGCAGGCAGGGACCTAAGGTCGTCTGGTCTGAGCACCCGCTGGTCAGACCTGCAAAGTGGTTTGGTGTCCGTGGCGGTGGGAGGAGCAGGCTAAGTGGCTGGAGATGCAGGCCGGAGCCCATCTCAGAAGGACCTGGAACAGCGTTCAGACTTTGTCCTGGGGCAAGCAATGGAGGGAGGAGGTTAAGCAGAGGAGCTGGGCTCATTCCTGTGGCAGCAAGTGCAGGGGAGGGAGCTAGATGGGGGGCGGGGGTGCAGCAGGGAAACGGGAGGTCTCGGCCTATGGTGGTGGCTCAAGAGAGGGGAACCACATTTTGGGCCCCTTAAAACCACCCCCACTCACTCCTGACATAGACTCTCCTTGACAAAAGCAGGGTCAGGCCCCACTAAGCCCTCTTCCTAACCAGGCCCTGACCTTGGGCTCTGTCCTTGGCCAGCTTAGCCCCGTTTTAGCCAGAATCCCACTGGGTCAGTTTAGCACGAATCCCTCACCCTTGAAACCCACTCAGATTCCTCATCCTCACCCGGGGCTGCCGGTGAGAGTCCGGTCAAGTCGGGTTAGCGGGAATCCCTCTAGCTGTCCTGGTTTCCTCTTAGTAATTTTACCCCATCGACCCCACCCTGCGCCTCCACTCTAGCCCCCCTCTTTGCCTTGTGGCCTGAGCCCCATCTCTCTCCCCTCAGGCCAACCCCCCCATTGCTGTGGCCCCTTGAATAAAGAAAGCGTGCCTTGCTGTCTTTAACAGGTGCCACGACCAAGTTTTCCTTAACACCTGGCCACACCCAAGGTAATTTCACCTGTTAGTGGCTATTTTGAAAATACCTGTCCTCTCCAAGGGGTCGCCTAAGGAGTTTGCATTTGTTTCAATCTCATCTGCAGCTTGAGTACAAGGCTGGTGAGGAATCAGCCAGAATTTCTGATCTTCCCTGCGTGGCCCCAGATCTGTAAGGATTTGTGTCTGAGCAAATGGCAACTCTGTCCTTGGAGGAGCTCCTGCCAAACAGCCCAGGGGTGTCTTTACACCTTATGTTTGATCCTTGAGCAAATCTTGCTGGACCTGCTTTGAAAATGGACCCAGAGCCTCCACTGCCTTTGCCACCCCCCTGGGCAGAACCACCGGCATTACCTTGCCTGGAGTTACTCACTGGCCCCTAGCTGGTCCTCTTCTTCACGCAGCTGCCAGAAAGGTCCTGTTATACCCTAGGTCAGAGCCGCTTGAGGCTCCCACCCTACTCGGGGTAAAAGCCATAGTCCTCGTAAGGGCGTACCCAGACCATGATCCTCACCTCTCCCCATCACCTCTGCACCCTTGTTTTCTGCTATTCTCCTCGCTGCCCGCTCAGCTCCAGCCACACTGCTCTCGGAGTTATCGGTCTACCTCAGGGCCTTTGCACTGGCTACTCCCACTTCCTGGAAACTCCTTTCCCGGGATGTCCCTGTGGCTTGCTCCCACTGTCCTTCAGGCCTTGGCTCTAATGTCATCTTCCCGGTGAGGTCTTCTCGAAACCCTGCTTTAAAATCCCAACCTGCTCCCCTCATTTCTATCCCTGCCCCCTGCTTTATTTCTGCCCTTAGCTTTTAACACTTGCATACCCTACATCATAGGTATTAATGTTTGTGTTCTCTTTTCTCCCCGGTTCTGAGCATCCAGTGGGTGCTCAACGAGTGGAAGGACATTGCAACCCCCCTCTGTGTTTCCTCTGGGTATTTCTGAAGAGGGTGTGATCCCTGAGGCATATTTCGGTTGGGATCTGCTGGCTTCGAATGCCCAGGACAGAGTTCCCAGCCTGAAGGTCACCGAGTCCTGCCCACATGTCCATTGTCACAAGCCTCCATCTGAGGGACTGATTTTCAAAAGTGTACAGACACTGCTGCGATGAATATTGCACACCTATTTAAAAGTGATACTGAAGGGCGCCTGGGTGGCTCAGTTGGTTAAGCGACTGCCTTCGGCTCAGGTCATGATCCCGGAGTCCTGGGATCGAGTCCCACATCAGGCTCCCGGCTCAGTGGGGAGCCTGCTTCTCCCTCTGACCTTCTCCCCTCTCATGCTGTTTCTCTCTCTCTCTCTCAAATAAATAAATAAAATCTTTAAAAAAAATAAAAGTGATACTGAAGTCCTTGCAGGTTTTTGGCCATGATATATTTTCTCTGTCAACCCATACCCTCAACTCCGTGATTATTGCATGGAGGTCCTCCTTCTCAAAATAGTTGGGAAGGCCTTGTGTAGGGCCAGAAAAGGGATCTAATGAAGGAGTCTGGAGACCCCTGGCCATCCTTCATATGAGTTCCTGCCAGGGACATTGCCCATAGTTACTGTCACCCACCCGCTGACCGTGAGCACAGGTTCACCCACCCGAATAAGGCCATTCATACTTTGTTGACTTCTGCAAGCCCTGCCATTCCACAAGATGGGGGTTTTTGGAGCAGGTCTCAGCTTGGGCAGAATTCAAATGAGCTCTTGCAATCAACATGCAATCAATTGTTGTACACCCTGGGCATCTGGGCCCCATGCACTGCTGGTGTGAAGGGAGTTCAGGTCACCTCAGAGCCGAGGTGGGGCTGGGGGTGCTTACAGTTGGGCAATCCCACTTTGCACAAGAGAGCTCAAAAGGGTTTGTGGGAATTTGGTCCACTGATCTTGGTTCAGATGTTAATCATAGTGGCCGGCATTTATTGACCACCTACTATGCTCCTAATGCTTTTTTTAAAGGCACGATCTCATTACAACAGCCTGATAGGCCTCCCCCCTTTTTATTCTTTTTCTTTTCTTTCTTTTTTTTTTAATAGGTATTGAGGCTCCCAGAGGTTAAGTGACATGTTCAAAGCCCCCAGTGGGTCAAGTGTCAGAACGTCCTGACCCCGAAGTCAGTATTCTTGTTTGTTTGTTTGTTTGTTTTTCCCCCTGAAGTCAGTATGCTTAACCATTCTGCCCCCACCCCAACCTTGAAGTTTCTGGGTAGACAGCCTCTGTAGGGCATCCCTACCTAGCAGCTACAACTTTGTGTCCAGACCTCCCTGGGTCATGCTGCCCTGGATCTCAAGTGGGGATGGCCTGCAGGAGGAAGCCTCATTTGTCATACACAGCACCTGGCATCCAGTGTGGGGCACTTCTTTGCCACCTCTGCTGCTGTCCCATGCCATAATAGAGCCCGGCTGACTGGAGCTTCCACCTGCCAGAGAAGTCCTTCCTTTTGGTTTACACTAAGTCCCCCTGGGTGACCCCCAGGGAAAGCACAAGCCCCAAAGACTCTACAACCCTGAGTGCCTGGAGGGACACCCCTTCTGATGGGTCCGGCGAGTCCAGGTCCCGCAGAAGGCATCCCTTTCAGCTGAGCCTGAAGCTCCCTGGCTATGGGAAGCCCAGGAAACTTTGCAGTCCTGACCCTTTAGGGCTCCTTCCTAGGGCTCCCTCCTGCCGGTCCTTGTCCCTCTTGGGGAGCCCAGCACGCTCTACTGAGTAGGATGCCCCCTCCTGGCCGGGTTTGTGGCCCCCCTCTCTCCCCTCCCACGCCGTCCCCCTCGGGGAGCTCCTTTCTCCGAGAGCGCCTTGCCTGGCATTCTCCTTGCTTCTCAGCCCCTCCAATCGGGTGCGGGGCTCCTCGGGGGCGCCCCTTCTTTCCGGGTCCCCCGCCCGCGCCCGGCGTGGGGCGCCCCCTCTCCCTGCTTAGGGCGGGCGCCGCAACAGTGTCGCCGGCCGCCTGCAGGTGTCTCCCCACGGAGGGGCGCGCGTCCCTGCGCCGCGGCCGCTGCCAGGCGCCAGCGGCTCCTCGTCGAGGTGCACTCGCGCTCCGGGCTCCGGGCGCGCGGGAGCCGCTCCGCCGCCGCCGCCCGCCCCCCGCGCCCCCCGCGCTCCCCGCGCCGCGCCCTCACCCCGGGGAGGGGCGGGGAGAACCATGGGCCCGCGCCGCGTCCGCCGCCGCCGATCGCAGGCGCCCGAGCCCCGGGGCGCGGCGGGCAGTGGCCGCTGACGCTGGGCGCCGGCTGCCAACTTCGCGCGCGGAGCTCCCCGGCGGCGCGGTCCCGGCGGCGCGGGCGGCATGAAGACGAGCCGCCGCGGCCGAGCGCTCCTGGCCGTGGCCCTGAACCTGCTGGCGCTGCTCTTCGCCACCACCGCCTTCCTCACCACGCACTGGTGCCAGGGCACGCAGCGGGTCCCCAAGCCCGGCTGCGGCCAGGGCGGGCGCGCCAACTGCCCCAACTCGGGCGCCAACGCCACGGCCAACGGCACCGCCGCCCCCGCCGCCGCCGCCGCCGCCGCCGCCGCGGGGAACGGCCCCCCTGGCGGCGCGCTCTACAGCTGGGAGACGGGCGACGACCGCTTCCTCTTCAGGAATTTCCACACCGGCATCTGGTACTCGTGCGAGGAGGAGCTCGGCGGGCTCGGTGAGTGAGCGGCGGCGCCGGCGGCGGCTCGGCACCCGGCTACCCCCACACCCCTCCCCGCCCCGGGCGGCGCGGCCCCCGCGGCCCGAGCCCCCGCCCAGCGCTCCCTCCCGGCGACCCGCCGAGGAGCCCCGCGCTCCGCAGGGCTCGGCCGCACGCCCTGGCACGGGGTGCGCGCGGGAGCGGGCCCGGGGAGAGTGGGGGGCGGCCGGGACGCGCAGCCGTGCCGGGGCTCCGGGCAGAGCTGCTGCCCTTTCCGAGCGCCGGGCGCCTTTGGGGACGTCGCCGCGCCCCGGGGAGGCGCGTCTCCCGGGCACCCAGCCCAGCGGCCGGTCGGCGGGGCGCGCGCTCCTCTCCGCGCCAGAACTCGTCTCTGGGCTCGCCCCCTCCCCCGCCTTCGTTCGCGGGGCACCGGCTCCCCCTTCCCGGCCCGTCCCGCCTAGGGGAGGACGCACCGACTGCTGCTCCGAGGCGCCCCCCCCCACCCCGCCCCGCTCCGCTCCGCAGATCCCCGGAGCCGGGGGCGGGGGCGGGGGGTGTCGTTCTCCCAGACGGAGCTCGGGCAGCAGGAGAGTCGGGGGTGCGGGGAGGCCGGTGGGTTCCCGGCGGGGAGCCCTTCGTGTCCTGGCACCCGCCCGGGAGAGGATGCAGCGGGAGGGGGGCGAGGCGGCGGGAAAGCGGGACCGCTGGGCTCGGCTCGGATCAGAATTGGTGGTGGTGGTGGTGGGGTGACTTTTCAGAAGGCCGATCAAACTGCACCCTTTGCCTCGCTCCTCTTCCCGTGCCCGCCCCGGGGCAGCCAGGGCGGAGTGAGTGCCCCCGAGGCGGGCAGTGAGGCCGTGGGGGAGGGGGCAGTGCAGGGCCACACCACCCACTACCTCCCAGATCGTACTGTGCTCTAGGTCGGGGCGTGGGGACCCTCTTGAGTGAATTGACCTCTCTCCCCAAGGTTAAAAGCCTGTGCATGCACAGCTCTTCTGCGCTCAGGGACGTGGTCCATGTGGGTACCCCGATGTCCATGGGGGTGGGTGACAACGGAGTTTGCTCTGAACAAGCTGTTGGCCTGATTGGTTGTCTAAAGGACAGAGAGACAAGAAGGTGTAAAATAAACCCAAGGAGGCTGCTCCCTCTGCCTGGAATTCCCTTCCCCACATCTTCCCTGGCTGGCTCCTCCTCACTTCACTGGCAGGTCCCCACCCGGCTTGCCAGGCAGGGTCTTCCGGAGAGAAGACCTCCCCAGCCCCTCTGGAGGCAGGGTCCCCTAACTTTGTCTCTTGTCACCACCTTTAGCTTCTTCATCATGCTTGGCACAACCTGAGATTTTCTGGAGCCTGCCTCTGGTCACTCGCCTCCTGTCCCCTGTCTCCACAGGATGTCCCTGTGAGGGCAGGGCCTGGGTTGCCTGGTTGGCGGTCATCCCCAGCCTCTGGGTAGCATCTAGTGCATAGGAGGTCATGGGTACATTTTGGTGGGATTCATGTTGGATGAGGGCCTGGGATGATAAACCAGCGGTTTCCTGGGGTGCCGTGCCCTCTGCCTTGCCTCTGGAGGTGCTTGCTGAATTTTTCTGTGACCACCTGCGTGATGCTAGCCATTTGTCAGACACCCTCTGTTTGAATAGGCTTCCACCTCTGACCAGTTTCGCTCCATCAGACTCCCTTCTGATGTGCACTCAGAACTCACATCTTTACTCCGGGATGTAAAAAAAGAAAAAAAGAACCTCAAAAGGCATCTTGGCTAAAATTTTCTGCTTTCCACTCAGTCTGACCCTGATCTTTTCCACGGAGGCCTCGTAATGTCTTATCCTGGGGAACATCTGCACCTTTTCGGGTAGAGGTCCCCACACATCACCTCCACTTGTCACCAAGTTTCTCCTTTGTGTAGAAGCACAGCCTCCTTGTCCTTCCTTTACGCACATACTTAAAAACCCAAGGCTGCGTCTCTGGAGTGGTCCAGTCCCTGCCTCTGTGGGGTATCCCGGCCGCCGATGGCTGGCTGGGTCTCTTCACTGGGGTCTCTCCTGGCTTTTCCCTGAAGGTCACGGCCCCACCTCTTGTGGTGATTTCCCTGTGCAGTGCGCATCTGTGTCACTCATCTGGGGCTCGACACGGGATGTTTAAGCCTGAGCAGTTTTAAAAATCATTAATTGAAAAACATTTAAAGCAATGTTGGCTTACATTTATTGAGCCCTTAATGCGCACCAGGCACTGCTAAACTTCTTACCTGCCAGATCTTGCTGACTCCTTGCCAACACCTCTGTGGCAGGCCCTCCTAGGGTGCCTACTCTTCAGATGAGGAATTGGGGGTTCAGGGAGGTTTTTGTCCAGGCATTCCAGCTGGTGAGGGGGCCCTGATTATCTTCGGGGAGAGAAGGGCATCAGGGTGAAGTGAATGATGCTGTTGGGGGATCCGGGACGGGCACCGTTTTGGGGGGGTTCTCCACCAGAGACCCTCATCCCCAGTCCTCTGTTCGTAAAAACACGGGTGCTTAGTTTGTTGGGTAAATAAAACAAACCCACAGTTTTCCCTTTTCTCTTGATCGCTGTTGGCTAGAGATCGCCCCTCCCAGAAAATCACAATTTTCCTCCCCGAGAGCTTGGAAAATAGTTATCAGCCTGTCAGAGCCGGTGAGAAATTGGGGAGGTCTGCGCCAGCTTGGATGGTTTCCCTGGCTGATCCCACAATGCCCAGATCCTGCCTCACCACCTCCATGGTCCTGTAAGGATGTCAGGGAGTACCTGGCCTCAAACTTTTGTTGCTATGACAACCTTTCTTCTGTGTTCTGTGACCATTTTGTAATTTATTTTTTACTGAGGAGAAGGAAAAAGAATGCCCCAACACCCCCACCGCCCCATAAAAAAATCCTGCGCTCCTCTCTCCCCACCCCTGAAACATCAAGGACCATGTTCTTTCCCTCCCGCCCAAACTACAGGGAAGGCTTTCTTTCCTTCCCAACGTTTTACGTTCACCCCAACGAAAACACCAACCATGAAATCCTGACCTCTCCGTGAGAAGCAGCCGCTAAGTGTTCCTTCCTCTCCACCGCTTGTTCGGTGATTTCTTTCTGTGCCCAGAAGAGCCTCTCCCCACTCTGGGCAGCCACAGGAAAATCTAATAAGCCCTTTTACCCACATGAAAAAGTCTACAGCGTTTACAAAGAAAACTGCAGCCTGTCCTAAACAGACACAATCTCACCAGACCGGGCACAAAGAAAGCTTTTCTCCTTCCTCCAAGAAGGAGCATCAACCTCCTTCAACAAACAGAAAGGGAGCTTGGCCTTGACACAGAATTAGCCCGAGCCCTTCACGCAAATTGGATTTCTCTTCTGTATTAGATGCTCAGAAGGGCTGTGTGGTTGCCCGTTGTTGGTATCCTGGGGGCGGGGGCAGCGGAGGAAAGGTCTGGAGAAGGAACAGGGAAGGTCTGGGGGTGGGGAGATGGGCTGGCGGGACGTGTGGTTGTACCAAGTGGGAGCACAGGTGAGGTTGGGCTTCATCTCGCATGTGTTTGAACCTGAGTAAGTAGGTGACTCGGGAAGTCTTGGAGGGGTGGCAGGGCAGGGTGGAGGAGGGCTTGCAGGGATGCCTGGAGGGAGGTGGGACGGAGGCAGCCGCAGGGAAGGGAGGGACGGGTCACAGGAAGCAGGAGCACTGTTTCTCCCGGGACGGGTGGAGCAACGCCATTTGTGAAGGACGGAAGCTTCTCGAGTCTCCTGTTGGCAGTGTGGTTCGGGCCAGAGCCTCAGTTTGCTCCCCTGTAGAACGGGGATCAGAGCAGGTGGCACTGGTTGGAGGTGGGAATATTCAGGGAAATAGTGTGGGTAAGGTGCCGCACACCTGCTGGGTGTGTGAGTGCCCCCTGCCACCTCCAGAGGGCCGCCACCCTCCTCTCTCCCGTACACTTCTGCAGCGGTCACCCTGCTTCCTTCGCTGACCCCACTCAGTAGGCTCTCCACCCAGCCCCACAGCAATGGCCAGATCCTGTCCCTCCTTTGTTCAGCCCCCTCGGATGGCCCTGCTGTCACTTAGAGTCAAAGCCCCATCCTCCCATGGCTCCTCCCCAGCTGTGCCACTTCTCTGGGCTCCCCTGCCCCCCCCATCATGGTCACTGCTCGTCCCTTCCACACTGGCCCCCAAACGCCAGGCACACTCAGCCTCAGAGCCTTTGCACTGGCCCTTCCCTCTGCCTGGAATGCTTTTCCCCTAGATGGCCGCAAATCTATTTCTGGAAACTTCTTCAAGTCAGTGCTGAGCTCTCTCTGAGCACCCAGTTCAAAACTGATCTCCCCACACGTTTCCTGCTTGCTTTTTCTTCTAGCACTTGCCATGGACTTTACCTCGTCTGTTTTGTGTATTGCCCACCAGCTCCGTGAAGGTGGCAGAATCTGCGTTTATCTGCTTGATTCACTGTTGCTTCTTTAGTGCTGAGGACACTGGCACACACTAGGTGCTCAGCGAACATTTGTGGGATGAATGTTGGTTGCTGTTAGGATGGTTGCACTTTCTCGGGCTCCAAGTGTCTTCTTCCCCTGCAGTGAGGCAGGGGGCCAACCGGGGACACCTCCCCTTTCACTGAGGTGCCCACTACACACACCCCGCCTTTACACACCCAGGTGCTTGTGGGGTGGGGCCATTCTCACGCAGGAGGAGAAAGCCCCTAGCTGAGCCCCCCTTTCTTGCTTCCCCTTCTTTTCTACAGAAAACCCCAGATCTTCTTCTGCCTGCTCCCTTCAGTTAGGCCACTACCTTTTTCACGAGTATGAGGACAGATATGATGTCCCCACCCAGGAGGCTTCTAGCGCTGAGAGCGTGTCAGTGTAATATCAGATGGGCTTTGTGTTAGGCTCGTCCGATGGGCGAGGACTCGGACTTCGAAAGGCGTGGCTCTAAGCCAAGATCAGTGTTGTTTTCTTGCATTTCCAGAACAGCTCACTGACAGCCTAGTGCCATGGTTACACCTATTTTCTGGGGCACAGAGAGATGAAGTGACTTGCCCAAGGTCACACAGCTACCCAGCGGCAGAGCTGGGATGGGCACCTAGGCAGAAGGTTCCAGAACTTGGCTCTTGCCTTCTGTGCGGCACCACCCCCAGCAACGCAACTCATTCAGGCTCCCTGGGCTCCTGCAATAGAAGAGCTGTGCACCGGAGTCACGAGCCCCAGGTTCAAGCCCAGGCTCCGATGCCTGCTTGCCGAGTGGCTCTGGCTAAGTCCCATGCCCACCCTTTCTGGCCTTTTCTCTCCTCATGTGTAGAAGGAAGGTTTTGTGTGTTTTTTTTGTCTGCATGGCGGAGGCAACAGAGCACCCCATGATGACAGGCTTCAGGGACAGACAGCCGGGGCCCCAGCCCCCACGCCACCGCTCGCCTGCTGTGTGGCCTTGGCTGGGGGCTCGCCCTCTCTGGGCCTCAGTTTCCTTGGCTGGGACGCAGGGACGATCAGAGCTGTCTCACCAGCCTTGCTGGAGGTAAAACCGATGGTGTGGGTGCTCTGTCGGCGCACCGAAAACACCCAGGAAGGGCTGTGACTGACCCCATGGCCCGGGGTCTGCTCGGAACCGTCCCATCTGTTTCCTTTGGCCCCGCAGTGTTTACGGTCTTGGAATGAGTCGCCAACATTTGAAAATGGAGACACTTGGCGGAAACATCTGGATTTGTGGCTTTCCTCAAAAGCCTGGCAGGTCTGTGAACAACCGGGCCCGGGATCCCATGGGAGTGGCAGTGGACCCTCCCGGGAGGCCACAGGCCACCCCCTCACTGTGGACACAACCTGCCCCCTTCCAGGGGCTCCGGCCTTGGAAGAGTCCTCCTCGGTGCCTCTGGACCTCTTGTCTCCACCTCGTCCTGCCGGCTCTTCATTCAGAATCTAGCCCCTGCCGACCGGGCCCTACAGTGCTGCCCTGGCCTGTGCCCTGGCACCCCGCCCCCGGACTAGGGCAGTAGGCCCTCCCTGGGCTCCCTGCTTCTGCCCTCGGCCCCCGTGGTCTGCTTTCTACCCAGTGGTGAAACCCAAGTCAGATCACCTCCGTCCACTGTGCAGTCCGTCTCACGCAGGTTCAGGGCCAACGCCTTCCAGGGCCTGTACCTGCATCACCTCTCTTCCTGCACCCCCTTCACTCCGCCCCAGCCCCAAGAGCCTCCTTGCTGGTCCTTGACCAGGCCAACGCCTTCCTGCCCCAGGGCCTTTGTACTTGCTGTTCCTGCCATCTGGGAACTCTTCTCCCACGTGTCTGCAAGGCCGGGTCTGGGCTCAAAGGTCCTCTTTCCCAGGGGCCTTCTGATCACGCCCTCTCAATCAGCAACCTCACCCCCCGCCCTAGCACTTCCCTCCCGCCTTCTCCCCGCCTGTGGCTGTGACTGTGGTGTTACCCACTACATATCATACTTGTTTATCTTATGACCTCTCTCCCCTGCTCCCCAGCCAGCTCCGTGGGGGCAGGACGTGGTCCGTGTCACAGAGTGCCACGTTCCAGCACCTAGACGGGCTGGCACTTAGTGAGGGTGCAGTGACTGTGTGCTGAATGCATTTGGGATTCTAGAACTTCTCTGGACTTCTGGGTACAGCCAGAGGCCCCGGCTCTGTGCTCCGTGCCCGTCATCCCCACAGACTTGTCAGTCAGTCTGCTTCGCTCTCCTCTCTTCTGTTCTGCTCCTGAGACGCAGTGCTCCGTGGGACCCTGTGGGGAGCTGGAGGGGTTCGGTGTGCTCATTGCCCCTTTCTAATCTGGAGGACCAGGCTTTTGGGGATGCTATGACCTCAGGCCTCTCTGTGTTGCCCCCAGGACCGTGGTGTTGAAGCTCTTTTGGTCCCAAGTGACAGAAGCAGACTCAAGCCCCGATATGGAAAAGGCGTGCCTCATGGGGGGCTACCGCCCCCCACAGTGTCCAGGTGGAGACGCAATCACCAGGCCTTGCAGGTCAGGGCCAAGGCCCCCCAGGCTCCTGGAGGCCCGAGGTGATGGGCCCTCCTGCCAACTAAAATCCTACAGGGGCCAGCCCGGAACAACAGGAGAGGGCCATAGAGGGGGTGGTGGGGGCTGTGGGGAACCGGGGGCATCCGCCTCCACTAGAAGGGCAGCGGCTGCGCCCCAGATGACCATTCTCATTGCAGGGTGGAGGCCCATATGGGACCCCGTTGTCCATTTTGTCAAAACTCCAGGTATTTCTAGGAAATCTCCAGGAAATTTCTAGGAGATCTCTAGGAAATTGTTAAAATTTGGGAACTGATTCAATTAAAAAATAAGAAGACTGCCCTGCTGCAGGCCAAAAGCAAACACTTCCGAGGGGGCGAGCAAACCCTCTTGCCAGTTTGCAATTTCTATAGCCGAGCTTTGCTGGTAACAAGATTTGATTCTACGTCTGTTGGTTCACGGTCTTGAGACAGAATCTGATGGGACGATGTGGTGCAGGGGGCCGCGGTTGGTCCCGTCTGCTGTGTTCTGGGAGGGGGGTAGGATTACACAACCAGTCCTGTGGGAGAGAGGGCCAGAACCGGGAGCCAGGGCAACGGAGGGTGCTGGGGCAGACATTCCAGAAAGGAGTCCATCCTGTTGGCCAGGACTGTAGGAGTCACTGCAAGCAAGAGAAACTCATTTGAAATGGCTTTGAGCAAAATAAATAAATAAATAAATAAATAAATAAATAAATAAATAAAGGAGCTATGGTCTTTCTTTTTATAGATTCTGATTTTTTCTAAAGATTTTATTTATTTGTTTGAGAGAGAGAGTGATAGCACAAGTGGGGGGAGAAGCAGAGGGAGAGGGACAAGCAGACTCTGTGCTGAGCTTGGAGCCCGATGCGGGGCTTGATCTCACGACCCTGAGATCATGACCTGAGCCAAAACCAAGAGTCAGACGCTTAACTGACTGAGCCACCCAGGTGTCCCCCCAGCACTTTAAAGTAATCTCTATACCCAACCTAGGGCTCAAACTCGCAACCCTGGGATCAAGAGTTGCACGCTCTGCCGACTGAGCCACCCCCGTGGTGCCTCTTCATAGAAAGTCTCATGAGAAGAGTCTGGGTGTGTGGCGTGGCTGGATCAAGCAGGGTTGTTGGGAATCTGTCTTTCCAGCACTTGGCTCTGCCTTCCTCTGGATTAGCTTCATTCTCAAGTGTACCCTCCCCTGTGGCTGTCCCTGACAGCTTTGAGCTTCCCTCCTGTCCTTCCAAGAACTTCAGTGGAAAAGCAAGGTCTTCCTTCCCAAGGTCGAAACGAAAGTCCCAGAACTGGTTCTCGGAGGATGAACTGGATTGCGTCCCCAGCCCTGAACCGATCAGTGTGGCCCAAGTGGGTGGCCAGGCCTTGGTCACTTGTGCCCTTGGTCACATGGTCACACCCCAGGGGGCAGGAGATGAAGACATCTCTGCCCGAGCCACATGGTCTGAGAGTGAGAGGGGTGTAGCAGTTAGCTCTTGCCACGTAACGCTGCTTAACAACAAAACCTCTGTGGCATACGACAATAAATGCCTCCGTGGCAGGCATTTACTCAGCTTGAATCTGTGCTTCAGCGACTTAGGCTGGGCTGGGCTCACTCATGTGCGGTGGTCCCTGGCTGGGGGCTGGGATGATGGAGGCAACCTAGGCCTCTTATCCTCCAACAGGCTAACCTGGGCTGTTCTCATGGTTGTGTCAGAGACGTGAACGCGGGAGCAAGCCACACTGCGTGGTGCTCTTCCAGCCCTTGTGGACACCGCGTGTACTTACATCCCATTGGCCAAAGCAAGTCACATGGCCGAGCCCAGAGTCGGTGTGTGGGGGTGCTGCAGTTATGGTGGCCAAGGGCTTGGATACATGGAAGGGGGAAGAATTGGGGGTATTAAAGCAATCGCTCTATCACAGGCATCCTTCAGGCTCCGGGGCTGGTCCTAGTAAAAGGGGCAGTAGATGCTGGTCATGTAGGAACAGAGATGCCCCTCCTGACACAGCAGGGGTGCATGTGGGAACCGAAGGACTTTGTGGCCATGCCCTCCATCCCTGGCCTCCTTCTTTTAGCCAAGACACTGCAGCTGTGCTTGAGTCCAGGGGTTCTTAACTGTTGGGGGCTCTGGGGCTCTATGATGCTGGCATAAAACCAGGTGCCTGCATCACAGAGAAAGGCATCCCCCCAAACACACCACGTGGCCTACAGTTTCCTGAGGTCCATCCCCGGAGACCACATCAGGCTATCTCTGATCCACCTGGTGTTTCCCGAACTTGGCCTACGCCCCCGATTCATCTAGAGAACTTGTTAAAATGCAGATCCCCAGGGTCTTGCCCTTGGACTTTTTGCTTGGTGTGTCTGGGGCGAGGCCCTGGAATCTGTATTTCTAACTAGCTCCCCAGGGTTTTGGGGAACACGGCGGGCACGGGCACCAGCGTTCAGAGCCAGCCCTGTCATTTTGCTTCTGGGAATGAGGCAGTGGGCAGGCCTGGCCCCCTCCCTCCAAGCCCCTGCCTGCTGGCTCCCCCTGCCTCCTGCTCTCTTGTTTCCCAGGACCACCTTCCGCTCCGCTTCTGCTCTGAGCTACTGGCCTCCCTGCAGTTCTGGATGCTCCAAGCTGATTTCCCACTGCGGGGGGTTTGCTCTTGCCCGTCCCTCGCCCAGAATTCCCTTCCCCTGTATCTGTAGGTCTCTGCCTCTTCAACCCCCAGCCCTAGCTTCCGCCTCCTCCCAAGGCAGCTCCCTGCAATGAGCTTTTTATTTATTTCCGTGCCTCTTTATGATTTGTATCTCTCATCCCAAAGTGAGCACCTCAGAGCAGACCAGAGACCACGTTCAGCTTCTCACTGTGGTGTCCCAGGAGCGGGACAAAACAGTCCTTAGGAAGTGGCAAAATCCCCTGGGATCGGAGACCTGACACCCAGTGTCTCCCCATCCTGGGAATGTGCATGTTCCCTTGGAAATGCTCAAACCCCACGGAATCATTGAGGAAGGCTGCGGGGGTGGGGGGGCAGGCTGTGTGTGTGTCAGGGGGAGGGGTGGGGGACAACGTGATGGGGCAGGGTCAGACAGCCCTCCTGGCCCGCGGGGAGCCCCCGTGGCTCCCCAGGCCTGTCCCATGGACCTCACAGATCCTAAGGAACGTGTGGTTTAGGTGGGGACACTGGTGGAGACCATGGTTTAGAACAGAGCAAGCAGGAGGTTTTCATCTTCCGAGTTTTCAGAGGAAACGTGGTCCTCGGTTTCTGTATCTGAAAAGTGGGGGTAATGGTGGTACCAGGCTTTTTAGATGGGCTCCTTCCAGGGATTCCTGGTTGATATCTCCTCCACATGAAAGGCCAGAATCCCTGCCCCCCAAACAGTCCCTCAGCTCCAAAAACAAACACGAGGGACCTGAACTTTAATCGGCTGGTGATGGTGGTAAGATGTAGAAGGTGGCCTGGCTGCACGCTGCCTAGGCCGTTGGGGTAACTGGGTTGTAGGGTGCGGGGCCTGCCCACTTCCCCGCTGGGGGCACGGCCAGTGGCTGTGGGGGCCTTGTCCTGTGTCCCAGCTTTCCAGGGACTGGGTCCAAGGTGATGGCTGGACCAGGGTGGGGAGAGGACAGAGCGGGGTGGGGAGAAGCAGAGCAAGACGAAGGGACAGAGAGGGAGAGAGACAGACACAGGGGCACACACAGACACACACACAGACACACGCACACACATGCATGCACGCGGAGGGAGCGGGCCTGAGGAGCTGGAGGGGAGCCGCAGAGGGGAGCCTGACATAGCCCGGGAGGCAGGAGGGGGCACCTCTGGCCCTTTCTCTGCCCTTTTCCAGGAGTCTGCGGCTCTGCCCAGGGCAGCTCTTCCAGGCCTTCCTCCCTTGGCCCTGGGCATGGTGGGGGGGGGGGGGGGAAGGGCCAGCCCCTCGCCCAGTCTCCCTCCTCCCTCCACCCATACCCTGTTGGGGGGCCTCTCCAAACTGTCCCAGGTTATTTTTGTCAGTCATTCGCAAGCTAGGAAACTCAGTCTGTGGGAGGCAGCTTCTCAGCAAGCCAACTGGATCTGCGCCATGTCGCCTCTGGGACACACTTGTGGATCCTCCACAACCCTCTGTCTGTGTCCGTTTGTCCTCCCTTCTCTCCGGGCCTCTGTCCACCCTGTGTTCTCTGTCAGAGGGTCCAGCTCTGGAGAAGGGGAGGGAGAGGCTCAGTTCCCTGCTTCTGTCTGTCCCCCCGGTTCATGCCGCATCCCCCCACTTTGCCACTGAGAGCTCTTCTGGGTGGTCCTGGAGGAAGCACAGAGGGAGGGAGACCTTCCCCGGAGCACAGTTGGGTGGGGTGGACACAAGTCTCCAGTCACCACTCCATTGCTGCCTCCACTTGGGGGTTTGAAAGGAATGGACAAACCCCACACTAACCACTTGCTGTCGCGCCCTCACCAGCCGGGGACAGGCTGCGTCGTGCTGCCGTAACCAGCTGCAAACCTGGGAAGGTTCAAACAACCATGGCGACTGTGTTTCATGTTGTCCTCCTCAGGGACCCGGATAAGAGAGGCTCCATCTCCAGGCCTCCATGGCTGCTGAGGCCAGGGCGTGGGGTGAGTTTCTGCCTAGAAGTGGCGCCTGCCATTGGCCAGAGCAAATCCCAAGGTCGCATCTAACACCCTCAGGGGCTGGAGGATGGCCGTCCTACCATGGGCCTAGAAGCGGGGAGCTGGGAAGATTGGTGATGGCGGCAGGGGTGGCTACCACCCCTGCACCCTGCCCCTCTCAGCCCCATCTCAACAAACGACAAAAGACACACACACACACACACCACTCAATCCATCAGCACATCCTATTGGCTTCTTTGAAAGACATATCCGGAGTCCAGACACTTCTCACCCTCTCTCTGCTACCGTGGCTGAGCCAGGACCGTCCCTTGCCTGGACGACCCCAGCAGCCCCCTCACTGGTCTTCCTGCCTCCCCCTTGTGCCCCATAGTCTGCTAAGAGTTCCTGTACACGTTGGATAACGTCCCTCCAGTGGTCTCATCTCACTTGGGTAAAGCCAAAGTCCTCCCAGTCGCCACAGAACCGGACCTAAGTTGTCCCTGTTGTCCCACTACATTGTTCCTCACTTCCTCTGCTGGGCTTTTGTGCCCACCCCCAGGCATGCTTCTGCCTCAGGGCCTTTGCACTTACAGATTCCTCAGCCTGAGCACTCTTTCCCAGATTCCCACCTCCTCACTAATAAAATGTGTGGGGTCTTCTCTGGTCACTCTGTTTAAAACTGTGACCCCCGCTCCCAGCACACCCTCTTCCAACACTCAGCTTAATTTTTTTTTCTATAACGCTTCTCCTCCTGACATTCATGGACCTCAAATGCCCCAGTGACAGGCAGCCCATTCTCAGAGAATCACGAGCTACCTTGACTCTGTTTTATGGACAAGGACACTCAGTCTCTGCAGGGAAAATGACTCCTTGCAGAGTTGGCGCTGGGACCCGGACTGGTTCCTCTTGGCCCTGGCTTCTAGCTGCTGGTCTTTTGTTATCCCTTAAAGATCCACGGACCTTGACCTTCAGTTTCATGACTTCTGCTCGATTTGTCAGAAGAACGGTTATTTAAAAATAGCCCTTCCCCGCTTCCCAAAAAGCTACTTTTCCTGGGATGGGTAGGAAACGAACAGTTGGAATTACTCTGATGGGAAGCCTTGAGATTCTTTTTTTTAAAGAATATTTTATTTATTTATTAGAGAGAGAGAGAGAGAGAGAGAGAGAATGAGCAGGGGGAGGGGCAGAGGGAGAGGGAGAAGCAGGCTCCCCACTGAGCAGGGACCCCAATGCGGGGCTCGATCCCAGGACCCTGGGATCATGACCTGAGCCCAAGGTAGATGCTTAACCGACTGAGCCACCCAGGCGCCCCAAGCCTTGAGATTCTTATTCATTCTTTCATTGAGTTTTGTGAGCAACTACTATATGCTAGGTTTTGTCTATAAGTGCAGGGATGTTAGCAGGTAACAAGACAGAGGAAGTTTTTAATCTCGTGGAGCTTATATTCTAGAGCAGGAAAACAGACAAGAGGTTGTATATACATTTGTGCATTTTACTGAGATTTATTGAGCCCTTGCTAAGGCCACTGTGGGTTTGGTGGTGAGCAAAAGAGACAAAGGCCTTGTCTTCACAGATCTGACATCCTAGGCAACGAGAACAGGTTTATTGGTGATCCTGGCCATGCGGCACCAAATTCAGGCCAGGGTGACCCTGGGACTCAGGGGTTGGGGAAACAATCGGACTCCATGCAGGAGTGAAGGCTGACTGGCTCATTCCACATGGGTTCTCGCTTGCACCAGCCCAACACATCTCTGTGACTTTTCATTTTCCCGCTAACTGTGGTGGAGCAGAATTTGGAGACCCATGGTCATCTTTCCATATATGAACCCTCACCTGTCAGCCAAGTTGTTCTTGACCTTCAAGTATTTTCTGGGACAGTTATTCCCATTTTCAAAGATTTATCCTCCTTTGTAATAAGAGATTATTTGGAAGGATTTTCTGGAGGCTGCCTTGTCTTCTTCAGTCTTCATTTACTTATTTATTAATTCACTCATTCATTCAGCCTGTTTACTGAGCATTTATCTGCTGGGCACCAGGAATATTGGAGAACTTGATGAACAAGGTCCCTGCTCGCAAGGAGCTCACATCCCAGTGGAGAGAGAGAGAGAGAGAATAGATAAGTTAATAAAATAATAATAGATAATTCAGTAATTTCATAGAGACATAAGTGCTACAAAACAGGGCCATGAGGTGGCACTCAAGGTTGGAGTTGCTTTTTTTTTTTTTTTAAGATTTTATTTATTTATTTGACAGAGAGCACAAGGCAGAGTGGCAGGCAGAGGGAGAAGGAGAAGCAGACTCCCCGCTGAGCAGGGAGCCCGATGCGCAACTCGATCCCAGGGTCCCGGGATCATGACCTGAGCCGAAAGCAGATGCTTAACAGACTGAGCCACCCAGATGTGCCTGAGATTAGAGTTTTTGATAGGGCGTCATGGAAACTTCCTTGAAGGAGTGCCATTTGAAGTCAGACCCGAATGAGCCAAGGGGGGCAGCCTTCTGGGGGTGAGGAGCGTTGTAGGCAGAAGCAGTCCATCCTTAGTGGTGGGTCACTTTGGTTTTCTACCCATGGAGTCAATTTTCTGTGAGTTGTGTTTTCTTGGAAAATAATTTATTCATCAAGAGTTTTGAACTGACTTGAGTAAAATTTAGCACAGCACTTTCTTAGGATTAAAAGGAAAAGTCTCTCTTTGATTGGTTTCCTTTTTGTACTCCTTGTCCTGTGGATTTTAGTTTTCTTTCTCTTGTTTTTCTTGTTGGAGTCTGCCGAGTGTGATAGGAGCCCTGGTGAACGTTGCTTTTCAGACCCTCCAGAAAATGCAGACTGGCTTGAAACCCTTACGCAGGACCTGGGCTGAGATGTCACATCCTCACTCTGGAGACTCTGATAATTTGGTCCAGCTTCTCCTCTTTATTTTTCAACCCAGGTCTTGCCAGGCTGTTTGATGGTCCCTGCCCTCCCCCCATCCCGCTGCCCATGCCTGTTTTTAAGAATCAGTTCTCTCTCAATTCTGTTTGTTTAAATTTTCGAATACAACCTGTTTTCCTTTGGCTCAGTTTTTTGGGGTTTGTTTTATTAGCATTTTCAAGTATTTGAGTTGAAAAGTTTGTTTCTGTAGTTAAAAACAAAGAAAAAAAGAAAAAAGAATGCATTTAATGCTATGAGTTTGCCTCTGAGCCTCACTTTGGACCTGTCTTGTGAGTTTCAAAATACATTGCTTTCTTTGAAATGATTTTCTGAAATCACAATTTTGTCTCTAACAGTTCTTTTTTTTTTTTTAAGATTTTATTTATTTATTAGAGAGAGAGAGTGGGAGAGAGAGAGAAAGCATGAGCAGGGGGAGGGCAGAAGGAGAAGCAGACTCCCTGCTGAGCAGGGAGCCTGATGCGGGACTCGAACCCAGGACCTCGAGATCATGACCTGAGTCAAAGGCAACGCTTAACTGACTGAGCCACCCAGGCGCCCTTGTCTCTAATGGTTCTGAAACTTCAATTTCGTTTCTCATTAATGCAAGAATAATTTAGTAGAGCACTAAAAATTTCCCAGTGCTTTGTCTTATTTGCTGAAATGTTTGGCATCGATTTCTGGTTTTACTGAATGATAAAAGTGGCCAGTGAACTTTCTGCTTCATAATCCTTAAGAATTTTTTGGGCAGTGTCTTGGTAAATGTCCCTGAAAAAGCAGGGACAGTCCCTGTGTGTCGGGTAAAGCGGCTCTATAGCTAGTATTAATCAAGGACTTTCTTGTTTATTTCTCTGCTGTCTCGATGTGACAAAAGCTGAAGTAGGTCAAAGTCTTTCCCTTCTATAGAATTCTTTCCATTTTTACTTGTGTCTCTGCTAGTTTTTGTTTTTATAAAGTTTGATTCGATGTTATTCATCACAGAACGATTCATGACAGTTATATTTTCATTGTGAAATTGTGGATTTTATCTTTTGTCAAGATAAGATGACTGTTTTCCCCTAGTGAATGCTTTTTGCTTTGGATTCTATTTTTTCATATTTTAATATTGCTAACCCAGCTTTGTTTTATTTGCATCCCTTTGATGTGTCTCTCTCTAGCCTTTTCATTTTAACTTTCCATGTCTTTCTGGTATGTGCATATCTGGCGAGAGCAGTATAGTTAGATTCAGTCTTCTGGTACACCCGGAGCATCTTAACCAAAAACATTTATAAATACATCCGATCTCATTTCTACTTCAAGGGTAGGCCATGTGGTGCCTCCACCAAGGTAAGAGGAGGCTCGAGGACCCAGTTTCAATTCCAGCCCAGAGGAGCAGAGACACAAAAGAAAGAAAGATCCTCTCCACCTCTTGAGTTGGGTCTCATTATGTCCCTAAGTCATGTCTTCCTTTGGGCAGAGGTTTAAGTGTCTCGGGCTCAGTGTCCCTAACACTCTGCGTTGCTGGTTCAGGTTTCTGCAGGGTTGGGTCTGCCCTTCATTGCTTCCAATGGGTGACTCTACCTTTGTATCTGTGGGACCTTACGATCCTTCCTGTCTGTATGTGACTCCCATTTCAACTGGACTGCTTTGCTGGCAGCTCTCCTCAAATGAAATCTGTTGTCTTAGCTCCAATCTGCCAAGCCTTGGTTATAGAGTTTAGAGTTTATGCTTTCTTAGGGACATAAACAAATGCTTTTATGAATTATCTGTGCTTCCTTTAATGCGTACCTTTCAAACAGGTGCTTCTCTTCTTTATCTTGAGTATATCATTCCTCTTTTTAGGTTTGTAGGATTGTCCCCTCAGTGCCCTATGTGTGATTATTTTCCATGTGCTTCCTCATTTTGGGTATGGAATGGTCTCTCCAGGCCTAGTATTTGCTCACACATAGAGCGGGTTCTCTTTGATCTTTCTCACCCACCTGGCTGCTCTTAATTCCTGCTCACCTGTCTTAAGATCTTAACTGGTCCTGAAGACTGGCATTTATATCGCTAAGCTGATTTCTGTTTTCGGGGATTTTAAAAATATTTTGTTACTCTGCGAGCTAGAAGTTGGACCTCCCTTGCTCACCTCCTGATGAGACTTGAATATCGCAAAGAGGAATTACTTTCCTTAACAGAAATGGTTGATATAAAACTACACTTCCCCAGGTGCACCCTGCCTACAATTTTTCCCGTCTTTGCCCAGTTTTCTTTATGATTCAAGATGCGACGCGCTGTTGCCTGTCCACTCAGGCTCTCGGCCCCGTGCCGTCACTGCAGATCGCAGATGCTGGCTGGCTGGCCGGAAGCTGGGGTGAGCGGTCCTGGTCTCCATAGAAAGTGCTCAGTGCTCCAGAGGATGGGCGCTGCCTCTACCACAGCCAGCGATGTTGTGGACTTAGGGCGGCGGAGTCCTTTAGGCTTCTTCTTCCTTGGCTGCAAAGATAAGTGGATTCATGGAAATTCCTTTTTGCTCCAGCAGAAATCATTGCCGATAGACCCCAAACTGTAGCTCCCCTTGTAGCATTTCACTGCTTTATGTGTCTCCTTGACATTTTGGTTGAAAGATGGGCAAATCACACATCCCTGGCTCGCCGCCAGTCTTAAGCTAGAAGCCCCACGTCCTCTGATGGGCACAGGTTTTGAGAAGGAGGAGGGGAAAGTGTGGTAGACATCTCCACTGGATTTAGAATCTAGAAAATATAAGTTGGCATCGTGACCCATTTATTCGCTCATTCGCTCCTTCATTACATGACAACTCACTAAGCTCTGGACAGACGTTAGTATTTTATCCGGTGCCTTATCCTGATAGGATAAAAAAATGGCTAGCATTGGGTCTCTGTCCTGGCAAAGAATTCCTCCAGGGCCAGCTCTGTGTGATCCTGACTAAATGACTCAACCTAGTGGTGCCGCATTTTACCCGTCGATAAAATGGCCATAAAAGCCCCAAACATCTGAAGGGTCGTTCTGAGCTTGAGAAGGTGCGACATACGGGGTGAGGTCTCTTCCACAGCGCCCAGCACTGGGGTGCAGGAACACGTTTGATGCCTTCAGGTCAGGATGAAGCTCTTGGAATGCAGGGAGATGGTCTGGGATGGGGACACTGGTGAGAAAAGAGATGCCAGACTCTTAACTGGCTCCAGGAGATGCCCGGCCTCGGGTGGGGGGGTGGCCCAGGAGCTTCTGGCGAGTCACTCACCTGCTGTGTGTCCAGAGTAGGAGCTCAGCGGAGGGAAGGGTCTCTGTTCTGGGGGCTGGGAGACTGTCTCTATCTCCTGGGTCCCACTCAACAGAAGGGGTTCTCAATTTTCTTTGCTGGAAAGGCACCTATCCTTGAAATTTCATTCATTCACTCCTTAGAAAGTTTTTTGAGTGCATACTATATGCCAAGGGTTTTTGTGTGTGTGTGTGTTTGTTTTTGTGTTTGGGGGCTAATTTTTTGGTAGTAAGACTTCAGTGACGAAAAAGACAAGCTCTCTCTACTCTTACCAACTTTTGATTCCTTTTTAAGGGGGAGTGGCAAGGCAACAAATAAACAAATTAATAAGGTGGTTTCAGAGAATGAGAAATACAATGAAAGCGAGGTCACAGGGGAGGGAGGTCTCTATGGGGAGCTGATGTTTTCTCTGGGAACCGACTGTCAAAAAGGAGCCTCACAGTGAAGATCTGGAGAAAGCGGGTCAGGCAGAGGGAACAGCAACTGTATAGACCCTGAAGTGGGAGCAGAGATGGAGAAGAGGTCGGTATGGCTGGGGGTCAAGTTAGGAGGTGATGGCAGTGATCCGCACAAGACAGTAGGGTGAGCGGGAAGGGGTGGGCGTGGGGGAGGGGAATGGACATCGGGGAGGGGGTGGGCTGGGGAGTTGTTTTGCAGGAAGAAGCAACAGGACTTGATGAGGGGGCCAGCCAAGGAGGGAGAAGAGTCAGGGGTGACCCCTGGGGTTTTGATCTGAGAGACTGGTGGGTGGTGCCATTTGCTGAAAGATGAAGGAAAACAGGGAGGAACAGGCTCAAGGGTGAAAATCAGGAATTTCGTTTTTGAGCATATTGAGGGCATATTGGGCAAATACTCATGTTGACATCTGGCCTGCTGAGGACCAAGGACAGAAGTCCAAACTAGTGTGTGTGTGTGTGTGTGTGTGTGTGTGTGTGTGTGTGTGTGTGTATGCATGGGTGTGTTCTTTGGAGGGTTTGTCAACATTGGCACTGTTGACATTTTAGATTGGATCTTTCTTTGTTGTGGGGGGCTGTCCTGTGCCTTGTAGGGCATTTAGAAGCCTCTGTGCCATTAGCACCCTCCTCAGTGGGTCAGAATGACCATCAAAATGTTTCTAAGCATTTTCATGTGTCCTCTGAGGGCCCAAATCGCTCCTGGCTGACAACCAATGCAATCTTCCCAGGGACGCTGACTGTCATCAAGGAAGAAATGGAATACACACAACAAGAGTGACAGCACCATCCCCTTCCTCACCCATGGTCCACATCCTTCATGGATCGTATTACTTTTTCCTGCAAATCTCAGGCGCCACCTCAGAATCCTTCTTAAAGCAGTTGACCAGTAGCCATCACCAGTGGCTGAGATTGGTAATGAGAGGAAACCCATTTAATCTCCCTGTTCTAGGGCTGAAAAAAAAAAAAAAGAAAGAAAGAAAGAAAGAAAGAACCCAGAATGCTGTGGCCCACACACTGATTTACAGTAAAACCCTCGATAGCGGTCTTTATCCATCTGTGCCTCAGTGTCCCTGCATGTCCGCTGAAAACAAAGCTAGCTGCTTTCTATGGATGTGACAGAGCCTTAAGTGGGAGGATCAATGAGTTAATCTTGGTAACTCAATTTGAGTTTTTGGAGGCGGGCGGAATATTACAGAAATGCACAGCAGGATCATTATCTCATGGGGTGCTGTGAAGGTGAACCTGTAAATAATTAGAAAACATTTAGCTGTTATAAAGTGCCAGGTTTAATAATGAGAATAATGAAAAAGAAAGGCTCTCAGAAGCGGGCAGGCAGGTTGGAAGGCCCAGCAATCGGCTCTCAGGCTATATTGCTGGGAGGATGGAGTGGTGGTGCTCAAGGCTACAGTAATCTGTGTGTGATGTTTTGTTCGGGTTCCTCGTAACCATGGAGACAGACTTCTCCCCCTTCTTTCCATGGAGCTGATTCCACACTCCTGCACTGTGTATACACGGTACACGCATGTCCTCCCTTCCCTCTACCACGACTCCTTCTGGCTTGGGGCGAAGTGAGGAGTCAGAGGAGGCTCTGGAGAGGGACAGTGTCTTGGAATCTGAACGCCAGGATTGTGGGTTCACACCCTGCCTCTGCCCCTTCTGGAGTGGGTGATCATGGATAAATCGCTCAGCCTCTGGGAGCCTCCGTCTCCTAATCTGTAAAATGAAGATAAAGTACTTTCCCCTCACAGGGTTATGGGGGGGGGGGGAGGGTCAGACTCCATCTTAAAGGGAGAAGTGCTCTGTGAGCTCTGAAAGCCTAGAATGTGACCTCACTTGCTCCATTGTTAATATAGGTCCCAGGAACCCGGAATTACAGCAATCAAATCCTTGATTAAAAACAAGCAAAACCGACAAAACCAAACCTGTGGTTCAGGATGTCCTCTGGTCACCCTCAGTCCATGCGTGGCCTCATTGTTTTTTATTTGTGAGTTTAATAAGAGCCCTTGAACTAGGACCATGACTCCGGCAGCCTGCAGCTTGAAGCTGCGCTGGGTGCCGTCTTGGGCAGCCTGCCTGGGCGCGCATCTCAGCTCCAGCCTCACTGGAGACGGAACCACAAGTTATTGACCTTCTCTGTGCCTCAGCTCCTCGTCTGTAAGTGGGGTAATAGCAGTACCCACCACACGGTTGTTGTTATGAAGATTAAACGGATGGATACCTGTAAAGCTTTGTAGGACCAGGTCTGGCTACTGAGCATTTGTGAAGTCAATGAACTTCATCAAGCCTGAAAGCTTGATATCCAGTTTCAGTAGAGCTGGTCACAAAGCTGGGGGCAGGATGGGGAGAAGTGGATAAGTTGCAAGGGCAGGTGGCTGGGGGTCCAGGCCAGAGGCCGTGTGTGTGTGTGTGTGTGTGTGTGTGTGTGTGTGTGTGTCTAGAGGTGGTGGGTGGTGAGGACCTGTCCTTGGTGCTGATGTGGAAACATTTGATCCATGACCTGCAAGACGATGGGATGGGGGCACTTAGATCAAACATGTAGCTAACAGGCAGTCAGGGGAGGGCTCAGGGTGCAGTGCCATGGGGAGAGGTTGGAGGTGGCTGCATCCCACTAGGGGAAGTATTAGATGGAAAAATGTAACGTACAGCACTCAGATCCAAAGAGTGAACAAATAGGATGTATGTAGCTGGTGAGTCCAGCAGCATAAGACACGGCCAAACTCTGGTTAACTGAATTTGATGTGAGGATAGGGTCTGGTGCATAATAAGGATGCATATGTGTTTTTATATTATTATTGTTATCAATGCAGCTGTTACTGTTGTTACTATTATTCTGGGCCAACAGCGAAAAATAGGTTCCAAAACCAGAATGTGACCTTGGGTCATATCAATAGAAACATTATATACAGTATGAGGGAGGTGTGGTCCCTCTCTTCCTTGCCACCGTATAGGCACACCTGAAGCATTTGGGTTCAGTTCTGGGTGGCCCCAATTAAGAGGGACATTAATGAACCGCTCTGGATCTTCTGGAGAGGAACCAGGAGGGTGACATTCACAGGGAAATGGAGGCTGTGTCTTATTCACCCATTAATGGCTTGCAAGTCAAGAATTAAGGAACAGAGGAGCTCTGTCCTTGCGGAGTGCATACTCTTCTAGGGCGTAAAGAGCAGGCACATGGCTCTCATACACAGCGGGAGATGCAGTTAACAATATTGGGGGTTTCAGTTGTCAGGGCACAGCATTTTAAGCCAAGGGAAGAACGGAAGGCAGAGTGGTCTGGGGCATCTGGGAGCTGTTTTGAAATGTGTCAAGGGCTTCTGTGGGAGAAAAGGGTCTGCCTTATCCTATGAGACCCAGAGTCACCATCAGAGGGAGACAGTGCTGGGAGGACTGACAGAAGGAAGCTCCACTCAAGTCGCCTGGGCTGCTGGGCCACTGCCTTTAGCGGGGCCCCCATACGCCGACTGTGAGTGGAGGACTTGAGGCTTTACGTGTGGCGGTGCACTTGGGAGGGGATTCTAGAAGTTCCGGTGGCGAAGGGGGGCCGTGAGACAGGGTGGGGGGGATGTGGGCGGCGCAGTGTGTGCTCCTAAGCAGGTCACATGTGGACTCTGGGAGATGCCCCTGGGACGTGAGGAATCAGGTACCTGCCCGCCACCTGCCAGGGACCACGGCGTCACTAACTGGTCCCCACTCTGGGGAGGCGGCCAGGGCCAGGGGCATGTGGGTGGTGCCCGGGACCCGGCAGTGAGTTTCCTGAATGGGCTCAGTGCCCTGGGTGACTGCTGACGGGGAGCTGGGCAGAGTCCGCCCTGGGCTATGTGGAATCTTCGGGGCATTCAGTCCGCGTTGCCCACTTGAGAGATGCTGTAATCCCAGACCTTGTTATCCTGCAGGTGATTGGGGGAGTTTGGAGGTGGGTGGACATGGTAGAAGAATAACTTTTCAAGCTGTTTTTTTTTCCCTTAAACCACCCACTCCAGCCTCACTCTCTGGCTAATTCTAAACACGGAGCCCACTCAGATACCAGCTGGTGGTCAGAAGTGCCCAGTTTGCTGACCCAGACGAATCCTGCGCTGATTAATGGTGTTTTCCCGAGGGAGTGTGACCTGGCGGCAATGAGGGAGCCGAGCGACCCAGGAGAATGGCCCTCATCCCAGCTTTCTGCTGGGAGACTGTAGACAGGTCATTTTCCCTTGGGTGGAGGGAGCTCAGATCTCCCATCTGTAAGCTGAGGGCTGGATGAGGAAATCTCTAATTCTAGAGCTGACATTTTCGGTCTCCGGAAAAGCTTGAATAAGACATTAAAGCAATTTATTATTTGAGCTGCCATTAAACTACAAAGACCCTGTGTGGAAATTCAGGCTATTACCGTGGCGTGGCAAAGTGCTTCCTAATATTTTATGAATTAATCGTGGCCCCATTAAAGCCCCTTGGGAGGGAATGCACGTGTGCTATAAAACCAGACGGGAATGGGTGAGGGGGTGAGTAGATGATAAATACTTTCTCTGAGGTGGGCCACTGACAAGCTAGTGACTAGGGCTCCCATGGGAGCAGGAGCCTCACCTGTTTTATTGGATTTAAAAGGCACCATAAAAGAACCCCACTAGCTCACTATGACTTACACAATATACATATTCTTTAAAACATACAGCTGTAATTAGTGTGTACGGCAGAGGGGGGAGAATTTACCTGTGTGCGAGGTGCACTCCCATTTTACAGCTGGGGAAACTGCCAGAGATGCTCCGTGATTTGCCTCGTACGGGGGTTCTCACCTGGGGGCAATTCTGCACCCCAGGGGACACCTGGCGATGTCCCAAGACATTTGTTTGTCATGACGGGGGTTGGGAGGCTGCTCCTGGTGTCCGGTGGGTGAGGGCCAGGCTGCTGAGAGACCTGTCACTATGCACAGCACAGTCCCAACAGCAAAGACTGACCCAGTCCCAAATGTCAGCGGTGCCCGGGCTGAGAAACCCTGCCTGGTGTAACCCCGGCGAGATCTCCCAGAGTCCTATCACCGGCCCCAGCCGCCTTTGCCGCTGCCCTGGTCCCGCGTGGGCACCGATGAGCCCTGGTCTCCAGTCTCCACGATGGGTCTGCGTTCAGAGCTGAGATGTTGCCGACGTGGTTCAGTCGTGGTCTCCTTAGAGCAGGTGCTGAGGGCTCGGACCGGCTCTCTTTGACAGTTTTCCTCTTCCCACTACATTGTTTCCCCTCCTTAATATACTCCTTTATAGTCTGCTTTTCCATTAATTATTGTCATAAACATTTCTCCACATTTCTGCAGTCCTAATAATGATCATGATTAAGGGGGTCCTACTTCTCCATCTGTTCACAAAGCACTCTTTCCTGAGTCATTCCTGTGTTGCTGGGCATTTATTTTATCTTTTTGGTTCCTTTATAGTTTAATACCACAATGATTATTTTCTTGAATAGATCATTTTTGTTTGTGGGATTATTGCCTTGAAACAATTTCCCAAGTGTATCTCTCCCTCCCTCCCTCCTTCTCCTTCCCTCTCCTTCCCTCTCCCACTGTCTTCTCTCTCTCCCTTTCTTCTCCCTGTCCTTGTCCCTCTTTCTCTCTCTCCCTTCTTTCCTTCCTTATTTGATTTGATTTAATTTAAATTTTTGGAATAATAATATATGCACATGATTTGAAATTCAAAGGCATAAAGCAATGCACAGTAAAAAGTCTCCCTGTTCCCAGCCACCCACTCCCTCTCCAGGGGCAAGCACTGGTAGCATTTTTCAAGTATTCGTCTATAACCCTTCTTTATAAATGGTGTGACAGTCTGCCCACTGTTCTGCCTGTGGGTGTGTGTGGGATCAGGTCTCCTTTAGATGTGGGGGCATGGAGGCAAAGAGGGCCTCTCTGAGGAGGTGACATTTAAGTGGAAACCTAGAGGATGGTAAGAAGGAAGAAGAGTGAAACAGGAAGAAGAGGCAGCAAGTGCAAAGGCCCTGGGGTCAGGATTTTTGGCAGATTTGAACAACTCTGAGGAGGCCGATGGGCCTGTTGCAGAAGAAGAGAGGTCGAGTTGCTTGGGAGGGACCTGGTCATGCAGAGCCTTGTTGGCTGTGGCATAACATTTGGACTTCATTCTCAATACACTGGGTTGCCTTTGACGGTTTTTATGCAGGGAGGTGGTAGGATATGATTAGCATTTAACGAAAGAGCATTCTGACTGATGCGTGGAGAATGCTGGATAGAGGCAGAAATAGGAGGGGTGACAGGTGGTGGTCCAGGTGAGAGACGCTGGTGGCTTGGCTTTGGGGGGAGACGAGAGAACTGGATGGATTCAGGATATAGTTTGAAGGTAGAGCCAACAGAACCTGCTGGCCTACTGGATGTGGAGTTGGAGAAGAGAGAGACACAGAGGACAACTCCTAGATGTCTGTCCTCAACAAATGAATGTGTTTATTACTGTAATGGGGAAGACTGATGTGAAAACAGGTTTTTGGGTTTTTTAATTATTTAGTGGGAAGAGAGGGATTTTGAGTTCAGACCTGGCCGGGTTAAGTGTGTGATGTCTTTTTGAGGGCCCAGAGGCAATGTCAAGTGCGGGGTGGGAGGAGCGGCAGCGGGGGCGCGAGGGAGGGGGAGTTGGGGAGGGGAGAGGGGAAACAAACTGTACCCCGGGGTCAGAGTGTGAGCCAGGCCAGAGATAGCGATTTAGGAGGCTGTTAGCCCCGGGGCCAGCTGGGTTCCCCAGGAGTGCTGAATCTATTACTTTCACCCCGACTGCGCCAGCTCTGGGTGTTATCATTCATGTCCTTGATTTTGTTTCTAATTTTTCAAAGCAAACATGGCCTGTAGTGAATTGAAAGACATTGTATGGCTGCTTATATGGGGATTCTAAGGTCTGTCTTCTTTGTTCTAGTGCCTTTCCCTCATCTAGGGTGAGAACAAAGTCAGCCGGGTACCCAGATTAAGAAAAAAAAACCTTTCTGGTTTTCCTGCATTCATGCATCTCCAGCCATGTCTACCTTGAAAGTCAGGGGTGCTCACTGGAGAGGAACCTTCTGGTAAAGAGCTGGAGCTGGCTCTTCTCTTCCACGTGTCTCCAGAATGCCCAGGAGATGTGGCTCCCTGCTGATCTTGCTATAATGAATTCCAGTTGCTTTTTCAATCTAAGTCCTGATTTTCTCTACTTCCAGCTTATTTTCCTTTCCAACAGGGTTATGATCCCTGTCAGCGCTCCAGAAGCCCCAGGATGCATTCTCCCCCAACCTCCCCACCAAACATCACGGCATGGAATTGGGAAGTGCACCCTCTACTCAGAGTGGCTGGTTTTTTTTTTTTTTTGGAAATGGGCACAGAGTTGACCTTCTGTCAGAATTGGTGCTCTGTGCATCCAGTGAATCTCATATCTCGTATTTATGTTAACATTTACATAAGGTAGCATGAATTAATTCATCGGGCAGGTATTTACAGAGCACGATCTGTATGCTGGGATCACAACTGAGCTTACCGCTCAGGCCATATCAGCTTGCCACAAAGCATCTGGGATCCTCAAATAGGCAGGAAATGAAGGTCACCCTTCTGGTCAAGGCTTTCATGAATGGACAAATGGATACATCCATTTATAACCTAGAGGGGCTGCCCACTCTTGGACACCCCCCTTTGGGGAAGTTAATGGATGAGCTCCAGCATGACAGGGGTAGAATTACGATAGGGGGCCAGGTTGAATCCCATCCTTCCCAATCCCTCCCTTCCCCATGACCCGAGTTCTCAGTGTGAGCATTGGGATACAAAAACGAGTAAGGCAATTTATTTGGTCACAAGTGACTGACTCCAACCTAAGCTTAAGCAAAGAGACGAATTTTTATTGGCCCATGCCAGGGAACAGGGCTTCAGGCTCAGCTAGATCCAGGTGCTTGCCTTATGTCGACAAGATTCAGTGTCTCTGTTCCTCTCCATCTCTGTCTCTCCTTCTGTTTCCGTTTTCCTTCCCTCTCTTAGAGCTTTGCTTTCTTTGTTGGCTTCACTCTATGCAAGCCTTCTTCGTGTAGTAGCCCCTACCAGCTCTGTGTTTATACCCCCCAGTTTAGCACCAGTAAACCTCCCAGGGAGGGCTCAATAGCCAGGTGTCGGTCACTTGCCCTCCTCCCTAAGCCTGCCATCGTGAGGGATGTGACTCTGAAAGGCAAGGCCTGGGTCATCTGCTTCCCTCCGGAGCTAGGGCTGGGGTCAGCCTCAACAGAATCTCCTAGACCGAGTGCTCATCCCCAGAGGAGAGTCAGGATGCCCCTCTCCCCCAGCGGGGGAACACCAATGCCAGTCAGGCAGAACGACAGGCGAGTGCCTCACCGCTTCTTTCTTCTAAGAGCTCCTCCCTGACTCTGTGCCTTGTGAGCATGGTTCCCTTCTGAAGCAGCCCCCATCTGGTCCTCCTGGAAAATTCCTTCCTCCTCTTCCTTCAAGGTCGTGTGAGGCTCCCTCTGTCTGTGACCTGGCATGCTTCGCCACGCCCCGTTCTGTCTCCACATCTCACAGGGAAGTGTGAAGCCATCATTTCACGCACCCCGTGTCACCAGTGAAGGTGTGGCGTGCATGCGGCCGAGTTCCCGGGATTTGGACTGTGTGCTTGGCAAGCCGCTCTGGTGGACTCCTACGTGTCCTTCAAGCCTTAATACAGAGTCAGTGCTGCTTCCTTGATCAAGTGTCCTTGGCCCCTGTGCTCCCGTGAGTGAGGTTAGAAAGAGGGGCTGCAAGCACACTATGCTGGGTTACTATCTATGGATGGGGAAATGACTGCCCTGTCCCCACCTCTGGCTCAAGGTGGCCCCTAGAGACTGATGGGGAGGCAGATGAACTCTGAGACAACCCATCATCAGTAGGCCTGCACCAGGGGGATGGAAACTGAAAATTCCTGTGGCAGTTACCCAGGGCGCTCTTGTTCCTAGCCATTCTTGAAAATCCATCTGAGATAAATCAGTGCCCCTTGGGGCTGTGCTGTGCTGAATGGCGTGACGGATGCCTTCTCAGGATCTTTCACTTTGACCAGCCTCACCGGCAGCCTCCTGAATACAAGCCTTCCTCATATGGATCTGGGCGTGTGGCCAGTGTTAAGAGATTGGGGAGGACTTGCAGAGGGCACACTCCAGAAGCTGTTTTAAAACTACATTTATATTTGAAAATTTCTCCCCCCCAAACTCCCATTTTCTGCCAAATTCTCCCTCAGGATGGCACAACCAATCACACACATACTCACTGTGTTTGAGGGCGTTGGATGGTTGGGATCCAGTACCAGACTAAGAATCTGACCCAGTCAAGAAATGCATCCTAAAATGCATCTGGATTTTATCAACCATCCATCCTCATCCATTTATCCATCCCTCAACCTTCCATCACCATCTATCCATCCATCCATCCACCCACAAGCCATCCATCCATCCATCCATCCATCCACCCACAAGCCATCCATCCATCCGTCCATCCACCCACAAGCCATCCATCCATCCATCCATCCACCCACAAGCCATCCATCCATCCATCCATCCACCCACAAGCCATCCATCCATCCATCCATCCACCCATCCATCCATCCATCTATCCACCCACAAGCCATCCATCCATCCATCCATCCACCCACAAGCCATCCATCCATCCATCCATCCACCCACAAGCCATCCATCCATCACCCATCCATCACCAATCATCCATCCATCCTTCCATCCACCCACAAGCCATCCATCCATCATCCATCCATCTCTCCATCCATCCATCCCTCACCCATCAATCCTTCATCCATTCATCCGTTCATTCATCCATCCATCCACAAGCTATCCATTGGTCACCCATCCATCGATCCACCCATCCATCTCCCATCCATCCATCCATCCTTCCACCCACAAGCCATCCATCCATCATCCATCCATCTTTCCATCCATCATCCCTCACCCAACAATCCTTCATCCTTCCATCCATCCATCCAAGCACCCATCTATCCACACATCCAGTTATCCATTTATGCATCATCCATAATCCATCCATATAGCAAATATTTGTTGATGCCTCTGCTGTGCCTGGCACTGCCTTTGGCAGTAGGCTGCCCAGATGGGTAAGAAGGTCCCTGCCCTGGAAGAGCAAAATCCAGTGAGAGAGACAAGTACAAAAGCAAAGATAATTTAAAAAGAGACAGGTGGTCCCATCTCAACCCAGGGTCAGCCATTTACTTTATGCTCATGATGCCCACTTAGCTATGACACACATATACTCCAATTATGAACATGGCAACAGTTCACATTTGTTCAGTCTTTATACAGTGCTTTCTCATGCATGGCCTCACTTATTTCTTAGCACCATCCTTTGGGGGTAGGCATTGCTATTTCTGTTTCTCAGCCAAGGAGACTGAGACCCGGAGAGGCAGGGAACTGCCCAAGGATCTTTGTGGTGAGCATGGTGGAGAAGGAACTCAGATACAGTCTGTGGCTCCCAATCTCACGCTGTGTGGCAAGGCGCAGCTCTGCTCCCTGTATGTTGAGAGTCTGTCCATCAGCTGGTGTGGGCCATGTGACATCTGGCAGTGTCAGAGAAGGCTACTGGCCTCCCAGGGCCCTGCCATCCATCACCCTCTGTAACTTACCTGGGCCAGGAACGAGAGCCTGCTTGACTGCCGGTCACCTCTGCAGGCTCCGAGAGCTCCTGAAGTTGAGTCCCCCCATCCCCACCCCCACGCAACCCTGCCTTTCTGGCTACAGGGAGCCATAGCACCTCTAGAGAGAGGTAACTACCACATCTGCCTGGGTGTGTAGCATAGAAGTTAAGCATAGGACCTATTAGGTCCCTTCTACATGGTATGAGCCTGAGGCTGGCTCTCTCTTTGTGAATAGTCTAGAGAGGTATTAAAGACATATCAGCACCGAGCTGAGACTTTCTTCTTGGTATTAATGGAAGGGCAAGAGAAACATTAAAAGGAATGATTTTTTTTTCTCTGAGAGTTAAAAGCTTAGGCTTTGAAGCAACTGCCCAGGATTTAAATTCTTGGGCATGCAACGAGTGCTAACTCTTATTAATATTACTCTTATCATCACCACAGAGTTGAAAAGCCACAAACAGAATAATGTGGTGGTAAAGAGTTGATACTCTGGAATCCTAGAGGCCCGTGTTCTAATCCCGGCTTTGTCGCCTGTGACCTTTGCCACTTAACAAGTGACTTACCCTGGGCAAGCCTCAGGTTACTCACGTGCTGGGTCAGGATGAAAAATAAGAAAAAAAAAAAAAAGTCAACACGAGGGAGCATTTGCCACAGGCCTGGCACTGTTGTCATGTAATGACTCACTTGGCCTTCACAGTCCTTTGAGTTAGGGACTGCCATCATCCTCAATGGACAGATAAGGAAACTGAGGCAGCAAGAAGTGTAGTACCTTGCCCAAATACCCACAGACAGTAAGCAGGGAAGGTGGGATTTGAGCCCAGGCTGTCTGGCTCCTGAGGTCCTCACGGGCTTTGCTGGAAAGATCATGAGATGACAGGGGTGCATCAGCTGAATGCCCCGCACACAGTAGGGTAGACTACAGAAAGGTGATAGTGCTGTGCCCATAACATTAGTTGAGACTCCAGTTCTAATGATGGAAATCCTACCAGCTTATGCAAAGAAGAGAAATCGATTTGTACTTATAAACAACAAAGTAGAGGTGGCATCAGGTTCAATTGGATACAGGGGCCCAAAAACGTCACAAGAGGCTCCTTCGCATTTTACACTCCCCCTCTATTGGATGCATCCAATATGTTTGCCGCTAGCTTCATGGCTATTAGACTGAAATGCAAACAGATTAAAATAAAACAAAATTTATATTAAACCCCAAATAAAATTTAAACCTGAGTAACTCACTTGTATCGGTCACATTTCTCATGTGGGCGGCACGGGGTGTTCCATCAGTGCTGTCGTATTGGACTGTGCCACCCGTAAGTCCTGCGCTCACGCCCTACTGCTTTGCCGGACTAGACAAAAGAGAGCTTTTTTCCTGATGGCTCTGGCAGAAGGCTCTCAGGGAAGGCTCTCATTGGCCTGTTTCTATCACATGGCCATTCCTGAACCAATCACCGTGGCCTGGGGGTGGGGTGCGAATGGAGCGCTCCAATTGGCTGGTCTAAATCATGTGCCCACCCAGTGGTGGGGATGAGTAGACCAGCTCAAACCGCGACTTTGGATTTGGTCGTGTGACTTGCTTTGAGCATTGAAATCTGAGCAGATGTGATGTATATGCTGTATCCAGGAGCCTTCGACTTCCTTCAGCGCCTGCCTCTGTCCTGCCATCACAGTGCCCTGGATAGTGGCTGTCTCTTCCGTCTGGAACAAGAACAAGAAATAAGTGAAAGCTGCTGAGATCTGAGGACTCCCTGTCGCTGCAGCAAAAGCTGCCTCCTACATACCTGATCCTCTTGCCCCAGTCCCATCCTGCTTCCCCTGCTTGTGAACTTTGGGCTTCTGCCAAGGGCACACAGTAGTGTGTGGCAGATCCGTGGCAGAAGCAAACTCCAGGGAAGAGCTACCTGGGGTTGGAGCAAATGGGACTCCTCTCCTGATTTCTCTGGGGCTGCCATTCATTCACTCAGAAACGTTTCCTGAGCTCCTGCAATAGGTCAGGTGCGGGACCTCAAGATTTCACGGGAGCCGCCCCTGCCCTGCAGGTGCTTGCAGCTGGAGAGAAGAGTGATGGGCGGGCAGGACCAGGACTCTGGCAGACCCAGGCCGAGACAGCTGGGGGCTCAGCTGGCTGAGCCAGGGCTGGCCTTGGACCAGAGCCCTGTGTTTGTCTTATTAATTTCTTTAAAAACGCCCATTGGGTTGCAATGTGGTCCTACAGTGTAGGTCGTCCAGCAAGACTGAAGGGCTCTAGAGCTTCTTCTTTTTGTGCGAGGAACATTCCCCCCTGAGCTCATTATCCTCCATCCAGCGCCTGCCATGGCATTTCTCTGCCTTGGCTGTGGGTCACATTTTACTCCTGTTGCAGTCCCTGGGGCCATCAGAGTGACAGGTGCGTCACACCAACTGTCAGCCTTCTCCTGTCCTAACACACTGTTCTCTGACTTCAGAACTTACTGATCCTCATTATAAAAGCAAGGCTGGGGCTGGGGATCCCTGCTCTTTTATAGGTTTCTGGGTAAAGGCGCGACTCTCTTCTGATTTATTCATGACTTTCTCAGACACTGAAAGTCAGTTATGTCCACGTACAGGGGGTGGGGGTTACAAGGATGGTTAAGATACAGTTAGCCCTCCGGCCTGGGCTGGGGGTGCGGAGTCCTGGGGAACCAGGGAGGATTTCCTGGAGAAGGTGACACTTGAGCCGGGCCTGGGAGGATGGGTGAGTTGATCAAGCGGAAGGCATTTGAGGCAGAAAGAACAGACACGGGCCTTTAGAGGTGGGACCCCTGTCTGCTTCATGCTTACCTTTCTTTTTTTTTTTTTTTTATAAGATTTTATTTATTTTGAGAGAGAGAGAGAACAAGTGAGGGGGTAGGGCAGAGGGAGAGAGATGCAGGATCCCCACGGAACAGGGAGCCCGATGCGGGGCTTGATCCTAGCACCTGGGATCATGACCTGAGCCGAAGGCAGACGCTTCACCAACTGCGCCACCCAGGCGCCCCCTGCCTTTCCCATGTGGACTGCTGTGGGGCCACAGCTCATTCTGCTCAGGCCTGCAAGGTTTGCTTTCAGGATCTGGGGCTTTCTCTTGGTTCTGGATAGGAGTCCTTGTTGTGGCCGTGGTCAGTATAGCTGGAGCCCCCAGGTGGGAAATCAGTCTGCCATGATCATAAGACTCCTGTTTATCAAGCACCTACTATATGTCCAGCACTGTTAGGGCAGCTGCGGCACACGGGGGCTTTGGTAAATTTGAGAAAGCCCCCTGCTCTGAGCATGGAGGATGGGTTCCCCTGAAGTCCCACTGAGCCTCAGGTAAGTTTGTGTGCAACCTGAACAGCTGTACTTGGCAACCCTGGGCCCCGTCTAGTCACTATCTCATTTAATCCTTGTAACAGTGCTAGGAGGTCAATATGTTCTGTTTTCACTCCTATCTTATAGTCAAGGAGACTGAGTCTTTGAGAAGCTCCGGGGACTTGTTTAAGGTCACCTAGTCGGCAAGTGTGGGAGCCACTTCAAACCAGGCATCTCTGACTGCAAGCCCTGTCCTCTCTCAGCCACATGTCACCGTCTCCTGCCGCCAGCCGCCCGGGCCTCTCTTCTGATGGGCTCTTAGCTGATTTTCCAATAATTCTCCCCTGCTGTTCTGGGGCCTGTTATCATTCATTATTGCATTTTGTAGCTTCATAGATTGTTTTATTTTTCACTCCCGGTGGCTCATTGCTTGGGAGCAGCCGAGAACCTGGTGTGCCCTTGCTCTAAATGCATCGTGTCAGAGGCAAGTGTATCTAATTTACTATCAGAGTCGGCAGCAGCACCTTGTTGATTCCATTCCGGGCTCATTTCCTCTCTGATGATTTCCATGCAGGTGGTCTACCTGCCAGCCCCTGGGCCAGGCTCTATGCGCATCTCATCTGGTTGTGACCCTGGGGACATGGAGTTGCCTGTGGCCCCGCAAAAGGCGGCATCGTGGTGTATCTCAGGAGCCCCTGTTCTTTAAGGAGCAAAACCCTATGTCTTGGGGCAGAGCTTGGATTTGGAGACAAAAGATCTGAATTCAAGTCCTCTTTCTGCTACTTCCTTGCTGTGTGGTCCCAGGTAAAGCATTTCAGGTTCTGAACCTCTGTTTCTTCATCCATGAAATGGAGGCACCGTTTTCCTTCCCCAAGGTGGCAAAAACATTGAACACTTCAATGATATCATGAATTGGTAAGGATGTAGGAATACGGGGGTCTTCACGTAATGCTGGTGGGATCCCCGCATCATGCTGGTGTGGCTACAACGGACAGCAATTTGGCAACGTTTATTAAAACTATAAATGGGGGCGCCTGGGTGGCTCAGTTGGTTGAACATCTGCTTTCGGTTCAGGTCATGGTCCCGGGGTCCTGGGATTGAGCCCCACTTTGGGCTCCCTGCTCAGCGGGGAATCTGCTTCTCCCTATGCCTCTGCACTTCCTCCCCCTACTTGTTCTCTGTCTCTCAAATAAATAAATAAAATCTTAAAAAAAAAACAACCTAAATGTTCAGACTCTTTGCAGCAGCAATCCCAACTACTGGGGCCGTGGCTAGAGAAATGCACCCGTACACAAAGATGTTCATTGCAGTCTTGTTCAAACTGGGAACAAAACGTTCATCCCTGGGGGGTTGGCCAAGTAAATAGTGGAATATTAACTCTACAGGATATACTGCATCTGTTGGAATGAATGAAGTAAATCTACCGGTGACAAAGGGATACTTAATTGGTGAGTGAACAAAAGCAGCATTTAGAAAGGATGATAAATTTGACATGAAACAGAAAGAGAACACTTATATTTTCTTAAAGGCTTTAGAAACGGTGAATTATGCTTATAGAAAGGTGCACAAGGAGCACCTGGGTGGCTCAGTCGGTTAAGCGTCTGCCTTCGGCTTGGGTCATCATCCCAGCGTCCTGGGATCGAGTCCCGCATCTGGCTCCCTGCTCAGCGGGAAATCTGCTTCTCCCTCTACCCCTCCCCCACCTCCGCTCATGCTTGTGCTCTCTCTCTCTCTGAGATAAATAAATAAAATCTTTTTAAAAAATGTGCACAAAATGAAGATGCTCTGCTTAATACAAAGCCAACCTCACATGACTGCTTCTGAGGTCAAAATAGAAACTTGCCACCACCCAGAAACTCGCCTCATGCCTCTGCAATGACCCCCCCCGCCCCGCCAACTTTTACCCTGGGAAGTACCCACTTCCTGGCATTTACAGTGGTCACTGCTGTGGTTCACTTGCTAATTTTGCCCCCTAAGCCTACAACCCTAAACACTACAACCGTAAACACTTGCCTGTGTTTAGGCAAAATTAAAGGAGTATGTGTTCTGTTGTGACTGGTGTCCTGCTCAGCATTATTTTGTGGGACTTCACCCCATAGTTGCTCTGTTGTGGAGTTTTTTGGGGACATAAACGTGAAAGTGAATGGCTAGGAATAGAGGTCTGGAAAGGTACCCACCAGATTGAGGATGTCAGTTTGGAAGAGGGGCCTGGATGTAGGGATGGGGGTGCTCTCAGGAGATTTAGGGATCTTCTCTACGATTTGGATTTTTCTAAAGGAGGGATGTATTGATGCCTTACTTAGCTCATTACACTGTAACAGAAAGAATAAAATGGAGAGAAAACTCTGTTTTCCAGAGTTGTTGGGGACGGGGAAATGAGTTCATGTAGATAAAATCTGGAGCACGGAGTAGGCATTCAGAAAAAGGGAAATGGATATAGGTAAACAGAAACTGAATTTCTTCCAGAAGCATCCAGAGAGCTGTGTAGTGGAGTGGTTAGAGGCACGGGTCACAGAACAGGTGTCCTGGGTTCAAATCCTGGCTCTGCTATGTGCTGGGTGTGTGACAATTGGGCAAATTACTTAACGTCTGTCCCCCTCCCTGAGTTTTCCCTCCCTGGATTAGTTGTCGGATGCTGCCTGCCAAATCACCCCAAACTTAGCAACTTAAACAACAATAATTGTTGATTGTCGGTCATGGATTTCTATGGGTCAAGAATTTGGGAGCAATGGGGTGGGTGTTTCTGGGTTGCGGTCTCTCTCTCGAGGCTGCAGTAGACATGGGTGGGGGCTGGAGAGTCAGCCCCCACGGTGGCTCAGTCACATGGCTGCCGAGTTCGGGCTGGCCAGTGGGTCCCTCTCCACATGCACCTGCCACTGGGGTGCTGCTTGAGAGTCCTTAGGACATGGTGGCCGGCTTCCCCCAGAGCAAGGAGCCCAGCAGCCCAAACTGGAAGTTGCAGTGCCTTTGGTAACCTGGCTTGGGAAGTACCACACTGTCACTGCTACAGGATTCAATCGGTGGCACAGGTCATCCCTGATTCAGTGTGAGGTGTGGGGGGGTGCGTACGACCGTGTGAAGAGCAGGAGGCGAGGCTCCCTGGGAGTCATGTAGGGGCTGGCTACCACATCTCATCTGAAGTAGGGACAACAGCACTTCCTCCTAGGGCTTTAGTGAGGTTAAATGAATCCGTCGGGGTACAAGTACTTGGAGCAATGGCCGGTGCATGGTTAGCTTCATAGGAGTGCTAGTTATTAGTATTATTGCAGAAATGCTGCCAAAAGCATCACCCTAATGCATTTTTCTGGGTTTCCTTTGACTTCCCAGTTTTGTGATTGTAAGTCAGCTCTCACGTTTCCTGGAATGACACACCATGTAACAGTCATGACTAGCTGCCCTTTGGAGTGGCCTCCAGAGCAGCTTCTGAGCCACTGCACAAAGATGGCACCCCGCAGAGTCGTTTGCGTGTTGGCTTCATTGCGTGGACTGAGTCACCAAGGCCCAGCAAGACGGGAGGGCTGATTTTAATCTCTTTGGGCACAGGCACTGAGTCTTGGACTTCAATCACTTCCCACATGAGTGCCCCAGAATGAGTGGAGCCATTGATGTTAGAGTGGACTTGTTACTTCACCGAAGAACGGGAAACCTGACCATCTCCCGTGTTGGAGTTCCAGGATCCCTAACTCAAGTCCCTACAACGCCAGACAGGTAACCCCAAATTGGGGAAGTGGCCAAGGGTGAGAAGAGCCATGTGTTGCCAAACAACAAGCCGACCCTTGGCCTCAGTGTTGGAGAGACAATAGGGAGTGGTGGGGACTGTGGCAAACAAGCCAACAAATGCTCTGTCTCCAGGACCGTTGTCTGCAAGACCGCAGGCCAGTGCCGCCTGGATTTCTGCCCCCTCCTCTCAGCCCTCTGCTGCATGGCCTGCCACCACAGCAAAGCTTTGGGCCCTCAACGCTCGAGTATTCCAGTTGATATGTAACCAGTGTGTAGAGTGGCTAGTGGCCTTCTCTGACTAGCTTCTCTCTTTTATATAGGCTGTGAGCACCACAGTATGACTGGGTTCCGTCGTACACCAGAGTTCAGCCTGGCCAGATCATAGCAGTGGGGAGGATTTATTGACTTCCTTCATCTGATAGCATCCATTGAATGACAAAGTGAGGTTTATCATTCTGTGCCAGATTATGATCAAAGCAATTCAGAGCATCCTTCAAGCATCTCATGGAGGGAATAGGCACCACTCAGTGGTCCATTCTGAGGTTGTGTGGTATGGAGTCCAGTTTCCATATGAGGTGGGACCTGGGTTATTTGACAAATCTGAGGGTATCAATAGTGGGGCAGATCTACTTAACTTGCCTAGAGGTGGGGTGGGTTGGGGTAGGCATTGTGGTTTCCTGTCCAGTGGACATTCCCTCTCCTTCCTTGTCATCCTTCTTGTCCATTGGACAAGGAGGCTGAAAAGGGCAGATACTTTCCCAGCCCTCATGGCTAGCCGTGGTTAAATGACCTACTTTGGGTCAGTAAGATGTAAGTGGGACTCTGCTGGGGGCTTTTTTGGGGAAATATTTTCCTTTTGATGAAAGGATTTGGGTGTATGAGTAGAGTCTTTCTCATCATCCCAGATGTTCCCTACTTCCTGTATGTGGGAGTGGTTGGGTGAAGATGTGATGTCTGGAGTTGCAGCAGCCATTTTGTGCCTCTACGAGAATTTTGGGGAATTGTATCCCTGAGCCACCAGATCAACCCTTAACCACCTACGTTCAGCCTTCTTTTTATTACTAGCCACTGCTAGTTGATTTTTTTTTTTGTTTCAGCCAAAAACTGCATTTTTAATGTTATAGAGAATGTTTGAGCATTTCATCTGAGGATATGGAGAATTGAGTGCCCCTTAAACTTTCACAGGGGCTTGAATTTTCTCTGTCCTACTCCTAGGCTGTTTTCTCTAAATTAAAAAAATTCAGTTGTCAAATATATCACCTATGCAGAAGAGTGTGTAAAACATACATGGATAGGGGCGCCTGGGTGGCTCAATCAGTCGGTTGTCTGCCTTCAACTCAGGTCATGCTCCCAGATCCTGGAATCAAGCCCCGCATCGGGCTCCCTGCTCAGAAGGGAGTCTTCTTCTCTCTCTCCCTCTGCCCCTCCCCCTGCTCGTGCTCTCTCTTTCTCTCACTCTCTCTCAAATAAATAAATAAAATCTTACAAAAAATACATGTATAAAGAATAATAATAAAATGCCCATATACGCACCACCTCAGTTAAAGATCAGAACATCATCAAACCTTACACTCTGCGTGTCCCGCTCCATCAGACCCCCTTCTCCCCAAAGCTAACTACTAGCCTTAATTTTGTGCTAATCACTTTCTGCTGTTCTTCATGGTTTTACCCCTCATGTGTCCCTAAACAGCATCATATTTAATTTTGCCTGTCCTCAAATTGTCTACAAACGGAAGCAGACTGTACACGTTCTTTTGTAACTTTCGTCTCTTGTCGTATTTGTCGTATGTCATGCTCTTGAGTTGCGTGCATATTGGGGGTGCAGTGATGGTTCTGTCATTCTCATGGCTGTATAATTTTCTGCTGTAAGATTAGCTTGCAGGTGATGTGTTTATTCTGTGGTTGGCATGTGCAAGAATCACTTGGGGGCATACACATTTGATGGGGATGCTGGGTCATAGGAATGCACCTGCTACCTCCATTAGGTAATGCCAAGCCGTCTTCCAGAGCGGCTGCGCCAATTTAAACTCCTGGCTGCTCGTGTTGCTTACATCCTCACTGACACCCCGTCCTGGGCGCGTTCTGTTCTGAATGGCTCTGTGGCGAGGCAGAGTTGACCTCTGACCTTTGAAGGTGCCCTGCCCCCGTTTGCCATTATGTATCAGCATTCATACTTCTTTAAATGATCACCCCAAAGTGATTTTGGGGGTCCCGAAATAAGGCCACCATCTCGCTCGTGGCCTTTCTCTCTGGGTTCTACTGATTTTGGAGTTTCTAATAAGGGGACAAACCAATTTGACTTTCTCAGTCATGAGAACCGCACCTGATTCGATTTGCCCACATGTCAGCCAGAGCTTTTCCTGAAGGTCAGCATCCACTGTCTTTCCCTGGGTTCCCTCTCTGTCTTTTGAATAATCAGCTCTAAAGGTGGAGGCAAACTGCAGGATTCTCAGGGGTGCACACTGCAGGGAAGAGTGGGCATTGGGGACAAGGTGGGCAGCAGGACAGCTAAAGGCTAAAGAGCCTCTCTTGGGTCTAATTACTGGCATGGACAGGTCCCCTAACCTCTCTGAGCCTTAATGTCCCCCTCTGTCAAAACAGGGGTGATAAAACAGGGTCATCGTGGGAGAGGGGGTCTACACGGCATTGGTTAGCACAACACCAGCATGCAGCAAGTGCTCAATAAATGTTAGCAGCCACTCCTGGTAGCAGCTCTCATCCATAGAGCGGGATGCCGGGGTTTGAGAGACGTCCCAGGTGTCATTGCTATCTTGCCATAAATGCGCCCCAGAAGACTCATGATTTGGACGATTATGTGCTAAGACATGGCCAGTGAGAGAAACAGAGCCGGGTACCCCTAGGGAAGATTTACCCGCCGAGCACTGACGAAACCAGGAACAGTCCCCGTAAACACTCAAGCGCGTCGACTCCTGGGGTTCATTTACACCCAGCCTCGCGGTCAGCTCCATGTTTTTAAAATTTTATTTATTTATTTATTTATTTATTTATTTATTTATTTATTTGAGAGAGAGAGAGAGAGAGAACACGAGCAGGGCGAGGGGCAGAGGGAGAGGGACAAGCGGGTTCCCCACTGAGCAGGGAGCCCAATGTAGGGCTTGATCCCAGGACCCTGAGATCATGACCTGAGCCAAAGTCAGAGGCTTAACTGACTGAGCCACCCAGGCTCCCCTATGTTGGCTTTTTTGATACAATGTCAGAGTTGGGGATTGTGGCAGGGACCAAATGGCCCACAAAGCCTAGAATGTTTACTATCTGGCTTTTTATAGGCTTTTCTGACCCCTGTTCTAGAATTATGAAAATCATCAATTTGCTGTGTCCACGGTCTTTTTCTGCTTTGGGTTCATATAGCCCAGTATCGGTTATGATGAAGCTCTGGTGCTGTAACCAAGAGGCTCTACGAAACAGTAGGGACAAGTTCACCAGTTTTCAGCCGAGCTGCCTCAGTTTCTTCTTTGTGACTGAGGACGGATCAGCTCTGAGGAGTCACCCATTGAAGCAGCTGTGATTTATCTGGCCACCTTTTGTGTGGGTGAGCTTCCCTTTCCAAGTCACCATTCATCCCTGGTGCCCCAGGAAACAGGGGAGCCCCCTCCCATCTGTTTAGGACGTTGCCCCAGCCTTCACTGGCTAGCCATTTCCTGGCCCTGTGAGGTCACACTTCCTGGCTCCTGGCCCAGGCAGAGGGGCCAGACTCCCTGCCTCTGCAACTTCTGTCTCTGTGAAACCACTGAGATCAGACCTAACTGATTGGAAATTGACTCCTCCCCCCTGCTCCCCTCCCGCAGTGGCCCCTTGTCCCCTGGGCCCCTGAACCCACACTCTGAGGACTGGTAGTTGCATTGAGGCGTCCGCCCGAGGCTCTCATCCTGGCCAGGCTGGGCGGCATCCAGGTAAGAACCAGGAGTGCCTCTTTTCCTGAGAGGGCAGGAAAATACCATTTCTAATTTGCTTTAGAGACATAGGAACATTTTATTATAATGTAATTAGGTATTCATTGTCAAAAGATAAACTAGCCCAGTAGGCCAGAAGAGTGAAAATTAAGAAAATTCCACTCCTTCCTGTGTTCGTTGGCTCCATTCTTCAGTTGAGTCTTATTTTTCTGTTGCTTTCTCTCCATCTACCGGCACACCCTCACATAGGGCGACGAAGGCATGTGCGTACCATTCCCCACTTGCTTGCTTTCCCTGACATAGAACTCAGGCAAGTCCCCAAGTCTGTAACACGGATTACATTCTTGTTCTCTTTCTGCCTCCTTGTCTGTAATAGCTGTTTAGTAATCCCCCAGTGGGTACCTACCCTTTTATTTCTTCAGAATATAGGCTTCTTTAAAGCCTAGTGCAAATGCCATCCTCCTCCAAGAAGTCTTCCTTGATTCCTGGAGCCCAAAATGGCCGCTTCCTGCTCCAAATTCCTAGAGTCCCGTCCTGGCTCAGATGTTGTATCAGTCAGGGGAAAGCTATGTTGCTGTAACAGAGAGACTCAGACCTATAGACGCTTCAAGGATGGAGAGGTTATTTCTCTCCTACTTGCTGGGACAGCCCTGTCCCTCCAGCCATTTCAGGATCCTGGTTCCTTCTAACTCCTTGCTCTGACATCCCCTAGGGTACTCCAGTGTCTGCATGGTTGAATCTGGTCCCCCCGGGAAGCTGGGACAGAGTGTGGAGGAGACCTGTCTGACGTCCTCACCCCTGAGCTGGAGCGTCCACTCACAAGCCATTGGCAAGAGCTTTGCGCGGCTGTGCCTACTGCCTCGGAGGCCAGATGTTGGCTTCAACATCATAGGAGAATGGGAAACAGAGTTTGGTGGGCAGTGGCTGGTCTTCACCACAGGCCTTGATAAGCCTTTAACCTCATGTTTGGGATCTACATGTTTGCATTTCCTGGCTTTGGCATTGGAAAGGGTGAGGGAGAAGGATTCAGGACTGGCCCATCTTTGCACCTTCCTGCAGGCCCACGCAGCACCAGCATATGGTCAATGTGTAGTGATGCAGTCTGTCATTGAATCCGAGGGTGGTGGACCCTGAACAGAATCACTCACTCACTCGGCAGAAAGCTGTTAATGTTTACTGTGTGCCAAGTGCTGTTCTGGGCCCTGGCGAACTCAAACATTGTTATCATTATCCTTTCCTGGATAATGGGTTCCTGGAAAAGGAAATTCTCTTCCTGCCCCAGGGCCTTTGCATATGCTATTCCTTCTCCCTGTGGCTCTCCTCCTCACTTGTCAACCCAGCCCCTACTTTGGGTTTCTTCCTAAATGTCACCTGCTCAAGGAAGCTTTCTCTGCCCCCCCCCCCCCCATTCCGGACTGGGTTGGGTCCTCCCTGTCATTCACACATTGTACTTTTCCTTTGTCACTTTGTCACAACTATGTTGAAGTAACTTTTTGGGTATAAGATGTTATTTCAAGTCAGTCCCTGCCGTGAGTGTGTAAGGCGCATGATGACAGGTGCCTTTTTGAGTGCTCAGCACCTAGCAGAACACCTGACACTTGACTTGTTCAATGTCTTACCTGTTTTATTGCCAGTTCACAGACGAGGAAATTGAGGCCCAGAGAGGCTGCGCGACTGGCCTAAGATCACACAGCTGGTGAGTTTGGGCCCTGAGGTTTCAGCCTATCTGCCTCTAGGAGCCCTTGCCTTCACAGCTAAATGCAACGAGAATGCCTCATGATGTGTGCTGTAATAGGGTATTAATAGGGTATTAGGTTAAGGGGTGGTGGGAGGGCAGAGGAGGGCATGACTGACTCGGCCTGGGGGAGTGAATAGCTGCCTGGAGGAGGCCGTGACCTTCACGACTCAGAGCCGTGGGTAGTTTGGAACAGCTCTAGCGACCGTGGGGGAGTGTGGAAGGTGGAACCAAATGGTGGGGCTTGTTGTGAAGGCCCTGCTTTGGGCTGTCAGGGAGTTCAGGCTCAGTTGAGCTGATGGGAATTCTCAGAATTTCCTAAGTAGGTGTGGGGGGTGGTGTGTGACATGATCCAGTAGGTTCCGTTTAGAGCATCACCTTAGGTCAGGGCTGCTTGCTGGTGCTTGTCGGCCGGGCTCCCTGCGCGTCCTGCAGTGGAATTCGTGGCCAAGTCTATTAGGATTCTGACCATGGAGCCAAACACCTAAAATGACAGTGGGTTAAACAAGATAGAAGCTTTTTTCCCTCTCCCACATGAAAGTCCCAGTTAGGTAGGTACCTCAGCTCCATACTGGGGACCCAGGATTCTTCTAGATAGTTGCTCTGCCAGTTCCCCAAGACACGGCCCTTGTCCACATGGTCTGAAATGGACCACGGTCATGGCCAGATTCCAGCCACCAGACGGGGTGGCTCTTCGGGTCAAATAGGATCCTCTCAGTTCAAACTGGAAAGATTAAGAGATTGCACGTAAGAGTCAGGATTTGGGTTCTTGGACAATAGGAAGGCTCTGGCGGTCATGCATGGCCCAGCAGATGGAGCTGGGTAGCACTCATCTGTACACCCCATACAGCCCCCCAGCACCCCCCAACCCTGGAGGGGCACGGAGTCCCTGCAGGTGCTGAGCCAGGGGGCCGGAGCCAGCCCTGGCTCTGCCTACACCCCCCCCCCCCCAGGCTTTGTGCCTTCCTTCCTGGTGAATGTGGTCCCAGCTAGTTCCTCTGCCTTCCAAATCCTGAGACTCTCCAGGAGACCATGCCAGAAATCAGGGCGAGCTTCCTCTCCAAATGGCCCTTTGGACCTGTGTGCTGGGCCGTCATTCCCCAACCTGGGAGCGCCTCTGACCGGGAGTCCCCACGTGGGGCAAGTGCGCCCGGCCCTGCAGAGCCCCCTCCTCAGCCCTGCCTGCAGAGGCTCCGGCACCTGCTCGGCCATCCTAGAAAGGGCTGAGGCTGGCCCAGCAGGAGCCAGCCATTCCAACTGCGATGCTGTTCAGATTTTCTGCCAAGGACAAGTTCGCAGTCACGGCCCTGGGGAAGCTCTAGATTGCGTTCCCCCGCTCCTGCTGGGGACCGGTTGCCTAGGAGTGCTTTCCCGTGTCGGGATCGTTGGTGCCATCCTTATCCATTATTCCTGACACCAGGCCTCCGGAGCTGAGACTCTGTCAGGCGGAAGGGGGATGGATGGCTCTCCTCTCGGGAGCAAATGTGGACGCATATGCTGGAGAACAGGGAGGCTTGCCACCCAGCGGGTGTGGGCTTCTGGGTCCCTAAGGCCCCTGTGGCAGGAAGTGGCATTGGGAGGGTGACCCCTCAAGGTCAAACAGCACTTCACAACATGCAAAAGGCTCTCCCATACAAGCCCAAGTTTGGTCTGATTTGTTCTTCCTGAGCACCGTGTAGCAGCGGCTGGGGCCCCTGCGCCTCCGAGGACCAGGCACGTTGGGCGCGATTCCCCACAGAGTGCCTGGGCTCTGGGGTCCAGGGCCCCCCTCCTATCTGCATTTGGGGGTGGGGTCTCTCATGGCGGACTCTCCTACTGAAGGGGGGCAGCTCCCAGAAGAGATGCTGAGCAACTCTCTCAAAGAGGCTCAAGGCATTTGCTGATTTTCCTGAGGATCGGTGGGAGGCTGCATCACTCAAGGCGGGGCTTCTGGCACCTGGCTGGCTCGGTCTCCTTCCACCTGCTTTTCCACAGAGTACCCAATGCCCCCACTTTGTCATGCAGAGGCCCCCCTCCTCCCCCGAGGCCTTCCCCATTGGCGGGGCCCTCACCCTCTACTCGAGCACTTGTTAAACCATTTTCCTCAACAAAGTAATTTCTGTTCCCCAGAGGAATTCTGGTGCCAGTAGCTAGGATGAGACGGGTCCCCCACCTGGTGATGCTGCTCACAGCCGTGGAGGGGGCTGAAGTAAGACATTGCCCCCACTTTACAGATGAGAAACTGACACACATAGGGAGGCGCAGTGACTCCGCGGGATCCAGATCCAGTGCTCTTTGCTGGCACACGGTGTTGAGTTTGCTTCCATCTTGAGCCTTCCTGGGATGACTGGAGACCAAGGGTACTAGCAAACCTTTTGTATACACATTCAGCATGTAGGAGCCCGCCGCCTGTGTATGGAGACAGAGGGAGACCCCCATGGAGCTGAGTCTGCAGAGACAGTGAACACACACACAAATGCGTCTTCCCACGGTCGGGTACGAGTACCGCTGGGCCAGATACGGTGGGGTCAAGGGGCAGGGGGTGCAGGGGTGCATGCGATCTTCTTCTGAGGGTCAGGAAGGCCTCGTTGAGGGTGTGAACCCCACCAAAGAAGGAAGAGGGCAAGCAGGTGCAAAGGTGGGAGGCTGGACAGTGCCCGGGGTGTGGGGAGCAGTGCGGACACCCCAGGACTGGATACAGTGAGGGGTGGGGCCGGGGCAGGGAGTAGGAAGGGCACCTCGTATAGGGCTCCTGGGCTGGGTCCTGGCTGCGCATTGGAGCCGCGTGGGGATTTAAAAGTTCTGACACCTGAAAAAAAAAAAAAAGTCCTGACACCTGGACCCACCTCCTGAGCATCCAGGTGGCTCATATGCGCAGCTAGGGTTGAGGACCACTGGCCTAGGGCCCTGCAGGCCACCGTGAGGACTTGAGTTTTATTCTAAGTGTGACCAAAAGTGCTGGGAGGGCAGGCAGGGAAGCGATACAATCTGATTTACTTTTCTAGAAGATCTCCCCGGTGGAACTTGGAACAGATGGAAGGCTGTGGGAGAGAAGGCAGTGAGGCCAGAGGGAGGCTGCCGCCGTGGTCCAGCGGGGGGTGGGGGGGCGGGGCAGAGCCGGCTGCCAAGGAAACCCATCTTGGTGGGGGGGCCTCAAATGACCATAAACTTAAGTGGCTTAAACCAACATAATTCTCTTAACAGTTCTGGAGGTCAGAAGGTCTAAAATCAAGGTATCTGTAGGGCTGCACTCCTTCCGGAGGCTTCGGGGGAGAATATGTCTGCTTGCTTTTTCAGCTTCTAGAGGCGATCTGCATTCCTTGGCTCATGGTCCTTCCTCCTTCTTCAAAGCACATCGTATGCCAACCTCTAGTCTGTTGTCGAATCTTTTCTGTTTTGCAACTCTGACTCTTTGGTCTCCTTTTCATATGGACCTTTGTGATGACCTTGGACCTACCCAGGTAATCTAGGCTAATCTTCTCAACTCAAGATCCTTAATCACGTCTGCAAAGTCCCTTTTGCCGTGTTGGGTAACATATTTATAGGATCTGAAGATTAGGACATGGACATCTTTGGGTCCATTGTTCAGCCCTCGGTGGAGGGTCTGTGGTCTGGGGCCCAGGGACTCTCTTTGCTCCTCCTGGGGACCTCAGGTGTCTCTCTGCCTGGGCACAGCTATGCCTTGGCTTTTGCTTTCTACCTTCAAATGCTGTGCCAGCAACAAAGGTCAGTGTTTTGGGGGTCCTTCAGGTGGGCAGAGGACTTCTGTGGTCGTCAGAGTTGCTCACTGGCCTTAGGGGACGCTGATGCCATTCTGGTCTCCAGCCAGAGGGCTTGGTCGACCAGATCACTCACTCCCGTTTGTCTCGTGTTTCCAGAATGTATTAGTTTCCTACTGTTGCTGTATCAAATTTACTACAAATTTAGTGGCTTCATAATACAGATTTATTCTCTTAGTTCTGGAAGTCAATGGTGCCATGTAATCTCACCCACTTACAACCAAGGTGGTTGGCAGGCTGTGTTCCTTTCTGGATGCTCTAGGGGAAAATCTGTTCTGCTTATGCTTATCATTGGCAGGATTCAGGTCCTTGAGGTTGTAGGAGTGAGGTCCCTGTTTTCTTGCCGGCTGTAAACTGAAGGCTATGCTTGGCTTCCAGAAGTCGCCATGGTCTGGGGCTCATGAGCCCTTCCTCCATCTTCAGAGCCAGCAATAGGTGGTCAGGTTCTTTCCATGTTGCATCTGTCTCTGTCCAGAGCTGGGAAAGGTTCTCTGCTTTTGAGGACTCGTGTGATTGCATTGGGTCCTCCTGGATATTCCCAGATGATCTCGCCATCTCAAGATTTGCAACCTTAATTACGTCTGCAAAATCCCTTCTGTCACGGAAAGGAACATACTTACAGGTTTTGAGGATTAAGGCATGGACATCTTTGGAGGCCGTTAGTCTGCCTGCCACACCAAATAATGATAATAAAGACTGTAATGTAATTAACCCTAATTAAGTATTTACTACATGACACGCTTTATGTTCAGCAACTCACCGAATCCTCAGAATGATCCTTTATTGTTATGCCTATTTTATAGAATGGGAAACTGAAGTACAGAGAGGTGCAGTAATGGTATGGGTTGAATTATGTCACACCCCCCCCTCCCTGGAGAATTCACAGGTTGAAGTCCTAACTCCTGGTGTCTCAGACTGCGACCTTGTTTGGAGATAGGGTGTTTACAGAGGTAATTGAGTTAAATGAAGTCATTAGGGTGGTGTCTTTATGCAAAGGGGAAATTTGGCGATACACATGCATACAAGGAAGATGCCATGTGAACGTGAAGACGGCCAGCTAGGAGCCAAGGAGAAAGGCCTGGGACAGATGCTCCCTCCCAGCCCTTGGAAGGAACGTACCTTGCTGATGCTTTGATCTTGGACTTGATCTTGGCCTCCAGAACTGTGAGACAGTTGATTTCTGTCGTTTAAGGCCCCCACTTAGTGGTGCTAGCAAACTGATATAGGTAATTTATGTTAGTTGTGGCGCGTGGCTTCGAACCTGGCCTCCCTCTCGGGCAGACTGTTTACCCCTTGCTGTTGTCTCTACCTCTCTCTCTCTTTACTTCGTTTGCCTCTGCCTTGCTCTGTCTTGACCTTTCTTTTGTCTTCTTTTTCTCGTTCACTGTGCCCTGTCTCCTCATGGCTTAATCCCGCTGAAACTGTTTCTGTCTCCCTCCTTCCCTCCTTGCCCTGTGGACCGAGAGGGGACCCTGGCTCCTGCCTCCCAGCTCCCCCCTCCCCACCGCCACCCCATCTCCCTCCAGCCACTGTGTCCCCAGAGCACACCTCTGTAATTGCACCGCTGACGGATCGAGGCGCAGGTGTGCCTGAGTCCCAGGGTGCTAGCCCTGGCTCTGCTGGGGGCCTCGGTGGTGGCGGCTCTGGGTTGGTCGTCCGGGGGCTGGGTGCAGAGGCTTCCCAGTCTGAGAGCGGAGGCCCATGAGCCGCAAGAGGAGCCAAGCCGAGCCTCCTCTCCCCCGCTCCTTCCTCTCGACCCTGCTGTGCACACAGGAGCTTCCGACTGAATGGCTGTCAGCCCAGCTGCCCCACCAGGCCTGGCTGGCGCGGGACACTGGCCCTGGGCATGTTCCGGCGATCACCGTGACCTTGACGCAGTGACTCTTGTTTGTCTGCCCTTGGCTCCTGGTTTCAGCGTCTGCAGAGCAGGCCTGCCCGCCTCGCCGCAGGCTCAACGTTGAGGACTGGCCTGTCCCCTCTGTTGCCCCTGCGTCTGGGTCCCCTGTTGCTCTGAGTGGGAAGCTCCTCACGTCCCTAAGCTCCAAGAACTCTGGTGGCCTCCTGTGGAGTTGCAGGGGGCACTGAGATGGAGACAGGGCTGGAGGAAGTCAAGACAGGCTGCCGAGAAGGAATTCTGGGGACTGCCCAACACAGGGCACTTTGGAGCTATCTTCCCAGCCCAGGCTTCCTTCTCTGAGAGTTTTCTCACCCACAGTGGTGGCCACGATTTCCTGGGTGGCCTTGCCCTTCCCTGGATGTGCTGACTGGCCTCTCGGGCTGGACACCTGACCTGAGCTGGGCCAATCCGCTGCTCTGCCCTGGGAACCTGGAGAACCCAAAGACCGGTTGGGCTCCGTAGGGCTGCATGCCGGGCTGGGGCTGAGGTGACTGCCTGTGCTCAGAGGAGCAGAGAGGGCCCAGAAGAAAGACTTCGGGGGGCGCCTGGGTGGCTCAGTTGGTTGAGTGACGGCCTTTGGCTCAGGTCATGATCCTGGAGTCCCAGGATCGAGTCCCACCTTGGGCTCCCTGCTCAATGGGGAGCCTGCTTCTCCCTCTAACCCTCCCCCCTCTCATGTACTCTCTCTCTCTCTCATTCTTGCTCTCTCAAATAAATAAATAAATCTTAAACAAAAAAAAAAAAAAAAAAAAAGAAAGAAAGAAAAGAAAGACCTCAGAGCTGAGATAACCAGCCTCTTGAGGGGCTGTTCTGGCTGCAGACGGTTCCTCTCTCCCGGCAGGGCCCGCATCTGGCCTCAGTGAGACAGCCTTATAACCTTCCATGTTAACGAGCTTCCACGCCTTACCCTGTGAGTGGGTTCTGTCTTTTGCAACCACACAGCCTCCAGATAGAGCTTTTAAAAATGCAAATCAGATCACAGAGCTCTGTGCTTGGCTCCCTCCGGTGACTTCCCAGAGCCCCAGCTTAGCTCCCCACGTGTGCCCCAGCCCAAGGCCTGCACAATCCAGCCCTGCTCACTCCTCCCGTGTCCCTCCTTTGGTTTGCCCAGCACCCACTTAGCCCCAGGCCCTCTAGCCTCTTTGCTGCTCCTCCAGTGCTCCAGTGTATTCCTGCCCCAGGGCCTTTGCGCTTGATACGCTTCTCCCTGAGATGCTCTCCCCCAGGATCCTTACATGGCTGGTTTGTCTTCATCAGGCTAAAGCTAGAATGTGCTCTCACCAGAGAGAAGGCCCTGGTCACCTTGTTGAAGGTGCCTCACCCATGCCCGTCTCTCCATCCCAGCTCCCTGTTTTGTTTTATTCAGCGTGCAAGTTGTCATCTGTTGTTTACTTCTTTGTTTACTTGTTTACAGTCTGTCCCCTCTGCTGGAACTTCCTGTCTTGTTCACTCCTGAATTTTCAGTGCTTCCAATGGTGCCGGACACATAGTAGGTGCTTAAGGAAGATTTGTCGATTGCATGCAAAAGAAATGGTAAAAGGGTTGAGAGATGCCCTGGAGTTTGGCGGGGTCTGCTGGGAGGGAGTTAAAGGACATATCTCACTCTCCCGCACAGACAGGACCTCGCCTCCTCTTGCCTGTTGCCTGCTCTGACCCAGTAGGTGATAGTTCTAAAGGTCTCCAAGCGATGGGTGGAGACCGGGTGGCCGGGCTGCAAGGAGGTGGTGAGTGCAGTGGAGTGGCGGATCCTCCTGGACCCCTCCGGTCCCCTTCTGGGCTGACATGCGATCCGCCCACTGGACCAGTATCTGCTCCTTCTCTTGTGGACCCTGGGAATGATTTCCCCGGGAGAGTCCCCCATCTTTCCTAGAGTCCTTTTGTAAGTGACCACGGTTCAGATTCCCCAAGACTGGGGGCTTTGGCCTGGGGAAGGGTCTTGTGTCTGAAAGCGAGCCCCTTCTTGGATAAGCTGGTGAGAAAGACCATTTCATATGAGGGTGAGTTGCCTTCTGCCTGTCTCTCTCTGCTTTGTTTTAAAAATTCATCGTATTTACTAGATATGACATTACACACTGATCCCACACCATATTTCATGCTGTAAAGAGACCACCCTGCCATCAGGCTGCACAGACATCACAGGCTTCGGGGGAGACCCACAAGGGTAGAAGATCGGGCTAGTGTTGGCTGTAGCTCCCCTTCTCTCTGGAAAAATGATGGCAAACTCTGAATTACCTATGTGAATGGGGAAGAGGTGGGATGAGCAGGCATGGTCCAGGGTCCCCCTCACCTCCCTGCCAGATAGAATCGGCTGACCAGCAGCTGGTCTCGGTGGATGGGAGTTTGGCAAACTTTCTTTTTCTTCCTTGCCTGCGGATGGAGGTACCGATGAGCAGTGCTATGGGGGGAGGGAGGTGGCAGTGAGGAGGATGCAAGAAGCCCGAATAATCCACTCCTTGAATAATCAGCCCTGAATAATTGGAAGTTGGCGGGGCATTGTAGTTGCCTTGGTCTAGAGATGCTGAGTCTGGGAGACAAGGAGCAGGCAGACGAGAACGAGAGGGTCTGGAGAGAGGATGCAGCATCCGGGGTCGATGCGAAGCAACTTGGGGGTGAGGGAACGTTTTTTTATTACAATTTTAAACTACGAGGGCAAAGGGCTCACACCGTGAGGGGAAGGTTGCGGGGAGGAGGAGAGGAGAAACAGATGCAGGAAGGAGCAATATTTCTTTCTAGACAGTAAACAACTGCCAAATAACCCCCAGAAACAACGCTCCAAGAGCGTCCATGGGAAGCTCAGAGAGAGCTGCTCGTCTTCAAAGAGTTATTGGTTTTGTTCAAGCTTAATCTGACGCTCGCTTAAAAGAATAGATTTTGTTTCCCCTCTTGCAACAGTCTGGAGGGGAAAATCAAGCACGTAACAGCTGTCTCATGTCATCATTTGGACGCTGATGAATAAACTGACACCGGCGGGGGTAAGCAAATAGATGGGGAGACGCGACCCAGCCGCCTCCCTGTGATCTCTGTGTGGATCATCCGCCGTGGGGATCGTCTAGAGGGGATGTCCCATCCCCACATCGGGTCCTTCCTGCCACTCAGCAGTGTCCCAGGCCTCGCCCTCCATGGTGGCCTAACTTTGGAGGACACGGGATGTGTGTATGTGAGGAAGCAATGGTTAGGAGCGTGGTCTGTGTAGATGGGCTTGAACTGGTGTCCGACATACCCTAGCTGCAAACCCTGCGCAGTGTCTCCATTCCTCTGAACCTCTGTTGCTTCAGCAATAGAATGAGGAAAATCATAAACGTGGCAGCGATCACTATGCTTATCAATATCCAAGAGCTCCCTGCGTTTCCTAGCCTCCTCTGCTGTTGGATTGGCCATGTGACTGGTGTGGCCAGTGAGGTATGAGTGGAAGTGATGTGTGTCCTTTCCGGGCTGAGGTGGGTAAGTATACAGTGTTCCCTCCCCATACTCTCTCTCCCCTGTCTGTGGTGCAGCTATGTCATGGAAGGAGCCTGGGTCCCTGAGTCACTGCATGGATGGGAGTCATGCGGGAGAGGGGGCTGAAAGATAAGCCTTTGGGATTTTGGGGTGTTTGCAACAGCAGCTAGTGTTAACTACCCAAAGGAATACAGTAGGACTCCTTTGAGAGTCATTGTGAAAACTTAAACAAGGAAGCAGAGCTTATAAAGAGCTTAGCAAAGTGCCTAGCATGTAGAAAATGTTCAATAAATATTAAGCATGCATATTCATTTATTTCCAAAGCAAATATTTATTGATCTTCTGTCATATGCCAGGCACATGGAGTCATCATAACAACCACAGGCACGTAAAATTGTGTTTTGGATTAGCATGGTAATGTAGAAAGGACTTGGTCACTTGTTCCTTCAGTGTCTGTGAAACCAGCCCCCTGCACACCCCGTGTGCCAGGCATCACGCTGAATGGCGGGACACGTGGATGAATAAGTCAGTTTCACTCTTAAGTTGCTTGCAGGCTGCTGAGAGATGCATAGGTAGGCAAATAATTCAAATGCCAAGTGACAAGTGTCACATTTTCAAAGTGCTAGCAGTGTCCCTCATTCTGCTTGGGGTAATCAGGGAGGGCTTCACAGAGGAGAGGACTTTGGAGTTCAGCCTTGAAGGTCTGCATAAGAATCAGACAGCTGAGAAAGGGCATTTCAGGCAGAGGGACAGGTACATCATCACGAGGTCTTGTGTCTGTTGAGAGTGATGAATATTCCGGGGGCTGGAGTCCAGGCTATCCATGGCAGCCTGAACATTGCCTCTTCCCCGAAATGTCCACAGTAATCCCTGTGACCTGTGAATGTGCCACCTTAAATGGTGAAAGGGACGTTTTCAGATGTGATTCAATTAAGGATTTTGAGTTGGGGAGATTATCCTGGATTTTCCAGATGAGCCCAAGCTGATCACAGGAATCCTTAAAAGTGAAGAATCTTAGTTGTAGTGGGAGAAGGGGGCGTGTCTGTCAGAGAGGAGAGAATCAACAGGGCTGATGTTGCAGATGGTGGAAGGGAAGGTGGGGAGACGAGGGTGTGTAGCTGAGACGCTCGAAAAGGCGAGGGAACAGAATCTTCCCTAGAGCCTCTCCAAAGGAACACAGTGCTGCCAACACCTTGATTGTCGCCCAGTGGGACCCACGTTGGAATTCTGACATACAGAATTACAAGAAAGATTTTTGTATTGTTTAAGCCATTAAGTTTGTGGTAATTTGTTACTGCAGTAATGGGCAACGAATACAGCGTCTGATGGGGAAGGTCAAGTTGACCACACTGGACAGAAGGAGGGGCAGGGGGAGTTGTTCAGATTTATTCTATATGACCACCGGGTCTCAGGTTTCTGTGAGGTTTCCACTTGTTCGTGTAATAGTGATACTCTGTATTCTGTATTAATATTAGTTAATATTAATATTCTGTGTTAATATTCTGAGAAAGATCTGCCTCATTTGTTTTAATGAGTGTGAATCTTCCATATATTGAATGTATATCTCTTGTTTAATTAACAGACATTTAGGTTATTTCCAGTCCTTTGTTCTTAAAATAATGCTGCAGTTATCCTGACCTTGTGCTATTTTGCACATGTGTGAGTGTGTCCATAAGATGAGCTCCAAGAAGTGAAATTGTTGGGTCACGGAGAAATATGCATCTTGGGAGTCTGCATTTTTAATAAATGTCTGAGGGCATGATGATTCTGGTGAGAACTGAAATTAACATGGAGGTTGCTGAACAGAATTCAGATCTGGGCTCTGTAAACATCCCTGTGGCTGATGGTGCAGAGGCAGGGAGGCCAGGGGAGAGGCTGAAGCAGGGGCCCTCAAGAGAGATGAACTTGTGTGTGTGTGTGTGTGTGTGTGTGTGTGTGAGTGTATGTGAGAGAGAGAGAGAGAGAGAGAGAGAGAGAATATGATCTGTACTGGCCTGGCCTAGTGTAAGTTGATTTTCTTCTTCTTCTTCTTCTTATTTTTTGAAATCAGTTTGGGAAATCCCTAGGATATGAGAGGCTTGTTCTCAATGGCCCTGGGTCAGGAGCCATGTGGGGTGTGGGGCTGGGATCCTTGAAAACAAGTGAGGCCTGAATTCTAATCTCTCTTCTACCCGCTCACTTTGACCCTGGGCAGATAATTACTTTTGTGATGGGGGGGGGGCGGGGAGGAATAGAGAAATGTGTCATTGTAGCCTTTGAATCAGGTGTTTCCAGATTAGACCCCTTCCGAGGAAGATGAGAGAGAGCACTAGCGTTCATATGATTTCTGATGCTCCTATGACTTTTACAGTTATGTCCGGGTGTTGTAACACAGTATCTCCAATTATTTTATTTTGGTTGTGTGTTTACATAAAGTTTTTTGTTTTGTTTCATTTTTTACTTTGATATTTTTACTATGAATTCTTCATTCTTGAGCTAATTTTGACTCTTCCCTGGGTGAGCCAGGTTTCAGTGTCATCTAGCTTCTTTGAGAACAGCTCAGGGATCCTCTGCTCTTCAAGTACTTTCATGGCTGAGAATGTCAGCCCGCTGCCTTTAGACTTGAACGTGCTGCTCCCTTGCTATTTATCTTCCTGAAGCCTCCCCCAAGAACACTGTCCCTGTGTTCTTCCATTTCTCCTGAGGATGGGTTGAGTGCCAGTTCTTCTTGGGCGGCATGTTGGCCCCCTGAGCATGGGGACACTGTCGGGGCATCAGACAAATGCCATCATTTACAAGGAGGAACTTTTGGCTGCCATTTTCAGGGCAGCTGAGCAGAAGATTACCCCTTTTCCTTCCCCTTTTTGGGATATTTGTTACTGTAAAAATATTCATGGCTGCTGTATACAGCCACACAGGTTGTGCACTGCACAACTCCAGGGAATGTTGTTCGTATAAACCACGGTGTGGATGGTGCTCCCAGGGTTGTGCTGGGTGGTGGCCCTGGAAGTGCAGAATTCTTTTATCCCACTGTTTCCCCCATTTTAGTTTTTCTCATATCACCTTTGTGGATTTGTTCTTAGCCACGTGCCCCTGTTCTACTATGATTTTTTTTTTTGCTCTATATTGGCTCACATTTTCCTTACATAAATGAATTTAAAAGGGAAACTTTATATTACAATTGGAAATAGAAAACCCAGCACAACTTGCCAAAAATAGAAGAAATATGTATATGCGTGTGTGTGTGTGAGTGTGTGTGTGTGTGTGTGTGTGTGTGTGTGTACGCGCTTGACACAGAGCAGTGCTATCAAATTCTCGCTGGATACTTCTGCCTCTTTTCTTTGTTTGAAATGGAAGATTAGCAAGTATTAGAGCGATGTTAAGGACAAGCTAGCACAAAACTGAAATTTTCTCCTGGAAGCAGTCTGAAGAGTTGGAAGGGAATTGGGAAGGGAAATCATTCCCCCATGATGTGATTTAGCGCCCGATACCCCCCGTCATGAGCCACTCACGGGATGTGTGAGGAAACACTGGCCCAGTCTGATATACCACCCACTCCAGGCTGCTTGAAGCTCTTGGCAACATCTCCACGGGGTGGGTTAAGCCTTGCTTATATTCTTTCACCACTGGGAAATTTTTTTTAAATTTTATTTTATTATGTTATGTTAATCACCATACATTACATCATTAGTTTTTGATGTAGTGTTCCATGATTCATTAATGGTTCATGTATAACACCCAGTGCCCCATTCAGTATGTGCCCTCTTTAATACCCATCACCAGGCTAACCCATCCCCCACCCCCTCCCCTCTAGAACCCTCAGTTTGTTTCTCAGAGTCCATAGTCTCTCATGGTTCGTCTCCCCCTCTGAGTCCCCCCCCTTCATTTTTCCCTTCCTACTATTTTCTTCTTCTTCTTCTTTTTTTAACATATAATGTGTTATTTGTTTCAGAGGTATAGGTCTGTGATTCAACAGTCTTGCGCAATTCACAGCGCTCACCATAGCACATACCCTCCCCAATGTCTATCACCCAGCCACCCCATCCCTCCCACCCCACCCCTACTCCAGCAACCCTCAGTTTGTTTCTTGATATTAAGAGTTCCTCATATCAGTGAGGTCATATGATACATGTCTTTCTCTGATTGACTTACTTCGCTCAGCATAATACCCTCTAGTTCCATCCATGTTGTTGCAAATGGCAAGATTTCGTGTGTTTTTTTGATGGCTGCCTAATATTCCATTATATATATATATACACCACATCTTCTTTATCCATTCATCTGTTGATGGGCATCTTGGCTCTTTCCATAGTTTGGCTATTGTCACCACTGGGAAATTTAATGCTACCTTGGAGGGGCCTTTTCCATGGCTGGACTCTTCTTGAATTGTATTGGACAGATGCCTGCTCCTTGGGCCCAAGTGGGTTTAGTTCTGTTCCTTGGAATCAAGCAGAAAAGTCAAATCCTTCTTCTAAGTTATCTCTCTTCAAACGTGCTTAAAAGTGGGGCCTCTATGAGTTACAGCCCCCTGGGTGGAATCCTGGATCCACCACGTACTATCTCTGTGTCTTTGGGCAAATTACTTAACCTCACTGGGCCTCAGTTTTGTCATCCGATAAATGGGAACAATAACAGTACCTCCTTTATGTGGTTTGAGAACTAGAACAGTGAGTGCCTACGGAGACTTCAAACAGCGCCTGGCACATAGTAAGTGCTCAGGAAGTGTCTGCTTTTGTTGTTTTCTGTAGCCAGGGACTGTGGCTTCTCATCCTCCCTTACCTTCTCCTGGATTGGAAGGCAGAGGATTTGGGTTCCAGCTTCAGCTTAATATCTGACCGATGATGAGAACTCAGGCAACACATGGGTGCTCCCTGGGCCTTTGTTTCTACATCCAGAAACTGTGGGCTCCATGGTTCTTATGTCCCTCCTCCATCTCTAGCTGATTTGGATAATCCTGTGCCCAGGGCAGAGAGGATGGAGGACCATTATCTCCATGTTAGCCACTGTGTGCCACAGAAAAACGATCTATGCTCCTTTTCTCCTTTTAAAGTTTTTTTTAGATTTATTTACTTATTTGAGAGAGAGAGAGAAAGAATGAACGGGGGGAGGGAGAGAGAGAGGGAGAGAGAATCCTTGAGTAGACTGAGCACAGGGTTCAATCCCAGGACCCCGAGATCATAACCTGAGCTGAAATCAAGAGTCAGACGCTCAACCGACTGAGCCACTCAGGCGCCTCTTAAATTTCTCTTTCAAAACATGATTTTGGGGAGTGAGACAGGACAGCTCATGGATTCCTGATGGTATTTAAAAAAAAAGGGCAGAAATAAGACTGAGGTATTAGGAAAAGCAGATTTGTGTAGCTTTAACCAAATCCAACAGATGGGATGGCACAAAAAATCACGATCTCCTTAATTTATCAAGCTCCCTTGAAAGATGATGATACTAATAATTGTGAACACTTACTGAGTCCTTGTCATGCACCAGCTGTCTCATGTGTGTGGTCCCATTTGGTCCCTGACTATGTACAAGGCAACAGTAGCTGCTGTAACAAAGAAACCTAGAGACATCTGTGGATTAGCAACGTCTGTGGATTAACATAGTAACAATTCACTGTTTGCTCATGTAACGTTTCAGTGTAGGTGATTCTGGTGGACGGCAGCTCTCCTCCACACGGTGATTTGGGGACCAGGCAATTTCCATATTGTGACTTCACTGCTTCCCACGGTCTTGGAGCCCTGTTTATCTAGGTGGCAGAGGAAAGCGAAGCCATGCCCGCTTCGTAAAAGCCCTCTCCAGGGAGGGCCAGGCACCACTCATACTTTACAGGTAGAACCAGTCACGTGACCCCACCAAGATGCAGGGCTGCTGGAAAATATCATGCCTGGCTGGGTGACCACTTCCTAGCAGTGACCACACACTACAGAAGGAGTAGCACAATTTTTGGATAGTCAGCTCTTTCTGTCACAGCTTATGTGGTAGAGAGGACAATCATACCCGTTTTACAGATGAGGAAACAAAGACCCAGAGTGTCTGGGCTGAGTCATGGAGCTTCAGCTCAGGGTTCTGTGAGTTCAGAGCTCTTATATTTAATCAGTATGGTATTAATTTAAAAATAAGCATTTAGGTTCTTCCAGCTATAAAAAGGTCTTTAGAACAATTCTTTCCCTACGCTTTCCCCACAGTGCCTGAAATGCCTGAGCAAGGTATGTCTGGAGACCATGGTGATGAGGTCATGATGCCAGGCAGGATTTCAGTCTCCAGTATTTTATCCACTTGGAGAAATGATTATCCCCAGAAAGTTGACCCACATTTTGGACTCCTGCCAGAAATCAAGGCATGGTACCATCTGTAAGAGATAAATAAATCAAAATATCATCAGCAGATAAGTGTGTACCATCTGCTGCCCTGTCAGTTGAACTGGCAGAGGCCTCTGGAGAATTCTAAGGGAGTGCTTGCCAAGGCCCCACTGTCAGCCTGGATCTTGAGAGGAGAAGCTTTGCACAAGATTTGCTGGCATTTTTCTTTATTCTCTGATCTTGGAGCTGAATTCCTTGAATCCAGCCAGTGAAGGTGTGTGAACTTTTGCCCTTGCCAAACAGTTAAAATTATTTTACATGGGCCCTGGCTGTTGGGGGGCCAGGACCAGCTCTTCTCTGCCCTCTTAGCAAGTTGAAAGTACCTGCTATAGAGAAAGACTAGCCATGCATCTGCCCGGAGCTGGGGTTCCATGGAATCTAGGTCTCAGAACCCAACTCAGAATCAGCCACATTTGGGTCCTGTTGGCTGGGCATCTGCAAATTCGGTCGCATTCTGGTGGGTGCTCATTTCTCCTGCCACATGTGGAGTCCTCTTTGGAGGGCATCCGGGACTTCCCTTGGGAAGAATGGTGTTTTCTAGAACCTGCTTATTCTGCGAGGAGGCGGTCGTGGCCAAATGCAAAGGCTCTGCTGAGCCGACTCAGTTTGGATCCTGGCTCCCACCACTGGCTGAGTGAACTTAGACAAGTTACTCGGTCTTCCTGTGCTTCAGTTTCTTCATCAGTTAAAAGTGGGGATGGTAGTTTGTAAAGCACTTTGGGCCTGGCACGAAGTTCGTGCACCATATATATTAGCAAGTATTTGTTGGCTTGCTTTGTGAGGCTAGTGTGACTGCCTCTCTCTCACCAGTCCCCTCCCCGTGGGTCCCCTGATGCCGCTCCCCACCCTGCCCTCCACAGAAACCTCAACTACACCATCTGGTGGGGTATGGAATTAAGTCACAATCCTCAGACCCAGGATCTGGGGACCCAGCCAAGGACTCTGGTCTCCCCAGCGCCCCTCCCACTTGCTGCCCATCTTTCCACTGCCAGCCAGACCTGGACTCCTGCCTGTTCATGCCAAGGGCAACTTGGCCGACCCTCAGCACTCCCCAGACCTTCTGCCAGCCTTAGGCATCTGCTTCTGGCCACCTCCCTGCATCCTGCCCGTGCCCCTGCCAGGTTTCCTCCACCTGCTCAGGGTGAGGTTGCACCATTATGGCCTCCTGCTTCTGGCTTGGAAAGACTTCCTGGCTCTCCTCAGGAAGAGTGCAATGTGTCTCTAACCTAGGATCCAGAGAAGGAGTCAAAAATCAGAAATGGCTCTTATTTACAGGGCCAAGCACACGACAGGTGTTTTCATGCACTCTTCTGTTTTCATCATTTTTGCAAGCCTAGAAGGCAGGTGCCCGAGGACTTCCATTTGGCAGGTGAGGAAAAGGGTCTGAAAGGTAAAGTCTCTCTCTGAGGTCACATAGCTAAGAAGAGGCAGAGGAGGGATTTGAACTCATGTCTTCTGGCTTCTGAGCCCAGACACCTCCATTTGCCTCTGAAGAGCACCCCTTTTCAAGGACGGAGCCTTGAGAACTCTGATGAGTGACAGTAGGGGTGTGGGGGTCAGCACATTGAGTTGGTCCTTCTGCAGATGTTGTCTGGTTTAAATCCCAAGTACAGATGTCTTGTTTTACCTCATTTGGCCCTCAAGCAAACCCATGAGGTGGAAATGATCACCCTTTACTGGCAAAAAACCCCCAACCATATAAATAAAACCCATCGTCCCCCCATAGTCCCACAGCTAGTGTGGGGTTTGAACTCAGGTCCCTCTGCAGTCAGAGTCCAGGCTTTTCACCAGAGAGCACACCCTGCTGGCCCCCGCGCACCCTGGTGCGCCTGGCTCCGTTCCGCTTGCCTGTTGCCACAGCCCAGCCTTTTCCTCATGTAGACAGGACCTGGGGGAGGGACCGCGGGGCGAGCTTCCTGGCATCAGGCGGGAGTGGTGAGCCTGAGCACAGGCAGCTGTGACCTGGCTGGTTGTGTCCACGGTGGATTCCTGGAAGCCTCGTTTCTGCCGGGGACACGTGCCAGGTGCTCCCATTGGCGCGGGATTGATGTGCTGACAAGCTCAGCCCCTGTGCTGAGGGCAATATCTGAGGCTCTCCCCTCCCCGTCCTGAGCTCAGCCGGGTCCCTGCAGACAGTGGGTCAGAAGCAGTCAGCAGTGAGGGTGGGTCAGGGCCCCTCGGGTTAGGTGTTTTATTCCCATGATGCCAAAAGCCACCAGCCCCATAGGGTGATGTCACAGAATCTAGGAAGAAACGACCTTCCATTTGTCTTTTCTGAGCAAGGGAGCAAATCCTTCAAAAAGATACTTAGACACAACTTCTGGGATTTGTTTCAGGATAACCCTATGTGGTGGGGGCTATAGGCATAAAGAGATAAGACTGGCTGTGGAGTGACAGTTTCCAAGCCGGGGGTGGGCACATGGGGGTCCTAGCACTAGTCTCTCTGCTTTTGTACAAAATGGGAATTTCCCATATTAAAATGTTTAAGAAGGACATTTCAGAGACACTGTTGAGGTCAAAAATCTCAGCTGGCCATGTAATGTTCTGGGTCTCTATCCTGTTTCTGGACAAGTCAGTCCCTTGCATGATGGAGAGAGCTTTGGAAAGACACGGAGCTGAGCCCACATCTTGCTTCTGCCACTTCTGGCTGTGTAACCTTGGGTAGGTCGCTTTGCCTGGTGTAAGCCTCATTTCCTCATCTGTAAAATGGGGATAGATACTGACCTCATTCAATTGTGATGTGTGCCAAGTTCTTAGCATGGTGCTTGCCCTGGACTCTCCTTGGGTCATTGGATCCTGGATCTTGGGCAACATAATACATTCTAGCTTCTACCTGCTGGTGGGGAGATCTGCCATTTACAGCCCCAAAGGGGGCCAAGCCAGAGGGGCCAAGCTGTGCCTGAGATAGAGTGAGACAATATAAATGAGAGATACTGTGATAAAATGCTAGAAATTCAGAGCAGGGAGACTTCTCTTTTGGAGGAGGGTAGGTGGTTGGTGAACAAAGCGGTCTTCTTGGTGGGGGTGTAGGGTGGGCATTGAGCTGGATCCCGAAGCCTGGGGATGGCTCAGACATGGAAAAACGGAAAGAGAGAAGATGTCGAGATAGGGAGGTGAGAAAATGTAAGGCTATATACATTGGAACCCCCAGGCACAAAGCAACAAGAAAAGAGGAGGTGTGTGGCATTCAAAGAGTCATGTCCAGGTGATCCTCAGGTGTCCATGCATCGTGGTGGGCATGAGACTGGGTATGGCTGCCCAATGGGGCACCTCCTCTTCACTCGATAGTGAAGACCCGCCCCCCTTTCTGTTTGCCTCTCTTGTCTTAGATCGGTCCTGAGACACTCCAGCTCAACTCAGCTTCCTGTCTCACCTTTGCCTACAGGTGTGATGGCCTGTAGGATTCTGCAGACATTTGGTGTAATTCTTGATAAAGGCAGTTTATGAAATGCTCTTCATTTATTCATTAATCCACAGTCATGTCTGGAGCCCCTGTTACTGTCCCAGACATTGAAGACACAGCAGTGAACGGGACCCATGGTCACAGAGCTTCTGCTTGTTGCAGAGACACTAGGTGTTATTCAGAGGAGCTGGGGAATGCCCTTCTTTGGTGCAAGGATTTTGAGTGGCTGATAACGTACACTTTAATATAAGAACAGAAGAGCCACAAGGGCAGGGACTTCTCTTGGTTCACTGTTATATCCCCAGCACCTAGAACAGTGCCTGGCACATGGGAGGCATCCAATAAACGTTGGTTGAATACAATTGTATGAATACAAAGCACTGATAGTGGGAATCTAAGAGAAGAATGTTTTTCGGGATCAAAATTAATTCAAACACATCCCCAAATCCCTGCTTGATATGATTTGGATTCCTAGGATTCAGAGAGAGAGAGAGAGAGAGAGAGAGAGAGAGAGAGAGAAAGGGGGCGGGTAAGGAAGAACGATGAAGGGGGAAGAATTCTGCATTATTGCCCTCTTTCTGGGCATGCAGCCTCCAGCCTGCTACAGAATATGATCAGGCCCAGGGTCCGCACTTATCTGCTTGTGAATATCGCCCACAGCCGAGGAGAAGTCCCTCATACATCCCGTAGAGGACACAGACAATAAACACATAATCAAATATACACAATATCATTTCAGATGGTGATTGTGGTAAGTGACTGTGGAAGTCTGTCCTCTGACCTTTCTGTGCCAGGCGTGGGGGTAGGGAGAAGTGGGGGGCTTTGGGGGAGAGACTGCACATGGAATGGCCCCTTGTGCCCTCTGGTTTCTCATTGGTCCTGGCTAGTGGGAGGAGCCAGTAGGAAATCAGAGGGCGGAAGGAGAGAAAGGTGGGGTTATTTCCCCCTCTCCTGCCTCACTTTCTCCCTGCAGGTTTTGACAGTGACGTGTTTCTCTAAGGAGTGGTTCTCAAAAATGAGGTTCCCAGACCAGCAGCATCAGCAACCCCTGGGAACTTGTTAGAAATGCAGGTTCTTGGGCCCCCCCCAGAACTTCGGGTTCTGATGCTTGCTTCAGTGTGGCTGAGCTCCCAGTGCCAAATCCTCCTCTGTGGCTTCACCTCTCACAGGCTCCTTTCCCTTGCCTGCCCTCCTCGGCTAGGGGAGGTGAGCCGCTCCCCGCTGTTGCTAGCCCCTTGCCTCTGTCCACCCTTCTGTGAAGAGTCCCTTCGCTCAGCTGTCTTCAGAAGCTCTTTCTGGGGTGCCATTTCTTTCCTGCCAGGACCCTGACTGGTCCAGATGGCCGGGAGGTCACTTCACATTCCTTTAGACAGGGCACACCCTCTCTAGGTTACCCACTCCCCTCTGGCTTGGCTCAGTCACTGCCATCCATTGAGATCTCATGAGCTGGCCACCCTTGTGTTGGGGCTGGATACCAAGCCCCACTTATTGGCCACCTGCTTCAGGGCAAGGTGCAGTGATCAGGACCCCATACACGATGTTTGTTCCCCTTTGAGGCTGTGTGGGTATGAATATGAACTCTCACTTCTTACAGGCAAGGAATCTCCCATTACTTTATTTCTCTAATCTAATGGGACTGAGCTTCCAGTCTCCAAGGTAGGGAGAAATTCAGACCCCACATGATTGAGGCTCCCTGCCAGCCCGTGGGTCATGGGAAGTCTTCAGAACTTTTGGGAGAGCCTTCTACTTTTTCCCTGCCCCTCTTATCCCCACTGCTGATGGTTTTCTGGCCCCACAGGGGCCATGGGATCCTCACTGGGGTGCAGGATCTTTGCTAAGCCTGACCCCTGACTCCAATGTCCAGCTTTCTCAGGTTGGTTTCCTGGAAAGTCCTGACATCTCCTTAGGGGTCTGTGGAGGTTCTGCAGCTCATGGATCCCCAAAACACTTTTTCCCTGGGGTCTGCTGGCTCCACCCTCTTCCTGTACGAATTCCTTCTTTCTGTGTCCTCTCTGGAGGGGGGCAGAATTATCCTCCAGTGGATCTCTGGGAACACAGTGGGTCTTTAGGGGACTCTCCTTCCTGGGGAGGAGATGCTCTCTTTTGCCTTCTCAATTCTTGGTAGCTCACCACAAGCCAAAGGAATCGGAGTGGGAGGTAGCAGTGGGAGAAAGGGCATCTTCAAGGGGCAAAAATGAGAAAATTACCGGACAATGTCCATGCCTTTTGAGGAGATGATGGAGAATGCAGGGCCACATCCTGGGCATGGGCTCATGGGGGAACTATACATCCCTGCAGCTGCCACTTGGCAGTGTGGACTCCTGCCCACTGAGCTGTCCTCGCTATACCACCTGGTGGTTGGCACCACCCACCTACCGGTCCACCCTGTTATAAGTACTATAGAAACACTAGCATTGGTGGTTTTCACTTTTTATAGATAGGGAAACTGAGGCACCAGAAGGTTAATGTTGAGTCATACATCTAGTAAGTGATGGGCCCAAGCTGAACCCAGGAGGGTCTGGCAATAGGGCCCCTGCTCTCAGCCCCACTCCCCGCCTCCACCCACCATGCTGGTGGTCTGTGCATCAGTCTGATCTCCTTTCCATTGGACTGCAGAGGCCATGCCCCATGTTTCCTCTGAGTCCTATTTGATGATGATGATGATGACAGTCACCATTTCCTAAACACCCCCTCTGGTCTAGGCATCATTCTAAGCTCTGTGCCCATGTCAAGGCTTTACAATGCCCTTATAGGTGCTATACCCATTAAACAGTCAAGGAAATCAAGGCACAGAAAGACTGGGGACTTATGTGGCCAGAAATGACAGGGCCAGGATTTGAACCCAGATCCACTGATCCCAGAACTTAGGCTCTTGGCCACTCTGCTATCCTGCCCCACAGACACTGTTGCTTGAAGGAGTGTCCATTGCAATACTATGAGCCATCACTAAGATGACTTACTATTGTTTTTCTAATGTTGAAAATGGATTTTTTTACAAGTCAGATTGGAGTGCAGATCTCAGCCTAGCTGCATGCTGGAATCACCCGGGTAGTTTTTAAAACCCCACTGAAATGTAGGCCCCACACTGATCAATTAAATCGGGTCTCTGTGGGTGAGGCGTGGGCTTCTCAGGGCTGAGAACCGCTTAAATTGGATGAAGTCTAGGATCCTTCCCAGCTTTCATGTTTCAGGATTCACAGAAGGTACACTGCCATCAGGTGGTAGTAACATGCCACAGCTCCATGATCTAATTGACAAGCCTCAGTCTGAAGAGATAAAGTGCTCTTGTTTTTAGTTTTATACCCCAATTAAATCTCTTAGTTAAACATATCAACCTAATGGTAATTGACAAAGATGTTTTAAAGGCTACTTCTAAAAGCAATAAGACAATATGGTACAGTTTGATATCTTTCACACAAATGGTTAGCTAATTTTTATCATGAAGAACAAGGGTCTGGAAAAAAACTCCCTTCTGTGTTTGGATTTCAGTTATTAGATTTGTTGACCATCGAAATATCCAGTCTTCCTTATGTCATTACTATGATTTTTTCTTAAACTTCAGCATTGACCATCTCTGCTCAAACATCTTCCATTCAGTCTTGTCGATGTAGCAGAAATACAAGTGTGAGAGCCATTTTATTTGGCCCCTGGTGGATTTTCCCTGTCTGCACAGGGATTCTCTGTTCTCTGTTCTCAGGGGATTCCTTTCAGCTCTACCCAGTGGGAGTGGCTGGCTGCACTAGGAAGTTCTGACATAGCAAATTGGAATAGATAGCTAGCAAAATTTTAGGGCATGGAGTTTGGAGTCTACAGATCTGGACTGAGTCCTGCTCCATTATTACTGGTTGTGTGGTCTTGGGCAAGTCACTGGAAGCTCAGAGTGTCAGTTTGCTTGTCTCTAAATAGGGATTCTCAGAGCTACATCATTGCAGGTTATTATGGGATTAAATAGAAGGCAAACACACTTTTACAATAAAACCACTCAACAAACTAGGAATAGGAGGAATGTCCTCAACCTGATAAAGATTATTTATGAAAAGCCTACAGCAAACATCATACTTAATGACATAAGAATAAATGCTTTCTTCCTAAGATCGGGAACAAGACAAGGACATTTGCTCTTGCCACTTCTATTTAACATTATGCTGGAGATTTTAACCAGAGCAATTAGGCAAGAAAAAGAAGTAAAAGTTATCAAGATTGGAAAGGAAGAAGTAAAACTATCTCTATGATGGCATGATCTTGAATATCGCAAATCCTAAGAATCCACTGAAAACTATTAGAACTTATAAGCGAATTCAGCAAGATTGCAGGGTACAAGGTCAATATACAAAAATTAATCATATTTTTATACCCTAGCAGTGAACAATCTGAAAATGGAATTAATAAAACAATTCCATATACAATAGCATCAGAAAGAATAAAATTCTTAGGAATAAATCTAACAAAAGAAGTGCAAAACTTATATTCCATAAATTACAGAATTACTGGAAGAAGTTAAAGAGGATCTAAATAAATGGAAAGACATCCCATGTTCATGGATTGGAAAACATAATATTATTAAGGTGGCAATATTCCCCAAATTGATCTACAGATTCAGTGCAGTCCCTATTAAAATTCCAACTGGCGGGGTGCCTGGTTGGCTCAGTCAGTAGAGAATGCAATTCTTGATCTCTGGGTTGTAAGTTCAAGCCCCATGTTGGGTGTAGAGATTACTTAAAAATAAAAATCTTAAAAGAAAAATCCAACTGGCTTTTTTTCCCCCAGAAAATGACAAGTTGATTTTAAAATCCATATAGAGGGGTGCCTGGATGGCTCAGTCGGTTAAGTGTCTGACTTTTGATTTCTGCTCAGGTCATGATCTCAGGGTCCTGGGACCGAGCCCCACATCAGGCTCTGTGCTCAGCAGGGAGTCTGCTGGAGATTCTCTTCCTCTCCCTCTCTCCCTCTGTCCCTCCCCCCTCTAAAATAAATAAGTAAATCTTAAAAAAATAAAATTCATATATGGAAATGCAAGGGACCCAGAATAGCCAAAAGCAAAGTTGGAGGACTTACTCAATTTCAAAACTTACTATAAGGCTACAAGTAATCAAAAACAGTATGGTACTGGTATAAGGATAGATACATAGATCAATGGAATAGAATTGAGAGAACAAGATAAACCCTCCCATTTATAGTCAATTAATTTTTGACAAGGGTGCCAAGACAATTCAATGGGGGAAAGAACAGCCTTTCAACAAATGGGGCTGGGACAACTGGATATCCACATGCAAAAGAATGGAGTTGGACACCTTTTGTACACCATATACATAAGTCAACATCAAATAGATAACAGACCCAAAGCTATGAGTTAAAGTGATAAAACTCTTAGAAGAAAGAAGAAATCTTCATGATGTTGGGTCAGGCAAAGTCTTCTGAGATATGACACAGAAACATGAGCAACAAAAGAGAAATAGATAAATTGGGCTTCTTCATCAAAATTTAAAACTCTTGCACTTCAAAGGACACCATCAAGGAAGTGGAAAGACTATTCACAGAATGGGACAAAATTCTTGCAAGTTGGATATCTGATAAGGTGTATGTATGCAGAATATAAAAAGAACTCTTAGAACTCAGTAATAAAATGATAAAATAATCCAATTAAAAATGGGCAAAGGATCTGAATAGACATTTCTCCAAAGATGACATGCAAATGGTGAAGAAGCACATGTGCTTCACATCACTAGTCATTAGAGCCATGCAAATCAAAGCCACAATGAGATACCACTTCCCACCTGGAAGGATGCCTTTAATATGAAAAAAGAGTAACAAGTGTTGACAAAGATGTGGAGAAATTGGAACCCTTATACATTGCTAGTGGGAATGTAAAATGCTGCACCTACTTTGGAAAAGAGTCAAGTAGCTCCCCAAAAGGCTAAATATAGAGTTTCCACATGACCTAGCATTTCCACTCCTAGGTATATACTTAAGAGAAATGAAAACTTGTCCCCACAGAATCTTGTACATGAATCTTGTTCATCAATGGCCAAAAAGTGGAAACAAACCCCAAGTCCATTAACCAATAAAGATAAACACAATGGGATGTATCCATATGATGGAATATTATTCAGCCTTAAAAAAGGAACAAATCACTGATTCATGTGAAAACATCATGCTCAAAGAAGCCAGACACAAAAGGGCACCTATTGTATAATTCCACTTATGTGAAATGTCCAGAATAGGCAAATCTGTAGAGAGGGAAAATAGATCAGTGGTCACCCAGTGCCTGGAGGATTGGGAGAAATGGCACTGACTCATAATAGGTATGGCGTTTCTTTTTGGGGTAATGAATGTGTTCTAAAATTGATTGTGGTGATGGTCACACAATCTTGTGAATATACTAAGAATACACTAAACACCTTTAAATTGTGTACTTTACATTGGTGAATTATATGGCATGTGAATCATAGCTCAGTAAAACTGTTAAAGAAGAGACGGCAAAATGCTTAGCACATCAGTCTTACATATTATCGGGAGTCCAGTGGCGGTGGGAAGACATTGATGTGGAGCTGGGAGACCAGAGCTGTAGGGCCCCCTTCTCCCTCCCATCCGGGGTCATGGAGCCAAGGGCCACAATGCTCTCATGGACCCAAACAAAAGTTTTCATTTCTTTTAAAATCAGAAGAAAAAGATAAACTTCTAGGCAAAGAAAAATTCTATTTTTTTATTTTTTATTTTTTTTTAAAAGATTTTGTTTATTTATTTGACAGAGAGAGACACGGTGAGAGAGGGAACACAAGCAGGGGGAGTGGGAGAGGGAGAAGCAGGCTTCCCGCAGAGCAGGGATCCCAATGTAGGGCTCGATCCCAGGACCCTGGGATCATGACCTGAGCCTAAGGCAGACGCTTAATGACTGAGCCACCCAGGCGCCACCTGAAGAAAAATTTTTACATACAATGTTAATATATTTGTCTTTAGCCAAGCAAGTATAAAATATAATTTTTAATTTAATTTTTTTTTTTTTAATTTGGGAAGGATCCCAACAGGCCAAAGTGTTCAGATCCACAAAGTCTGAACGTGGCCCTGGGTGTTGGTGTGAATTTGACCATTAATGTTTTCTCTCTCCAGATTTTGAGAAAACAAAATAACATGAAAGAAAGTTCGAAACAATTCATTCAGATCCCTCCATTCTAGCACGCCATCAATTCTTACGTTTTTATCCTCCTTTCCAGTTCTTGGCTGTCAGCAAACATCTCTTTCAGTGGGTTCTAATCTTGGTACCTCTGACTTGCTGTGTGGTCCTGGTTAGTCATTCAGTGGCCCTGAGCCTTATTTTCTTCATCTGTGAAAGGAGTTGAGGGTCCTGCATCTCAGCTCTATAGAGCCTGGGGAGGAAGCCACAGGAGCCCCAACCAGCCACCTGTGGCCTCATGATTCTTTGGGAGGGGTGATGTGAATAAGTCACGAGTCCACTCCTTAGCTTAGCACTCAAGACCCTTTGTGATCTGTCTCCTGCCTTCCTTCTCAGCCTCATCGGCCAGCCCACCCCTTGTCTGACTGCATTTATATGGGGCTGGAAGGACGTTCAGGATACCAAAGGGGCTTCCAGGGACCTTCTTAGAGAGCTTAGGAAGCTTCAAGCAGACACATGAATTGAGAATGTTAGAAGCTTCCAGGTCTCTTTCACCCCCCAACTCACATTGGTTCCATTTTGACACAAAATCTATATCCTTTCTGGGATTAGCAGTAAAATCCTTAAACCCAGGGTGGCAAGCTGACCCTAAAGGTCATCCGATCTAGTGTCCCAGGGGCTGTCTGTGTGGCTTCCGTGAGGCTGGAGGGAGAGCAGCAGTGAGGGGCGGGGACTGTGGCAGACTCCAGGGGCTCGTCCCCCATCTGAAGGGGGCAGTATCTGCCTGGCCCATTTGATTGTTGCTGTGTGGGCTGTGGGCCCAGCATAGTCAGCTCTTCTGGTTCTTCAGCTGGATTTGTAGGCAACATTTTTCCTCTGTCAGGATCCTGTGTGTGCTACCTTTGACACAGGGCCTGGAGGCTGGGCCATCTTGCTCATCACTGTGTCCTTGGTGGTCAGCCCAGTGCCCAGTGTCAAGGAGGCTCTAGAAGAGACTGAAAAGTTGCAGTTTCGTAAACTTTACACCTAAAGTTTGGGTGTAAGACATTCATTCATTCATTCATTCGCTCATCTCTTTGTCTAGTCATCCTTTTGTTTATTCATTGATATACTCCTTCAACAAATATGTATTATGCATTCACTATGTACCAGACACTGTTTCAGGCAGTAGGGGTCCAGCAGGAAGAGAGATGGGCAGTCAGGGGAGGGACCTTTGGAATATTAAATAGATTAGCCAGGAAAGGCCTCCCTGAGAAGGTAACTTTTGAGGAAGGTGATAAGAAAGAGGAAGGGTAAACCATTCAGCTATCTGAAAGAAAAATGCTTCAGGTAGAAGTGGCAGGATGTGCAAAAGCCCTGAGGTAGGGGTATACCTGGCACATTTAAGGATCAGCAAGGAGGCCAATATGGCTGGGGCCAAGTGAGTGAGGGGGAAGCCAATAGGAGATAAGGTCAGGGAGGTGATGGCCTTGTCGGCCACTGGGAGGACTTGGGTTCTCACTCTGAGGGTTCTGAACAGAGAAGGACATAATAATCCTTCATAGGTTATAACAGCACCCTCTGCCCACTGTGTGGAGAAGGGCAGAAGCAGGGAGACCCAGGCAGAGGCTACCACCACAATGTAGGTGGGAGGTGGTGGCTGGAGCCATGGAGGGGGTGAGAAGTTGTCGGATTCTAGATATACCACCAAGCAAGAGCCACAGATCAGATGTGGACGTGTGAGACAAAGAGAGAAATCAAGGTTGACACCAAGGTTTTGGCCTGAGCACCCGGGAGGATGGAGTTGCCATTTCCCAAGCTGGGAACACACTGAGAATACGGGGCGCGCCCTCATGGCATTTACAACTTGTGGGCCATCCATCCAAGAATCATATGCAAAAAGTGGAATTGTAAGGTGACTGGTGTCGGAGAGGGTCAGCATGCTGTGAGAGCTCGTAATAGGGGAAGTGTGTCCCCGACAGGGGGAACAGCATGTGTGAGGCCTCCTGGTGGAGTGTTGGGGCTGAGTGCAGGGATCCCCATGAAGGAACTTGGGCTTCATTCTTTGGAAGGTCATCAGAGGGTTTGAGCAGGAGTGTATATGCCTGGGTGCGTGTGTGATGTGATCAGAGCGTATGTCCTGAGAGCATCCCTCTGGCGGGGACAGTGTGGAGGCCTGGGGAGCCCAGCGAGGGGTTGCCCTTATCCTGCTGGGTCTGGATGGGGTGGGGGCTGTGGAAGGGGCCCGGGGCTTGGACAGGTGCGAGCCACCTGGCTGGACGGGTTGGAAAGGGGGTGAGCGCAGAGGCGACATCCCTCGTGCAGTTTAGCTGAGTTTTCAGATTCACTGTCCACAATTTCCTTGGGGACATTGAGTTTCCAGGAATAAGGGTTAGAGATGCTCAGGGCCCCACTCCCTGCTCGGTGACGAGGCTCAGGGAAGGGGAGAGGCGAAAGCCTGAAGCTCTCACTTCCTCTCACATTCTGAAAACCCTTCTTTTCTTTTCGAAGGTGAAAAATGTCGCAGCTTCATTGACCTGGCCCCAGCATCGGAGAAGGGTAAGTGCGGCCCCCGCTCAGGTGTGCAAGCCCAGTGCCCTTCAGAGACAATTCCTGCCCAGGTGGCTTCCCTCAGCCCCATGAGGGTTCTTCCAGCAGCATCCCTGGGCGATGGCTCCCCAGAGAGCCATAATCCTGCCAAGCTCCGAGTTTCTTGAGCAGTTGGGAAGGGGAGAGAGGCAGATGGAGGATCATCCTGTCCTCCCCCCGAGTGGGGCGGTCCTGAGAGTCATTACGCTTTCATACTTCCAGTGTGCACCAGGATTTGGGGAGAGGTAGGACGGATGTGCGGAAGTTGGGGTCAGGCTAGACCAGTGTTGGGGGCACTGCATCCCAGCTGCAGGATTTGACCTGGGGGGTGGGGCGGGAAACCAGATTCCCATGTCTGTCACTCCCTGGTGCACAGGGCCCAAGAGCAGAGATTCTGACCCCCAGTGATGCTCAGATAGGATGGTCAGGGGCTGGCCCCAGCTCGAGTGTGGGGTGAGCACAGCGATTAGGTTTAGCTGTAAGGAATGGTGGTCCAAAATAGCCGGCTTCAGAGGAGAAATATGCACTGCTTTTATAAAAGTTTGAAAGCAGCCAGTCCAGGGTGGCTCCACTCCAGAACCTTGCTGCCCCTTTCCGTCATCTCTGTGCTTTTGTCTTCATGGTCTAAGACGGCGGCTGGTGCTCCAGCTGTCACACCTGCCTTCCGGGCAGCAGCTTAGAGGGGGCGAAAGAGAAAGGGCAAAGCTTGCGTGTCAACTCCAAGGTTTCTAGAAGTTGCCCACAGCACCTGCTCATGTCTCCTTGGCCAGAACTTGATCCCAGCTGCAAGGGAGGCTGGGAAATGAGGTTGTTGTCCCGGCAACTGTGTGTACTCAGCTAAGTCAGGGGCTTTATTATTATGGGAGAGCAAGAGAGCAGATGCTGGAGGATGTGCTGCCAAAGGAACACAGGGGCTTGGCCGCCTCCCGACCCGCCTACCCCCTGCCGCCAAGGAGGAGGGCAGCCAGGAGAGAGCAGGTGTGCTGGTGTCTTCAGACAACCTGGAGACTAGGAGAGGGCTCGGGTTCTGGGTGCCAGGGTGGGGAAACTGAGGCAGAAGTCCAGTCCTAGAAACTGTCCCAACAAGGGGGATCTCGGAGGCTCAGGAGAAATGCTGAAGTCCAGGGCTTGGGGCCACTCACGCCCCCTGCTGGTGGGGCCGGGCTCGTGGCTTCCCTGCAGTCAGTGTCTGGAGGGTCAGGGACCAGAGGTCTGGTCTCTGACCCATCTTGGGTGTTGACAGAGGGGGCGTGGGCGAAGGGGCCATGTGTCATGGAGGCTGGTGATGTTCCTGCCTCGCAGACACTGTCCCCTTGGTGAGCTCCGGCCAAGTGGCAGCCCATGAGACAGGGACCCCCAGGCACAGGAAAAGGCCCAGCCACCCCCCGCTGAGCAGGCTTTCAGCAGTGGGGGCTGCCTCCTCAGTTTCCTCCCTGGCTTCCCAGCGACCGTGCCCCATTTGGCTGCTACAGGTGACCACCCCTGAAGTTTTGAGCTGAGCACTGGGGCCTCAGCTTCTAAGCAGAGGTCAAGAAGCGCTAGGAATCCTAGTGCTAATACGTGCCCGCACTGTGTTCCCAGGCATTAACTGAGAAGCCTCCCCAACAACTCAGCCCACTGCTGGATGAGGAATCTGAGCCTTACAGACATGGAGCCACCTAAGTGTCCCTTCTCATGCGGGGCAGAGCCCAGGCTTCAGACCCCTCTGTTGTCCCGCGTCTTACAAGCCCGAAACTGGAGGCAGCCCCTCGCCAGTGCTCAGCGCATAACCCCCAAGACCTTGGAGCCCGGGGGCTGCCTGTGTTCCATCTCTGGCTTCTGGGAAGCACGGCCTGTGTGTGCACACGTCAGTGTGTGTGTGTGTCGGGTGGAGGGTGAGCATATGCATGCACGAGCAGCTGCTCCCGCGACTAGGTGCAGGCACACACACCCGTGGCTGAGCATGTACACGCGTGTGCCCTTGTGAGCGTGCATGTGCTTGTGTGCCCGGCTGAGCCTGTGCGTGTGTGTGTCCGAGCGTGGGCATGCATGGCTGTGCGTGTGCACATGCGTGAGCGTGTGTGGCGTGTGTACGCATGTGTCCGTGTACGGCAGCATGTGGGATGCTCGTCTTCCTCCTGGAGACATCTGACCTTTATTCCTGCTTCTTTTATGAGGACCGAGGGCCCCAGAGAGATTGTATCTTTGTGTTTTACTGGCCTCGTGATTTTTCTTTCGGGGCTTGGCGGCCACGCCACAGATCTTCTGGCTGTGTATATAAAAATGTTTATAAGGAGGCTGAGTGTGCTGGCTTTGCCGCCAAGTGGCAGGACGGTGTTCACGTATTCACTGCCTGTCAAGCGCTTCAGCTGTCTCTTGGATCGGCGGGGTTTGTCGCGCAGCCCCCCGACCTGGCCCTCCGCAGAGGCCTGCAGGAATGTGGTGCTCAAGGGTCCATCCCCATGCTCGCCTCTCACTGTGACGGTCTGTCTCACAGACAAGGACCCCTGGCCGCGGAGATGGAGTGTGTGGTTCGAGGCCACACTGGGAGTCTGGGACTGGTGTTTGAGCCCAGGTGTGTTCTCTCCCAAAGCACACTCCTCTCCTGCATTCTTGTCCCTGCGCCTGCTCCCTCTGTGACTTACCTTCTGGTCTGCCAGACATGGTCATAATATTGGCACTCAAGCTAACCAGCTTTATGTGGTGCTTACTGGGTGCCAGGCACTGTTCTGAGAGCTTTACGCACATTGGCTCATTTTATTTGTTTTTTTTGTAAATTTATTTAAAAGATATTATTTATTTATTTGAGAGAGAGTGCAAGTGAGAGAGATCACAGAGGGAGAAGCGGACTAGCCGCTGAGCAGGGAGCCCAATGCGGGGCTTGATCCCAGCCCTCTGGGATCATGAACTGAACTGAAGGCAGACCCCTAACCAACTGAACCACCCGGGCGCCCCTGCATTGGCTCCTTTTAGTCCTCATTTTACAGGTGAGGAAACTGAGGCATAGAGAGTTCATTGGCTTGCCTGAGTCATACAGTTAAGACGCTGGGTTTTGAACCTGAGCGGTTGGGCTCTTAAATGCCTGGTTCTTCGGCTGAAAAGCTAGGCCTTCCAAGACTCTGTGAGTGAGTGAGTGAGTGAGTGAGTGTGTGTGTGTGTGTGTGTGTGTGTGTGTGTGTGTGTGGTCGAGGGCCAGTGTGTGTATGTACGAGCGGGTATTGCTGTGAGAGTGTGTGTACAGGTCAGAGTGTGTGCATGTGCGTCGATGCATGGGGGTGTGTGTGCATAGGCAGAGATGCGCGGTGCGTGTCCATGTGCAAGTGTGCACGGATCTGTGGGCATGCGCACAGACACATGGATGCGCGCACACACCTGTTTGTGCACGGACGCATGGATGCGTGTGCGCGTGTGTGTGCGTGTGAGCGTGTGTGATGTGTGATTCTTCCCCTTCCTCCTTCACCAAGACCTCTGAGCCGAGTTCAGCGTGTTCTCAGACCTGTGCTCCCCTTCTTTCCTTGAACCTCCTTCCACCTGGCTAGCCACAGTCATGCTTTCAAGACCCTTCAAAAACAGTGCCCCTCTTTGCCATTTTCTCCAACACCCTCTCGCCCCTTGCTTCCCGACCCTGTCCCCTGGAAAAATATTTGTCTGTCATCGGTATTTTTACCATGGCCCGCATTTTTCTTCGTTTGTGCCTGACCATTGTAGTTCTGTGCTTCACATGGGAAATATCTTTTTGTTTTATACTAGCCTAAACCACATCCATTTTTCATTTGGATTCCTGCCACAATCTCTTTACTGCTTACCTCCTTCCATTCTTGCCCCCTGATTCACTTGTGCCAGAATGATCTTTTTAAAGCATAAGCCATCTCATGTGAATCCCTGTTTAAAGCCCCCCCTTGGCTTCTATCTCACTCAGAGAAAAAGCAAACATTCTCACCGCGGCCTATGAAGTCTGTGGGATCCGGCCCCGAACTTCTGGGTCTCAACTCCTGTACTCTCCCCTCCGTCACCACACTCCAGCTCCCCCAGATCCTGACTGTTCTTTGAGTCAGCCAAACGAGTGTGTGCCTCAGGACCTTTGCACTTGTTATTCTCTGCTTCTGGAACACTGTTATTCTCAGCTCTCCGCACAGATGGTCCCTCCTCATCATTCAGGTTTCGGTTCAAACGTCACCGCCCCAGGGAAGCCTTCCTTGAGCATCCTCTTATCGCAGCCCTTCCTCCTGCCAAGTCTCTCTCCACCCCTGCACGCCACTCATTCCTGCCTGCAGTGTATTCAGTGCTCACCTGATGAACAGGCAGGGATTTTGTCCCCTGTGTGAATTCACTGTATCCCCAGTGCCCAGGAGCAAAGCCTGGTACTGTAGGTGCCCCACAACACCTGTTGAATGGTTGAAAAATGGACATGGATTTTAACAGTATACACTCTTGTTAGAAAAATTATAGCGATCCTTAAATGCATAAATGAGAAATGAAAGTCTCTTATGAAAACACTAGATATTCTCTAATAATGGTTTGGTTTATTAGTCCTTGAAGATGATAGGTAGATAGATTAGATGATAGATACACACATATACATACATATATACTTATATATAAAATCATGAATTGCTTTTCATATCAATACATAAAACCACCCTCATCTTTTGGAACAACTATAAAATATTCCATCACGTAGAGACAATTTTTGTAAGCCGTCCTATAGCTGGACACTAAGATTGTGCCCCCACTTCACTTCAGGCCTCCAGTATCAGAATTGAGTGATAGTTACTAGGACACACATCTTTCTCCTTCACAGGGCTGGGCCCCTCTGAGGATAGCAGTGGTTTCTTATTTACCTCGGCCTCAGGCATCCAGCCCAGCCCTGGAGCAACACCAGCAGAATAGCGGAATAAGACTTGAACAAAGGCTGTGGGAGGCAGAGGAGGGGGCGAATTAAAGATGCCTGAGCAATTTATGAAGATGAAATGTGCAAATGCAGATAAACAGCAGTGTCTCTATGTTGTGAACTTGATATTGAAAATGCGGAGGAAACGCTTCGCATGCTTTCTTGTCTTCCTCTTCCCTTGTCTCTCAAAATCTCAGTCTCTTATTCACTGAGGTAAGATTCTCCCACCAAAGAATTGTGATCAACTGGGTAGTCTTCGAACCCGGTGGACTGGTCAGCAACATCCACCATAATGCTGGGTAACAAGCCATCCTGGAGCTCAGGGGCATCCAGCATTTATTTTTCGCTCACGTGTTTGTGGGCTGACTTGGTTGTAGGTCGTCTTGGTTCCAGGATGTAGTCTGGACTCAGTCACGTCTCTTCCACGCGTGTTCATTCTGGGGGCCAGGTAGAAGGGATAGAAACGCAAGGTGGCAGGGCACCTGGGTGGCTCAGTTGGTTAAGTATCTGACTTCGGCTGGGGTCATGATCTTGGGGTCCTGGGTTCAAGCCCCGCATTGGGCTCCCTGCTCAGCAGGGAGTCTGCTTCTCCCCGTCCCTCTGCCCCTTCTCCTGCTCATGCTCTCTCTCTCTCTTTCAAATAAATAGATAAAATCTTAAAAAAAAAAAGAAATGCTAGGTGGCTAACTGCACAAGCGCATTTTGGACCTTTGCTTGCATTGCGTCTTCTAACCTCCCATTGGCTAAAGCAAGTCACATGGCTGTGTCCAACATCAACGAGGCAAGAAATACACTGACCACAGGCTTCAAGGATGGTTGGCAGCTGGTTGTGCTGGAATTGGCTCAGCTGGATTCCCAGGTGCATATGTGTGTGTGTGTGTGTGTGTGTGTGTGTGTGTGTGTGTGTGTGAGCCTCACTGCTTTGCTGCCCAAGTTCTCCCCTGGTCATTGTCTTCCCAAAGTGACCTATTTATTTCTCCACGAGGGACCTAAATGTTTGGGTGAGTTCCCTTGCTGAACACCAACTGAGCTGCCTGTGCGTGCCAGTCATTCTCACACATGCCTTTCACTTTGACAAATGTTTCCTGTGCACCTACTACATGGCAGCTCAGGGCTAGGCATTTGGGGTGCAAACATGAATGAGGAAGAAGTCTCTGTCCTCCAGGTGTGGGAGAGAGCTAAGGAAATGCTTAGCAGGCGTGGTGGCAGGGCTCCGGCAGAGGGAGAAAGAATCCACCCCTGCACTGGGAGAGGCAGGAAGGACATGATTCTGCCACCTGAGATCCCTGCAGAGAGTCCATGAAGATGTCTGGGTTTTCCTCCCTTTACATTATTAACAGGATGCCCCAGGAAGGATTGGTCCCAAAGCACCTGTCAAGGTGTGATGTGGGGAATGTCCCCAGTTCCTAACCCCCAGTTTGGAGCTTTCCCTCATGGGGTCCATGGGGCTCTCATTGTGAATGAATGAAAAATGAATGAGCGAATGAATGAATGAGCTAATTGAGTCTCCTGTGATTTACAGCCATCATCAAGCCGCACTGATAACCTGTCTCCTCTTCCTCAGTACCCATCAGCACACACAGTGGAATATGATTCAGCAAGGGGGGTGAACAATCTACAGCTGCTCACAGCAGCACGGATTTGGGCAAAAGAAGCCAGATTCAAGAGAATACAGATTATACGATTCCATTTACATAAACCTGGAAAACAGGCAAAATGAGGCTGCACTGTGAGAAGTCAGGACAGTGGTCGCCCACGAAGACCAAAGGGGGACGGACGTGCAGAGGGCGCAGGCAGCCGGTGATGTTCCGATTCTTGGTTTGGGTGCTAGTTACTCGGATGTGTTCAGTTTATGAAAATTCATCAAGCTGTATACTTGTGATAGATGCACTTTTTCTGTCTGTATGTGATACTTCGAGAAAAAGTAAAACAAATTTCCCACGATGAATTCTAAATGATCCTTCTAAAATGAAACTCCAACTGTATCAGGATTCTGCTTGAACCCCTTCCCTGGCTCCCAAACTTAAATATGCCAGGATATTTTAACATGGTGATCATGGCCCTTTGTGATCTGTCTGGAGCTAGTCTGCCTTTTTTATTCCACTTCCTACCATCCCTGACATGGACCCTGGGCTCTAGCCCTGCCTTCCCACTCGAATACACTTCCCTCAAGCTCCCCGTCATCTTTCATGCCTCTGTGCCTTTGCATATGCTGTTTCCTCTGCCCACCTGCTTTTACCACCTCTTGTGTGCCTTGGAAAACTTCTATTTATCCTTTAAAACCCAGCTTAGACATGACCTCTTTTTTATAATTTTAATTATAATTTTTTTTTTTTTTTGAGATAGAGTGCACAAGAGAGAGCAAGGAGGGAGGAGCAGAGGGAGAGGGAGAGAGAGAATCTTAAGTACGCTGCATGCCCAATGCGGGGCTCGATCTCACGACCCTGAGATCACGACCTGGGCTGAAATCAAGATACTCAACCAACCGAGCCACCCGACCTCTTCTGAAAAGCCACCCCGAACCCAGAGATATCCATGGTGACTGGTTGTATTAGGACCCATCACTCTGCATTGAGATCATCTTCTCCATCAGACTGGACACTCCCCGAGGACAGACACTGGGTCTGGTCCTTCCAGTGGCTCCCGTGCCCCAGCCAGATGGGGTTGGCACCCAGCAAGAATTTAGTAAAGGTTTGTTGATGGATGGAAGGAAGGAAGGAAGGAAAGAAAGAAAGGAGGGAGGAAGGAAGGAAGGAAGGAAGGAGCAGAGGCCACATTATAGACCCTGGGTGGCCCATTTGGGTTTGGAAACCTGGAGTCTGAGTCTGGGAGGCTGTGGTCTCCTCTGACCCCCCTGGTCTGAGCTGCATTAGTCACCCCTGCTCCCCGCTCCTGTTTCCCAGCTGGGATTTCTGGCAGTCACCAGCTGGCAGCTTTTTGTGAAACAATCTCCAAAGCTTGTAGGTTTCATTTGTTTAATATTTCAGGGATGTGTAACAATGTGGTGGCTCTGCGGCCACAATCCTGAGTCTTGCCTGAGTCATTTCTCACTTCGGTTTCTATAATAGGCTCTTGTTGGTTCCCTCAACCTCTCTGTTCTGCGCCTGAAATCGATTTACAATTCTGCTGCTCACTTAATTTATTTAGTGCATTTCATTGATTTATGTCCTAGACCTGAAACATGCATAGATCAGAACAGGCCGGGCAGGGGAAGGGAGAGGACAACCAGCTTTCCCAGCTGCCAGGGAGATCTGACATTGGAGCTCCACACAGGTCAGCCTGTCGGTCGCAGCCCCAGCATGCAGGGTGGCCGGCGCATCCTGTGCCTGTGTGTGAGTCCTGGGCCATCTTTTCACTCTGCCTAGGGAACTCTCGGTCAACCCTCGTGAGTCGGCCCAAAGGTCCTGCCTCTGCAGAGTCCTCCCTTGGCCCCAGACTGCTTCAGTTACTTCTGTCCCATGTTTCCAAGCTACCGGGAACATACCTGCGGCCCCGGGGCCCAGCACAGCGAAAGGTCTGATTCTTTCATCCCGTGAGCCGGAGACTTCAGGACACAAAGAGGCAGGAGACCAGCCCCAGTGGTTGATCCGTCCATTGTTCCCTCCCACCTGCCACTCCCAGACAACATCGAGATAATTCTTGCGGCCCTTTGGCCGAGGGTGGGACTCATCAATCATCTGAATGGCCCTGGTCCATTTGTGGAGGCAGCAGGGCTCTGGAATCCTATAGAAAGAGAACATTTCCTGGCCATTCTCAATAAACTCTCAACACAGGCCACCTCACTCGGTGTCATTTAATTCCTGGAAGCAGGGCGGACTGCAGCCTTGCTTTCGGGGATGGGCCGTGGTGACTTTGTCCACCTTGACTCAGGCCAGTGGGTGGCCTTCCTCGGTGTCAGGCTGTGTGCCAGGAGCCGGGACACTGAGGGCAGTCACCCCCGGCTCCTGCTCTTGAGGAGTCTTCTAGTAGGGAACAGATGAGGAGGACGGTCGCATCTGTGGACCTGGGGCCCAGATGGGTGGCCAGAGGGCTGCGGAAGGGGCTGATGAGAGTCTAGGCAGGCGGTGCAGAGGGGTGCCATGCGGGGAGGGTCCTGAAGGACGAATGTCATTCCTTCTAGTGCATAAGGGGCCCAGGGGCTGTCATTCCGGGTAGGATGAATGGCATGTGCGAAAGGGTCCACGTGGCAGATGCACAATAGTCATTTACTGAATGACTGAAGAGTAGAAGGAAGGTAGAGCCCAGAGAGGTTAAGTGCCTTGCTCAAGGTCACACAGCAAGTTTATGTGAGAGGCTCACTCTCCAGGCTTCTGAGGTCTTTCAGCAGCACCCCGTCCTTTCTCCTCCCACCCATCCCTCCCACAACCCTGCAGCATCATTTTCTCCAGCAATGCACAGGTGCCTGTCACCTCCCTCATTCTGAACTGCTAGTTCTGTCACTTTCTGTTCTGAAATTCTGGATTTCTCTAATTATGTGCTCTTATTAAAGGTGTTTAGATCCCGAAGCCTGGTGGAGGACTGCTCCTGGCAATCACAACATCTAGTAATTGCTTTAGTTGCTCTAATTCCAATTATTCAAGATTATCTTTCCAGGTAATTAGATGTCTGGGTAGTCTCGCCTGCTCACTCTCTGAGAGAGTGTCATATTAACCCCAAACGGTGACCAGCTTTCATGTTTCATAATTGGAAACAGTTTCTCCATGGTGAGAAGACTCACTTAAGTGTAAACAGTGGTAATTTAAATTTCTAAATGACTCTGTGGTCTTCTCATACTTTGGTGTGAGAAATTAGCTCGGACACTTCAATCCAGCCCTTTGCCTGTCTGAGCAGGGGTTTCAGCAGTGGGGGGGGTGGATAAGGCTTGATGAGCTGCACGGGGCCTGCGGAATTTGAAGGATGCTGGCTCCTTTCCATAATCCAGAAAAGTCCCATGGGCTGGTTCTTCCTGGACCTGTCCCCAGAATGGAATTTACAACGAGGCCCTTTTGTTTGGCCCAGGTCTTGCTTTCACAAAGAGCTTAAACTTGAGACACATGATGATTCCTTCAAATGAAGTTAGACGTACAGCTACAAATTGGGTTCACCACTTTCGGTTGTGCAGGTTACTCACTGTGCAACTCCAGGGGTCATGATTCATACTGCGATCTATGTGAATGGCATAAGGTTGGGCAGTGCACATCCTGTACTACTGTATGTGGGGGCCAGGGATACACAGACAGGGTTAAAAGAAGACAACATTCAGCATACCATCTATACCTACATCTCATTGCTGCACCACACTGCCTGGAATAAGCTGGGAATTTGTGACCCTGTTTTGTTGTGTTTCCTTGTCTTAATCAATATAATTTCACTGGTATAATTTAGGAACAGTGAATTGTACAAGTTTTAAATGTACAATTCACTGAGTTTCAGGAAAAACATACCATGTATGTAACCCAGACTCCTGTCAAGATATAGAACCATGGCCAGCATCATGGGTACGTGACCTATACAATCACATAAGGTCCCATGCACAGAAGGGACTCACATTTGCTCTAGTGTCACTATCTTGAAATTCTTAATAATTTTTTTTAAGTAGGCTCCACACCCAGCATGGAGCCCAACATGGGGCCTGAACCCACAACTCTGAGATCAAGACCCAAGCTGAGATCAAGAGTTGGATGCTTAATCGGCTGAGCCACCCCGGAGCCCCAATCCCTTTTTTTTTTTTAACAAGGGGTCCTGCATTTTCATTTTGCACTACTTTCCCCAGTTTGGGCTGTGTACTGCCCCCCACCTCATATAATCACTTACTGTTTCTCTTTACATCGATTCATTAGAAAGTCTAATTTTTTAAGCCTCATCCTGAGTAATGCTATCTATCAACTCATGGTTTTAGTGTGCCGCTTTATTCTTTCCAAGATGCTTTAGAATAAATAATACCTCCCATTTTATTTTCCATTTTGCCAACATGCCAGACCCAGCAGGTCCCCCAACAACTTGCTGAGGTTTGTGCTGCCGGCACACCAAGTCATGTGTGGGGAAGCTGAGGCCCAGAGAGATTAAGTCATCTTCCACAAGACCACATGGGTTGTGGGCCATGGGGTCCTGGTGCTTCACGTTCCACTCACTGCCTCAGAATGAGCTACTATAATAGAAAAGAATCATAAAGCGAGTCACGACTGGGAAGGACTGAGGTCTAGTGAGAGGGAAGGACGAGTTACATGTTGGCCAGACAGGGCTGGGGAGGAAGAAAGGGCCGCCATGCCACGTAGGAGGTCACCTGTGATTCTGCAGGGGCTCACACTGCATGCACCTTCCTCTGCTTCCCTCTTGTTACATCTCCAGTTCCAGAAAAGGAGTCCAGCCCTCACGTACACACCGTCCGGGTTGGAAGGGCACAGAGAGCTGATCTCACCTGCTCCATTTTGCAGATGAGGAAACTGAGACCCCAAGAAAAAACTCTCCATGGCTGCCATGGACTGAATATAGTGAGCATGCCCACTGCGTTCTCTAAGAAATGGGGTCCCCACTCTGGGGCAGCTTCCCCCAGGCCAGCCCTGGCAATGCAGTGAGCACGCATGGAGCACCTGCTGCATACCAGTCCCTTGCAGGCGTGTCAACCATTTGATCCTTTCAACAGCCCGCAGAGTAGGTATTATTAATATCACCCCACTTTCGGGACAGGGAGCTGAGGCTCCGACAGCTTAAGAAACCTGCTTTTGGTTCCAGCCAGTGGCAGAGCTGGGATTTAAATGCAGAGTTTCTGAGCGCAGTGTTAATGTAGCGCACGGGCTCTGGATTCAGATCCTGACTCGGCCTTACTGGCTGTGGACGGCAGGCATGCTGCTCATCCTCTTTGTGGCTCACCTTCTTCATCTCTAAAATGCGGATAATAGCATCTGCTTTGTGGGATTCTTCTGAGAATGGAGAATGGAATAATCCATGTGAGGGGTTGATGCAGGGTCTGGCTCAGTCAAAGCCAGCTTGAACATTCTGTTGTATTCTCCGCATCTCCTGGAATTGGCCTAGCCCGCAAGAAAGCTCACTTGGAAAGTAACTCAGTTTGCATTGATTTCTACTTGACTAACTTATTGAATAATGCACAGAATTCCAGTCACTGCTAGATACTTCCACACCCCTTGTTTCACTTAATTCTTTCGACGGCCCTTTGGAGCAGGTGCTATGATTTCTGGTTTACACCCAAGGAAACAGAGAAGATGAGCAACTTGCCTGAGGTCACACAGCAAGGTGATGCATCCATCAGTCCCACATCTCACAGGTCTTTCCACTCTGTCTGGTGCTTCCTGACTCCTCTTCTGCTCCCCAGGCCCAGAAAGTTCCTTGTTTGGCTTTGCCGTGGCTTCTGAGCCAGCCAGCCAGCCCCATTGGCTCACAGCTGTCAGGGACTGTGGGGAACAGAGGGAGGTAGCAGCTGAGGGGACCCACGGCTGCTCCTGTTCCCAGCACCCTCTGCTCCTCACGCATCCCATCTGTTGGCTTCTGTGGCCTCTCATTTGCAACCATCTGCCGGCCTCCCTAGAGGCTCTGCGAAGGCCTGGGATGTAACACAGAACCCCCCAAATATGCCACCCTTTGCCTGCGTGAGGCCAGGGCATCCCACAGCGATGCTCTGGCCCTTGCTTGTCCACAGACTCTGTGGCCTCTTAGGCTTCTGATGTTCAGCACATGTTTTGCCAGAGGCAGAGAAACGTGGGGGGCAGTGATGGGGTGCTCCTGCAGGCAAGAGGGAACACAGGTGGCTTTCCAAAGCTGGTGTCTGGCTGGTCCCATCGCTCATGCCCCTTGTCTGGCCCATCTCTGGTGGCGAGGCCAGAGGCTGTTGATTTTATTCATTAGTTCAAACATTTTGGGTTTTTTTTTGTGTGTGGTTTTTTTTTGTTTTGTTTTGTTTTTTGGTAACAGCTTTATTGAAATATAATTACTTACCGTGCAATTTGCCTCCTTAAAATGTACAGGTCAGTGGTCTTTAGTATATTCAGGCTTGTGCGACCATGGCCTCTATCAATTTTAGAACATTTCCTTCACCATGAAGAGAAACCCTGTTTCCTTAACCTTCACCCCTCAATCCTCCGGACCCCACAGACCTCGACAACCAGCGATCTGCCTTCTGTCCCTGTAGATTTGCCAGTTCTGGACACATATGAGTGGAATCATATAATAGGCAGACTTTTGGGGTCTGGCTTCTCACACTGAGCATCGTGTTTTCAAGGTTCATCCACATCGTGGCATGTGTAGTACTTCGTTTCTCTTTACTGCCAAATAATATTTCATTGTATGGAGATACTACATTTTGTTTCTCTTTTATTTATTTATTGAAGCTTTTTAATATTGAGAAATGTAGTAACAATTAAAAATACATAAAATACAAATATATAGCTTAGTCTATTGTAAAGCAAAAACTTTATTACCACTGGGATCGAGAAAGAGATCACCGCTGCCCGCCCCCCCGTGCCCCCCCGCCGTGTCCCTTCCTGAGCACTGACAACTCCCGATCCCAGAGGAAAGTAATCACTGCCAGGCAGGGGTTGGCAAAGCATGGCCCACTGCCTGTTGTTGTAAATAAAGTTTTATTGAAAACACAGCCATGCCTATTCTTTATGTAGGTGTAGCTTTTGTGCTGCAATGGCAGAATTAAACGGTTGTGAGAGAGACAATATGGCCTCTGGTTCATAGACAGCTGTGTTCTCACATGATGGAAGGGGCCAGGGAACTTGCTGGGGGATTATAAGGCCATTAATCCCATTCATGAGGGCTCCGCCTTCATGACCTATTCACCTCCCAAATGCCCAACCTCCAAATACCAACACACCTGGAGTTAGGATGCCAACATATACATCTGAGGAGACAAACATTCAGTCTATAACAATCACAGCTGTCGTCAGTGCATCTTCATTGCTATGTAATATTCCATTCTAGGAGTCTCCCTTCTTCTGTGTGTTCATTCTACTCTTAATGGATATGTGGGTCACTTTCTGTTTTTATTATGAACACTGTTGTTAGTTCTTCAAGTGTGGGCCCCAGACGGGCCACGTCACTGCCTAGGAGGTTGTTAGAAATGTAAATCCTCGGCCCCCACCACAGAACTCCCGAACAAGAAACTCTGGTTCCGGGGCCAGCAATCTCTGTGTGACAAGCCCTCCGACCAGCCACCCCCGTGTGAGAATCACCGCTCTGGTGTCAACCTCCATTTGGGATTGTTCCGGCAACTCTGCAGTTTTACTAAGCAAAGCCATCCCAATTTCCGAAGTCGGGGTACCAGTTTACATGCCCACTAGTGCGGAATGAGAATCCCCATCACTCTATCCTTGACAATACTTAGCTTTATTAGATATTAACATATTTCCCACCTGATGGATGAGAAGTGGTATCTCGCTGTGCACTTCACTTTGCACTTCTCTGATTACTGATGGGGTTGAGTCTCTTCTCATGTTTGTGGCTATGTGGATTTTCTCTCGCAGTGCCTGTTTGCGTCTCCTGCTTGTGTTTCTATTAGATTGTCTTTTTCTTCTTGATTTATAGACATTTTAACATTTTTTTAAAAGATATTTTAATCTTTGGTTGCTTACAGGTATTTTAAATTCATTTCCTCACTCTGGCTTACCTTTTCACAGATGTCTTTTGGTGCACAGACGTTCTTATTTTTTTTTTAATGTGGTAAAATGTACATAACCTAAAAATTTACCATTTTAACCATTTTTGTAAGCATATAGTTCCGTGGCATAAGTATGTTCACATTGTTGTGCCTCCGTCACCACTGCCCACCTCTGGAGAGCTTTCCCATCTTCCCAAACTGAAACTCTGCACCCATTAAACACTAATTCCCCACTCCCTCATCCCCCTAGCCCCTGGAAACCACCATTCTGATTTCTGTCTTTAAGAATTTGCCTACTCCAGGGCGCCTGGGTGGCTCAGTTGGTTAAGCAACTGCCTTCGGCTCAGGTCATGATCCTGGAGTCCCGGGATCGAGTCCCATGTTGGGCTCCCTGCTCTGCGGGGAGTCTGCTTCTCCCTCTGACCCTCTTCCCTCTCGTGCTCTCTATCTCTCATTCTCTCTCTCAAATAAATAAATAAAATCTTTAAAAAAAAAAAGAATTTGGCTACTCCAGGTACCTCCCATAAGTGGGATCATGCCATATTTGTTCGCTTATGTCTGTCTTATTTCACTTATTTCACACTTGGCACAGTGTCTTTGAGGTTCATTCATGTTGCAGCAGGGTGTCGGAAACAAAATGTCTTAGTGTGGTCTGGTATATATACACCACATTTTGTTTACCCACTTGTGGATGGACATTTGGGTTGCTTCTTCCCCTTGGCTATGGTGAAAAATGCTGCTGTGAACATGGGTATACAGATACCGATTCAAGCCCCTGCTCTCTGCTCTGCTGGTTGGATACCCGGGAGTGGAATTGCTGGGTCACAGGATGATTGGATGTTTACTTGTTTGTAGACCCACCACACTGTCCATAGCAACTGCACCATTTTACATTTACGATGCACGAGGGCTCCAATTTCTCTGCATCTTCACCAAGATTTGTTATTTTCTGTTTTGATAATCGCCATCCTCATGCATGGGACAGGGTGTCTCGCTGTGGTTTTGATTGGCATGTCCCTAAGGACTGGTGACATGGAGCATCTTTTCATGTGCTTTTTGGCCATTCATATATCTTCCTTGGAGCAATGTCTATTCAAGTCCTTTGCCCATTTTGGAATTGAGTTGTTTGTTTTTCTGTTGTTGAAGTTCCTTATATATTCTGGATATCATTCTTTATCAGATCTATAATATACAGGTGTTTTCTCCCATTTCATGGGTTGCGTTTTCATTCTGTTGATGGTGTCCAAAAGACTTTAATTTTGAGGAAATCCAGTTTTTTTTCTTTTGTTGTCTGTGCTTTTGGTGTCATAGCTAAGGGATCATTGCCAAATCCGATGTCATGAAGTTTTCCCTGTGTTTCCTTTTAAGAGCATGAGCTCAACCAGAACTTCTTCATCCATCCACCCACCTACCTATATACTTCTCCATCCATCCATCACCCACCCAACCATCTAACTATCCACCCATCCATCCACCTATCCATCCATCCATATATCCATCCATTCATCCACCAATTCATCTATGTACCTATCCATCCACCTATCCATTCATCATCCACCCATCCATCCATCCATGTATCCATCATCTATCAATTCATCTATGTACCTATCCATCAATCTGCCTATCCATTCATCATCCATCCATCCATCCATCCATCCATTTATCCATCATCCATCCATCCATGTATCCATCGTCCATCAATTCACCTATGTATCCATGATGCATCCATCCATCCATCCATCCATCCAGTAAGCGCTTGTTGATCTCCTACCATGTGTCAGATACTGGGGATATATATGTCATTCTGTGCAGGTCCTACTGGGTCCTTCTTGACCTCAAAGCTTCAGTAGCTCTGCTGAATCTCCAGCTGCACTCACACCACGTTTGGCCTCATGAAAAACACTCCAAGGCTGTTCCAGGCCCCTTTGTCTTGAAACCTTTTGTATTCATTTTCTCCTGCACTGTGCTGGGTGCGGGATAACTCAAGTCTTGTTATTGTCCTTGTCTCTCCTTGGGAGATTGGATGGTTCTTTCTGCTTTAAGATTTCCTAAAGTCTGTTATTCTCTCCTTTATAGGATGATGATAATGATGATGATGAGTGTGTGTGAGTGTGTGTGTGTGTGTGTTGGGGGAGGGTGCAGGGGCCTACTTTAGTGATCACTCCAGCATCTTTACATTCTTTGCTTTCCCTTGTATAGTAAGCCTAGCTGCCATAACCCAGAAACCCCCAAAATTCCATGACTTTCCATGATAAAAGTTGATTTTCTGCTCACATGGAGTCCAGTGTGAGTGTTCTGGTGGCAGGCACCCTTCCACATGCTCATCCAGAGATCTGGGCTCCTTCCTTTGCAGGACTTTGGAGTGGTCTCCATTCAGCCAGTGGTTGGGGAAGAGAGTAGAGCAAGATGTGGGAGGTCCCTAAGGGCCAGGCTTCGAAGCAGCTCACTTCATCCCACCCACATACCTTTGGCCAGAACTCAGTCTCATAGCTGCATTCAACTACAGTGGATATAGGGAAATGTAGTCTAGCTATGTGCTCATGAGGAAGAAGAAATGGGCCTTGGTGACACATAAAAGTCTCTGTCATGCCCTCTGACTTCCTTTCCTCTGTCCCCCAGGCCAGGGGAGCTTTATTAAGCATAGGATGTGGAGGAGAGGGGAGGTAGCCCAGACTTTCCTCTCTTCTTCTAAATATATCATTTACAGTACAAACTGTGGCTTTTGAACTTAAAAGTCCAGACTTTTGCAGCTCAATAGCCTTGTTCTTGTGGCCTGAGAGCTGGCCTTGCATTCCACAGTACCACCTGCAGCAATGAATACAGGTGGCAAAGGACACGGGTTCAGGAAGGCTGTGGGAAACCTCAGCTAATGTCTCAAAATATTATCCTGCTCCAGTTAACTCGAGAATCTGGCTGGGTGTCTGCTACCTTTTAGTTTGCAGATTTCTTGCTCTTTTTGAAATTGGAATGCCATTCCTGCTTTCAGATACTTGATTCCTCACTGGTTCCTCAAGCTTCCCCACCGCACATCAACAAAGGGCCTGCCGGTCCCCCAAAGAGGGTCCTAGCGGGGTTCCACCTTGCTAGTGCTCACTGTGCCCTTTTCACTTGAAATGAGCCTCTTCCTTGCCAGAGAAGTCAGGAACAAAGCAGAATCTGGAGAGTTCTTCTCACTTGCTGTCATGGTTTGACATGGTACCTTGGGCTCCGAGCAGCCCATTCATCCTTGCCTTGTTATTCTTGTTCTGAACAGGACCGCAGAGCCCTTTGTGGTTCTTGAGCGGACTCTTGCCCAGCCCGACAGGGACCTCCTTCTCCACTAGGGCGACTGCCCCCCTCCCTGCCAAGGTTCTAGCAGTGTGTAGAGGCATGCTTGCCTCCGGAAGTCTTTGCTCAGCATAGCATTTTGGAGTCTTGGGGAGTCAGTGGTCATCCTGTGTGCCCCTCGCTCTCTCAGGAGACCATCTCCCTTGTCAGTCATTTGGGCAATCATTTACTTCTAGATCATTCTCCTAGTGAGACATACCGGGGCAATGACTCAGAGAACATTTCCTAAATCCTTGACACCATGTTGGATTAGGGACTGGTGGGGGTTCTTCCGAGAAGAAGAAAGATTGGCTGCAAGGGCCAAAAGCCCGCTCAGACTAACGAAAAGAGCGAGGGGTTTGGAGAGGACCACCCCACGGGGCCCAGATGAGAAGTATTAGAAGACCGAACTCTAGAGCGCAAGAAGGGCGCTGGCCAGGGTATGGCCCCTATTTCTCAGCACAGCTGCTTCTCTCTTTTCTTGTGGCGACCCCTACGTGAAGACCACAGCCTCCCAGAACTCTGCCAACCTTCCCGCACTTAGAACTAAGTCTTTGGGTCCCACTTCTGGAAACTCAAGGAGAGAGAATCTGATTGGTCCAATTTGGAGCAGAGAACAACTCAGGTCCAATGGGCTCAAGCAGGGGGCGGGAACACACAGCAGGGGGGCGGGGCACGTTGGTCAGTTTCATCAGGAGGGGGTGTGGTCAGGGAAGCAATGATTGGCAGGGCTTCTGTGGCTGGGGGATGAGGAGTAAACCATGATTTGGCTTAGTAGAAAGAGGATGACTTTGAGCCAGAGGAACCCAAGTTCTGAGTTCAAACTCCAACTCTGATTTGCGAGCCAGGTATCCTTACTCATTCTGAGCCTCAGTTCCCTTATTTGTAAAGTGATCAGAATCAACTCCCAGTAAGGGTTCTGTGAATATCAGCACCTCCTCTTCCCTTACCTGGGTTGCTATTGGAATGGGCATATAAATTTTTTATTTATTTTTAAAGATTTTATTTTTTTATTTGAGAGAGAGAGCATGCACGTGCATGAGCAGGGGGGAAGGGCAGAGGGAGAGGGAGAAGCAGACTCCCCGCTGAACAGGGAGCCTGATGTGGGGCTCAATCCCAGGACCCCGGGATCATGACCTGAGCCGAAGGCAGATGCTTAACCGACTGAGCCACCCAGGTGCCCCTGGAATGGGCATGTAAAATTTTTAGTGTCCTGGGCAGGCTGGGTGAAGGTCAGGTGGGGTTCCTGATGGGGTGGGGTTGATTCCCTGGGTCCTCAGTTTGAGGGGTTTGAGGTGATAGTGTAATTGCCCTGTGGGTCCCAGAGCTGGACGTGACCCTGCTTGGGGTAAGGATCAGTATCACTGAATGGTAATATCTCGGTGCATCTTCCGGGCTGCTGAGTGGTCAAGGTAGGGAAAGGCATTTCAAGTACTAGAACAGCACATGCATATTCCAGAATGGGTGTCTGGGGCCTGTTCTATCCACAGCAGCTAATGGCTCTCTCTGGACACTGAGGGGCAGAGAGGAGTGAGGAGCCAGGCTGGAGGGGTCAGAAGGGCTAGGTTGCAAAAGCCTCAAATGTCATGTCAAGAAACTTGGTCTATATTGGGGAGGCCACCAGGAGGATGATCTGATCTGATGACTGTGATTCACAGCTGTGTCCAGGCAGAGGGGAAGCATCGGTGAGCATCAGTGGTCACTGGAACTCAGGGAGCTCGTGGAGGGCTTGCGAGGCATGTCCCCTTCATATCTGTTGTGTCTGGGGTGTGGCTGAGAGCCCGGTGCTGAGTAAGTGCTCGGTCGAGATGTTGACAACATACATGTTTCACAGACTCCAGGTGGAAGGAGCCTGAAGTCAGAACCCGTTTTATAGACTTAATTTGTCATCAGAAATAAAAACCTGAGTGGAGCCCTGGTGCTGACTCCAAAGCCTGCCTTCCCCCATCAGGGTGTGGGAAGCTGGGGACGTGGGGGCCAGGCTGCCTTCAGAGGGCTGGAAAGGCAGGGCCATTCCCAGCAGCCATCCCTGCTGTCCCTCCCAGGTCGGGCAGGTTTTTCTTTTTTTACTTTTTATTGTTATGTTAATGGGCAGGGGGTTTGATAACTGGAATGTGTGGGGTCTCTTCCTGAGCCCTATTTCCATCAACGCTTTGTATAATGGGCTCCTTCTCCGCCCCAGGTCCCACCTCCACATCATTCTTGGAGAAGCCTTCTCCTACCGCCCTGGCTAAAATAGACCCCCCCCACCCTGGCCACCTAGATCTACACAGATCCACAGATCCCTGGAATGACCTTGTCATCTGTGTGTACTTGTTGTTTGTCTTGTTTATACAAGACATTGAATTCCATGAGGGCACTGCCTGGCCTGCCTCATTCGGTGCTCGCCCAGTGGGTGCTCAGCAAACATCTGAGCTACTGTGTAGAGCCTCTGCTCCGAGCCAGGCCCTGTGCCTAGACCATCTCATTTAATTCTCCCAATGGTCCAGTGGAATAGGGGCTATTTTTGCCCCCATTATACACAGGGGAAAACCGAGGCTCAGAGAAGCTGAGTACCTTACTCACACGCACACAGCCTCGAAGCGATGGAGTTGGGATTCGACCCAGGGCTGGCCGGTGCCTGCGCTATTTGCTTTGGGTTTCCTCTGCTTCTCGTTCTCTTCTGCATCCTGGTTTCTTTGGAAGCGAAACTCACAGCTCATGTTTTTAAGTGCTCCTTCCCTTCCCTTCATGCACCTCAGTGGCTTTTGTCCTGGGAGGTTTATGTAGAATCAAGAGCGGGAGTGGGAGGGAAGCAGGAGAGGGGAGGCCCTGACACATGGCCCCGCAGCCGATTGCCTCCTGGGCTGCAGTGCGCCTTCCCCTCTGCTGTCTCATTATTTCCCGTGGAGTTTTCATCAATGTCTCTTTAGGACTCAAGTTGACAAATAAACTGGCTGAGCTGGTGAGAAGGATTTAATTTAGCTCGCTCTGGGCCCTTCATTCTCTTGTACCCATGCCAGCAGAGGGAGCAGGGTGGGCTGGGGTCAGCATCAGGGCTTGGCCTCCTGCAGATCTGGGGGCTTGAGTGCAGGGACCTCAGACCTGTTTCTGAGCCTGGGGGTAAAGGTGACAGAGACCCAGGCATTTGAAGTTTGCATTCTGACAAGATGATGTGAAGCTTCCTTCCAGGAGAGGGTTCTGGTCTCTGAGAGTTCATGGAAGGCTTTGGATTTTTGACCTTATGTCTTTGGTTCAGTGAGGATTTATTGAACACCAGCTGCGGACCTCCCCAGGACCATTGTAGGTCTCTGTCCCCACGGACTTGGCTTTTGGTGAGGCAGGAACTCAGGGGAAGAGAGTGAGCTGGCCTTACTCTCAGTTCAAGGTGGTGATCAGCCGTTGTCTGTGCACATGGGCAGGTGATTGATTGATCAATTTCTCTTTATCCCCCCTCTTCCATACGGGCACCCAGCAATTCTGCTGAATGCATTCATGTTTGTATGTGTTCTCACTCATGTGTCGCTTTTGCATATTTTAAACTTATATCAATACCACGTTTATTAGTCAGCTATTTCTGCAATAAGGCTATATAAGAAATCATGCCAGAACTCAGTGGCTTTCAAAAACAAGGACTGTTCTTCTTGCTTGTGAGTCTGTGGGTTGGGTGGGCTTACTGCTGTGGGCTGGGCTTGGCTCTAGATGGAGGGTTGGGTTCAGGTCCACCCCGTGCATCTCCTATCTTTCTGGAGCCAGCATTTCCTTGGAGAAGATTCTCATGTCCATGGCGGAAATACAGGAGATGAGAGAGAAATCTGTGATGGCGCCTAAGCCTTGCCTGGGTAATCTCCAGAGTCACGTCTGCCCATATTCCAGTGGACAAAGCAAGTCACACGGCCAGGCCCCAAGTTAGGGAGGTGGGGAAGTGTCTTCCGCCCCAGGAGTCTGGGGTATGACTGTTTGCTGGGCAGGAATTCAGTTGATCGCAGGATGTGTTGTAGATCTCTGTTTCTTGAGTTCCCATGAAGCACCACGAGCTTAAGATGCATCCATGTGGCTGTGTGCGCACCAGATCAAACCCCTGCCCGATGCTCCGAGCCGAGCGTCCCCTCCCTGTGCTGCCTACTGTCCCAGCAATGGACACTGAGCTTGTTTTCTGCTCCCTGTCCTTCTGAGGACCTGTGTGAGAGTATGCTTGGGGCATACGCCCAGGAGCAGGACTATGGAGCCGTAGGGTGGGATACACTTATGTGCAAATTTAACACCAGCACGTGCTCGAGGATCCCATACACCTGCAGCCGGATCAACACTAGGCCTTATCCAGCTTTCTGAAGTTTGCCTCTCTGATGAGTGGAAAGCATATAGGGAGGTCTTACGGCCTTCATTTGCATTTCTCTGCTTAGTAGCGCATCTTAGTGTTCTTCCTGTGTTCCTCAGGCTTGGATTTCTGCTTCTGGAAACTGCTTCTTCTTGTCCTTTGCATTGTGTGCTTTCTACCAGGAGAAAGGCCAGTGGGCTGGGAAGGGGGCTGGGCTGGGGGCAGCAGGGTGGAGACCACCCGTCTGGACACGCTAGGCTGAGGTCAGAGCCGGGCATCCGTGTGGCTGAGTCCTCGGGGGGCACAGGCGGGACATGGCGCTGGAAAGAGGTCCAGGCTCATCTGCTTTGTCCCAGCATTAATTAATTAGCCTTCAGTACTGTAGCTCTGAATGGGACACTTGTTGTCCTCTGATTGGCTCCGTGAAGAACCCAAATGAAGAAGTGCATGTCAGATTATTTGCTGTATTACGAGTGACCTGGGAGATGCCTGAAAGGTTCCCCAAGACCTACTTTCTCCAATTGTTATGGAAATTGAGAAAAAGCAATTCTGAACCACACTAGTCGAGGACCTACTATGTGCTAAGGGGCTCCGACGTGTTGAATTCTCAGGGATAATGATATCATCTCGGGGATGAGAATAGGACCTACCTCACTGGGGGGCTTGTGAGAATTGAATCTATTCACTCTGTCAAAAAACATTGACTGAATACTGTTATGTGCTGGATGTGGGTTACGCCCTGGGATAGGGCCCTGAATAAAAGGAAAACAATTCTACCTTCTTGGAGCTCATATTCCAAGGGTGGGGGGAGTGAGAAAAGAAATGAATATGTAGCACATAGAGTATGTTAGGTGGTGTTAAGAGCTAATGAAGAGGCGGGGCAGGGTGGTTGAAGTGGTAACCAGTGGAGGAAGCTTCCCCCGGCTGGCAGGTGGCACTTGAATGAAGATCCAAAGGAGATAAGGGTCTTTTCTGGGGTATAATCTGGGCTGTAGGAGACCCAGTAGAACAGGAAGGGAGGAGAGGGTGGTGGAGGAGAGAAGAAAGCTGGGACCCTCTGCCTACTCACTCCTCATTCTCTCATTCTGTGCTGGGTCACCTCACCAAGCTCATCATGGAGCAGACGTACCTATCACAACTGCAACAGTCGAGACTTTTTAAAAACCACACACCACAGAAACACAACTCAGACAGGCTGAAAGGAAAAAGAGAGTGTATGGGTCCAAGTAACTGAAAATCCACCTTCAGGCATGGATGGATCCAGGATTCAAACTACATTGCTGGAATTGATTTCTTTTCAACTATTGGCTTTCATCTGTTACGGCTTCATTCTTGGGCTGATTCTTACCAGAAGGTGGCAACATGACTGCTTGAGGGTCCATATGCAGCAATCCCAGAGGGAAGAGAGCTTTTTCCACTCAGCAGCACCCACAAAATCCTCAGGCTGATTCTCATGGGGATGGTTTAGGCTACTTGTCCTTTCTGAATCAATCACAGTCATTAGGGAGAGGCAAAACTCTGATTGACCAGGCCTGGCTCATGTGACCATCCCTGGGGCCAGGAGCGAGATCTTCCAAACCACAGGACTGAGTGGGGGGGGGGGGGGGGGAGGGTGGTTCTCTAAGGAAAACCGGGCAGCTGTTACCAGAAGGGAGGATGGGCTGTGTCATTCTACCCCACACACCAAGGTTTCCATCAGCCAACACCGGCAAGGAACCATTTCTCCTCTAATGCAGTGGTTCCTGAGTCTGGCTGCGCATCAGAAACACCCTGGGGCAATTTAATGGAATACAGTTGCCTTGGGTCCCACCTCGACAGGTTCAGATGCACTAGGTCTGAGGGTGGACCCTGCAGCATTGTATTGTATTGTATTGTATTGTATTTTACTTTACTTTACTTTACTTTTATTTTATTTTATTATTTTATTTTATTTTATAGTAGGCTCCATGCCCAACATGGGGCTTGAACTCACAACCCTGAGATCAAGGTCTCATCCTGCACGACTAAGCCAGCCAGGTACCCTACTGCACCATTATTTTTAAAATGCTCCTCCAGCAGTCAGGGCTGAGAACCACTGCTTCTGGGTCCCTACCCCTTAATTCATTCCATGTATTACCATTCTATTCTAAGGGAAGACTTTCAGTGTCCTAGCTCACAAGTCCTCCTAGAGGACTGAGAGGGGCAGGAATCCACAACCAGACTCGAAAGCCCTGAGCCAGTCTCTGGCTTATTTTAAACTGAGGTTTGAACTGGCCTCCAGGTCTCCTGGGACGGGGACCAGGATGGCCCTCAGCGGATCGTGGCTTCTGATGGGCATCAAAAGCCACTGAATTCATTCAACTCCTGCCATTGGAGCCACGAGCAGCTCTGAGGACCCCTGACCCCACCCACTGCTGCCGGCCCTGGCCACCACCCCCGTGTCAGCAGGAAGTTCACGGTCAGCTGAACGGCATCCAATTAGATGCCTCTCTCTGGGGTGGGGTGGACCCGAGACACACGGAGCCCTGGTCTTTGTTTCATCTTCTCTCTACTCAAAAGGATTTTGTTTTCCTTGGAACTGGACCCAGGGTGAAGAGACTGGGAAGGACCAGGTGATACGTAAGGAGAGCCTCCCCAGGAGAGGCATCTTCGGATGTTATTTTCTGCCATGTTCTTGAGGACTTGGGCAGCGTTGGCTGGGGAGAAAGTTCTGGACTCACATGGACTGGGACCGCAGTCCACACTCTGGACTCACTTCTTTTTGTGGTGTTGATCCTGACCTCTTGAGCCTCAGTTTCCCCGTCTGTCAAATGTGGCTGATAGGAGTTCCTACCTGATAGGGCTTTTGTAAGAATGGAACAAGGCAGTGCCATGTTATCCATGGGCCTGTGATGGTTATCCTCACCTGCCAAATAAGTGCTTGTTGAGCACCTGCTTTCTCAAGATCTATGGAAGGTTCTCGGGGAGACACTCTGCCCTCATGAGCTTGTTGTCTAATGGAAGAACGAACTTGAATAAAATGAAGCTAGGAATTATTTATTCAAGGAGGAAGTTGTGATAAAGCACGGATTCTCCACTGTGGCTGCACACTGGAATCACTTGGGGGAGATCTAAGAAATATGGGTGCCCCACCCTTCCACTTAGAGATTCTGGACCTAGGCTGGGGTTTGGGCATCCATGTTCTTAAGCTCTCCCTAGGTGATTCCAGTATGTGGCCGGGGTTGAGAATCACTGGCCAAGTGAAAGGATGATTGACAACTGTGCACAACAAAGGAGACTTGCCTAGACTGGTAAGCCAGGGAGAGTGTCCTGGAGGAGGTGAGAACTGAGGGACAGGTGTGAGCCTACTAAGATAGGGCTCGGTAGGGGCGAAGGTGAAAATGAGTGTCCCAGTTAGGGAACAGCATATGCAAAGGCCCTGTGGTTTGAAGGAAGATGGCATTGAGGAGGGGATCTGAGAAAAAGCCAGTGCGGAGAAATGGGAGGGGCCAGACTGCCCAAGACTTTGAAATCTTTCCTCCATCTGAGCAGTAGGGAGAACGATTGAAGGATTCTGGTGGGAGGTGACAAGATCAGGTTTGCATTTTCAAAAGCTCCCTCTGGTCCTTGTGCGGAGGGTAGGTTGGAAGGGGATCCATTTGGGTACAGGAGACCCAGCAGGAGGCAATGCAGTCCCGTGGGTGAGCAAAGACGGAGGTTGGGTGAGGGGGTAGCTCAGCATAGAAGTCAAGTGCTTGGGTTTGGCCTCAGTCTCTGACCATGTTCTCTTAACCCTTCTGAGCCTTAGGCTCCTCATCTAAAAAGCAAGGGTAGTAGTCCTAGCCACTTTCTAGGGGTGCTGTGATCGTTAGATGGGAGATCATGAACTGCCTACGTCCTAGTAGGCACTTGATTGATGTCAACCTTTCAGCCCACTTCTCCTTAGGCAGCTCCCTCTTCCTCTTCAGTCCTTGCCCCAGATATCACATCTTCTAGTTCCTTGTTTCTCCTCTGGGATTCCTTGTCAAAGCATTTTATCAACTGGATGGCACTTGTTGCATCCCCTGCTGGGCTGACTGGGAGCACTGCAAAGGCAGAGAGCGTAACCATTTGGATCAGAGCTCCATTTCTAGCCCAGTGCCTGGCACATAGCAGTCCTTAATAGATGTGATAAATAAATGCATATGTGAAGGGACAAATATGTGGATAACCCCTCTCCCCACCCCCCACCCTGCATTTTACGGAGCCAGGACTGAGTACAGACTGGCTTGCCATCAGGTGGGTGTGGAGCACTTCAGCAATGGCTTCCCACGCTTACAGTCTAACGTCTGGTGCCTCTCCTAGGAGAAGATAGGACAAGAGCAGTGGGAAGGCTCTGTCATTCCTTTTCTCTGTTTCATATTCGTGAAGCCTGTTTTGTTGAAATCCAATTAGAAACCCCAGTTCAACTAACGTACAAAAACTTTCATGGAGCATGCCTCTCAAACAGCGCACACATTTTATGCAGCTCATTTTTTTCCCTTCCCCTCTGATGCTGGCATAAACACATTATGGTTTGGACCTCCTGGGCTGCCCTCTGCTGTCACCATTCAAGGACTCTATGCATGCTGCAGGTGGGACCCCGTTCTTGGTGAAGCCTTTGTCTTTGCTTCTTTGCTGGCTTGGTTAATGATGCCATCAGTCATCTTGTCAACCCCTGCCCCTTGGCCCGGAAAGGAAAGCACCGCTGGTCCTGTGGATTCTGCCTCCCCGGATGGGGGGATTCTCTTACTTCCTTCCCAGGAATATAGCCATGGGTGAGCCTGTGGGATTACCCTTGGGCCAAGGTGGTCTGCTCCTAACTGATCTCCTTTTGTCCACCTCTCCCTTGTTATGCATCCTGTATGCACACCAAGACTTCCCCAAATCTTAGCTTTTCTGTGTCTCTTTTCTCTGAAATCTTGAGTGGTTTCCCATGGCTCCAGGTTTCTGAGTACAGCCTCCTTCAGTCAGTATTTAAACATTCCCCCAGTTTGGCCTCATTCTAGCCTTACATTCCACCCTCCCCTCACATCTACCACCCAATGCCCCAACTTCCCAGAGACACTCATTCTTCCTGGAAAACGGCCCTCAGCTGACTGCCCCTCTGACTACTCAAGCTGGAAATGCAGCCTGAAATGCTGGCCCCTCCCACTGTTGGTATTTACACATCCTTCAAAACCCAGATCAAGTGCCACCTCCTTTACGAATTTTAATCTCTTTACTCAGACTTAATTGCTCCTCCAAGTTGGATGTAAGTGAAATGTCCAGACAAGGAACAAGGCAAATACCATATATCTGTCTCCTCAATATCTGTCCACCTTGCCTGACTCCTTCCAAAAGGAATTTGTTTTTGTTCAGCTGTCTACGTGTATCCATTCCTGGGGAATGTAGCCTGTATCCCCAGCCCAGGAGGGAGTCTAGATTGGTCTAAATCAACAAGGTTATTCTGTCCCCTTGACAGTGATTGGCTTAGAAGTAGGTGTGTGACCCAGTTTTGCTGGGAGACTGTGGAAAACTTTTCTCACTCTTAGAAGAGATAGAAGAGTGTCTTCCATTTCAGTCTGGATTCCTGACAGCATATTATGACCGTGAGGGTTGGATTTAGGATAACTCATCATCTGTCATTGTCACGATGGTGGAGCACAAATATGGGAAGGACTCTGTGATGATACGGTTGAGCAGCTAAATTAATCAATCCCAGAGATGCTTTCCTTCCAAGGTTTCTTTTATGTGAGATAAGAAAATCCCTTGTTGTTTAAGGTAGTTGAATCAGGATATCTTGTTACTTGCAGCTTAAAGCAATCCAGGCAGATACAAGGACAACAGCTAAGTCAATTCAGATCTGTCTGCTCACTAGGATATTATACAGCCATTAAGAAAGAAACTCTAAGGTTGTGTAGCCACATGAAACAACATTATGACATTATTTATGCAAAAAACTCAAAATATAAAACTGTTGGTCTAGCATGGTACAGAAATGTATGCAAATGAAAACGATCAGAAGAAAATAATTTTTAAAAATGATGATGGCTGTGTTAGGGTAGTAAACTTGTTCATTTCTCCCTCCACTTCTTGCGACCTTCAGTAATGTGTGTACATACACACACACATGTACATATATATACATATACATTATGCTGGATATACTGCATATAATGATATATGATATATGATATTTACTACATAGTTCAATAAGTATATATAATGTATACTAAATACATAATATTATATACAATGATATATATTCATATAGTTATATATACATTATGTATATTTGCATATATGTAATTTTGCTCTTACAGATTTAAGCACTTTGTAAGCATAAATATTACATTTATAAGTATTAAATATTAAGCACTTCATACATATTAAATTGAGTTAATCCTCACAAGCCCTCTGAGGAAGATTCTATTGTTATTCTCATTTTAATTTGAGGAGACTGAGGCCCAGAGAGGCTGGGCCTCTGTGAACTTGTGCAAGGTCACAGATCTAGTATGTGGGGAGACAAGATTGGAACACGAGCAGCCAGGCGCCAGAGTTTGTGCTCTTAATCACCATGGTACACTGGCTCTGTAGTGTCCGTATAAAATGGTTCCCACAATACTATCTGGTTTTGCTCTTTCGGGCACACTGTGTACTGTGGATTTCTGGTGAAGTCTTCCCCTTTGTCATAGGGCATGGGATTGACAGAGTGTGTCAGGGATGTGGGAGTGGGAGGTAGTCCTCATCTTGGGAGGGGGTATGGAGCCTCTTGGGAGCCCAGGGACAGAGGCGGTAGCTCAGCAAGTGTGGCCCACATGGCTGTGGTGTGCTGCGTGCCACACAGAGGCTGGATCCTGGCCAGGGGCAGCAGAGTAAAGCTTTATGATCATGTCCAGTCCATATCCCAGCAGCAGGCTTTACCCAACCAGTAAATACTGGTTCAATTTGTCAAATCTGTACATGCAAATAGTATGCTTCAATGATGACATGTTAAAGCAGTTGTTGAGGATGAGGGGGCATGAGGTTAATGAACCTCAGCATGGGATATATGATGACACCTGTCTATGATTGGGGGAAAACGCAGCTATGTAGGATTGAGTACTGTCCATGTTGGCCGTGAATCCTGGGGCAAATGGTACTGGAGAACTGTCCAGCAGGCAGTGCTGAAGGCTTGGATCATGACAGAAAGCAAAATGCGGAATGAACAAAAGGAAAAGAGATGGGGAGGGAGTCACTGGGACTGGAAATCTAGGTCAGCATCTGCATCAGAGAATCACATCTTCCCCTAGAGGTGATTGGTAATATTGATCAGGGGCCAATCTATTGTAATAAAGTAGGGAAACTTTAGGTTAAGTAATAAGTACATAAGATGTACTTGGTTACAGGTATGTGAAGGAAAAAGCATAATTATACGGCCATGCATATTGGGAAATATTTTGCAGTTATTTTTTTGAGAAATAGAATATATTGGATCAATGGAATCAGACAAATATCTTGTGCAGTAAGATATTCAGAGACACAGGCATGATAAAGAGGGGGAAACTGCAGTTTTGACATTCTTGTGGCCACTAGAGAGATGGAAGAACCAGACTAGCACAGAGGAGAGAGAAATAAGTCATTTTCAGGGCAGGAGGGATGGGTGATGGATAAAGGAGATGCATGTGGGCATGGTCACGGCAAGGGTAAATAAATGAAATGTTGATGAATTTGTTTATTATGTTCTGCTCATCAGCACAGCTGCTTAGAGGACACAGTGGACTGGGGAAAGGCAACAGGTACTCTCCTAGTGGTCTTTGGGGGGTTGGCTTGGCTTATCAGAAATTGTGACATCTCGATGTCTCCATCTCCCCCCCGTCTCTCACTGCTGCCAAAAAAGGTGGGTGACATGTATGATCAAAGCAGAGTCCTCATCATAGGAGGGCACTACAGTCTAAGACACATCACCAAAAACAGGAACTTGGAAAAGAAACCAAGACAGAGATCTGGATATACAGAGGGTGGTATCCAAGCTGTCGCCAGTACCCTGGCTGGACTTCCTAGCCCACTTTTATGAACTGGGGCACAATTGAGAAAGACTTGAAGGCTGAGTAGGAGTTTTGGAGGAAAGATGTGGGAAAAGGAGACCCAGGCAGGGAGAATGTGCCAAACAATATGTCTTGTTCGGGGGAATGGTGGGGAGTTCATGTAGTTGGGGTATACGGTGGTTGTGTTGTAGATGAGGCTGGATAAGTTAGTAGGGGTGAGAGTTAAAAGGAATATGCAAGTTGAAAGGCTATGGGACTTAAAATAGTGCTAAGAGTGATATTCAAAATCTTGGACAGAGGGGTAGGAGCAGTGTGCGTGTGTGTGTGGGGGGGGCACCAGGGTCGGGAGAGATGGTCCTCAAGATAGCAACTGTTTATCGGTATAAACTGATATGAACGTATTTCAATATTTGAACCATCAGAATGGCTGTACAGGTGCATATTTGCAGAACATCAGGCCTGAGTCGAGAGCAGGGGAGGGATAAAATTGGATTTATGCTTTGAAAAGTGGCTCGAGTCACAGCAAATATTTGTTTACTGGGTGGATTGATGGGTCATAGATATTTGAATGGATAGGGATCTGGGCTGATTTCTTTCCACCTGACAGAATTTAAAGGTCCTTCTTGTCCTTCTCAGCCTGGGCCTCGCCAGAAATCACCTGTTTCCATCTGGCCTTTCATTCCCTGTGACTGAACATATCCCCAGCTCCCCACATTGTCTGCTCTTGGCCACCGCAGCCCAAGCTGCCTCTGTCCCTGGCTGGTTGTCTCTCCTCAGCCCTGTCTGGACACGCCTGCTGTGTCTTGTTCTTTTCTCCCCTCACCAGCAGGAGAATTGGCAATCTTCTGGGATTTAATTACAGGTTCCCTGAGGGCCTTTCAGCCCATCACAGGGCTCCTGCAGGCTGCTGGGAGGGTGACAGCAGCGTGTAGTGATGAACAGCAACTTCCCTGCATGGTGGCTGTACCCAGTGGCCGGCCCACGCTCCTTGGGCTGCTCTGCATTTTCCTGAGCAAAACATGTCTCATTCCCATTTTGCAAGATCAGATAGCAAATGGGGAAAACACTTATAGCAGGAGCGATGATAAAAGACAGAGGGCGGTGCAGCCAGGGTGGAGCACAGAAAGCACAGCAGTTCTCCTGGAGGTGGTGCCTGCTTCCAGCAACTCCTGGAGCCTCTTTACATTCGTTAAATAATGACTTAGTAATTCTGCTCACTTTAATTAAGTCGGCCTGGTGTGCTGACAGCTCAGGTCCAGGTGGGGATCTTTTTGGCCTTAGGCAGCCGTGCTAGAGTCCAAGAAAGTCCATAGACTAGGGTCAGCAAATACACAGCATGCACACCGCCCATTCCCCACTCCTCCGCCCACTGCAGACATTGCTAATTGATCATGACACCACTGAGCCTGAACGTTATAGGAGCCTGGATGTGAGTGTTGGCCTCTTTAGGGCTGAAGGGCAGCTTAAAATAAGACAATGAGAGGTTTTTTGTTTTTTTTGTTTTTTTCCTCTTGAAGTATGGTAAACACTGTAGGGTCTCAAGTATGCCTCAAAGGAGGATATTATGACCATGTCATAGGAGGTTTCTTCCCCTCAGGCAAGATTCCTCAGTATTTCCCCAATTCAGCTCCCTCTGAAATGCCATTTGGTGTGGGGTCAGAAGTACCTTCACTGGGAGAGATGGGATGAATCCATTCACCTCTGTACCCTTTGTTCTTGGTCCTAGGGAATAAATAATCATCTAAACATCTTGTCTCTTGTTTTCCTCCTTCGGGGTGAAAACCAAATGATATGGACTCTACATTATCAGAATGGAGTGTGGAGTCTGTTCCCCCCCTGCCTTTGCCACTGCTCTCTAAATTCTCCATCACTCTCAGTCTGTGTGGTCAGGAAGAGGCTGACCCTACTCTCCAGGGGTGGGCATGGGGTCCAGGCTTGGCCGCTCAGAGCTTTCCATCTTTTTGGCTACCATGGTGGACACTGGGTTCTAGCAGGCTCATGAGACTCAGCTCTGGGGTTTTGCTGTACTTACTGAGAAAGTGGGGCTCTCCTATTGGGCTTGCAGGCTCAGCTGGAGGGGTGTTAGCCTGGAGCTGCTGGTGAATGTCTTTGTGGCCCCTGGGGGAGATCCTGCAAAGGCCCCGAGGTGAGACTGAACTTGGCATCTTTTGAGGAACAGAAAGACAGAATGGCATGGAGGGTGAGGGGAGAGTGGTAGGAGATGAAGTCAAATAGGAAGGCAGTGGCCAGATTGTGGAAAGCTCCACAGGTCGTAGTTGGAATTTGCAGTTTATTCGAACAGCAGTGGGAAGCCATCACCACTTTGGGCATCCCCACACCCTCGAACTTTCTTTGCTTCCAACTCCTCCCTCTATATGAGGCATCTTGGATATTACCAGGCTTAAAGTTGGAAGGCGTGGGGCCTCCTCAAGCTCTGCTGATAACTTGCTCAGTGAAATGGACTAGTTGCACCCCTCTCTGGGCCTGTTTCTGTTCTGGTTCATGATGAAATTGGACTAGTTCAAGGATAACAGAGAGATTTCATCTTTCATCCCTTTCTGTTCACTGGGCAGTGCCTACCTGGACAACTGTGAGGAAAAGGATTGTGGGCATTGCCCAAGATCTGTGGGAGAGTGTCATCGATTAGTAATGTCTGCCATGGGCAAAGAAAAGGAAGCAGTGAATCGTCCATCTCAAAACTGCATGCTCCTGGGAGACATAGCATTTTATGGGTCTTTATGTCAGAGGTATCAGCTTGGACCACCAGCCAGGGATAAAAGCATCCAGCAAATTAGGAAACTTATGCAGGGCTTCCCACTTTACAAAGAGTTTTTATGGCCATTTTCTCACTGATCCTAATAATCTGTCATGTTTCCCTCCCAGCCTCCGTTCTTCTGGTGACCATATCCAGGTTTTTTTCTTGGGCACCAGTCCCTTCCTATCCTCAAGCCATGTGCTTTGGGGCTGAGGACAGAGCATGAGACCCAGGCCTGCACCATGATAGTCCTCTAGCCATGGCAGCAGGTAGAGCAATGGATCCAAGACTGTACAGAGGTTATGGGAGATAGTGAAATGTTTGCTGCAACCCCTAGAAGGAGATTGCACCCTGTGGATTTGAAGGTGGTGGGAGATAGGCGCAGGTGTTCCGAGGCTGTTTCCTATAGCCTCAAGAGCCAATCCTACACATGTCTCCTCAATTTCACATTCAGTGACGTCACATTGGGAGCTCCAAATCAACCATGGTGGAATCATTTGCTACAAATCAGGGGCTTTTCTCTTCTCCACCCCCCCCCCCCCCCCAGGAACCAGCTTGCCAGCACACCACTGGCCTGGGGCTGTCAGCAGCTTTCTTGCTGCTGCATGGAGTCTGGGACCTAAGCCACAGAGTGGAAGGTGGAGCCAAGAGATAGAAGACCAAGCCCTGAGTCCAGCTGCACCTGGAGCTGGACCTGCCTTTACACCTTTCAGCTGATAAAATTATTCTGTTTAAGCCTATTTGGGTTGTATTTTCTGCCCCTTACAACTAAAAGATGACTGGTATAAATTTTATTTCCAGTATGCAACAAACAGATGGTTTACTACTCATTTCTTCAAATGGGAATAATTCTCCACTGCCTTGGGAGGAATGTTCGGATTTTCACCCAGCACCCCAGATTTCCTGCAGTCTGGCTCCGCATTTTTACCCTGGCCTCAGATGAAGGCATCCTGTGCTCTAGGTTAATTGGACTTTTAAATTGCTTCCAACAAAGTCTCCTTCGAGCCCTCCTCTGTGCCTTTGTCCATTCTGTTCCCTCACTCAGCCACTCTGCTCTGCCCGTCACTATCTGTAAAAATCTCATTTACTTCTTAGCTCGTTAATTTTCAGTCTCCCCAAGGGAGCAGACTCAGGTTTCATGCACAGCGATGTCCCGGCACCTCAAACAGTGCCCGGCATGGTGCTCAATCAATGTTTGTAGAATAAATGAGGACTGCTTGGGCCCATGAGCCCGGGAAGCCAGGGTGACTCTCCACTGTCATTTGCTCACTACCCTGTCCTGGATGCCCAATCTCTATTTATGGCCTCACAAGGCCTTCTGCTGTTCATGGATTTCTTTGCTTTCAAATATTTCTTTCATATCTGAAATAGAAGGCTGGCAAATGCCCCCTAAATCATCAGGCTTCCTTGGCAGCGTGCCACGTGCTCAGACCCCGCCCTGCCCCTCTGTCCCTACTTCCTATTTTTTTGAAACCAATTGTGTTCGTGTGTGTGCATGTGTGCACGAGTGTGCATGCATGTGTGTGCATGCACACACACCTCCCCTGGGAAAGAAATGCTTCTCTGTCCCCACCAGTGGTTGCCCCATCACTCAAGCTTGAGCTGGCCCTAGCTCCAATCAGCACCTATGTAGGAGTGGCTTAGTTACGTGTGCAATCAGGAGCCATTTGCAGATTGATTTGCTTGCAGGTAGGTTCTCCTCAAAGCGCATTTGAGATCACAGCCCTTTGATTGCCACGCCGATGACACGGGAGCAGTAATCACAGGGCTGCTCAGTTGAGCCGGAGGAGGGCCACCTGCCACTTTGCTGGACTCCTTCCAGACAGTTGTTATTTTTCCTTAAGTGCGAGTGTAGCCAGGGGCAATCTTCAAAATATTGAGCAGCTGATAGGATGCAGGACTGACCAATCAGCCTGGTTGTATGCTCCCCCCCTCCCAGGTATATATTATTATTTTAAATAATAATAGCTCTGCCACAGAGGTACAACCTACTGCCAGGCTCATTTGTGTCAGATGCTTTAAAAAAAACATCAGATAAGGAAATCAAGACTCAGAAAGACAGCCATTTTCCCATTTTTGGTGACCATCACACTTCCGAGCTACAGAATATCGCATCCAATGATGTACCAAGTTCACCTAATGATTCTCCTAGTGCCAGGCAATTTATATTGTTTCCAGTCTTTTTTGGTGGTATAAATAATGCAACTCTTAATAGTCTCTATGTCATTAAAATTCCTTGAAGAATTCATTTTGGATGACTATATAATATTTCATATTGTCAACAAAAATGTGTGTACAAGGATACTAATCACATCATTACTTATAAAAGCAAAAATTGAATGTAATTAAGCCACACAGAAAGATGCTCCTGGGATGATATTAAGTGAACACAGCAGGGTACAGAATCACATAATCAGTGTGCTCCTGATTATGGAAGGGGGGGGGAAAGGTACAGATGCACGGGGAAAAAAAAACTGGAGGGAAATATCCCTAAATTTTACCAGTGGTTATTGCTGGGTGATGACTTTATATGGAAAATTGTTATTTTCTCATGTTTCTATATTTTTTGAATTCTTCACAATGAGCATGCATTACTTTGACATTTTAAAAATCAGTAAAAAAAAGGTTTTTTTTTTTTAATAAATAAGTTCAGTCTGTGCATTTGGTTCATTGTTCTAGCCTAGGGTTTGGCAAACTTTTTATGAAAAGGGCCAGATAGCAAATATATGATAGTAAATATTGACTTTGTAGGCCATATGGCTTCTGTTGCAATTCCTCAACTCTGCACTGGCCTGCATGAAAGCAGCCATAGACAATTCATAAACAAATGAATTGTGGCTGTGTTTCAATAAAACTTTATTTAAAAGAAATAAGAGGTGGGCCAGATTTGGCCCATGGGTCGTAGTTTGCCAATCCCTACTCTAGCCTAACTTAATTACTGTTTTCCTTTTAAAAAATAACTTTATTAAATATTATAACAGATACATTCCAGTATTTGAATATAGAAAAAGCAATATTTATAAAAATAAATTCAAAGTACCAATAATAAAAATGCAGTGAACATCCATGTACTGATCCCCAATTTAAGCAGCATTGCTATTAGCTTTGAAGCCCTGGGTCCCCCAACCCCAGACCCCAGACCCTTCCTTCAAAGGGAACGAGTTTTACCACAAGTTTGTATCTCTCAATACATTGTATAGTTTTGCTTATTTTTGAACTTTTCAGATCAATTGATCATGGTATATGTATTATTCTATAACTTATTGACGTTTTGTTCTTAAGATTCATCCATGTTGACGTGTGTAGACATAATCCATTTCTTTGCAGTTCTGCGTAGTATTCCACCGTGTGAATATATCATAATTTATTTAGCCATTGTACTGTTGATGGTCATTTTGTTGTTTCCATTTCAAACTGTGTTCTGAACACTCTTGAATCCATATTATGGTGCAAGAATTTCTTTGATGTGCACAAATGATATCAGGATTGTTGGGTTATAGGATCTGAACATCTTCAGATGTACTAGGTAAAGCCATTGTTCTCCAAGGTGGGTATATCGACCCATACTCCCTCCACCATGGGATGAGAGTTCCCGTTGTTCCATAGTCTCACCAACACTTGCTATCTTCACACTCTAATGATCTTTCATCTTAATATTATTATTGAGTATACTACCTTACCTCCCAAACCCTTGTGAGATTGGAAGATGTGACAACCAGACCTTTAGGCTTAATGCCAGTTGTCTCACCTTGAGTGGACCTGGACTGCGGGCATGCTGGGAGCTTGGGTGCAAGGACAATGGCAATCAGACCCTCATAGGATTTGTGGGAGCTGACCAAGCCCCAGGCTGACCCCCACCACACACACACAACAGGTAGTTGGTCTTACAGCTTGAAATCAAAGCTGACAAGCTAATCATTTGTTTATTTGACAAATATTGAATGCCTCCCATGTTCTCAGCAGGGGTCAAGATGCTAGGGGACAGTGGTACATAAAAGGAACAGAAATCACTGTCTTCATGGAGCTTACACCCTTGAAGAGTGAAACAAACATCCAAAAAAATGAGTGGTCAATTACAAAGTGTTATTAGGTAGTGGGCAAGTGTGGAGAAAAGTGAAGGGGGAAAGGGGCCGTAGGTGGGTGTTTGCATGTCAGATGGGGTGGCCAGAACAGACCTCATGGAGAAAGTGACATTTGAGCAAAGATCTGAAGGCAGTGGAGGAACGAGCCGTGAGGGTGTCTGGGGGAAGAATGTTCTAAGCAGCAGGATCAGCAGTTGCAAAGGCTCGGAGGCAGGAGCATGCCCCGTATGTTCCCAGAATAGCCAAGCAGCAAAGAGACCCGTATGCCTGGAGTAAAGCGGATGGGGGAGGGAGTAAGAGGAGATGGGGCTAGACAGGAGAAGGGCCAGACTGTGCTGGCTACGCAAGAGGCATTCTTGATTTGGGTTGCCAGGAAGCTCCGAGCGTCCTATCAGGCTGATGCAGGTATCAGCGTCTGGCAGCTGCAGGGGGGACGTGGCTGTATGTAGGGGCAGGGAACAACTGGAGTGTTTGGGGAGACAGAGGCAGGCTCCCACTGGGGAGAGCAGGTAGACAAAGTATGTGGACCTGTACTGTATGTGTCTGGGCATCTCTCATGGGAAGACTGGGGATCATTAAGTACGGAGTTCATGTAATGCCAGATCTCACGATGATGGGGCTCAGGCAGGGGTGGGGTTGGGCCTGGAGGTGGTGCGGGGGCGGCCAGGCTGAGCCCAGAACAGGACACTAGTCCCAGGCTGAAGTGATGGTCAGATGCGGTCTCAACAGCTTGGGTCCTGTCCTCCGCAAGATCCCTTCTGCCTCAGGGTCTAGAAGGCTCTGCAACACCAGGGAGCCTCTTCCGATCCCAGCTCTGATATTTAGCAGCTGCGTGACCTTGAACAATCAATGGACCTTCTGTGCCTCAGTTTCTTTGACTATAAAATGGGGATATTCATTGTACATTCCTCATAGAGGTTTTTGTGAGGATTGAATCGGTTGAAATAGGTCAATTGATTAGAACAGCACCAGTAAGATAGTAAATGCTAATAATAATATTAATTATATTTTTATTAACACTAACACATCTTTAGACTACTAGCTATATTACTGTTGCTGTTATTATTTCTCCTGAAGAGAAATCATTTTCTTGGATGTCACAGCATTTATCTTTGTCCCAAATGTGGACCAGACCAGGAGTGGCGGGCGAGCAAGGGTGTACGTCACTTAATTGCTCTCTGTGATCATGGGCAAGTTACATTGCTTCCCTGAACCTGGGTTTTCCTAGCAACAAATGGGACTGCTCATGCCCTCTTCAGACACCCAGCAGTGCCGGCTTATCCAGAGCAGGGGGCAGGGCGGGGTCATGGTGGGTGCTGGGTGACCTTCTCCATCATTCCATTAGACCTGCCCTTTCCGGGCAGGGCTGCAGGTAGGTGGCGGTGAACCGGGTGTGGGTCTCATGAGGGAGGCAGATTATGGCATTGTGGCAGCAGCAAAAACAGACGTATGGGCTCAGCGCATCCCACGGGTTACTCTGTGAAGCAAGAGCAGCTGCAGTCATCCCGGTTTTCAGGCAAGGAGGCTGAGGTTTAGCACGGTGAGGTGATGGACCGAAGCCCCCAGAACTGTGGTGACGGTGCCAGGACTTGACCCACCCTCTCTGACTCCAGCCTGTGTTGCACAGGCACAAGGAAGTGAGCCACTGACCACTGGGGTGGCATGGCAAGGGGCATTGCTGCCGGCCTGCCTTGGATGAGACACTTAAGCTGGGTATTGAAGGATGCATAGGAGTTGGCTAGGCACACCCGAATGGGGATGGGGCGGGCCTGCCAGGCAGATGGGAGAACACTGGTGCGAGGTGTGGGGGGGGGGATTGGAAGAGGAGTCCTTTATCTCTTGCCCCAGGAACGTTGCCTATGAGCCACGTCCCGTGCGGGTATATGGGGACGGGCAGGGGCAGCTCAAGCTCCTGGGGAGGTTGGCTAGGTGTCCTGCTGATCCTGGCTGGGTCGCTCAGGTGTCTAGGCACAGGCTGAGTGTTGTTGACTGAGGCTGGCCTCAGCTGGGGTGATTAGGACTCAGCCCTGCTCTCTGGGTCCCCCATCCTCCAGCGGGCTCGCCCGGGCATGACCTCATGGTGATAAAAGAAGTACAAGCTCGGGGCCACGCCCAGGTGTGTCACGCACCTGTGTCTCATCCACTAACACCCCACTGGCCACGGCAAGTCACATGGCTGAGCCCCCAAGTCCAAGTCCATAAAACCAGAATCCTTTTGGCTAAGGTGGTGGGGGGAGGGGAGTGGCAGAGGGTACAGACACAAGGGGGGGTGAAGAATCGGGGCCATGTCTGCAACCTGCCACACAGGGCGTTGAGGGGGGCCGAAGTGCTGCGGAGGGGTCACGCTGCAGATGAGGTAGCAGAGGTCACTGTCGTGACCCCAGTGACCTGGGGATGACTGGGGAGAATGGAGGGGTCAGCGGGAAGTGGGGAGGAGGTAGGAGATAGTTCCGAGCACAGGAAAGGACACGGGCCCGGACCAGGGCAACAGGGGTGGGGATAGAAGAGATTGATTATGCCACTTTTGTCCTATAAAAACCAAGGAGTCAGGCTGAGGCGCTCGGTCTGCCATGCAGATGTCACAAATGGCCCCCGGATATAATTGGCCTTGGCCTCTGCAGAAAGGTTAATTGCTCAGATCACAGAGTCTGAGGCTCCCAGGACTGATAGAAACCCTCTCCAGTTAAGGACCCGGAGCTGGGAGTTTCTGTCCCCTCTGGTCACTTGACCAGGCTGTGGGGGGCAGTGGAGGGGCAGAGAGGTGGGAGGCCCTGCCCAGGGAGCTTAGAGCCCCGGGGAGACACTAACCATAAGCAAACATTCCGGGGGCTGTGACAGCCAGCCTTGCAGGGACAGTGGACGCTAGAGGCTGTTTTGACTGCAGAAACAGAAAACTCATTCCAACAGGCCTGAGCCAAATGAGGAATTTGCTGGCTCCAGTAAGTCAGTGGTCCGGGGTGGAGCTCGGTCCCATGCAGCTGGATCCAGTGCCCTCAGCGGGCAGCTTCTGACTCTCAGCTGGGCCTTCCTGTGCCTGCCTCATTCTTGGGGGGGTTACCTAGTCGCCTCCAGATGCCCCCGACAGCTCCAGGTGTCCATCCTCCCCACTGAGCAACCAGTAATGGCAAGGGAACACCTACCTCCCAGATGTTTCAGCAAAGGCCCGGGACTGGCTCTGATTGGCCCAACTTGCATCCCCTGCCCATCCCTGAACCAGTCACTGTGGCCTGGGTCACAGCCCAGCTGGAACTGGGAAGGGGTGGTCTGCCCCGCCCCAGTACAAGGGCTGAGAACCGAGGCACAGTGGTCCCTGCAAGAAAAAGTCAGTTTTATTCCCAAAAGCGATACTGGGCTGGTCCAGGGCACCAGAGAAGGGAGTGGTGGCGGAGACGGGGTATCCACACCTACCAGGCTCCCAGGAGTCATGTCGAGGAGGGAAGGGCCCTTAGGAACTGTTGTCCACTAGCCCATTTCACAGATGAGGAGACTGAGCCAAGGATATGGTCATTTCAAAGTGAGGAAGCTGCTAAAAAGACAAGAAGGCAGAGCGGGGGTGGGGGATGGTCTGGGGAGAGGAAGGTTGAATTGGTGGATAGATTGGGGCCTTTCTGGGTCCTGTCTGAGGAGGTGACATTTTAGTTGAGACCCGAATGGAGAAAAAGAGCCAGGCATGTGAGGATAAGAGGAAAGAACCTTCCAGAAGGAACAACTAGGTGCAGAGGCTGAAGCAAACTTGGCTGAAGCCCTCTCCTCAGGGCCACAGGCTGACGGACACACCAATATCTCAACACAGGTGGGGAGGGGGGTGGGGAGCTGGAGAGGTCACACACCAGCTTTTCCTGTGCATTTTCTCAAAAGTGACGCATATCTCTGCTTAGAGCTGCGTGGTGAGGATAAGTCACCCTGTCCTTCCTACCTGCATGGGGGCCTGGGAAACAGGGCGATGGCATGGCTGTTGAGGGAGAAGTAAATGTTCCTGCAGGGCAAACCCACCTTCCCTTCATCACCTTCTACCAGAAACTCTTAGCTGAAAAATCTTTGCTCAGTATTCCCAGTTTGAAGTGCTGTCTCAAGAATGTTTTAATCTAAATGTTATTCCTAATGAGGCTGAATCTATTTTTCCATATGATTTTAACTACGTTCGTTTCTTCTTTTGTGAATTATCTGGAAACCTAACCTCCTGGGCCTCCTTAAGAAAGTTGTTTTTTTTTTTTTTTCTTCCTTAACCTGAAACTCCAGGCATTTGGGAGCTCTGATCTCAAAGGCCTATCCAGCTTGCATATTCTCCTGGATTCTCTGATCTTTAAAAATATCAAAGGAAATGCCATTTATATTGGCAAAAGCTTTGTGGGTGCCTCCCAGATGACAGAATACACCCCTGAAGTTGGTGAATCTAGGTATTTTTAGCCTCTTCTGCTGGAGTGATAAAACCAGGATCCTTTTGGCTAAGGTGGTGGGGGGTGGGGAGTGGCAAGAGATAAGCCGTTGTCTGGCTCCAGTATAATAAAGTCGAGATTCTGAGTGCAAGGGAGACTCAGGGAAGAATCATGCATTTGTTTCCCTCCTGCCAAGAGGAATATCGAAGAAGCTCAGATCGAAGAAGCCCATCCTTTGTGCTAGAATAGCCCTTCATGCACCCTCACAGATAAGCCCTAAAAGATTTCTGCCCACAGACATTTTTTTCTCCTTATGCTGTCCATGCCTTGAAGATGCTGACATGGACTTGCATAGTATTTTCCAATCTGTGGGGTCTAGCCTGGTGTACAGTAGGAGTTATGTGTCTGTGGTTAAGAATCAGAAGTCCTGGGGTGGAGTCCACTGTCTTGCAGAGCTATGTGACCTTGTTCGATTCTTGTGCCCTCTCTGGGACAAATTTTTACCATCTGAAAAATGAAGTGTGGTGAATTCAGTTATGACTGGGTGTCTGAGTTCTGGGGAGGGTTGGGAACTGGCATCCTAGGGCCCTGCCACTGCTCAGCTGGTTTAGCTGACTCACATGATGTTTGAAAACATTAGAATGCATTGCTGATGTTTTCAAAATGCAGAGATTTCACATAAAAGTCAGGATTTCTGGCTTCTTCTGAAAAGTTGGAAGATCCAGCAACCCTGGGCGTGTACTCCCACCAGTTGGCTAGAGCCAAGCTGCAGCCTCTTCCTTTATCCGGGAAGCAGGTTTCTCTAGGAACCCAGGTTTATCCCAGAAATGGCTGCAGCTGCCCCCAGGTCTTGTCATCTTCCTGTCATGGAAGCAGAGTGTCAGTTCCCATTTATTATCGGGACGGTGACTTTATTTAGGGGAGGAAGGTAAGAGATTCCTCATACCCATGTTCCTTGCAAAGGTGGAAAAAGCATGTGTAAAGGCCCTGAGGTAGGAATGAGTTTTGTATGTTTGTGGATGGAAAAGACTGGACAGGTGGGTGGGGGGCAGATCGCCTAGGATGCTGGGAGGAACTTGAGTGTGATGGGAAACCACTGGAGTATTGAAGGGCTTACAGGAAGTAGATTTGATTTGCATTCTAGAAAGATCTTTTTGGCTGCTGAACGGTGATACATGCTAGGGAAAAAAAATAAAAAGGGAAGGAGACTAGGGAATGCTGGGAGGGGTGTTGGCAATTTGACATAGTGGGATCAAGGAAGACATCCCTAAGAAATGACATTTGAGCAAAACTTAGAGGAAGGGAGGGAGATCCAGGGGAAGAGTGTTTTAGGCAGGGGGAATGACAAGTGCAAAGGTCCTGAGGCAGAGGAGCAAGGAGGCCAATATGACTAGAAGGAAGTGAGCAAGGGGCAGGAGGGCAGGAGATGAGGTCAGGAGGGGTGGGGGAGTTGAAGGCCATTGCCCAGGTGGCCGCTGATCCCAACAGGTGAGTGAATGCTGAGCCAGCTGGCGCGGACCCTCAGAGTGGCTTCATGGAGGACCACAGGGGGTTTCTGTCTTGGCTGGGGCCTTCCTGAGGTCAGGACTTCCAAATATGGGAGCGTGGGGAGGGGTATGGATGCTGCAGTCTGTCTACTGAGCTGCAGTCAGACTCTTGACCTGCTCTGCAAGAACTGGTCCCCCGGGGGCTCATTCCAACTTTGAGGCCGCTGTCCCTCCACAGCCCCTGGGAGGGAATCTCAGCAGCTCAAGTCCCCTCCCCACCTTGCACTGTGCGTAGGTTCCATCTGTGACCATCGGTGTGATGGAGTGGCAGGAAAAAGTGTTGATGGAGTCAGGTAGGAGTTTGGGTCACCTTAGGTACTTGTCTTCATGGGACACATGTCAGACTAGTGTGACTTGGGGTCCTCAGGCCTGAACCCTCTGCTGCTACCTTGGCCACAGATTCTACCATTGTCTTCAGGGATCCCACTGTGGTCTCCCTGAAGGTCAGTGTGGACTCCAGTCTTGCTCCGCCCTGCTCTATCTGGGTGACAGCCAGCATGAACATGTGGACACCCAGATCTGAGCACCCACCTGCAGGAGGCTTCCCCCAGCTCCCACCATCCTCGGGATAAAGTGGCCTCTTCGGCCCCGTTCTGGCCTTCACACTTGGCCTCTGTGGTCCAGCCATGCTCGTGTTCCTAACTCCTGCTCTTGGTATACTTTGCCTGCCCTGGACCCTCTTCAGAAACTCCTGAGACCCCCCAGCCTGGCCCAGGCTGGCTCCTGACAGCGGCCTTTCACGGTGGCATTCCGGGTCTGGTGCAGAGCCAGCACCGAGCCACAGTAAGACCCTGTGTCCACATAGGCCACTGAGTCCACACTGTAACCCTTGATGTGGGTGTTGTTGGCATTCCGTCTTACTGATGAGGAAACTGAGGCCCAGCAAGATTTACATAACTTGCCCCAGATCACAGAGCTGGTAAGTGAAGGAAGTGAGACTTGAACCCACTCTGTCTGGCTCCAGGGCCCTGCTCTTGTCCCCACCGTGTCCCTCTCCACTGAAATTGAATTAATGAATCACTGAATAAAGACAGATGACCAACGCCCAGATTGGCTGCCCTCCCCGTCTCCCTCCTCTGCGCAAACCTCCCCGGGCCTGCCGGTTCCCATCACCAAAGTCCATGGGGTCTACACTGCCAGCCTCATCACCCACTCCTATCCCAGGCCCCAAAGTCCCATTCCCCTTGGCATCGGCCTCTGAAGGAATCTGCCTCCCTCTCTTCACACAGCAGGGCCTGGGTTGCCAAAGCCCGTGGCCTTTTCTCATCTCCCTCCTCATTCCCTGTGACCTTCGGGTGGCATTCACAGCAGCGGGTCCTCCTTCTTGGATTACTCGCTTCTCTTAGCTTTGCTGCTGAAGGAGTCTGGCTGCCTCTTCTCCCTCTTTGCTTGTGTCATTTCTTCATTTGCTCATTTAACAAATATTTACTGAGCACCTCCTGTGCCATGCCAGACACTGTTCTCAAAGACAGTGCTGAACATGCCAGACAAAATCTCTGCCCAGGTGGGGCTCTCATTATGGAGGGGGAGCAGGCCAGACATAAGTATACTAACAGATAACACCATTTCAAATAATGAAAAATAAAACAGGGTAAAGGGTAGAAAGTGATGTGTGTGTTGGGAGTGGTAGCTACTTTAGATGGAGTGGCCAGTGACATTGAGCTGGGAAGCAGTCAATCAAGCAATGTTGGGGGATGAGCATTCTGGACAGAGGGCACAGCAAGTGCAAAGGCCCTGAGGTAGCTGGAGTGTGGTGGGTAAGGGGCCATCCAAGGGTGTGCAGTGGTTTGACAACCTGGTGGGACCTTGAAAGCCAGGTGGGGAGTTGGGGTTTATTTCAAGTGCAGTGGGAAATCTCCAGAAGGTTATAGCAAGGGAGAGACTTATTCAACATAGTATTGAAGTCCTAGCCACAGCAATCAGACAAGAAAAAGAAATAAAAGACATCCTAATTGGTAAGGAAGAAGTAAAACTTTCACTATTTGCAGATGGCGTGATCCTATATCTAGGAAACTACAGAGACTCCACCAAAAAACTACTAGACTTGATAGATTCAGTAAAGTTGCAGAATACAAAATCAATATACAGAAATCTGTTGCATTTGTATACATTAATAATGAAATAGCAAAAAGAGAAATGAAGGAAACACTCCCATTTACAATTGCACTGAAAAGAATAAAATAAAAAAAAAAGAATAAAATACCTAAGAATAAACTTCACTGAAGAGGTGAAAGACCTGTACTCTGAAAACTTTAAAACACTGATGAAAGAGATCAAAGACGACACAAACAAATGCAAAGATCTTCCACGCTCGTGGATCAGAAGAACCAATACTGTTAAAAGGTCTCTACTACCCAGAGCAGTCTACAGATTTCATGCAATCCCTATCAAAATACCACCAGCATTTTTCACAGAACTAGAACAAACAGCCCTAAAATTTGTATGGAACCACAAAAGACTCTGAATAGCCAAAGCCATCTCGAGAAAGAAGAACAAAGCCGGAGGTATCACAGTTCCCGATTTCAAGATATATTAATGACATTTACATTTTTAAAAGATCCCTCTGTCTCAGAATGTGGCCCACATTCTGAGAACGACCAGGGACACTTGTTCAAAAAGTGGATCCCAGCCTCTGCTCGCATCTGTGGCATCGGCTTCCCTGGGGGCAGCCTGGGAACGTGCATTTTCACAAGCACTTGCAAATTTGAGAACCGCTGCTCCAGGCAGATTCTTAACCTGGAAATTACCAAGGGGGTCAGCAGACAGAACTCAGGGGATCCAAGAGTTTGGGTGGCAAAATATTACATCTCTACTCTCATAGCCTCTAATTGGCAGTCAGCATTTCCCTCCTAGCCCTACCTGGGACTTTGTCATCAATCAGAATCAGAGTTTTCATGACACGTTACAGGGTTTGTACAGATCTTGAAAATACCACGTCTCTCCTCGCTGCTTTGAAGCCATGGGAGTTATTAGAACTTGTTATGTCGTGCATTAATAAAGAAGCATGTAGGTTAATATTATACATTTGACTTTTTAAAAAATGTCTTGATAACTCCATTTCAATATAATTAGCTTCCTTTGCAATTCTATGTATGTTTGTTTTATGCATTTAAAAACATTTTTCAGAGAAAGAGTCCTTAGGTTTCATCAGATGTCATAGAGGTATGTGGCCCAGGAAAGGTGCAGAAGCCCTGCAGAGAGCTGGAGGCGGGGGAGGGGGCACTCAGGCAGAGTTGGATGCCACTCCTGAGTCCCCTCGCCAGTGCGTGGGACCTGGGGCAAATTACTTTCCTCCTCTGTGCCTCCATGTCCTTACCTGTAAGATGTAGCACCTATCTCGAATGCTTGTTGGAAGGAACCAGCCAGGCTCCCCGGGGTTGGGGGGTGGGCACAAGGACGTGCCCTTTCTTCCCCTGGAATGTAGGACTTTGTTGTGGAGGAGGAGCAGGGCTGAATCTGAATCCCAGCTTTGCCACTTACTAGCTGTGACCCTGGGCTGGGTAATTAACAGCTTTGTGCCTCAGTTTCCCCTCCATAACTTGGAGGTAATAATAGCACTCAGGTCATAAGGTGTTGTGGGATGAGATGAGTTTCTATTGGCAAGGGCCCAGCACGGTGCTTGGCACTCCCTGGGTGATGTATTATAACTTGGTCATTAGCAAGTGTGTGTCTCACCCCTGAGGTTAAATTTGGGGTTCCCAGAGGGCTAGATCCAGGTCCTGCTCCCCTCTGCATCCCCCATAGTATCTGACACAGGGTCTGGGTTTGGGAAGTATGTTTGCTGCAGTGACTGCCCTTTTTCAGGTGAGTTAAGGGAGAAGGGACACTTGCTCTAGAGGTCAGGGTCAGGGAGGGCAAGTCAGATGCCACCGGGGCCATAGGGGACCCCGGATTCAGCAAGGGGGCCACAGGGATGTGAAGGGCAGAGGGCTAGAGCACAGTTAGTCTTGGGGTCCTGGGCAAATATTGAATCCAGATAATCTAGTTGACAGTATCTCCCCACCACTCACTGAGCCTGGCTTTGTCAGGCTTGAGACAGATACGTTTTTCTGCTGCTTTCCAAGCCTCCAAGCCTGTTCTCATCTGGTAAATGGGGACAGGTAGCATGCATTGGGCCCCACCATGAGCTAAGCCTTGGTTATGCCTCTTGACATGCTTCTTTAATTCTCACAAGAGGTGGATGGGGAGACTGAGGCTCAGAGAGGTGAAGTAACTTGCCTGAGGCCACACAGCAAGTCAGTAGCAGAGCTGGGGTTTGCCTGGGTGGTCTGGCTCCTGGGCCATGCCTTAAGCACTGGGCACACCACCACCTCACAGCTGGGAAGCCTTTCTCTTCTTTCCTCCCTTCCACAGTGACCAGCCCCACTTCATGCTCACAGAGTTGTTCTTGAGGGTACGACTCTTCCCCGTCTGGTAGCTGGAGCAGGAACCAGTAGGTGTCTGGGAGGCCCTTCGGAAGCACTGCCTTCCCTGGCTGGCATCTTCCCTGAGCCCTGACCATTTCTGTCCCCTGACTGCATACTGCCTGGCTTCTTTTTTCCCTTTCATTACTTCCTTCCAGCTCCATTGTAAAGGTCTCTCTGGGGTGATTCCCTGGGCCGTAGTCCTCCGTTTCCTTGGCAGGATACTATAGGGAAGAGTGGGGAGTGTGGCAAAAGGCAGAGCACCTACCCCGTCTGTGGGAGTAGCCACCTCTTGGCTCTAGCCAATGTCTTCATGTGGCAGCATGGCCCTGGCCTGCCAGGCTTCCACAAGAATCTAGATTTTCATGCGGTTTTCTCATTTTTAAGTGTTGGCATCTAATTCGAAATTTTAAAAATACCACGTATACCAAGAGAGGAAGGAAGAGTCGCACACACAGAGAGGCCGACAGACAGAGAAAGAGAGGAAATGTAAAACCCAGAGAACAGAACAACAACAAAAAATCTCAGAAACTTGTCTTTGGGCCAGTTTGCAACTTCTGACCTCCCCTCTCCTATTTCCTTTGCCTGCACAGCAGCCCCATCTGGGGAGAAGGGGAAGCCCAGAGAGGCGAGAGCACTTGTCCAAGACAATGGGGGGCCAGTGTGGGGCTGGGGGCCAGAACCTAACCTCGGCCTTCTCAGCCTTTCCCACTACACTCTCCCTACCAGCCCCCTCCCCAGACCCCAGCCTCTGTGGGCCAGAGATTATTTCCAAGGCCAGCTTCTGGACTCTAAAGAGGAAGGAAAGTCATTGCAGTCTGATGCTGAAGGCCAAGGTCATCATGACACATCTCAAATGCTCAGTGACTGTCCCCGGATTCCAACAGAGCTGTTTCTAAAGGGCATGTCTGCTAGAGTCATTTCTAAATTGACGAGGACTGGAGCCTTGTGGAACTCTGCGGGCAGAAAGGCCTTGTCAGATTCCGTTCCAGTGATCAACTGGTTTGTCCACTTGTGAGCTCGGAGGAGGAGGACTTGTTTTTCTGGGCCTGGAGTGTCAGCTTGCTACACCAACATTTGCTGAGGACCTACGATGTGCCAGGAGCCAGACCGGGGGCGGGGGGGTGGGGTGGGGCGGGTGTTCGCAGCCATGATCTCATTTAACTTGTCCAGAGGATGTGAAAGTTGGTAGCGTTGATTCCATTTTATGGAAAGACATTGAGGCCCAGCGAGGTTTAGATAAACATCCAAGGTCAAATCCAGACGTTTCTGTCCCCAAGTGCACACTCTCTCCACCTTAGCAAGGCATCTACCTGTATGTGCTGGAGAGACTGCCTTCTTTGCTGAGGTCGCTCTGGGGACCACAGCGGGGGCTGGGGTGCTCAGGAGAGGCTTCTTGGAGGAGGTGACCTTCTAGGAAGAAAGAAGGTATATTGGTTTCTCATGGCTGTTGTAAAAAATAAGCACAAACCTAATGACTTAAAACGGCATGGCTTTATTATCTTACAGTTTTGGGGGTCAGAATTCCAAAATGAGCCTTATGAGGCTAAAATCGATTACAAGGCAAGAGTGTGTTCCTTTCTGGAGGCTCCAGGTGAGAACCTGTTTCCTTGCCTTTTCCAGCCTCTGGAGGCTGCTTGCATTCCTTGGCTCATGACTAACCCCATATCACTCCAACCTCTGCTTCTGTTGTCCCATCGTCTGTTCCTGACTCTGGCCCTCTGGCCTCCCTCTTATAAGGATGCCCATGATTACATGGGGCCCATCTAAATAATCCAGGACAATGTCTCCATCTCAAGATCATAATCACATCTGCGAAGTCCCCTCTGCTGTGTAAGGTAACGTATTCGCAGGTTCTGGAAACAAGGATGTGGAGATCTTCACAGGATGTTATTCAGAAGCAGATGACCCCAGAGAGGACAACACTTCGGGGGCTGGGGCCAAGCCTGAGGCTCAGGAGGGCATGGGATGTTCAGCAAGCAGCCATGCTGAGGGTTGGAGGTGGGCAGGGCTGCTCAGGACCCACGTGTCAAGGGCACCGAATGCCACATCGGGGCATTTGAACTTCATCCTCTAGAGCAGCGCTCCTCACGTTTGAACGTGCATCTGGATCAGCTGGGGATCTGGTGAAAATGCAGACTTTGAGTCAGTAGGTCTGGGTGGGGACTGAGAATCTGCATTTCCCACAGGCTCCCAGCGGCTGCAGCTGCTGCTGGTGTGTGGACCTGCTTTGAGTAGCGAGGCTTTAGAGAAGGAGGGCTCCAGAAAAGATGGTGATGCAGAAAACAGTCCTACTGAGGCTCCTTGTTTCCAGAACATCACACTGGTTGGCATTTGAATGGCATTCTCTTCCCAAGCCCTCTGTTACCCAACGTTCTTGCACATCCTGTAAGAGTGGCCACTGAGGATCACCACCATGACCTCCAGTCCAAGCCTGAAATGTTCTGTCTGACTCAGCGAAGGAAGATTCCTGGTGCCGTGACACTGGCGATTCACCTGCCTTCTCAGGCCTTCGAGCAAACGGTGTAGGGCCGGGGTGGGCAAGAGGACTCTCGGGAGTAGCTCTTAGATCCGTGCTCTGGCTCCGATGTGGGCATATTTTTAGAGCTGAATTGTCTTTCCTTTTAATCTAACTCTTTGAAAGTTGACACCCTCATCGGTGGGGTGGCGTGGTACTTGCTGAAACCTCCCCTGTCCCTGAGCAAGCTGGATGACTGAGGGTTTGCTGGGTATTTTACTCCTACATGGAGATATCAGTGAGGACCATGCAGGGTCTTAAAACGCGACTTCGCTGTAGAGTGTTAGGGAGAGAACTGGCTTTTGCTGTCATTGTGTAAGGGGCTGTAGACTCACAGACTCAACGAGAGCTAGACGGGAGCCATGAAAGGGTGAAGGGAACCACGGAGGGTCTGTGCTGACCCAGAAGTATGTGCCGTTTGAGGGGAGCAACCCCAGCTCAGCCCCACAATCATCATCCTGTGGGGATGCGGGTCTCATACTGTGCATCCACTGCATTCGTTTTGCACACGAATCCAGAAACCTGGATGAAGTATGTGAAGTCTCCTATTTTTAAATGTTGATAATGAATTCAGATATTTTTAAAATACTGTGTGGGCCAAACAAGACATTTCTGTGAGCTGGATTCAGCCTGTTGGCAGCTTGTTTGAGAATCCACTTGTTTTCCTGGGAGGGGAAACTGAGGCCCACAGTGGCACAGGGGCCTTCCAGAGGTCCCGCAGCGTCGGCTGGGACCCGGGGTTGCTGACAGGCGGTGTAGCCACCATCCACCCATCTCGCTGCAGCTCCTCTTCGGGGCAGCTCCTTTAACCCCTCCCCCCAACCTCAATCCCTGCACCTCTCAGAGGATTACCCTGCTCCCCAGTCTTGCAACATCAAGCAGCGCGGGAGGTGGACAGCCCCCCATCTCCACCCCAATCTACCCTCAACTGGTTTTGTGACATGGACGCATCTTAACTCCTCTCTGGGCTAACGTCTCATCTGCAGATGGAGGGCTGGGGGCTCAGTGTCCCCCGGAGCCCCTCCCTGCAGGTCCCTGAGGCCTCTCTGGCCTTCTCCTCCCAGCCCCTGCACATCTCTGCCTCTGAGCTTCAGTATTGACATTGCACAAACAGCAGCTGTCCTGAAGCCGTTTCCAGCCCCAGAGGTCCTGGCCCGAGTCATTTACATGATTTAACATGCTGGGTTTCAGGGGGTGTGTCTCCGAGCCCACAGCTAGCAGCCACTGCGCCATGACTTATTGATTTGACATATTAAACTGATGGGTTTTGGGGAAAAATGTTTTATAGTAAAATGCCACCATGCCTTGGGATTTTGCGTGATTTTGCAACCGTTCGTTCCCCTCTGCTCCCCAGAAGGGTTTTATTTGTCCAGTGGCTGGGAGGCACTTGTCCAGGCTGCCCACTCCTTGGCCACGTCCCATGGGAATAACAACAACGCCCATAATAGTAACAGCTTGTACTTATGTAACACCTGCTGTTTGCCAGGGACTGCCCTAAGCACTCTGATCATCAATTAACTCGCTTTGTCCTCACACAGCCTGCAAAGTGGGTCTGATATCTATCCCCAGTTTTCAAGTGAGAAAACAAGATCAGTGGGAGCATGTCGCTTGCCCCATCTCCCAGCTAGTGCCTGGCAGAGCCGGGCATCAACCGTGGGGACCAGGCCCAGCTCCATGCTCCTTCATACCTGCGCCCCCGCTGCCCCTTATAATTATTCTAATTGCTCATAATTATACTTATTAGGAAGTAATAGTAATGCTTAGCTTTCTTGAATACTTCCCAAGTGTCAGGGTGCGGTGATTTATAGATATTGTCTCATTTAATGCTCAGGACAAATCAATTATGCCCATTTTTCAAATGAGGAAACTGAAGGGACAGAGAGCTAAGTCCCCCGGCCCAGGTCGTACATCCAAGACACGGTTCCCACACGTGATCTCTCCCTCAGCCAAACTGGCCCTGGAAACTGTCTTAGCAAGGGAGGGACCGGGCCGGAAACCCATCAAGTCCATCAATGGAGGGTCAAAGTTGGTGTTACGAAGCTGTGTTTTGAAAAGGCAAAAAGTGCAGCTGGCAGGATTAGCTGCCACCCCACGGGCCCCGTACCTGATGAGAAGCCATTTCATTTCTTCTGCCCTGGGAGGTCACCAGTTCTCGGCTGCAGATCGAGGCATTCGTGCCAAGTTTCAGAGACTCGAAGCAATCATCTCTGTGATCACTGGGACTTTCTGGGCATCACCAAGGCGAGACCCTGTCATCCTGGCCGGAGGCTGCCAGCCCACTGTCCTTTCTGACTTCCTTTATTCACACCTGCGTGCATCCATAACACGAATAATCGTGATGAGCTCTGATTGCGGGCCAGGCCCCTATACGGTGATTCCCGATGTTTCATGATTCAGGTTCCACCTTCTCTGTATTTGCCAGACGCCAGCATCTACCATCTAGCATTGACTCAATCTTCTTCTGAAGTTGACTCACCTTTTTTTTTTTTTTAAAGGGGGGGGTGGGAGCATTGACTCAATCTTCTTCTGAAGTTGACTCACTTTTTTCTTTTTAGGGGCTTGGGAGGGGCAGAGAGAGAGGGAGAGAGAGAATCTCAAGCAGACTCCATGCCCAGCATGGAGCCTGACCCGGGGCTCGATCTCACAACCCAAAGACCATGACCTGAGCGGAAATCAAGAGTCCGATGCTTAACTGATGGAGCCACCCAGGCGCCCTTGAAGTTGACTCACTTTCTTATACCTACATTAAAAAGGGAACTTTTGATCAGTGGTGCTCTTGTTTGAGGGTTCGTCAGCATCGCCTGGAGAGCTCATTACAACACAGACAGGTTCGAGGCCCAAGAATTAGCATCACATCTTCCCACGTGCGGCTGCGGGTTGGGGCCCACACTGAGATCGCTGGCTCAGATCACTGCTCTAATTGGATCCCTTGCCCAAAACCACGATGTCTCAGGGAGGGTCCCTGCAGAAATCAGAATCCCCCAAATGGTTCAAATGAAGGCACTTTAATGACAGAGTCCTTTAAAAGGCATGGGAAGGGCTAAGAGAATCTGAGGCCCCGGAAGACTGGCAAGAGAGGGGAGCCATTATCTGCCTTGGGAGGGCAGGAGAAAGGGTAAGGACAGTGTAGGAGCTGCAACTGGTTGGCTCCCACAAACCTTGGGAGCTGTGGTCATAGGAAGAGAATGAAGCCTCCACCAGAGAAGGGGCACAAGACAGGGAGCAGGGCAGAGAAACACTGACCTTCCTCTTCCTACCCTCCGATTTCTAGCTGGTGCCCCTCCTTGTTCATCCAGAGGGCCAGGCAGCCTGGGGGTGCAGTCCTAGGAGTCAGGCCTCCGGGGCACAGAGAAGGGCGGAGAGCAGTGACTGGGGGGAGGATGGGAGAGGATGGGGCTGATGGAGAATCACCGGCCCAGAAGGAAATTACCTAAATGCCTTTCAAGTCTGCCTAGGAACTGCTGTAGATTCTGAGCCCTCTCACGGTTTTAAACAATTAACAAGTGGTAGAAAGGTGTTGAGGACACATTAGCACCGGAGAGAGACTCTTTTGATTGAGGTGATAAGAATTTTAGAAATAACAGAGAACTGAGTAGCTTTTTCACTTTTTGATTCAGACAATTTAGTGTTGTGGTGAGACACGGGTAATACCACCTCTCCCCTGGTGTGAAACACAGATGTGTGGGTGGCACCCCCCAGTGTTACCCACTTGGGGTACTTTAGTGGCTCGCATCAGGCATTGGCTGAGGACTGCAGCTGGGGGTGGAGGGTGCTGTCACCCCCCCCAAGTCCAGCCTACTGTGAAGGTGGGGGAAGGTAGGGAGGGGGCTCTGGGGACCAGGGCCAAGCACTGGGGGGGAGAGGTCCGTGTGCCGGCGGGGGGCAGTGTGCGCGGAAGCGCTGTGGGAGGGGCGGGTGGGGCACCCATGGAGTCGCCTCCACAGCCCTCTCCCCACCACCCTCCCTCCTGAGTACTGATGTTCCTGTGGATCCATCTCCCACCCTTCGCTCTCTTGCTCCACATACTCTTCATGGGCCTGTCAACCAGCCTTGTGCCTCCAGCTACCATCTCTTTGACAATCAGAGTAGATGTTTAGTGAGTGCCCACGTCTCGCCAATGTCTGCACCTCTCTGCCTGGGCTCCAGCTACATCCTGGGCAGCCCGTTGGAGGTCCTACAACTGATGTGGGACCTCGTTGTCTTCCTGCCTTAGCATCGCCTCTTTCTCAGTGAAGAACATTCACCATCTGCTCAGTTGCCCAAGTTGGACACGTGGCCTCACTCTGGATTCCTCCCTGTTCCTTTGCCACCACATTCGTGGTCAGAGTCCACTGAGCCCACGCCTCAGGAGTTACCAAGTTCCACGCTTGTCCTCACCCCACCGTTGCCATGGCAGGCCACCACCATCTCTCGCCCGGAGCGCAGCAGAGACCTCCAGCAGGCCACCCGGGTGTCCTTCCAGAGCAGGCCTCCTGACTTGGGTCCTTCCCCTGCTAAGACCCTGAGGACCCCACTGGCCTTGGCCTCATGGGCCAAGTGCAGCTTCCACAGCCTGGCTTCTGGCATCCCCGGGACCTGTCTGCTCTTCCTTGTGACCTCCTTCCCCCCGACACCTGGTGGCCAGCTGGCCTCGGGATTGCGGAGGCCTGAGGTCCACCCCTCTCCCATCCCACTCGGTGGCCACCCTCTTGCAGGAATCCTGGTTCAGGCATTGTTTGGAATGCCAGAGAGCATGGAGATGAGAGCCATGGCCAGGGAACCCTGTGCCCTCCGACCCAGACAGGCCCCTCTGACTAGCCCAAGGGTGGAGAATGATATGATTTCAAAGTGGCTCTTCCATCTTGCCAACTTAGAGCTGTGACGGGTCCTGGAGTCAGAGAGGCCTGGGTTTGAACCCAGGCTGTACCACGATGCAGCTGTGCAGACTAGTTGCTTAGTCCCTCTGAACCTAAGTTTGCTCATCTGTTAAGTGGATGCTGCCTCACTACTTCGTACGGGTGTGAGGAGTTTAACAGGTGAATGCTGGAGTCTGAGGTCAGATTCTCTAGAAGTAGATGCTGAGATGAGAATTCACGTGTAAGTCAGGTACAGAGGAACTGCCCAGGGGAAAGTGGTAAGGGAATTGGGGGAGGCAGGACAGGGAAATAAATCTGGAGAGAATAAGAAGCCCAAGTGACCCTAACCAGGCATCGGAGATACTGGTGTCTGTTTCCCCACAGTTAACTTACTTCTTTTCTGAGCATCTCGGCCCCTGATGCCCCATCCCACCTCTCAGCCCATCTGAAAGAGCAGAGCCAGATGCTGCTGTGAGGGGAGAGGGGAAGCGGGAGGGGTGGAGGCCTGGCCTGGGGCCCATGTGGGCAGGGATAAGAGCACCCCTCCTGGGGGAGTAGGGGCTCTCTGGGGGAGGCACTGAGTCAGTAAGCAGCACAGTGGTGAGGAGCGGCCTCCACATGCCACCAGGTCAAGAGCAGCAAGAGGTGAAGGCTGCTGGGAGGGAGGCCAGGCCTCCGTGGGAGCTGCCGCCCTCCTGGTGTGGCTCAGCTCACCCCGCATCTCCTGCCTTCCTCCCTGCTGCCTTGGTGGGCCTTGGGCCAGAGAAGGGCCTCAGAGGCTATGAGTGTGCCGTGCCAGGGGGTGTTTTAACAACATCCAGGCTGCCAAGAGCACATTATTCTCTTACAGAAATCCAAGGGATTGCCCAGGAGATGTGATATTTTTGTAGCCAAAAAAAAAAAAAAAAAGGAAAAAGGAAAAAGAAAAAAAGAATTTCTCCACAGCTCTAAAAGCCCGTTGTGCTAGGAATGATAGTGGGTGTTTCAGAATCTGGATTCTTTGTCAGGGAGCAGATAAGGACTGAGAATTTTCTGTTTGTTTGCTTCATTCACTAAATAGTACATATTGGATGTCCCCAGGATGGTCCCGGTGGAAAGAACAATCTTATAAAGGCAAAGAGGTAGGAAGGACATGTTTGACAGGTTTGGAGAACAGAAAAGCTAAAGATCAGGACTCTTTGTTGTAAGGGATAGAAATTCCACCTCAAACTGGCTTGGGCAAAGACAAGGACTTAACTGGTTCATGTGATTGAAAGAACAAATGACTGGGAGCTTCAGGCATGGCTGGATCCAGGTGCTCAAACAATGTCCTAGGACACAATCCTCCCCCATCTCAGCTCTGCCTTCCTTGGCACTGGCTCTGCTTTTAGGAAGGCCCTTGCCCCTGGGTGGCTCAGTCAGTTCCATCTTTCCACCCTCCTAGGCTGAAACCTGGTAAAAAGAAAGGAATTTTCTTTGCCAATAGTTCCAGTGAAAGTCCTGACTCTCATTGAACTGACGTGGGTCACATGTCCATCTCTGGCTGACCCTTTAGAGAAGGGTCCATAGTCCCTTCTCTAAAGTGTGGGCCTTGCTCTAACACTGGTTAGTGTGTCTTGGAAGGTAAGTCATGTGATGTGTTGCATTTTCTCCTGCCCATCCTTTTTCTCAGAAATCTTATCTCCTCCCACATTGCATTTCTCTTTCTTGACTCTGTCTCTAGCCTTGACCTCACTCAAGCGCCCCTGGGCTCCATTTCCTGAGACACGGTAGGGACATGTTCCTCCCATACAACAACAGTAATATGGCACAAATTGAGCCGTCACTACACGCTAAGCACAAGCTCTTCACATTGCTGTCTAATGGAATCCTCACAGCATGACAACACTATGAAATAGGTGTTATTATTATCCTTGTTTTATAGGTGAAGAAACGCAGGCATAGAGAGGTTCATTCCTGAAGCAATGACTAGAGTCAGGGGGCTCCTGAAGCTCTCATTGACTAGATAGGAGTCATGTGCCTGAACGTGGAGCCAGGATGTGTCAGCTGCAACTGACCTACACAGACCGAGAGAAGGGAAGGGACTCTCCAAATGAGAGACATGTAAGAAGAAGGGGGGGTAATGTGGGGTGGGAGAAAGAGAAGATGCCCCCTAAACTAGGTGGCAAATTATGGCAACCCAAATTGGAAAAATTGGGGAGAAAAGGGAGCTGTGCTAGCACAAGGAAAACAAAGATTTGGAGGAGCCAAACCACTGGAAGGACAGAGGTGCAGTGCCCCTTCAGGAACAGCTGGAACCGGGCGCTCACACTGTCAGAAATCTCACGCTCTCATCGGTCCTGGTCTTCCGGTTCACATCTGTGCTTCCAAGTGCAGACTGCCAGGGAAGGGCTCTGATTGGCCGATCCTAGGTCACGTGACCACACCCGACCCATCAACCATGTCCAGGAAGGGAGGCCCTCTTTAGAACACGGCTGCTCCCAGGACGGCCACGTGGTTGAAGCTGTGGCAGGAGCTGTAGTAGTTTCTAGAAAAAAGTGGAGTCAGGTACAGGGCGGATGAAAATGTAGGTGTGTGCTCGTAGCTGCAGGTGACAGAGAACACCGCCCTGACCACTTTAACCTCAGGGAAGCCCTCGGGGCTGGTGATTGGCCGGGTGATGTCACCCTCCCGTCCCTCTGCTCAGAAACAACAGTGTCCGCTTCATCCTAAGGCGGGTGCCCTCCGGGCCATCAGATGGCTCCCGGGAGCAGTCATCTACCAGATGAGAAGAGAAAGAGAGACTCCGTCCAGCTGCAGGACGGAGGTTCCTCCCTCCGGTCAGAAGGGGCCCCCTGCACTAGTAAGCATCACCCCGAGAGCGCCGGGCTCCCCCTGATTTGGGCTTGGGCTCCTGAGCCAGTTCTGGTGCAGAGGATGTGGTCGTGATCAGCTGTGTCATCAGGACGCACCCTACAACTGCGGTCCTTACTAGGAGGACTAGGTCCGCCAACCGATGGGCGTGGGGTGGAAGGTACACGGGGCGGGGCCACCCTGCTGCGTCCCTCACCTCACGGCCGCTCTGCCCCTGTCGTGCAGGGGTCCTGTGGCTGTCGGTGGTCTCCGAGGTGCTCTATATCCTCCTGCTGGTGGTTGGCTTCAGCCTCATGTGTCTCGAGCTTTTCCACTCCAGCAATGTCATCGACGGGCTCAAGCTCAATGCCTTCGCAGCTGTCTTCACGGTGCTGTCAGGTAAGGCGGAGGGCGTCGGGCAGTGGAGCCTAACCCTGGGCTTCCGGAGGAGCGGACTGTGGGGGCGGGAGCCGCCCTGGGGCTGAGGCCTGTCTGTTCCCCCCCTGCTCCCCACCCCCCCGCCCGTGACCTTGCACCAGTCACTTCCCTTCTCTCAGCCTCCGTGGTACGGTTCAGAAAATGGGATTTGCTTGCTTATTCACTCGCTCAGTGGTTATTGACTATCTATCACGTGCCAGGTGCTGTGCTAGTAATAAGTACTGGGGTTTTGGTGATGAGCAGAAAGGGACAGTTGCAGCCTCCGGTGAAGTTTCACGTGCAGGAGAGAGAGGTGAATTAGCTTGAGATATAGTCAGGAGCTGAACACCATATGGCCCAGTGATGGACGGCATCTGTGGGACAAGGCAGAGAGAGGTGCTTTACTGGAATGAGTGGATGATGGTGTCTTCCATAGGGATATAAAAGGGGGGCCCGTTTGGGGTGGCAGGCACATCACTCATCTGCTTTAGCTTTTTTGCCTTTGAGACATTCATGTGGAAGCTGAGGGAGCAAACACCTCTGGAAGCTCACGGACTATGTGGGGTGGGCAGAGCCAGGGATTTTGAGGGCTTTGGGGAGAATGGGATGGTCAGCCTCATGATAGGACTCAGGGAGGTGGAGACAGACGACTCCAAAAAAAAGGCTACTGGATTAGGTGGCCAGCTGCCCAGAGTTGTTTCAACAGATCCAGGTCATGAGGGGTTAAGCAGGGAGTGTGCCAGAGGGAGTAAAAGGAGCCTACAAACCATAACTTCAGGCGGCCTGACAGATAGAGTGGTGGCTTGGCTGTGTAAGACATCTGTTCCTAAAAAGCCAAACGTAAATTGAATTTCTGTAAATCTAATCCAATTCTTCATGCATTGGAAGAACCCTCTATTTAATGAAACTGAAACGATGAGCCTTTTGGTAAGGGAAATAATCTCCCCCTAACTGAAGTGTGTGTGTATAACAGAGGGATCCCTCAAAGATTGAGAGCTGAATTCAAGAGATTACAGCACGCTCCACAGATCAAAACACGCATGACTTGGCATTCTCAGGATGTGGAAATCTAACCATCATAGTAAAGGAAAGCAAAGAAAAAGACAGTGAGCCTCATAGCGTAGTGTCCGTTTTGCATCCTGCTCACCCCATTCCTACATCTTGTGTGCATTTACTCAACCAATATTCAAAGAAGGCCTAAAGGACCAGGCATTGTAGGTTTGGGCAAGTCAAAGGAAAAACGGCTGTGTCTTCCCCCTCCTGAAGTTTGCAATCTTGTGAGAGATAGACTCATCAAACAATTAGAAAATGGTGGGTTGACCTCTAGTAGTGAGAGGCCTGCCCGAGGGGCACCCACGTTGGCCCCGGGGAGTGGATGGGGATGGGTGGGCTGGGGTATGGGTATGGGGAAGACATCCTTTGAGCTGAGGCTTGGAAAAAAAGTAGGAGTTTCCCTGATGGACAGCTTGGGGAAGGCATTCCACATAGAGGGAACAGCATGGGTAAAGGCCTAGTGGGGTGGCATATTCTGGAAATTCCGAGTTGTTCAGAATGATGGGGAGGCAGAGTAGAGAGAGAAGGAGAATTGAGAGATGAGGCCGGAGACCTGGCCGAGGGTCTTGGTGCTTTTCAGTGATCTTTAGCTTTTACCTTGGAGCCATTAAGAATCCGGAGCAGAGGGGGATATGGTCAGGTGTGCATTTGGGGATGAGGGCTCCGGCTGTGGCATGAACGGAGTGGAGCAAGAGTGGAGGTAGGGAGACTGGCCAGGAGGTGAGAAAGGACGCGGCCCCACCCTGCCCCAGCGCAGGGGCAGTGGGAATGGGATGCAGGCGCACACGCCCTCTGTTCGGCTAGGAGGTGAAGTGAGCAGGGTTGCAGACTGCTCAGGAGAGCTGAGTAGGCCTGGAAAACAGAGAACCCTGGGCAGCTTCCTAGTGTGGAGTCCACAGAATTCAGGGGGTCCATGAGCCGGGTGGGGGGAAAATTCCAGCCTTATTTCTCTAACTTGTAACTGACATGCAGTATGTCCTTCAACTATGAATGGAGGCGACAAAACGCAGTAGTGAGGAGCACCTGTCAGGTAGTCGCCAATAATAATCTCTATTTGTGCTCTCACACTACGGTTGTGGTAGATATCTTGAGATGTGTTCATTCAAAAGTGTAATGTGTACTAGAGCTTCTGCGGAATCTTGTTATCTAGTGTGTTAATGAAGAAGCGCATATATTCCTGTACCGCACGCTTGTTTGAGTATTTTGCTAACTACACTTCCATGTAACTGGTGTGCTCTGTCATCCTACGTATTTTATTTTATGCAGCCAGAAATGTGATTCTGAGGAGGGGCCTCTAAGTCCAGATGGCTAGAGCCTCTGACCTGATGTCCCTTGGCTGGCCGGGGACGGTGGGTCACCAAGGTGGCAAATGTGGGAGAAGAGCAGGTAGTGGGAGGGGATGGGTCTGGTTTGAGCAGGTGGGCTGTGCCATGCTGGCCCCTTTCCCTTCTTAGTGGTTTCACCTTTTCCTTCCCCCCTGCAAGCTGGAAGAATCCCTTCCATTATCCCAAGCACCCAGCCCTCCCCCTCAACCTGCTCGCTCCAGTCACCCAGTGAAAGCTGGTGGGCAGCCCAAGACAGCCATCTCCAGGTCTTCAAGCAGACCTCTTGTCGGGTAGGAGGTGGGGGCTCTTCCCCCAACCTCAAAGGGCTTATCACAGTTTTCACCTCCCACAACAAAAAAGCCTCAGAGCCCCACTGCTAAAGAAAATAAGATTGTCTCCAGTTAATTTCAGACAGATAAACAATGCAGGGCTCAGGGAGGTTAATTGACTTGCCTGGGGTCACACAGCTGGTCAATTGTGGAGCCAGGATTAAACCCAGCTCCTGCTGGCTTCAAAGCCCTGTGCTCTTTTCATAGGATGGAGCTGCAGGGGTGACCTGGCCTGGAGGGAGTAGACTTTTAAGTCTTCAGGAAACAGTAACCAAGAAGCGTGTGTGAGCCAGATGATGTCATAAGAGTGAAGTAGCAAGTGGTGGAGAGAAAGCATTTTGTATTCATGCCCGAGAGAAGACAGATGGGGGTAACAGGACCCCAGGAGAGAGGCTGCCTGGCCCGGGAGCCCCGGGCCTTTCCAGAGCCGCTTGAGAACAGGCCAAGGGGCGAGGAGGGGCCTGGAGGAGGCGGGTGGACTTCGGGCCTGCTCTGATGGGAGGGGAAGGAGTGGGCAAGCCCACTGAGCGAGTCCATGGGCAGGGGACAAAGGGCTGGGTCTGACATTGCCAGAGCAGCTCACAAAGAAGGGTCCTCAGCCCAAGGTCAATACCTTCTAGGATAGAGGGGAAAGCAGAGATGGGGCAGCCCCTACTCGACCCAATTATTATAATCAATTATTATAATGAATCAAGTGATTCTGATGAATCATAAGAGCCAGTGCTGGCTGAGATGCCAGGGCGCCGGCACTGGGCTCAGCCTGCCACGTGGTGTCCTTAGGAGGAGGGGTCTAACACTGCACGCGTCCCTACTTGCCCGTAGTCACGTCACTGGTGAGTTGTTAAACCCCCGACTGAGCCTGCCACATAAAGCGCTTTGAGCAGGGCTTAGCACCTGGGACTTCAGCTTGCCATGTTATTATTATTCCCGGCTGTCTTCCAATATATTGAGAGGCAGATCGTGGCCCCGGGGACCAGCCCTGTTGTCCCAGTGAGGTGGGGGGCCAGGGGCTCACGCTCTTCAGTGAAGGGAGACGGGGTAGCAGGGCCCGACCAGCAGGGCTGCGTTCCTGGCAGAAGGTGGTCATACAGATGGGGTTCGGCCCCCGAGGACTGGGGGCAGGGGCTGTGGTTGCTGGCTCACTGGCCCAGTGCCTAGAGCTCATAGTATTTCTAGGGACCCATGAAATGTTTTCATTTTGACTGCTTTTCAAAGCAGCAGGAAAAAAATTAATAATAACGAAGACCTAAGAGTGAATCTAGGCTGGATCATAATTGCCTTTCTACCATTGCAGTCATAAAATGTGATTTTTTAATATTTCTTTTATGGAGCAACAGGCCCGTGGAGGCCCGTGGAGGCAAAAGTGCGTGGGGCCCATGAAAGTCATGACATGGCCCTGCAGCGGGCCACAGCTTTTCTCGGGCTCTCAGGACCGGGCAAGACCCAATTCCAGACCAGGGGTGGCCCCAGCCGCCTGTGGCCCCTTGCCAGGTCCTGTGATTTTAGCCAAGAGGTGCTAGAGAAGATGAACTCCCTGAGTTTCTTCCCCCAGCAACCAGAGTCTTACAGCCCAGAAGGGATGTGAGTGCAGGCTGGAACATGTCTGTTCTTCCTCAATTCCTCTGAAAAATGAGACTGATCTACTTAGGAAAAACACAAAGTCATTTGGAGAATCCCTGCACAATCCAGCCAACTGTGGGCTTTTAGTAAAAGCTGCCGTAGCATGAAGAGAAACGTGACCGTTTCTGGAAAATAAAGCAGACCTCATGGAGAAGTCAGTAAGAGTATTTTGTTAAGCAACAAGAAAAGGAAATCTTGCAGTAAAACAAAAAATGACCAAGGCGAGGTTGCTGTTTGCAATCGGTTTCAGGAGCCGTTTTCAGAGCGAGGTATGAATTAAGGAGCAAGCAACTCCACGGTCCGCGAGGTGGACACCACAATGTGCTTTGGACAGAGGTTGGGGGCCTGGGGGACCTTGGAGTTTCTCTTAGCATGGTGATTATAGCTTTTTGCCGAAAACCATCACATATTATTTTAGGATGAGTTTCTTGATACCCTAATTCTTGGGGTCTGTGCTGAAAGAATCCCACATTGATAACCCCCTCTGTTCAGTCTCCCCGCCCTGGTCAGACTGGCTCTCTTGCCCATAACTTAGAGAGCAAGTACTTTGGTGTATTTTTGTGCCTAAAAACGCAGAGGGTCTAAGTCAGAGAAATAAGTATTTCCATATTATTAAAGATTCTTTTTTTAAAAAAAGATTTTATTTATTTTGACAGAGAGATAGAGGGCACAAGTAAGCAGAGCGGCAGGCAGAGGGAGAGGGAGAAGCAGGCTCCCCACTGAGCAGGGAGCCCGACACGGGGCCCGATCCCAGGACCCTGAGATCACGACCTGAGCCAAAGGTGGATGCTCAACCGACTGAGCCACCCAGGCGCCCCTAAAGATTCTTTTGATTGCAGGTGACAAGAACCCAATCATATTAGCTAATGGAAGAAAGGGGATGATGATAGAAATCTGTTGATTCATGTAATTGAAAAATACAAGGTGGTTGAGCTTTAGGAATGGCTGCATCCAGGTGATCATGTCATCAAGAATCTATATCTCCACACTCCGCTTTCTTCTGACTTCATTCCCAATTAGGCTTTGTCCATGTAGAGAGTAGATGGTCATAAGCAGCTCCAGGCTTACGTAAGATTCCAGGGGTAGAGAGAGCTCCTTTCCAACAGCTCCTGCAAAGCTTTAAGGAGGACTGTGTAGGTTCATAGACTTATTCCTGAACCAGTCTCCATGCCAGAGAATGAAATACACTGATTAACCAGGCCTGGGTCCCTAGACATACCCATGCTGTGGACTAAGCAGGATTATTATGCAGCAGTGGACAAAATGGTTGCCCAGATGAACGGGTCGACTGCAAATCCAAATGGCTTGTCAAGTTGGGAGATTAGCAGGAGGTCAACAGTGGAGCTAAAGACTCAGAGCCCCAGGAATGCCCGAGGTCTTGATTTGGGTTCCTTCAAAACAGATCCTAGATGAAGACTTGGGTGCCGGGTAGCTTATATGGGAGGTGATCCCAGGAAGTATGGTGGGAGAGTGGAGAAGGAAGACAGGAAGGGAGGAAAGTCAGTAAGGGAGTGTTGATGAGCAGGTGAGCACTGTGGGCAACTGGGGTCAGTCCTGCTGGTTCCCTCTGAGAGGGACCCACCTCAGAACTGTTCACCCAAGGGGTGGGAAAGCAGCACTATTTCCTCGCCAGCTCCTATTGGACACTGGTTTGGAGTCACTCCCGAGGCTTTAACCTTCTAGAATCTCTCATCTTCTCTGCCTAAGAAAGCAAGTGTCCGAGGAAGGAAGCTGCTAACGGGCACAGGAACCGTCCTACCCCACGCTGCAGGTGGCTTCCGGCATCGGTGCAGGACTGACAGCGTCTGGCACAGAGAACCAAATCTAGGCAAAGAGGGGGTGTTCTGATACACCAGTGCACCGTACTGTAACTCTCATGCTGTCTGCCCAGAGCGAGCCTCAGACGCCACGGTCCCCAGCAAGACCGCCCCCACCTCCGAGGCCAGCCGCAAGTTCAGCCTTACTCCGGGCCAGCCTCCCTTCTGACCAGCTGACAAAGCCAGGCTTCCCACAAGGCCCTGTGATAATGTACTAGAACAACTCACAGAACTCGGGAAAGAGCTGTGTTTAAGATTACAGTATTATCGTGAAGGATGCAGTCGGGACCAGCCAAAGGAGGAGACCCTAATGGTGAGGTCTAGGAGGGCCTCAAATGTGGAGCTTCCATGCCCACCTGATTCTGTGCAATTGGGGTGCATTGCCCTTGTGGCACAACTGTGTTCATTAACCAGGAAGCTCGCTTGAGCCTGGTGTCCAGAGTTTTTTACTGGGGGCTCATTACATAGGCAGGATTGATGGGATCGCTGGCCCTGTGCTTGAACTCGTTCTCTAACCCCCCAGCCTTATCCCCCTGGAGGCTGATGTTAGAGCTGGCTCAAAGCCCTACACTCTGATCACATGGTGCTACTGTCTGCGGACCAGCCCCCATTTAGAGTCATCTCATTCATTAGCAAAAACTCAGGTGTGATCCAGGGGCTCGTGAATAACAAAGACACCCCAATCACTCAGGAAATCCCAGGGGTTTAGCATCTCCCTCTCAGAACCCAGGACAAAGGCCAGTCAGATTCTTTATTAACCAGGGGTCTGGATGGGCGCACTGGAGCTGTGCCTGCAGCCAGGTTATTTTTGGGTGGGCGGGCGGCGCTGGTAACGTTTTAGGGAGGGAGGGGCCTGGGCAGTCTTCTCTGATTTGGGACATGTATCTTAAGCACTGGCAAGGGGGCTGGGCCTGCTTGGCCTGCAGGCTTCCACGGGGAGTCCGGGAGGGTTTTGGATCCTCTCTCCAGCTCCCTGTTCCAACCTCTCCTGTGTCCATGAGGTAGCGGACCACGCCCAGGCCCCCCCAGACTCCGTTCTCTGAAGCTGATCTGGCCAGTGCCACGCTCATCCCCTGAACCCGCATGGGCAGGGAGCACTGAAGCACTCTTGTTCCTGGAAAGGAACTTAATTTTCATACTGTGCTCCCATCCTCCTGGCCTAGCACAAGTCTTCAGAATTTTGGGGGGTCTGTCTCCCTCCTGTCTTTGCTGTATGGTCTTACATAATGCCAGACAGACACGGGATGGGGCTTAGTCTTTGTCATCATCCTACAGGTCACAGTCCCCGAAACCCTTCCAGCCAGAAGTGTCCCAGAATCTAGAACTTTTCAAATTTTGGAAGGTAACATGATCCCTGGACCATCCATTACCTAACACCCCAGCAGGGGCTGGGGCATCACCCTGTAAGCAAACACATTTCATATCTCTGCAGTAAAAGCCATGAATATTCATGCTAGGGGGATAAATAAAGACCATCAGTAGCTTCACATCCATTCAGGTCAGCCTTTCTTGCTGAATGAGTTCAGGCCAAGCCAGGTTTTATGTCCAAAATGAGTTACAAAGAAGCTTTTGGATTTTAGAAGTTCTGAGAATTTGGAAGTGTGAACAGGAAATTATGGGCTCAGTAGCTACCATCTGCTGAGCATCTACTATGTGCTAGGCTTCTAAACACATCACCTCATTCGACAGTTGAGAAAATTGAGGCTCAGGGCTGGTAGGTGCAGTTCCGGCCTCAAAGCCCATGTGCTGTCCTACTGCATGAGTCCATGCAACCTGCTTCTGCCTCTTTGCTGCCCTGTGCACAGAGTCCCTTCTGGTCCCCGGGGCTCTTTGTCGCTAGGGCCACACAGAAGATGGGAGAACGAGGCTGATACTTTCAGTACCTGTGGTCCCGTCACTCCAGATCAGAGTTCTCAAATCCACTGCCCTCAGGGACAGTTATGGGTGACATCAGCGGGTAAAGCCAGCTGGATGTAATAGAACGGTGACTGCGAGGGCCCTGGCAAACGGGAGGGCACGCCCCCTCAGCAGCGCATGGTTGCCATGGAGAGAGATGCATGGCCTTCCGGGAAAGCCCCAAATCAGATTTTTAATTCAATTGTTTTTAAAATAGCTTTACTGAGGCATAATTTATAGATCATAAAGTTCAACCATGTAAAGCGTCCAATTTAATGCTTTTTTAGTAACCATCAGCACAGTGCAATTTTAAAACCTTTTCATCACCCCAAAAAGAAACCCTGTACGCACTAACACTCCTTATTTTCCACCAAACCCGCCAGCCCTGGGCAACCACTCATCTACCGTCTGTCTCCATAGATTTGCCTTCCGGATATCCTGTATAAATGAGATCCTCCAGTGTATGGTCTTTTATGTTTTATGACTTGTTGCTTTCACGTAGTATCGGATCTTCACAGGGTTCATCCATGTCCCGTAGCAGGGGTCAGCATCCCGTTCCTTTTTACTGCTGAATAACATTCCACGGCCCAGGTCCACCACATCCGGTTTCTCCATTTATCAGTGGATGGGACACGCGTGTTGTATCCGCTTTTTGGTTAGCTATGAACCTTCTGTGATGGTGGCACGAACATTCACGGGCCAGTGTTTGTGTGGACATGTTTTCCTCAGGAAGGAATGGCTGGGTCACATGGTAATCCTCTGTTTAACTTTTAATTCAAAATATTTGAAGTGATCGTGCCAGCCAACAGAAGGTCACTGCAGACCCTCATCTCCCTCCCCTGCCCCAACCAAGAAAAAGCCAACTTTTTTTTTTTTTTTTTTTGTCCTGAGGACTATAGTGTGGACAGCTCACTTTTTCCGCCCCCCACCCCCGCTCAGAGGCCCCTGGCCTAATCCGTTCAGTAAGTGAAGGGCTTCCCAAAGGGAAAACCAGGAAGGGAAGGATTTGCAGATGGGTTTTTCTTGCCCCTTTCCTGCAAAACCTCTGGGACAAGGAAGTTTAGAGCCTCTGGATGGAGGGAAAGAAAAGGGGGAGAAAATACAGGGGAAAAAACACAAATTAACATCTTAAAATATTATCTAGCCACAGCCATTTGCCTGAGGATTGGTTTGGCTTACGCACCAGGCGCCTGAGGTTCATATTCCTCAAACAGAGTTCTCTGTGCAATCCAGTTCCGGCCCCTTTAGGGATTTGAAAATATATAGAAGTCTTTTCTCACTTAGCCTAGTTTGACCATTTTCACGATTTTTTTTTCCCAAAACGAAGTCTGTTTTTGCCATTTCTAGTTGATATTTATCAAAGGTTACATTTGTGGAGTCGGATCCAGGCTCTGTCCCCTGACTACATAGTGCGGCCTGTGCCTCCCCCTCTGTCACTTGTCCGCTGCGTTTCAGTCCCTCCTGGCTGTTCCTCGCACTTGGAGCCCGTCCTGCCCAAGCCCGGGGCTCCTTCCGTGGGACTGCCCTCCCACACTCTGCTGGCTCCCTCCCTCCCTCACTCCTTCAGGCCCCTCTCAAAGGGCAGCCCCTTGGCGGGGAGGACTTGCCCTATTCCGGGCCCCCCATCACCATCCTCACCCTCCTGTGTTGTTTTCTTAATGGCTTACAGCTTTCCAATAGTGCCGTAGGCACTGCTGAGTGGACACGAGAACTTCTACACCCATTTGTTTACTTGTCTGCCGCCCCGGCCTTCTCCCCAGACCCGGTGTTCTCAACCTTGGTACAACATTTTGTGCTGGGTCATTCTTTGTAGTCGGGGAGGACAGGCTGTCCTGGATCTGGTAGGCTCAGCACCATCCTTGGCCTCTACCCACCAGAGGCCCCAGTAACGCCTCCTTCCAAGTCATGACAACCAAAGTGTCTCCAGGCCAGTGTTCCTTGGGAGGCAAAATCCCACCTGGTTGAGAACCACTGCCCTACACAATGGGGTCCAGGAGAGCAGGGGCCTAATATTTCTCCTTCACTGCTGCGGCCTGAAGGCCTGGCCCGCAGCTGCTTCTCATCGAATGCATGAGAACGGCAGAGGCGAAGCCTGGGGGTAGACCCCTCAGCGTGGGCTGGGTGGCGTTTGAGCCTTTGGGCGTGCAGCGTGGGCTCATAGAGCGGGCGTGGGCTCTGGAACTGGACAGTTGGGATCCGACCCGAGCCCGGCCACAATAGACTGTGTGGCCTGGGCAAAGTACGTATCTTCTCTGAAGCCCCTGTGTCACCTCTGAGAAAGCAGCAGCAGGATGGTTTGTTGCAAAGAGATGAAATCTCCCACTCATGGAAGAGCCAGTGGGGTGAGGGGACGTGTGGCGTGTGCTCAGGCCTTGCTTGTTAAACGGTCGCGCTCTCGGGTGAGGATGGGCACGGATGCACAGATGCGGGGACCGGGGGCAGGGCTAACCAAACAACGGGTAGGTGACCGTGCATCCTGGTTGCTCGGCCTGCTTATGGGGCACGTTGGCGCGTGCATCACTCGGCGAATGCACCCTGAGTTTCTTAGAAGAGTGCAGATCTTGCCCTCGGGTTTCCTAAGGTAGAGACCCCCCAGCCACCCGGCCTGGCGTCTGCACCAGCCCTTCGCAGCTGCCAGGCCTCTGAACGGCTCTGTCCTCCTGCCTCCGGGCTGCTTCCTTTCCCCGCGGCTTCTCTCTGCTTGCTGGGGCCATGGGACTTTGGGTTTAGGGTTTGAATGTGTTCTGACTCTGTGTGGCTGACGGGAGCAGAGACCGGCTGAGAGCTGGGGGAGGCGGGCCTGTGACAGCTATGTACTGCCCTGGGTGTAAGTGCTTCTTCCACCCCGGGGCCCACAGAAACTGGGAGAAAGACTCAGCCTCAAATGAGGCCTTAAAGGATGGGCGGAAATGTGGTCTGGTCACAGCGTGGTCATGGGTGACATAGGCCGTCGGCAGGCTCTCCGCGCCAGGAGCTTGTGTCTGGTGGGGGCGGCAGTGGCAGGAAGAGGAAGTCCCCAGGCTGTGTCACAGGGGACCATGCCCGCTGGGGGGCTGCCCTCTGAGGCCTGAAGGATGGGTGGAGTTAGCTGGCTGAGGGGACGGTGGGGGTGAAGGGGGTTGGAGAGAGTGATCCAGGCAAGAGGGCAGTGAGAAGAAGGCTCCCAGGCAGGCGGGATGTTCTCAGGGGGGAGGACCTGTGACAAGGTGGCCGTGGTGCTGGGCTTCTGTTCTCTCCCCAGGCGGTAGGGGGGAGCGCAGTGAAGCGTTTTCAGCAGGGCAGGCCCAGGGAGGGTGACACCTGGAGTGGCTGGCAGGGACTGTGCTGGTGGGGGCGGGGAGGCGGAAGGTGGGGTAGGATTGCGGCAGTCTGAGGATCCCAGGCGAGGAAACGGGGGGGCTTGCCGTGGGTGGGGTGCAGTGGGGGAGCCCCTGAGGGTTTTAAGCAAGGAGGATGCGAGGAGCCTACTAGAATGGTCCAGGTGAGAGAGGCAGGTGGCTGAGGCCAGGGTGGCAATGGTGAAGGTGTGACAGGTGGTTGGCTTCTGGACATGTTTGAAAGGTAGAACCAACAGGATGTGCTGATGGACCCGACATAGGAGAGGTGCGGATGGAGCTAGGGGCTGGGGGATGAGGGTGGTGGATTGGGAATGAGCGATGGGGGTGGGGGTCGGGATGAGGGGTGGAAATGGGGATGAGGGATGTGGGGTGGGGATGGAGAGTTGGGAACGAGGGATGGGGAGGGGGTCAGGATGGGGAGTGGAGATGGAGATGGGGATGGGGATGGGGGATGGGGATGGAGGGGCGGGAATGAGGAGCTCAGATTTGAAGCATGCTAATTCGAGATGCTTGTGAGATGCTGCAGGTGAGTGAGAGGCAGCCCCTGTCTCCAGGGAGCCCAGCGTCGAGTTGGAGGAGCCTTCTAGGACACAGCTTAGTGGCAGTGTGCTGCGTTAAAGGCTACCCCACAGGCATGAACAGCATTGCAGGCATCTGGAGCACTTGGAAAAGTGACGGGGCCTCTGCAGAGGTGACAAATTGACTGTTCTTTGAACAAAGATCAGTGAAGAGTGGGGAAAGGCATTTCAGGCTGAAGGAACAGCAGGTGCAAAGGCAAGGAGGCACAATGGGGCTTGGAGCATAGTTCGCCTGGAATCCATAGTTCACCTGCGGCTTTGATAAGAGCTTGAGCATGGGGGGTGTGGGGAGAGATAACGCTGGAGAGGCTGCCATGCTTGGCAGTTCAGACGTCTCTCTGGAGGCAGTGGGAACCAGGGATGGTTCTAGATCGGGGGAGGCGAGATGGTCAGGAGTGCCCTTTCAGAAGGTCCTGCTCTGTTTCTCTGCCAGTTAGGACAACCTCCTCCCTTTGACTCACAGGTGGAGGGACTATGATGTGCTTCCAGGACAGTGTTTCTCAACCTTGTTTTCATTATTGCTTTCTTAGGAGCCTTGTTAGAAGTTTTTCTTCCTAATTGTCCCTTCCTCCATGAAATTTTCACTCTACAGGTATACTGTGTATCTGCTTACATATTAAATGTATGTCTGTGCTTTCTAGATAAAAAGAGTTAGGTTTTTTGTTGTTGTTGTTTTGTTTTTGTTTTTGTTTTGTTTTTTGCACGTACAGGTGACTCTTGACCCCATGGGGGTTAGGGGTGCTGAGCTCCCATGTAGTTGAAAATCCATGTATAGCTTTTAACTCCCCCAAAACTTAACTATGAATAGCCTACTGTTGACTGGAAGTCTTACTGACAACATCAATAGTCAATTAGCACACATTTGGTATGTTATATGTATTATATCCTGCATTCTTACGATAAAGCAAGCTAGAGAAAGAAAATGTAATTAAGAATATCACAAGAAAGAGAAAATACTTCTACCGTACTGTACTTACTGAAAAAAAATCCACATTGGAAGTGCAGTTCAAACCCATGTTCAAGGTTGACCACTGTTGGTGGTGGCCTGTCAGGCTGAGTAAGACTGACTCTGGAGGAGTTAAGCCGTGCTCTGGGAACCTGGGGGCTGGTGTCTGCCCTCCTCGGATTGGCTGGCTGTGTGTCTTTGCTGACCTGACTAGTTGTTCTGTGCGATTTAATTTGCCTCCATGGAGCACCCCTGATGCTCCCTCCGTGTCTGTGCTGGACCCAAGGTGGCAGATCTGAGCGAGCGGGGCATGGCCCAGCTTTCTATGAGCTTCTTGCCGGGGCGGGGGGGAGCAGAAGGGGGAGATAGGCTGCCAAGGATGGGGGTGGATTGTCATCATCCTGGGGATGCTCAGAAAGATTGAGCCTGCGGAAAGATTGGGCCCCAGTGAGAACTGGAGATTTTTGTTTTTAAATTCCAGTTATCAAGAAAGTTGATCATTGCTGGGGGGAATGTGAAATGCTAACAGCCACTCTGGAAAATAGTTTGGCAGTTCCTTTCAAAAGTAAAAATGGACCCAGCAATTGCATTCTTGGGCATTTATCTCAGAAAAAGGAAGACTTATTTTCACGCAGGAACTTGTACATGAATGTTCATAGCAGCTTTATTTGTAAGAGCCTCAAACTGGAAACTAACCAAACGTCCTTCAATAGATGAATAAATATATAAACTGTGGTATATCCACACCACGGAATACTACTCAGCAACAAAAAGGAACCAACTACTAGAAATGACAAGAGTGGTGAGGACATGTGGAGAAGAGAGAACCCTTGTGCACTGTTGCTGGGAATGCAAACAGGTGCAGTCACTCTGGAAAACCATATGGAGTCCTCAGCAAGTTAAAAATAGAATTACCATATGATCCAGTAATTCCACTACTGGGATTCACCCAAAGGAGATAAAAACACTAATTCGAAAAGATATATGCACCCCTATGTTTTTTGCAGCATTATTTACAACAGCCAAGACATGGAAGCAGCCCAAGTGTCCATCAATAGATAAATGGATAAAGAAGCTGTGATATATCCCATACAATGAAATATTACTCAGCCATAAAAAAGAAGGAGATCTTGCCATTTGCAACAACATGGATGGGTCTAGAGGGTATAATGCTAAGTGAATAAGTCAGACAGGGAAAGACAAATACCATATGATTTCACTTATATGTGGAATTTTAAAAAAAACAAAACAGATGAACAAACAAAAAACCAGACTTTTAAATACAGAGAACAAACTGGTGGTGGCCAGAGGGAAGGGGGGCGAAGGGACGGGCGAAATAGGTGAAGGGGATTGAGAGGCACAAATTTTCAGTTACAAAACAAGTCATGGGGTTGACAAGTATGGCATAGGGAATACGGTCAATAATATTGTATGGTGACAGATGGGGATGACACTTATCGTGGTGAACACTGGTAATGTGTAGAGTTGTTAAATCCCTATGTTATACACCTGAAACAAATATAACGTTGCATGTCAACTATATTTCAATAATAAATTTTTTTTAAAAAAGGAACCAACTACTGATATACACAATTTGGGTGGACCTCAAGGAAATTAAGCTGAATGGGAAAAGCCAGTCTCAGAGGATATGCAGGCCATGATTCCATTTATGTAACATTTGTGCGATAACAGTTACAGACATGGAGAACAGACTGGTGGTTGCTAGGGATTAGGGGTAGCAGGCTGATGGGTGTAGCTGTAAAGGGGCAATATTAGGGGGTCTTGGGATGGTACAGTCGAGTATCTTAATATGGTGGTTGGTAGGCAAGGCTACACATGTGACAGAATTGTACAGAGCTATGCACACACACACACACACACACACACTCATAGGTGCATGCATAACTGGTGAAATCTGAATCAACCCTATGGGTTGGGTCAAGGGCAATTTCTTGACCGCCATATTGTATTCTAGGACCATACAAGTTGTGTCTTAACAGTGGGGGAAGGATGTGCAAGACATTCTTGTATATTTCTTCACAACCTCCTGCAAATCAATAATTATTTCAGAGTAAGAAGTTTTGTTTTGTTTTGTTTTGTTTTTAAAATTCCAGTTACCCGAGGGGCGCCTGGGTGGCTCAGTTGGTTAAGTGACTGCCTTCGGCTCAGGTCATGATCGGGGTCCTGGGATCGAGTCCTGCATTGGGCTCCCTGCTCAGTGGGGAGTCTGCTTCTCCCTCTCCCACTTCCCCCTGCTTATGTTCCCTCTCTCGCTGTCTCTCTCTGTCAATTAAATAAATAAATAAAATCTTTAAAAAAAATAAAATAAATTCCAGTTACCTGAGTTAGAAGGTGCCTTAGAGGTGATCTACTTGGAAACCTGTCCTTTTTGTGTTCCCTAAGCCTCTTGGCCTGCACTCACCTGTAGCGTTATTCTCACCTGTCTGTGGCAGGTCCCAGGAGATCAGAAGCTGAACCAGAACATTCCTGAGTCTGGAGCCCCAGGAGAGCAGGTGATGCCAAACTCAGGAGGACTGGGAGGCCCAGAACGCACTGTTCTGTCCCTCCCTGCCTTTGCTTGGGCCCTTCCCGCGGCCTATCTCCTTCTTCCCTTCCTCCCGCTGCCCCTCCTGGGTGAGCACATGCTGACCTTGCCAGTCTCAGCTCCAAGCTCACCTCCTTTCCCAGGCCTTCCCCACGCCCAGGTAAAATGGACCCTTCTCTCCCTCAGGTCCCTTTCAGGGGTTGAAAAGATAAATGCCTTCAGTGGCCTGGGAGGAAATACGGGTGAGAGCAGGAATACAGCAGGAATGGCACAGGTGGGGCCTGTGAGGCTCCGTGACCACAGGCCCCAACTAAATGGCATAGCTCCCGTCAGACTGCGGAGGGTCGCCGAAGGGAAATGTGGACCCACTGTCACCAGAGTTTCTGATTTTTACACGAGAAACCAAAACTCCCATATTTTAATGGAAATTCTCCAGATTTTTAAGTGTTGGCAAAAAAAAATTCAATTTTTTATAGCTCTAGCCAACATCTGCAGGTTGGATTCATCCCATGGGCTGCCAGTTTTAGATACAGCTTATGTCTTTCTATTTTAGTATTTGTAATAATTGATTTTACTTCACTATTTATGTCATCCTTCTCATTAGCCTTGGGGGAATGGTCATGCCTTATTCACAGCTGTATCCCCAGTGGCTGGTCCAGTGCTTTGCATATAGAGGACACTTAATAAACATTTGTTGAATGAATGAGTTGGGATGTTAGAAGCAAGTCAGGGCCTGCAGAGGAGTCTGAAGATTCTAGAAGGGAACCGGGGTCTGTCAGCTGGGGGTAGCCAGCGTGTCTTCAGGAGGTAGGGGTGAGGGGAGGCTGCATCCTGTCCTTGGCCTCGCTGAGGCTGGTCACGGTGACTGAAATTCTGCCACATCCTCTGCATGCTGTGGAGGCAAGGGTTGGGGGAATATGCAGGCCACTGGGCCTTTCATACAAATGAGCCTGGCCCCAGGTACAGGGCCAGGCAGAAATTGGGCTTTGGGGGATAGGAGGAGGTGAGAATTTTAATAAGTTTAATAAAAACTGGAAGAAGAACCCACAGTCCTGGAACTTCTCCGTTCTAGCAGTTTTAAATGACTTAGGGGAGTGGATGTAGCAAGGGATGCTGGGTGCTCAGGGGCCTGGTCTCAGGGGAAACATGAAGAGAGGCCCAGGCACTGGTCCAAGGGAAGGCTGGACTCTGAGGGGCATGGTGGAAGTTGTCCTGGAGGTATGGCCGGGAAGGAGCAGGGCCTGGGTGTGTGGCCAAAGTGGGGCGAGGCCCGGGCATGAGACCTTAGGTGGAAACCAGGTCAGTGGGCAGGGCAGCTGGAGATCCTCAGGAAGAGCATGCTCCCTCCTCTCCCCAGTGTTCAGGACTTCAGCCAGCTAGGGGCTGTACGGGCATAGGACGCAACTCCAGGCAAGTGGGTTGGGGAGGGAACCAGGCAGGGAAATTGAGGCCAGAGCCCTGTTGTAGAGGAGAAGGCCATGCTCTGAAGTCTCTTACACGTGGTGGGGGGCCAGGGGGGTGGGGCCCAGGGTGGGTAGGGGGACGGGGGGAAGGACTTAGTGTCGGGACGGGAGTTTTCTGTCAACTGGAGGGAATGAGACTCCCTGGGACAACTGACGGCCAGGGCTCACTAGTCTGTGTCCCTGCATGATTGAGGCAGGAGCCAGGCCCGCCCTCTACTCCCAGGGCTTCCCTCCATGTCGCCTATATGCCAGGCACTCTCCGTGCTAGAGCGTGAGCTTTAGGGCAAGCTTGGATCTCTCTCGTCTTTCCTATATCCCTAGTCCCTGACACGAAGGTGGCCTTCATAAATGGTTGTTCATGAGATGGTTGTAACAGAACCTGCCTTACAGTAACCTAAGAGGGTGCCTGTATGTGGGAGGGGTACATGGGGCAGACATCAGAGCCTTCCTGCCCCTCAAATAGGCAGCCGTCTCCTTGCCCCTGGGCCAGAGTGGGCCACCAATAGAGAATGGAGGGGGCTTAGGCATGAGCTACATTTATCAGCCTGAGTTCCCTTCTTGGGAGGCTGGAGACTCCCTAAGAAGTGCTCCATCACAGGTGTGGAAGTGAAGGTGGGAAGCCATGCTGTGTGAGGATGAAGGGCAGACTGCCTGGGTGTGGATTCTCATCTCACCACCGTGTGTCTTTGGTCGAGTTCTCTATTTTCCCTGAGCCTTAGTTACCCCTTCCCCAAACAAGATAAGAGTCCCACCATTGGTCCCTACGACATGGGCGGTTGCAAGGATTTAAGCAGTGAGCGTGTACTGAGTACTTAGCACGGTGCCTGGTATGTGGTTGGCTGTCAGGATGATGACTGTAAGAGAATCGGTAATATCACGGCAATTTGGGGATTTTCCTGGTAGCAGCGATTTGGCATTACGGTGGCAATGTATGACCAGGCCAGACACAGAGATGGAAGGATGTGTCTGAGATACCCAGAGACAGAGAATCATAGAGATACACGGAGACAGAGATACTTAGAGATAGAGGGAAAGACAGACGTACAGGGAAAAACAGAGGAAGGGAAGAGAGACACAGAGAGGCAGAACTAGAGAGAGACAGAAGGAGAGAGAGAGAGAGAGAGAGAGAGAGAGGCTATGAAAATACATTAACTGCCTGTGGTTATAGCACAAGTGGGGGTGGGGGTGATGGCGCATCCAAGCCCTGCCGTTCCTATTTATCCGCTTCTGCCTCCATCTCCACCCTGTGGCAGTTTTTGAATTCCCCAGGGACTGAGAAGGCCTGTAAGGCCCCCAGTCCAGCAGACAGAACAGCCAGGGCTTGGATCCCAGGTGGTATTGGGGCAGGGCACACTTAACCAGGGTGACCAGGAGGGTCTAAAGCCAAAGAGGCCTGTGGATGATTCTGTCTTGATGAATCCAGTTCAGGCAAACAGGCTCTGAGGTCCAGGCCGGGAGCGGGAAGGCACTAGGTGGATCTGGAGCAGAGTAGAATTGAGGAAGGTCCCGGGAGGTTGCTGGACTGGAGCTGAGTATGGCCAGGAGCCCAGTGCGTGGGGGTGGGCTGGGCCGCCTCACAGAAGAGCGCCTGGGCTGGCACCCTCTTGGTCTCCAGAGGAGACCCATGCTGTTCGTCCTGCCTGAAACACTGTTGCTCCTTTTTCCTGCCTTCCCCTCAAGCCCCAGGTCAGGTAACCTCTCCTTGTGAAGCCTTCTTTCACTTCTACCGGTTTCTTGTCTATCCTTCTGGAATTGTTCTAAATTTAAAAATGTATATATGGTAGCACAGTGCGCTCATTTTTCTGTGCCTTGCTTTTTTCACTTAATATTTCTTGGGGGTCATTTTTGGTCAGTATATTTTAATCTACCCAGTTCTTTTGCACTTGTGGATTATTAACTTAGTCAATATTTACTGAGCACCTTCTATGTGTCAGGCACTGTTCTAGGCACTAGAGACACAACAATGAACAAAATAGGCACCATTTATGTTCCAGGGAGCTGCTGTGCTAGTAGGGAGAGATATTTAATAGTTAAATATACGAATGACATGTTAGGTGGGATGAGGGCTATAAAGAGGGGGAGGGGTATCCTTTATACTGTGATAAGGGGAGGCCATTATGGTAAAGAGACATTTGAGCAGAGACCTGAAGGAAGTTGAGTTAGTTATTGGTGTGTAACAAGTTACCTCCAAACTTAGCAGTTTTGTGGGTCAGGGATCTAGGCACAGATGAGTTGGAAACTCTGGCTCCAAGTCTCTCATGGATTGTAGTCAAGCTATGGGTCAGGGCTGCGGTCACCTCAGCGCTTGCCTGGGGCTGGAGCATCCACATACAAGCTCACGCTCACGGTTGTGGCAGCTTCGGTTCCTCATGGGCTGGCCTCCTAGGCCTCTCCCAAGGGCTGCTTGCAACAGAGCAGCTTGCTTCCCCCAGCAGAAGTGATCCAAGAAAGAGAAAGAGAGAGAATAATGCTAAGGAAAGAGCGAGAGAGAGCCCAAGATGGAAGCCATGGTGTTTTTCAAACCCAACATCAGAAGTGACATTCCATCACATCTGTATTCTGTCAGTAAGTCCAGCCCATACTCTATGGGAGGGGATTTCATAATGATTCCACAATGAGGCAGGGATCATTCTAGGCCATCCTGGAAGCTGCCTACTACAGAAGTGGAGATCCGAGGGAAGAACGGCTCAGGTAGAGGGATTGCAAGTGCAAAGGCCCTGAGGTAGGAATATGCCTGGCACACTGAAGGGCCAAGGAGGCCAGAGTGGCTGGAGAGGAGTGAAAGAGTGGAAGTAGTACAGGAGGCCCAGTCAGGGACAGAGACATAGATTTCTGTTGCCAACACTTAACCCATTAGTTGGTGGACTTTTAGGGTGATTTCAACCCTCTGCTGCAATAAATATCCTTGTCTGGATGTCCTTGTCCACCTGGGCAAATATGTCTGGAGGTAAATCCCGAGCAGTGGAATCACTGGGTCAAAAGGAAGGTGCATTTTCAGTTTTGGCAACCATTGCCAAATTTCCCCTCCCAAGAGCTGACCTTCCTGCTCGCCTCCTCTGAGGATCCTTCATGCCCTTGCCTTCACTGGTCCCTGCCTTGGCCTGGTGTCCTATCCTGGCTGTTTCACACTAAAGGTTTGTACTGTCTCCCCAGGCTCCCGTCTTCCCTCCATCCTGGTTCCCTCCCCCCAGACGGCCTATGCTGCTGCAGATGGCTGGGGAGCCTAAGAGCCCCTTGGAGGACACTTCCCTTTGATGGAAATTCTTCGCACTTGGAAAGCTCTTCTCACAAACGGTATCTTCTATGTGCTTTTCCCAGGTGTTGGAAATTCCCCAATGGCTATTTTGAGACAATGAGTTGAGTGTGTGCTTGGCTACCATTTATTTCTGGGAAGGTGGCTGGCTGGCAGAATCTGCCAAAGGACAGAGCACCGAGAACACCTGGCCTGGAAGGAGAGGTTGCTGCTCCCTTGTGCTCCCCCTCTGCATAAAGCTGAGCCACACACGGCCACGTGACGTTTACAAGGCCTGGCGAGGCCTGGGGGCTCTGAGACCCACTGGGTTGAGACCACATACAAGTCAACCAACATCTACCAAGCATGCCCCGTGTGCTCTGTGCCTTTGTGGCTCGGATGACTAAGTGGGGGAAGTGTCACTTGCATGCTTAAAAGCTTCTAGTGGCTTCCTGTTGTGTTCTGAATAAAATCCCAACCCCTCCCCGAACTGGTCCTTCGATACCTTCCTACACCCCCTCACCCCTTCACTCCACAGGCTCCAGCCATACTGAGCCCTTCTCCCCATCCAAAGGCCTTGGCAATCTCTGTTCCCTCTGCTTGGGACTGTCACCAGGCTTTTTCACGATCAACTCCTCCTTATCCTTCAGATTCTGGTTTGAAGCCCCTTCCCAGAGAGGCCTTCCCTGATGATCTAATCTGAAGTAGCTTTCTCCAGCCACTCTGTCTCCTCCTTCTGTTTCTTCCTGGAAATTGCATCTTTATTGTCTTTTCCCCCCACTTGACTGTCAGCTCCATGAGGACAGGGACTCTGTCTTGCTCTCCCCTGTGTCCCCAAGACTTAGAAACACATCTGGCACACAGTAGGTCCTCAAAGAATATTGGTTGTATGAGTGGATATGCCTGGGTATTAGTCTCACTTTCCAGATGAGGAAATGGGGGTTCAGAGTTGTTAAGTGACTTGTTCATGGACACACAGCTGGGAAGTTGCAGAATTGAGATTCAAACCCAGGTGTGTCTGACTCCAACCTGGTGCTCTCTCCCCTGCTGGATGGCCAGACAGACATTGCTGGCTGTCCAGAGATGACTGGTGGGTGTCAGGCCAATGTTTGAAACTTGAAGGATAGTGGTGTCTGTGGGTAGGTGTGCTGGGGGTTCGGGAAGCAGGCTGGAATGAGGGGCTTATGCCCTCCCCATCCTCCCCACTTTGGATAGAGCCACACCATATACTGCCCTGTAATACTACACACCCTGGCCATGCCTGCGGGCTCTGAGACCCACTAGGGTGGAGACCACCTAAGAGTCAACCAGTGACAAGACCAGCGAGGTCTGGGTCACCATCTGGGTCACTGATGGCTCTCAGTCCCTCCTCCTCCCCAGCCACATTTCCATTTTTCTTACCATCATCCTTAGTCATACCTCTTCTCCTGAGGTTCAGGTTGCTTGGGAGGGCAGTGCTGGTGTCCTTTATCTGGAGAATCTGGCCCTTCCAGGGGCAGCAGAGAAATATTCAGGGGTGCCCACTCTGGAGCTAGCCCACTTGGCTCTCCACACAATCCTTACCCTTTCTGAGCCTCTGTCTCCTTATCTGTTAAAGAGAGAGTAACAGTTCCTCCTTCATAAGATCCCCCAGCAGGGTCAATGAGAGGGTGCTTGCAGATGCCTGTCTTGCGTGCACAGTCAGGAAGCCCATGAAGTAGCTCCATATCAGTCACCGTGTAGCCCAGGCATTGCCCTTCGAGGCCTTCTTCCTTCCTCAAAGTCTGCCTAGGGTACCCCCATGCCGCAACGTCTCTCACATTGCCACCACACTTCCCAGTTGCTTGCTCTCCTCCATTCTTCTCCATGAGGGCACGCACATCATTCCTGAACTCCCTTTGCAGGGACAAGTCACGTCCAAGCAAAGGTATCAGTAAGGGTGTTATAAATTGACCTGGAACATAGCTTTCTGTCCCATGCTCTGTGGGTGAGCAGAGTGAGCTCAGAGCGGTGGAGCAGGGGGCTTGGGGAAAGCTAGCAGGGGTGGGACAGGAAGAGCTCAGACTCTATGTGCCAGCATCCAAGGATGTCTGACCCAGCAGATGGAGCACTGCGACAGGAGGCCTGGGGTCAGGTTGGCGTGAGGCACGGCAGTGGCCAGTGTAGCCTCCACATCCACTCCACACTTCCACACCTCCACACCTCCACATCCGCTCCACACTATGCTCTAGGCACTGTTCTGCGTGCTCACGCCTCATTCCTACAACCAGGTGGGGAAACTGAGGTGCAGAGCATTTAACAGAATTGCCCAGATCACATGGTCTGTAAGTGTTGAAAGCAGGATTTAGATGCAGGCGGTCTGACTCCAGAGTCCATATTGTCCTGCCCCCCATGACAGCCTCTAAGTGGTCTGCTGGATGAGGGAAGAGTCCCAGCCAGTATATGGGGATGGGAGAAATGGTCTAATCTGGGAGGCAGGGGTGGGGTGATTAGGAGGGTGTATTCCCAAGAGCCCTAGAAGACAGTCAGCTGCTTGGGAGGGAATTGGCAGTTTGGTTAGGGAAGGCATCTGTAAGCTTGGGGGACAGGGTGGGGTACACAGGGCCACTCCTGGGCCAGGCCTAGGGAAGGTGAGCAGACCCGACCTCCGGGAGGCCTGGGTCAGGAACAGGGCAGCTGAGCCTTGCTGGGGCAGACAGGGCCGACGGGGGGAGCTCCAGCTGTCCCCGGGACCTACACAGAGCCGCCCCTCCCACTGGCCTCTGCACCATAGCAGCTCACAAACCCAGCTGAGCCTTGATTCCTCGCAGTCTGGGGTCTGGGGGCCTCACAGCTTGGTCTCCGCTCTGAGTACCAGGGATCCCTGATGGGAGCACCTCTTTGACTCCCGGGGCCTTCCTCAGAAGAGAGCTAGGCAGACTCACTCCCAACCAAGATGAGTACGGAGGGGGCAAGTGGACGGTCTCAGGCAGGGACACCAGGGCCGACAGCAGCAAAGGTGACAAAGTGCAGGTCTAGAAGTGATGTCATGGGGCCCCACCTGGCCGTCCTCCACGAGCACTCCCCTCCTCCCTGAGATTTGCTCAGACCCAGGCAACCCCGGATGCTAACCCTGCGGGAGCTCTTAGCACAGCCCGGAGGGTGACGGGGACAGCACCCAAGTCCAAGCTCTGCTGTCCCACCGCACTCCAGCTTTGTCCACTTGTCACCTGGCCGAGTGGGGCTCCATCTGGGCTCCTGTCCCGGGAGCGGGGTGGGCCAGGAGGCGCCTCTCTGGGAGCACCCCTGAGCCAGAGGTCAGGAGGACGGGTGCCTGCAGGAGGGAGAGCGGAGCTGCTGGGCTTCCAAGGAGGCAAGGCCCACAGCTCCCCGACCGGCCCATGTCCTCGGGATCCCGCAGCAACTGCTCGTAGTGCACTTCCCGCCTCCCTGCCCCGAATCTGAGCACAGACCTGAGACCCAGGCCTCAGCTTACTTGTCACCTCCCCAAAGGGGCTGGCTCCCTACTTCCTTGGCCAAACTAACTCCCCCACTTCTCCTTATGCCCTCTTTTCCTTCATAGCATTTATTAAACTCTGAATTTCAAGTGTGTTTATTTTCTGTCTTCCTTCCTAAGAACTTCAGCTCTGTGAGGGCAGGGACCTTGTTTGTCTTACACGTTCCTTTATTTCCCGGGCTGCGGGGGGATGGTCAAGTGCTTTGCAAACTGTAGAGGGCCCCAGGAAGGGGAGGGCTGTCCGGAGGTTTTGCTCTCTGGAGCTTTTGCAGCAAAGCGGCTGCTCAGCTCATTTTCCTGGGGCGCAGGCAGTTTCCTGGGCAGTGAAACTCATTGGATAGTACCCCAGTGTCACTGCAGGGAAGTATGACAGCCCAGAGCACTGAAATCTAACTGGCCAGAAGAGTAGGATTTGCATTTCAGCTAATGTGACTGGTGGATGGAAGAGTAGCTTTGGGAGGAATGTTCTCGAGGCTGGCCAGGCGTGAGGCGGGGACCCCAAACCCATCACAGTTTTCTCAGTGCAAGCCAGGGTCCCTCAGGGGCCAAATGGAAGGTGAGGGGGAGGCCCACTGCGTGAGACCCGAACACATGGAGTATTCCTGCCTGGAACGTGGGCGTACAGACTAGATACTCCTGGGGGAGAGAGACAGAGAGAGAGAACCAGACCGGCAGAGAGAGTCAAAGAGGCAGAAGGAAACGGAAGAAGAGACAGAGGCAGAAAGAGAGAAAAAAGCCAAAGGGAGGGACCTGTGCAGCGGCCCCAGTGAGCAGATGCTTCAGGAGGACAGCGAAATGGGACTGTCTGGTGAGCGGCCCACCCCCAGTGATTTCAGAGCCCCCGGTGCCTTTCCTAATGCGAGCATCTTGCCTCAAAGAGCATGCCTCTAGTGTTTACAGGTTCTTCTCTTTGATGCCACAAGGGCTCCGAAAGTTAAGCCGATTCCTTCCTCTGGTGCCCAACCCAAGAGAGACAATTGGTGGGCAGATTGGAGGCCGGCCGGCCTTGAGCTTCCAAGGGAGAGTGTGTGCTCTCCAGGATGCACCCCCCCTTCTTGGCCCCCAGATTCCCAAGCCTGCCACGGGGTGTGTGGCTGATGGGACACGCCCCAGCCTACAGCCCCCCTTGGGCGCCTGGCAGCCGCTCTCACCTGATCCACCAGTCCTCACGCTTTGTTGTGTGCTTCTCCCTTCACGAAGGCTGCCACGTCCACGGGGACATCACTTCCTTGGCATTTTCCTCTAAATCACTCACTTTTTTTTTTTTTTAAACTTAAATGTATTCAGAAAGGAAGCTTCAGATCACTACCGGAAATGAAAAGCCAGTAGTACTTGCAATAAATAGAAGGGAACTGTAAAACTGGGAAAATAAAAACATCACCATTGTAAAAATGTTTGTGTAGCATCTCAGCCAGTGGTTCCCCCCTCCCCCGGGGTGCGGCTGCCCTCTCCCCACACTCTGGAGGTATTTTTGGTTATCACCGCTTGGGAAGAGGGGAGGTGAATGTTCCTGGCATCCAAAGAATGGGTAGAGGCTGGCGATGCCGCTAAACATGCTGAAAAGCCCAGGACAGCCCACCCCCACGACCAGGGGTTATCTGGCCCCGGATGTCAGTAGTGCTGAGGTTTAGAACTTCTGGTCTAAAATAAGCTTGAGCACCCGAGGGAGGTGTGCCCCACACTTGGGTAGCTCTGACCGGGTTAGCTCCTCGCCCTTCAGGCTCAGCTGCAGCACCCCTCCCCAGGGACGCCTCCCCAGACCCCCAGAGCGGAGAACTCCAGTGGTCAGCTCCTGTGGGCCCTGCGCTGCCCATCTCCTGACTCTCTGGCCCTTGGCCTTTGCTCTCTGCCTGTGTCCTGGTCCCTCGAGAGCTGCAAGCAGGCAGGGCCCACACCTGTCTTAGTCGTCTTTCCCTAGCCCTGGCTCCTAGCAGGGGCTCCACAGTTACACGTGGGGTGAACGAAAGCTGGGCGAAAAAGAAGGGATTCTGCCCCTGGGTCCCCCACTGTCGGCCTGTCAGATACTCTGTCACCTGTGAACTGGACACCCTCCCAGGACTGCTGCGGAAAGGTCCCTAGCAGAGGGAGAGCCCTGGGTAGAGGTTAGGGGCCATCTGCAGGTGGCAGGGGTCCCTGGAGAGATCGGGGGCTCATTGCCTCATTCATTTCTTCTCCCACAGTTTTCGAGTTGTTCCGGGGTAGAGATAATTGCACCCCCTTTCCTCTCAAGTGTCCTGGCCTGGACAGTCAATGACAGGGCCCCCTCACTCTTGGGCCATTGTGTCTAGTGGGGCAGGTGGAGAGTTGAGCAGTCTCTGAGGCTTGAGAGAGCAATCCACACTGGCTGTCTCTGCCTGGTGCCCGCCGCTCAGAGACCCTGCTCTTACAGGGGGTGCTCAGGCTCTCTGTTGAGCAGCTGGGCCATTTGGCCTCTGAGGGGCCCTGGCTTGCACAGAGAAAACTGTGATGGGTTTGGGGCCCCTGCCTCACGCCTGGCCAGCCTCAAGAACATTCCTCCCAAAGCTACTCTCCCATCCACCAGTCACATTAGCTGAAATGCAAATCCTATTCTGGCTGGAATCTCAAAGTTTTCTTTCTGTGGGAACATATTCCAGGGCCGATGGGGGTGGGGCTGGCTGGGAGCCGCTGGGAAAGCACCCTGTCGGCAGACGGGGCTTCAAGTATCGTGCATCATGCCAGAGTTGAGGCTGTTCTCCACAAACACAGCCCAAGGCCAGGGCTTGGGTAGAATGTCAAGGCCACATTCGTGGGGCGTGTGAATTTCTAGGGTAGAGATGCAGAAGGCAGCGGGAGAGAGGGCCGGAACTGTGACTTGGGGTGTGGACATGTCAGGGGTGCCTTCCACCTCTGTCTTGGAGGGCTCTAGGTTGCTCTCCTCATTCCCAGCCAGGCACAGGCCGGGCTGCCTGCTCCCCTTCCTCCTACCATCATCCTGCAGGTGAGGGCCTGCCCACTGTCTGGGGTGCTTATGAACATCCAAGACCATTGAAATGGGGATAGCGCATGTGAAGCGTCACATGGGAGCAGGCCCCAGGAGGACATCACTCTTTCTGCACCGGCTGTGTCTGTATGCACATGGCCAGACTGCCAGGGTCTACTGTCCCCTCAGATTGGGAAGGACCCTTTGTGGGGGCTGCCCCATGTCCCCCCCCGCCCCCGCTCCTGGGGAAGTCCAGGAAGGGGCTGCTCTGCTCACGTCTGCATAGTTGACTTCATTCTTTCCTGGGACGCACTATCCTCCCTTCCTCCTCCGTTTCCTCTCACTCTCCCCAAGCAGGCCACTTGACCTGGTGTCCAGGCGGAGGGGAGAGAAGCTGCCTCTGCTTCATCACACATTCTTCCACACCTTTCCAGCGAGCACCAGCATGCAGGCTTTGGAAATCCGCAAAGCTGGAACTTGAACTCTTGTTTTCCCAGTCTTCTGTGACATCTGTGCTCCAAAGTCATTGAGCTCTTCTCTCTAGTTACCCAAATGAAGGAGGTTAACAGAGAACGCTGGGGCCAGTTGGGGGCACAAATCCATGATTTTTAACATCAGAAATCATCCCAAACTGTCCTGTGCTACCGCAAGACTCACCAGGAACTGAGGTCATGGCCTTGGGGACTCCTTCTAGACCCCCACCTGGCGGGGAGGGTCTGAGCCCATTCGTTGCCTCGGAGCTCGATGGAGGTGGTTGGGGCAGACAAGGCTGGTGGCGGTTCAGTAAACCCAGTTCTTGAAATGGGAAGGGCCTCTATTAAACTACCTCTGGTTTGGGCCACTTCACTTTAAAAGGCAACTAGAGAAATGAGCAGAATCCAAACAAGCCTGATGCTAATGACTCAAGTGGTCTGAAAGGGAGACCTTTGCAGGAAGGGCAGAATAATGGCAATGATCTAGCACCACACAGACAAGGTTGAGGGGCGACTCGGTAATTGCCAAGCTCCCACAGGATCCCCTCGAGAAGAAGCCTGCCAGCTCACCCCCTTGTCCTCAGAGGGCAGAGCAAGAAATTAGCTTAAATTGGAGCTGGAAAGATTTAGGTTATGTGTAAGGAGGAACTTTTTAAACCCTGAAATATGCTACCAAGAGAGGCTTCGGGTTCTCGGGAGACTGTCTAAAAATAGCCTGGTCTTTAAAAATAGTTCTGGGCAAGCTTTAAACATAGCATCAGCTCGGCTTCTTGGTCACGGTTTTCAGAACAAGCGGACCCACTCTATGGGGTGCTCCCCAGGTCAGAGGGCTCGAGGGACAGTCAGAATCAGCCTTTGGTCTCTGTCCGGACAAACATTTGGATGTTTTAGATACTTACAGATAAGGGATTTATTTTCCTGTCTGCCTCCCTGCTGATGGGCGTCATGAAGTTCCAACCTTTCGAATCTCAAAAGTTTTCTTTCTGTGGGCACATATTCCAGGGCCGATGCTAAGTGGGTCAGCCCCACCGGTTACCCCCCAGTCCCTCCCCACTCCTGAGGCAGGACTCTCCAGCGTTCGAGGGTGGGCTGGGAATTCATGCATCTCAGCAAAGCTCCCACCCCTCCAGGGACCTGCTCACCTGCCTCCTGACCTCAGCAGCCTCCTCCTGGCCACGTCCTGGTCGCCTGGGGACCTATAGCTGCCTCTCCCCGACCCCCTGCCTCCCACCTTCTCATCCCCCACACGCCAGCCAGAGAGATCTTACAGATCAGGCACATCTGATTCTTGCCTTCTTCCTTACAGTTACGTGATTCCTGCCCATTTGACCTCGGGACAGAGCCCAGACTCCCTAGGAGCGCTCCAGACCTTTTCAGGGTCCTGTTTACCCCCCTACCAGCGGCTCCCTCCCCCACGTGCCTGGCCTCACGGCCCTAACAGCCCACCGAGCCACTTTGCCTCTGGGCTCTGCCAGAGCTGGTTGCACTGCCGGGCCCACTCTCTTGGTCCCTCTGAGCCTGCAGCGCTCAGCTTGGAGGTCAGCTTCTCTGGGTGACATTCTTTCCTGACCTTCCCATCCAAGCCTGGTCTAGGAGCCCAGTTGGGCTTCCCACGGGCCCCTGGCCTTCCCCCTCGGCTGCCCTGGCCCACACCAGTCCCCAGTGTGTCTGGGTCTCCCACCTCCCCCCCAGGGAATTGGGAGACCAGTTGGCTTGCTCCCAGGGCCTTCCTCCCCTTTTCCCTCCCCCACCTGCCCCGAGCTGGAAGGAGCCTGGTCCACAGCAGGTACTCGATATCTGCTCAGGGACTCATCAACTGAATGTCAGGCCACCCCAGCAGGGGCTTCCCCTTTGCTGCCCTCCTAGCCTATCTCATCCGGTTTCAGCTTCCTCCAGGTCCCCACCAGCCGTGTGATGTCCCCACATGACATGCATGGGATTGTTGGCAAATCCAGATCTGTGCCCACATACACAAGAATATTTATGTAGACATGAATGCTCTCTGAGCGTTCGGAGTAGTAACTTAGCATCTTTAATAATAAACTCTGTTATAAATTAATCAGCTACTTCCCTGATATCTCAATTAAATGGAGCAATGCCCTCAGCATAATTTGTCCAAACCCTGTAAAAGAGAGGCAGGCCAGATGCAGGACGAGTCCCGAAAGCCTGTTGGGGGGGACCATCATTGCTCCGTATCGTGCCCCAGGCTGCATCCCCAGGCTGCAGAGTGTTCCTGCAGGAAGGGCCACCTGGGCCAGGGTCCACCACACCCCCTCCCCCCGGGGCGGCGTCATGGCTAGGCACTCCTGCGTGTCCCTGTCGTGTCGCCTGATCTCACGTGTCGCACAGACCCCACACGTACGGAGTGTGCGTGTTTGTCCGCGCTTCCTCACTCCCCGAAAAGACTATGCCACCCCTTCTCTCACTCCTTAAACACCCCCCTTCCCCGGGCCCACACCTGCTGGTTCACTCTCAGCCGAGGGCCTCGCCCTGCTTGGTGGAGAGGAAGCAGCTCTGGAAACTTCCCTGCCCTTCTTGCCTTCTCTCTGCCCTGCTTCTGCACTGGCCCGGGGGCTCCTCCGACCAGCAGTCTCTCCCCGTCTACTTGATCGCTTGCGGGGAGCACGGGAATGTTCTCTGCCTCCCCTCTTCAGCACCTGTCCCTGAACCCCGCTGTCCCCCCTTTTTCCTGCTTCTCCACGGGCTTTGATGCCTTCTCTGGGATGACTTGGCTGCTTTCTCTCCTCGTTTCAGCCTGTTGTAGCTGAGCGTCTGTCCCCAGTGGCCTGCGTATTGGCAAATCCGACGGTCCCTTCTCTCTCTTCATCTTTGACCTCACGGGCTGCTGCCTCCATCTTGGCATGCATACCTCGCCCGGCCCTGGCGATGCCACACGCCCTTCCTCCTGCTGCCCAGGGACCCTCCTCGGACTGCTCTGCACGCCCCTCCTACTCTGCTCAGCCCCAACATTGTCTCGGCTCCACTGGGGCTTTCTCTTCCTACAGCCTCTCTTCAGGTGGTCTCTCCCGGGCCCTTGTCCCTGTGCCAGTGACTCATGCATTTAATCCCCAGCTCGGACTGTTCCCTGCACCCCAGACTTGTATACCCAACTGCTTGCTTGATTTATCTCTGCTTAGGTTTGTGATAGACATTTCCAACTAACATGGCCCAAATGGGATTCCGCCTACCCCAACGTCTTCCTTCCTTCATCGTCTTCATCTTAGTAGATGGCACCACCATCTGCCCAGTTAGTTGCCCAGCCCGAAACCCTGGAGGTCATCCTAGGTTCCAGGTACCCTCGCCCCCACGTCCAGCCCATGAGCACGTCCTGTTGGCTCCACCTTCACACGGCAGCTCTGGGCCAAGCAGCGGGCCTCCTGGACGGGCCTCTCAGCCGGGCTCCCTCCTCCACACCCCTCCTCCATCCTCTCTCTTCACCCAGTAACCAGAATGACCTGTAAACATAACCTAGGCCCCCGCTTCTGCCCTCTGCTGGCTTCTGCCACACTCAGAATAAAAGCCAGACTCATCACTGTGGCCTGTAAGGTGCTAGTCGCCACCCACCTTCCTGACCCATCTCCAAACACCTTCTCCTTAGCCCTCTGCAGGAGCCTCCTCTCCCTGCTACCCCAGGTCAGGCCCCTGCCTTCAGCCTCTGCCAGGCCTCTCTCCCTCCGACTGGAGTTCTCTTCCCCAGACATCCCTGTGGCTGCCTCCAGCTCCCATTCAAACCTTTGCTTAAATATCACCTCCCAAGGGACACCTGGGTGGCTCAGTGAGTTGGGCATCTGCCTTCAGCTCAGGTCTTGATCCCAGAGTCCCAGGATCCAGGCGCATCTTGGTCTCCCTGTTCAGCAGGGAGTCTGCTTCTCCCTCTGCCTGTCCCCCTGCTTATGCTCTCTCTCTCTCTCTCAAATAAATAAATACAATGTTTTAAAAAAAAAATCACCTCCCCAGAGAGGCCCTCCCTGATCACCCAGTCTGAGCGGCCCCCAGGATCTCTCCGTCACGTTGTCTTATTTTGTTTTCATCATGGCACCTCTCACTACAGGATGTTTTCCTATTAACCTATGGGTGTCATCTGGATCTCTCCACTAGAACCTGAGAGCCTTGAGGGCAGGGCCTTGGTCTGTCTGTGTTAGTGGCCCTCAAGCACTAGACCAATGTGTGGCATGTGAAAAGCATTTGATAAATATTCATTGACAGATTGAATTAACGAATGATAAATAAATGAATGATGACTTGGATATTGGCTCATGTGGATGACTCGCTCTCCCGAGTTGTCAGATCCGGCCCTGCTCTTGCTCATTCCCATATCCCAGACCCAGGACTTTCCACCAGCCGGCCTTATGCCCCACCCCCACACACCTTGACATCCGTGGTCGTCTTTTCATTTGACACATATCGAACACTTACTGTGTGCTGGGGCTACAGATCTGGTCCCTGGGCAAGTGTGCCATCTAGGGGGCCTATACGGTGAGTCTCAGGCATTCATTCATTCGTTCATTCATTCATTCATTCAAGAAACACTGGTACAGGGCCTCCTTCCTGCCAAGCACTGTTCTAGATGCTTCACAAGTATAAGCCACCTGATACTCATACCAATCTCTGACAGGTGCTATTATTACTATGTTACACTTGAGGAAACTGAGGCATAGAAATGGGAGGTCACCTACTCAAGGTTGCATAGCTGGTGAATGACAGAGCTGGAAACTATAGACTCTCTCTCACTTTGTTTCACCCCTGCTTTACCCTGGGCTTAGCTTCTGACCTTCCCAACACTGTCTCTTAATTCTGGGCGCATGCCAGCCCCTTTGGACTTGACAGCTGACTTCCCTTCTTTGGTCTGACCAGCGGAGGGCAGGGCTGGGAGTCATGGCAGCCCTTCCTGTTGTGGGGTCTGGCAGGCATCACACCCAACCCAGCTCTGGCCCCTCGGTCAGCGTCACCCCCAGTGCTCTCTGAGTCCCCCAGGGGCTGGGAGGAGCCATGGCTGCCTCACCACATGGGTCATGGGTTCGGGCTCCCGTTTATGGTGTCAGGAGTTGGAAAACGATGTTTACAGCCGTGAGTTTCCTAGCGTGGGGCCCCGCCAGGAAACAGCAGTCGCAGAGCAGGAAAGCCTCATTCATTTAGTTGATGCTAATTTAAGAAGTGCAGTAACTCTGCAGAAAGTCACTTTTTCACTCAGAGGAATCGGAAACAGTTCCTTCTGCGGAGGGTTTGTATGACAGATGCTACCATGGACCTCCTTTGCAGAACAGACGTGCTTCCAGAAACACGGGCAAGGGTCGGGTTTTTAAAGGAGAATCTTCAAAATGCAATCAGAGACTCCCACCAGCCTATCTTTGAGTGAATTGTCATTTTCTTAAAGCACAGCCTTTCGTATTTGGGAGTAAATGGAATTCGATTGAGAAATCAATGCTTTTTCAAACTAACAACTTGGAAAATTAATTATTCTGCCAACAGGCTGGCTCTGGCTTCTGGGTCTAGTGAGGAGTCTTCGTTATGTTCCCACTGCCCTAAAACAAGGAGTAGTTGTTCTCATGAAAGTACTCCTTCTTTAGTAGATGCTCATTAGAATTACCTATGTCTACTAATATCCCCATTTTATAGATGAGAAAACCAAGGCACCCAGAGGTCACAGAACTCGGAGAGCATCTGGACTGGCATGATGCAAAAGGAACTGAACAAGTTAGAACAGTGGAGTGTTTGGAGAGCAAGGCCCCCTCCCCCAGAAAGGGACTGGGGAGGGGGCTCAGGAAGGGATCGGGACCCCACCAAAGGCACAAAGCTTCTGGGTAGGGCATCAGTTCCAGGGGGAATGAGCACTGGGCAGTGAGGAGGGGAGGCTTGTCCTCCCAGCTGACAGACTCTCCTGTGAGTTAGAAGGACTAAAACTGTGGCATTGACACAGGAACAGAGGGACCTTAGGACACAGACTCGTATACATGTGGGGGTTGGAATATCAGTGTCTTTTAAACAGTGGAGGGGGGCACCTGGGTGGCTCAGTCAGTTAAGCGACTGCCTTTGGCTCAGGTCATGATCCCAGAGTCCTGGGATCAAGTCCTGCATCGGGCTCCCTGCTTGGCAGGGGAGTCTGTTTCTCCCCCTCCCCCTGCTCGTGCTCTCTCTCTCACTCTGTCTCTTTCAAATAAATAAATAAATAAATAAATAAATAAATAAATAAATAAATAAATAAATAAATAAAATCTTAAAAAAAAAGTCAGTGGAGAAAGAACAGGTCATTCTATAAGGATTCAAAACAATTAGCTACTCATTAGAAACAGTTAACACCATTCACCAAGATAAATTCTGGGTGAATTAATATAAAAATATAAGACCGTGTGTTTATGGTGCTGCTTTTCTAAGCTTTTTTTTTTTTTAAGATTTTTCTTTATTTGAGAGAAAGAGCAGGGGGAGGGGCAGAGGGAGAGGGAGAAGCAGACTCCCCACTGAGCCAGGAGCCTGAAGATGTGGAGCTTGATCCCAGCCCCTGAAGATCATGACTTGAGCCAAAGGCAGATGTTTAACCTATTGAGTCCCCCAGGTCCCCCGACGGTGCTGCTTTTCTAAAAGTAGACACAGGAAGTGAAAACCGAAAAAGAAAAGCCTGGTCAATTTGACGATATCAAATACCAAAATGTATGAGAAAAGCAGCTTTATCCATAATTACCAGAACTTGGAGGGAACCAAGATGTCCTTCAGCAGGTAGATGGCCCACAGGTGAGTGATGTGTGATGTGTCCAGACAGTGGAACATCATTTGGTGCTAAAAAGCCATGAAGAGACGTGGGGGGGACCTTACATGTATATTAGTAAGTGAGAGAAGCCGATCTGAGAAGGCTACACACCATATGATTCCAACTATATGACATTCTGGAAAAGGCAAAACGGTGAAGGCAGTAAAAAGATCAGTGGTTGCCAGGAGTTCAGTAAGGCAGGAGGGAGGGAGGGATGAGTAGGTGGAACATGGGATTTTTATGGCTGTGAAACGAGTCGACACAGTAATGGTGGATACGTGTCACCAAAGATTGATCAAAATCCATAGACTGTACAACACAAAGAAAACCCTAATGTAAACTAAGTTAATAGTTTAATTTAGTCAATACTTTAGTTAATAATCCTGGATCAGTATTGGGTTGTCAATTGTAATAAACGTCCTACACTGATGGCAGATGTAAATCATATGGGAAACTGTGGGAGTGGCGACTGGGGGGCACAGGGGACCTCTCTGTAAGTTCCCCTTGCTTTTTCTGTAAACCTAAAACTGCTCTAAAGACCAAAGTCTATTAATTAAAAAACAAAAAGATGTCCAGTACATGGGAAAAGGCAAGCACTAAACTCTCGGTAGTCTACACAACAGACAGGATTAGTATCCAGAATACATAAAGAATTCCTACCAGTTGATAATGGAAAATATTTTTTTCTTTTTTAAAAAAAGAAGAAATTGACAAAGGATACAGACAGTGGTAGGAATGGTCAATGAACACGTGAAAAACGCCCAAGCTCACTAGTAATGAGGGAAACCCAAAACTTAAAACAATGTTGAAGTGTCATTCTGCGTCATAAAAGAATGACAGTATTTAACGTTTTAGAATCTCCAGTGTTGGTGAAGATTTGGGTAAGGACTCCCAGACAGCTGGCAGAAGCACAAGACAGAGCTACCACGCAGGAGAGCGAATCTCCAACATTGACTTAAATTTAAAATACGTACGCTTTATGGCCCAGCAATTCTTACTATTCCCTCTGGAGAAATAGTTGCTTGTAAGCACAAAAAGACTTGCGGAAAGGTGTTCAGTATTATTGCTTGTAGAGCAAAAAGCTGGAAATAACTTAATATATCTGTCAATTGATTGGATAAATAAAACATGGTACTTCGTTATTAAGGAATCGTATGCATCGGTTCCAAAGAATAAGGTATATCTGTTATGTACCTCTTGGCAAGTTCACCCAGAATTTTTCAAGTAAAGAAAAATAAGATCTCCATATGGCTCACCATTCTTCTCCTCCTTCTAATAGACTGAGCCAGGGCAGAGAGGACCAGAGAGCATGCTGTTGTTGGGTGTGACAGCCCGGGACAGTTCTGCGCCACCTGCCAGGGCACAACTAAAGATGCAGTCTAGGATGTACTCGGGCCTGGCAGGGACAGCCTGGAGGAGGCTAGACCTTTACAAGGCTCCTGTGGGGGCCTCGGCACCTGTCGTGGTGCCTGGATTTCTCCCTGGATTTCCTGACTTGAGAGCTCCCTGCCAGCCCGCATCTGCGGTCGGAGAATAGTGACAAGTGTCCATGGGGGGCTGACCCAGGCTCAGAGACGCAGACAGCCACCTCTGCATCCGTGGTCTCCCTTGGGCCCGGGGTCCAGGGACCGGAGTGAGACCCAGAGGTGTGCTGGAGCCTGTTGGCACCAGCTTGTGAGCGCCTCTGCTGTGCTCTGCTTTCGGGGACATCACGTTGGTAGATTGAGATCGGCCATAGTGCGAGTCGTTGCACCATGGAACTCGGCAAATGCTACAGATCAGGGCTTTTCTTTTCCCTCTGGAGAACCAGTTGTTAAACGTTTATCTTCACACTGTGGGAACACAGGATGGCCCCCTCCCTCCACTCCCCACACTGGGTTCCAGGATGCAGAGCCCCGCCCCCTCTGTTTCTGTCTCTGCTTAACCTCCACCTCTGCTACCCTTATCTCCATCTTTCTTCTTGCCTCCTCTTCAAGAAGAAGGGAGAGGGTGATCGGGCAACAAGGGGAGGACAGACACATGCTGGGCATCATGGGAAGAGCCCTGGAGTTGAGGGCATTTGGATCTGGGCACCAGTCACAACGACACCAGTGACTCCCTTCGTGACCATGGACAGGCTTTACCACTCTAGGCTCCTGTTTTCTCACCTGTGAAATGGGAACAATCATACGCAGGGCTGCCATATACAGCCTTGCAGGCATGGTTCTGCTTCAACTCCAGGGAGGGACCATGCACATAGACTGCATTGTGAATGGACCCTATGGAGATGTGCAGTGGGCAACCTGAACAATGGTACATAGTCCTGATTGTGGTACCTCATGATACTTTAGAGGGTGGTTATGAAAAGTAAGAGGTAATAACACAGGGTGCTCAGCCCACAGCAGGTGCACAAGCATGATTGCTTTCCTTTCTTGTTATCTACCCCTTCCCTCCTCAATATCGTATCACTCTATCTTAGGGTTAGGTTCATGAGGGCTCCAGATGCCATGGTCCACACGGAGAAAGGCCCCCAGGGTTGTAATAATCCTGCTACATGCCCCCTAGGCACCAACACTGAAGCTGCTTCTCCTCCTTTACCTACCCTTCACCTTACCAGTCACAGTCCTTATCTTAGGGTTCAGAGATTTGAATGAAGCTCGGAGAGTGAAGCTTTGCCCAGCGCCACATGGCGAAAACGTGGTGAAAGAGGATTCCCAGTCTTCCCAGCCAGTGGGCTCAAAGATTTTTGACCATGAGCCATAGAAAATCATTTCATGTTTCAGTCACCACACACACAGACATATGCATAGAACTGAAAAGTTTCATAAAACAATATTCACTCTTGTTATACTTGATGGTATCAGATATGCCTATTCTATTCCATTCCATTCTTATTGCTTTTTTTTTTTTTTTTTTACTGCTGGCAATCAGTGAAGTTGATTTCATGACCCACTAGTCTAGTGAATCCAGATCTACAGTTTGAAAAATACCCTCTAGGCTGCTTCTCCCAAATGACCTTCTAATATAGGCATCAGCAAACTATAGCCCATGGGCTAACTCTGGCCCAGTGCTTGTTTTTGTAAATAAAGTTTTATTGGTACACAGCCATACTCATCCATTTATGTACTGTCTATGGCTCTCCAGCAGTGGAGAAGTAGTTGCAACAGACGCTGCATGGACCACAGAGCATAAAGTATCTACGTATCTGGTACTTAACAGAAAAAGCGTGTCCATCTGTGCCCAGATCTGACTCTGTGTCTCCCTTGTTTAATTTCTCCAGGCCTGCCTTTGGCCCTCTCGCTCAAACTCAAGCTCCTTGGCTGGCTGAGAAAAGTGCCCTCCTCTGGCTTCCCTGCTCCGGTCCTGCCGATGGCCCTTCTCCTTCCACGCTGTCCCCCAACACTAACAGGCCCACGGGACAAAGGGGGACAGAGCCCCACCTGGCTTCCTGACCCCTTGTTCTGCTCCCCCCACAGGCCTCCTGGGAATGGTAGCCCACATGATGTACACGCAAGTATTCCAGGTCACTGTGAGCCTCGGCCCTGAAGACTGGAGACCCCACTCCTGGGACTACGGGTGGTCTTTCTGGTAAGTGGCTTTGACCTCCAGCATGCTGGGACTTTAGCAGCTTGGCCCAGCTCGGGGAAGAAGGGCAGAAGAAGGCAAAGGTAGCTAGCCCGGCGTCCAAAGGCACTTTGAGACCCTAATGCTGGGGTTGGCCAACTATGGCCCGTGGGCCAAATGTGGCCCACCGCCTGTTTTTATGCAGCCCTCAACCTAAGGATGGTTTTTACACGTTGAAATGCTGGAAAATAAACCAAAAGAAGAATAACATCTTGCGATGTGTGAAAATTATGCGGAATTCAAATTTCAGTGTCCGTAAATCAAGTTTTGTTGGGACAGAGCCACACTTAGGTTTACTGTTGTCTGTGGCTACTTTCCTGCTACAACAGCAGAGTTGTGGTTGTGACCGACACTCAGTGGCCCACAAAGCCTAAAATATTTACTACCCGGCCCTTTAGAGAGAAAGTTTGCCGACCCTGCCACACAGGCCACTCTGGAAGGGGGAGAAAGAAGCTGGCAGGCCGTCGGGGCCCTGGGAGGTCCGCTAGGCTAGATGTGCAAAGAAAGGCAGGATCGGCAATAGACTCCGATGTGTAAGGAAACACAGAATGTGTATTAGCTCAAGTAACAGAAAAGTCCAGGAGGATCAGCTAGGGTGCCTTGTGTTGTAACAGAAAAGTCCATCCCCGTCACTCCAAGCAATACGGAAACACGCTGGTTCCTGTAAGTGGAAGGGGCAGTTGTGTTGTGGACTTCAGGGTCCGTTTGATCCAGAGTCTCTGACGTCATTAGGACTGATTGCTCTTCCGCAAGGATCATCTGCACATGTTAACCCTGTCCCTGGGAGGGCTTCCCTCCTGGTGGTGAGAAAGCTGCTCCTGAGGCTACTGCTTCTTCCTTCACATACAGGGGAAGAAAGGGCCTCTCTTTTCCCAACATTGACTAAAGTCCCAAGCCTCCTTCTGATGAGCCCAACTTAGGTCATTTTCTCTCTCCTGAATCATCACCACAGCTGAGGGAATGTCATGAGCTTATTGGCTCAGCTTGCCCACACTCATCTCTGGAGTCAGGAGTGAGCCAAAAGCTCACAAATGGCAAGTGGGTGGGATGGATGCTGGGTGAGCTACCAGAATGTCTGCTTCAGGCACAGCTGGATCCAGGTGATCAGGTGATTCATCAGTAGCTGAGGCAGTCTCCCCTCCCCACTTTCCTGTCTCTGTTCCCTTTGTGTTGGTTGGCTTCATTCACAAGCAACTTTTCCCTAAGCAAAGATGGTCACCAAGCCCAGGTCTAGGCTCACATTTTACAAATGTAGCAACACCAGCAGAGAGATGGGGCCTCTTCCCAATATTTCCAGCCAATCCTGGTTAAGGCTTTCATTGGATTAGCTTAAGTCATGTGTCCATCCCATGACCAATGATTTAGACCCTGAGGAGACTGGACTGCTCTAATTGGTCTGACTTGATTACAAGGTCAAGGAGGAGGGATTGACCCCACCCAAACCCTTGGACAAAGGGAGGAGGAGGAGAGGCCCCCAGTGGAAAATTGGGAGTGGGGGGGGGGTCATCAGAAGAAGGAGTGCATGCTGGAAAGACAGTGACCACAGATGTCCAGGGTCTGCAGGTCTGCTTCTGGTGGCTGGGGACCATTTATCCACTTAGTCATTTTACAGGCATTTACCGAATGCTTACTTGGGGACAGCCACTCTCCTAGGTGCTGGGGGCACAGCAGTGGCCAAGACACTGTTGTAACAGGCAATTGAGACAAGTAAACAAGCTATCATGTGGATTGGGGGGGGTCATAGACCCAGCTTCGGGCAGGGAGGGTCCTCTGGGGAAAATGTGGTCAGGCAGACTGGTGGAGGAGGGAATAAGATAGTGTGCTGGGCAGGGGGACAGCAGGTACAGAGACTTTGGAGGAAGATGGTCAGAGTGGAGCAGAAAGGGCTCCAACTCAGAAAGAGCCCCCTTTCAGACCAGTGGGGACTCCTGCTGATGTAAGCCCCTTCCTACTCTCTCCTTGGCCCCACCCCTGTAAAGTCATCTGCCTTAAAGCGACCTGGACCCTCCAATACCACCCCTGATCGTTTGAAGTGGAAAGACCGCAGGGAAACCAGCTAAGGCTCTGGTTCCATTTTATCCAATGCTTCCCTCCTTCTAGCAGTTCTTGCCTGAGCTCTTGACCTTGGAAGTTGGTCCTCTGAGCTAGAGAAGGGGACAAAGGAAAGGAATGAACATCTTGGAGTGTTGAGCACGTGTGTAATAATCTCTGCTGTGTATTGAGCACTGGTATATTGTCATCGTAACAATGCTATGGGGTGGGTACTTCCTGGAGAGGAAACTGAGGCACAGGGAACTCAAGTCGCTTATCCAGGCTATCTGACTGCTGAGCGGCAGAGCGGGGATCTGAACCCAGGCGGGCTGGCCTTGGAGCCCGCACCCTCAACCTCTGTACTGTGTCTCTCTGAGAATGGGGTAATACAAAGACAGTTTGTAGATGTGCTTAGCACCCTGTTTGACACATAAGGGCTCTTAAACTTCAGCCCTTTTTATTAAAAGATTTATTTATTTAGAGAGCACACAAGCAGGGGGAAGGGCAGAGGGAGAGGTAGAGAGAGGATCTCAAGTAGACTCACACTAAGTACGAGGGCGGAGCCCAATGTGGGGCTTGATCTCTTGATCCTGAGATCATGACCTGAACCAAAATCAAGAGTCTGGCGCTTAACTGACTGAGCCACCCAGACGCCCCAGGCTCTAGCCCTTCTAATATTACCATTATTAATATGAACTTAATATATGCAAAACCCGCATGTTGCATGTGTGAAAACCAAGGCTCAGAAAGGTTGGGTCACCCACCCAGGGTCCCATAGCCTTAAGTGGTAATAGGATTCTGAGCCTCCTCCTTCCATAGGCCTCTCTAGAAGCCCCTAGTTCTCCACCCTGGCACTCAGCATCTAAAACCCAGCCTGCTGGTGTCGGCCACAGGAACCTTTCTTTCCCTGAAAGCCGGGGGCCGCCTGCCCTGCTCTCCTCCTCCCTTGGGGCTGGCCTCATTTTCATTTGACTTATTTAAGGCCGGAGCCCAACGTGCGGCCCCTATTAGGGCTGATCCATTTCTTCTTGTCACCGAAGCCTGCAAGATGGATCAGCCCCATTTTTCATCCCTTGCTTTTGGGGCCTTGCCAGGGCTGTGCAGTGTCATTTCTCTTGTTTAATATGTGTGAGGCCATTTGTCAAAATTCTGGCCCCTACACCACCCCTGTCCCCACCCCAGGCACCAGAGAGGAGACCAGCTTTGAGGCCAGACATTGTCGGCCTCTGTCTCCCCGCCCAGCAGAGCAAAACAGGCCTCGGGGGCTTGGGAGGTTGGGGGATCAGAGATGCCCAGCTGAAGTTGGGCACCAGCTTCTGGGAGGGACACCTGCACAGGAAGGAGAAGGTTCCTTGGTTGGGAATCAGACAGCCTGGCTCAAACCTTACCCTGACGTGCATGGCTGGGCCACTGTGGGCCGGCAGTGTGGAGGTGTGGTTGACACCAGAGGAATCAGACAGCTTGGGAGCAGACCCCCACCCCGACCCTCGCCAGCCATGGACTTGCACCAGGTCACTCAGCCTCCCCATGCCTCAGTATCCTCATCTGTAAAATGGGGATGGCCTGAGTTTCTACTTATGGGGCTCTTGCAAGTAGTGTGTCAGTGTTCTCTTCATTTAGAACACATCACCCTAAAACAAAAATGTGTTATTTTCTCTTATGGTGTAGTGGGTTGACCGGGCTTAGCTAGGTTGTCCTTGCTCAGGGTCTTCCCTGACGCTTCAGTGGGATGTTGGCCAGGGTGGCATCATCTGGGGCGTGGCCGGGCAGGGTGTCCTAGCTGGCCCCTCCCAGCACTGGCTGTGGGTACCCTCTGGGGGCTGGGGGCTCAGCTAGGCTGTCAGCAGGAGCGGCTTCTTGCTGGCAGCAAGCATTCCAAGAGATCCGAGCAGAAGCTACAAATTTATTTTATGACCTTGCCTCAGGAGTCACGCTGTCACTTCTGATGCATTCTGTTGGTCGAGAGCAAGTGATGGGCCACATTCAAGGTGAAGGGGCCGCACGAAGCATGAACCTTAGGAGGTGAGGCTCTGGGTGGGGGCATCTCTGAGGAGGAGCTACAATGAGGACCGTGTGGAATAAGGTGCGTGAGGTGCTTAGCACAGAGGATGTGCTCCACGAATGTTCCTGTTAGAGGCGAGCAACCCAGCCTCTCAGTGTATTCATCTCTGGGGTAGGTAGTAGTAATGCGTGTTTCACAGGGTTGTCGGAGGGACTACGTGGGACCAAGCTCTTAACGCGCTTAGTACACAGTAAGTGCTCCTAAGTGGCGGTGATTCTAAGTGGGGACAATGACATTGAGCCTTTGGTAATGCTGTTCTCACTTGCTGGGAGGTACGTGCCCCGAATGTCCATGCAATGACACCCGGTGCACGTGCAGGCAGCCCCTTGCCATCTGTGCTCTGGGCTCCACCTGCCCTGGCCGTGCCCTCCCGTCCCTGCCCAACTCCCCACTTTGGCCCTAAGCCTTGGAACCCCATCCTCGCCTGAGCCCGGGGACCCTCCAGGCCTCCTGCCTGCCTTTTTCCCCCCCGGCTCTGTGTCTCAGCTCCCCGAGCTGTCTTGTCTTGCCGTGCTAACTCCCACAGAGGGGTTACCATGCCCAGGTCAGGGACCAGGACACAGCCTCAGAAAGAGCAAGGCCCGGTTGCACAGTTAGTCCAGGGGCTGCAAACTGCATGCAGCCCAGGGCCCCTAGGTGTTTTGTGTCACTTGCCACAGTGTTAGATAAAAGATGTTTTTGGGTGCCTGGGTGGCTCAATTGGTTAAGCATCTCCCTTCGGCTCAGATCATGATCAAGGGGTCCTGGGATCGAGCCCTGCATCGGGCTCCCTGCTCGGGGGGAAGCCTGCTTCTCCCTCTGCCCTCCCCCCTGCTCATGCTTGCTTGAGCTCTCTCTCTCTCTCTCTCTCTCTCTCTCTCAAACACACAAATCTAAAAAAAAAAACTATTAAAAATTACAATGTTTAAAAAAAATAAAAGATGTATTTGTTTTTAACATCTAAAAAAGGTAAACATTTTACATAAAAATCCAAGTTCGGGGCTTCTCTTGCCCATCAGAAGCTATGTCCTTGCCAACCCGGCCTTGCCACATGGCTGCAGGAGCTGGAGCTGAGTGGTGGCTGTCTCTTAGATGGGGCACCTGCTCTCTGGGTCACTCCTGTCTCCACCACTCCCTGTTGCCTTGCACTTTCCCCGCATCATCATCCACCGGACCCTGCAGGAGTTTGAGTTGTGAACCCGGCGTGGAAGGTCAGCCTAGCAGTTTTCCTGGCAATGGCGGGAACGTGGCAAGCTAGTCACTTTGTCCTTCTGTTGAATTTGATCAAAATGGAGAAAGATTTTAAAAAGGGCCCCTCCTACCACAACACACACAATGAAACCCCAGTCCTGAGCATTCAGTCCACAGACTGGGGGTAGGAGAGCATCAGGGAGTTGGAGCTTTATAAGAGCTAGAAGCCCAGAGAGGTTAAGCAGTTTGGCACAGGTTACACAGCAAAGAGTAGCAGGTTGGGCCAGTACCGAGGGGGGTGGTGCCTCTCTGTTCGCCTCTGAGACCCTACCTGTGTGAAGTCGATGGCCTCACTGCTGTTCCCCTTTGCCCCCTTCCAGTCTCCACAACCCTGGAAACAGAAGGCTAGCCTCTTCCCTCTCTCAGGATCCTAGGCCGCCCTGCCCTCTCTGTAGGCCTTAGCTGGCCTTTCAGCGGATCGATCCCTCAGGGGTGAGGGGATTCTGCTGCCGTGACCATCGAAGGACCTTGGCCCCCAAACACACCCCTGGAGAGGGTGTGTTTGCTGATGTCACTGCTGAGAGGCTGAGTGGTCAGCAGGAAGCTGGAAGCTCTCCCTCTTTCTCATGTCCCCCAAGGCAGGGGGCTCTGGCCTCCCTTTGTCTAAGACCAGGGAGGGGAAGGAGAGGCATGGCTGCCCAAGGGTACCTGCTGGCCATGGCTGGACTGGCTGGGCCCCCAGTACCTGCCATCGTCAGCTCCTGATCCCATCGGCTCTGGGGCACTGAGCGTGGCCTGGACCGAGTATTTGTGTCCTGTCCTGCACCGTGACTCTCTGTCTATCTGTCCTAAATGAGGACTAGGGCTGCCTCCCTCGGGGGTCAGTTAACAGTCTTCCCACCGAGCAGGGCCTGTAGCGGATTGTAAGGTGGCTTCTGTGCATCTCTGAATCTGGCCCCAGCATCCCCCCTGCCCTGCCCTGCCCTGCAGCTCCCAGAGGACAAAGTGTTTGACAGCCCCTCTGTCCAGCCTGTCACCCTCCCCTTTCCTCCCCACAGTGTCCACTCTGCTCTTGGCTCCAAAAGCCAGGCCGACCACCCACGTACCTCACTGCACCCGCTCAGAAGTGCAAAGCTGCAAACACCAACAGGTGTTATAGCCTCGAGGTTTTCAAACTGTGCCCTGCGGGGGGTGCCCAGAGGGGTGTTGGGATGAAGCACAGCAGGGAGGATGGAGACTCGTGGATGCAACCCTGAGCCCCCCAACCACATGAAAACCAGTACAGTGTTTTGATATCTGTTTGTTCAGTCTGTTTTTATTGTGTCTGTATTTCTTCATTCTACAAATATTTACTGAGCACCTCCTGTGTGCCAGGCACTGTTCTAGGTCCTAAGGATATAGCAGTGAACAAAACAAAGCTCCTGTATTCATGAAGCTGAAGTTCTGGTATGGGTGGGAAGACGATCAAAAACCAAATAATTGGGCCTACCACTTCTGGGAAGATGGAGTAGACATACTTCTCCCTATTCTTTCTGCTAAGTACAATTAAAATCCTGGAACATTAGACATAACGCAAGCGTAAGAAGATGCTGAAAGGTAGACAGAAGACAGTAGGCTGATCAGGGACCAAGAGACAGCACATTGGTGAGTCGTTTTTGTCTAGTGCATCCTGGTTTGGAAATGAAGACGTCAGCAACCCAGCAATACCAAAAGGCGTGCGCACGCGCATACACACACACACACACACACACACACACACACACACACACACACACACCGCCCCCCACCAAAAGTCTGCTCTCTGTAGCCAAAAGACCAGGAAAGGGGCAGCCTACCAAGACAGAAAACTTAGCAATAACTGCTCTCGATAGTCATGCATCACAGAAAACAAACCAACAGTTTGACCCCCCACTCATGCAAGCTTAGATTCACCTCACCAGGCTGTCATGAGGCACCTCACCAACTACGGTGATAGCAGAGTAGGGAGCCGGGATTGTCACTTTGCTGGAACAGTAACAAGCTCCACCCATTCCCGAGTGGCAGTGGAGGTCACATGGGGAGCCGGGACCCCTGCCCCCAGCAGGTGGTATCACAACTGAATGTTTCCCCCTGAGACTGGGAACACCATTCTTAGCACCGTGCTGGAAGTTCTCGCCTGTACAGTAAAGCATGAAAAGTAAAAAAAGGCATACAGATTGGAAAGGAAGAAGTAAACCATACTTATTTGCAGATGACATGATTGCCTATGTAGAAAAATCCAAGAGATCTACCAAAAAATGCCTAGACCTAATATACGAGTTCAGTACAGTCTTGGTATACAAGAGAAAAACCACAAAAATCAATTATATTTCTTTTTTTAAAGATTTATTGACTTTACAGAGCGTCTAAGTGCGTGTGAATGGGGGGAGGGGCAGAGAATCTTCAAGCAGACTCCCCACTGAGTGCGGAGCCTGACTCAGGGCTCGATCTTATGACCCTTGAGATCATGACCTGAGCTGAAACCAAGGGTCAGATGCTCGACCAACTGAGCCACCCAGGCGCCCCAATCAATTTTTTTAAAGATTTATTTATTTATTTATTTGAGAGAGAGAGAGAGAGAGAGCACAAGCAGGGGAAGGGCAGTGGGAGAGGAAGAGAATCTCAAGCAGACACCCTGCTGAGCGTGGAGCCCGATGTGGGGCTCCATCTCAAGATCCTGAGATCATGGCCTGAGCCAAAACCAAGAGTCAGATGCTCAGCCGACTGAACCATCCAGGTGCCCCGGTGCCCCCAATCAGTTATATTTCTAATAAACTAGCATTGAACAGTTGGACAACAAAACTAAAAATACAATACCGTTTGCACTGAAAAAAGTGAAATGCTTCATCATAAATCTAACAAAACACCTGTAGGACTTGCATGCTGAAAACCACAAAATGGCAATGAAAGAAATCAAAGAAGATCGAAATCAATGGAGCGATACACCATGTTTGTGGCAAAGATATCAGTTCCCCTCAAGCTGGTATACAGGTTTCATGCAATTCCTATTAAAATCTCAGCAAGATTTCTTGTAGGTGTAGACAAGATTATTCTACAATTTATTAGGAAAGGCAGAGGAACTAGAATAGCGGAAACAGTTTTGAAAAAAGACTAGAAGTGGGAGGAATCAGTCTCTCCTTAGTATATAGTTACAGTAGTCTAGACAGTGTGGTATGGGGGCGGGGTACGCAGAGATCGATGGGACGGAATAAGGGACCCAGGAACAGACCCACGCAAATAGGCCTACTTGGTATTTGACAAAGATGCGAATCCATTCAGTGTAGGTGGGGGGTAGCCTTTTCAACAAATGGTGCTGCAACTATGGGACACTCAGAGACAAAAGAAAAAAAGTCAGTCTTGATCTAAACTCCACACCTTGTGTAAAAATCAACTCAAAATGGGTCGTGGACCTAAACGTAAATTGTAAAACTATAAAATTTTTAGAGAAAAATAGAAAATCTTTGGGATCTAGACATAGGCAAAGAGGTCTTAGATTTGAATTCAAATGGATCAAAAGCGTAAATGGAAAATTTGATCAATTGGATGTCAGCAAAATGAAATGCTTGCCCTGTGACAGACCTTGTAAAGAGGTCGGAAAACAAGTTACAGAGGAAGAAACCATTTGTAAGCCACCTCTCTTACAAAGGCCTAGTATTTAGGATCTATACAAACACTCAAAGCTCAACAGTAAGCAACAATAGCAGCAAAACAATCCAATTAGAAAGTGGGCAGAACATGAACAGATATTTTGCCAAAGAGGATAAACAGATGGCAAGTAAGCAACTGAAAAGATGTTCAACACCATTAGCCATTAGGAAAATGCAAATGAAAACCACAATGAGGTGTTACTACACATCTATCAGAGTTGCTAAAATAAAAAAAAAAAGTGACAACATGACATGCTGGTGCAGATGTGGAGAAACTCCCTGATATAACGGAACAAATGGTTGATACACACAGCAACCGGGATGACTCTCCAGAGAATTATACCGAGTGCGAAAAGCCAATCCCCAAAATACGTGCTGTGTGTTTCCATTTGTGCAACATTCTTAACGTGACAAGATTAGAGAAATGAAGAACTGATTACTGGTTGCCAGAGGTTGGGAGAGGAGGGGTGTGGCTGTAAAATGGCAACAGGAGGGATCGTTGTGGTGATGGATGGAGATGTTCTGTATCTTGACTGTATTGGAGTCGATATGCTGGCTGGGGACTATATTTGCAAGATGTTACCACTGAGGGAAACTGGGTAAAGGGTACGTGGATCTCTCTGTATTATTTCTTACAACTGCATGTGAATCTATAATTATCCCAAAATAGCAAGTTTCATTTAAGAACAAAGAATAATAAATAATAGGAAGAAAAGCTACAGGAGAATTACAGGGTGTGGCGAGGGCTGAGATGAAATTGAACAGGGGTGTGTGTGACAGGGAGAGATGCTCCTCCTCTGGTTGGGTCATCAGACTTGGGAGTTGGACCTGCTCCTAGATAAGATTCCTCATCGTAAAGACTAGAAGTTCACTTTAAAACTAAGCTATGTAGAAGAGGGGAGTTTATAGAAAGTAATTGTACAAGAACTAGGGTTGCCAACGACAGACACCCAATTCGAACTGGCTTAGGGAAAGAAAACATCCGATAAAGGAATTTGGGCTCCCATAACTGAAAAGTCCAGGGATAATGGCTTCAGCGCAGGGATCTAGCTCCTTTTTCATGGCTCTGCTTTGAGTCAGCCTCCTCAGCAGTTTACATAGTGGCAAGCCAGTTCCCAGCCGCTCCAAGCTCAAATCCCACCAGCTTGGCACCCCGGGAGAAATACGTCCAAGAGTCCTGGGATCGAGTCTCATTAGCCTGACTTGGGTGTCACGTGCCCATCCTTGAACCAATTACTGTGGCCAGAGGGAAGCTGATGCTCTCATTGGCCAGGTGTTGGCCATGTGATCACCCCTAAAAGTTGGGGGTGAGGCCAGCTCCACACAAACCACGTGGCCTGAGAGGAGGAGAGCACTGGTCCCTTAACAGAAAGGATGCTGGTCAGGCAAAACCAACCTATGTATCCTCGTGGAATCCCAGGAAAAGCCTGCTTCTTTATTCTCTAGCCTCACGTTCTGAATTTCCACCTCCGTAGTTCAAACACACATCCTTCTTTGAACTAGTCTTGAGTTTCATTGCCTAGAGGAGAGAGTATCTGATTGGACCAACTTTGGTCAGATGCTCAGCCCTCATCCAATCATCTATGAGCAGGGGGGCGGGGTCACATCCTGGACTCTTTGATGGACCGGGCAGTTCTAGGACGGGCCGGGTGGACTGTCTATTTTGAGTATCTGTCTATTACAGATACTCAAGAGCTGCTGGGAGGCCTAAATTAGCTCCTTATCATGAAAGAACAAGGAATCCATGAACAGTTTTGGCAATAAGGGACAGGTGATGATAGGGGATCCCTGTGAGAAAGGCTGAATCTTCACACTACCCCTTGCTTTCCTTCTGGGTGGCCTGGGGTGGATAAAGAGAAGAGCAGTGGGTGTGGGAGGTAGGCTGCACTGGCCTTGAGGAATGAATGGGTGGTGATGTTGAGAGACCCAACGGTTGGCTGGCAGAAGGGGAGGCTGGATGCTCTGAGACAGGGCAGTGGCACTGAGCCCTTGATTCGGAGGAAACCAGTCATCAGGGCAGAGACTGGGGAGCACGGACCCGGAGACCAGACTGTGTCTGGAGTCAGGCGGGTCCCCACTCCTGGTTCTAAATGTTACTGCGTAGTCTTGGTCAGAGGAATTAGGCGGGAGGCCACTTCTAGAATGGACACTGGGTCAGAGAAGACCAGCACCCTGGCCAGCTGATCTCCTAGCCCCACACCGCCCTTCCCTACTTTCCAGTTGTGGATAGGACACATCCTCCGGCTCTGGCTGGCTCCACGTCCACATCAGGTGAGTGTGGCCAAGAGTCACCAGCGGTGCTTGGAGGAAGGGTGGAGGAGAACGCCACACGGGTCATGATAACTTAATCTCTCAGAGGGAGAGTTTGGAAATGAAGCCAGAAAGAAGTGGATAGTAAGAATGTTGAAACTGCTGATGGTAGTAATGACAGCAAACCTTTCTTGAGGGCCTACTCTATGCGCCAGGGCACTGTTCTGAGATATTTTGAATGCCCATCTCCTTCAATCCTTGCAACAACGTTGTGAGCTGGTGCTGTTGCTTTGTCCATTAAGATGATAGGAGTAAGAGGCAGAGAGGTTAAGCATCTTGCCCAAGGTCATACATGAACAGAGGTAATTTAACCCCCATGGACAGCAGCTTTTAGGGTGTCTGCCCCCCATCTTCTCAATCATCAACTCCAACTAATTGCACTCTCCCTCGCTCCAGCATCCCAGACCTCCAGCAGTCTGTGGACTGTTCCCTACTGCCTCGCGCCTCCACACCTTTGCACATGCCCTTCCCTCTTCCTGGAATGCCCTTCCCCTCCCTGGCCCCCTGGCAAACTCTCGCTCCTCCTCCAAGAGCCCGTGCAAGCCTAGTTGTGTTCTGGTGACCTTCCCTGAGGCTGGCCCCCGTGGATGGAAGGTCTCGCTCTTTTCTTGCCTCCCCGTAATGAATGCTGTCGTATCTGCATCACAGTGTACAGCTGAGTGGAGCAGGGACTTCGTCTTAGTCTTCTCTGTGGTAGCACCTGCTCCAGACTGGCCCAGATCAGAGGAGGCAGCTGGGCAGGGTGAATGCATGTCCAGTGGCTGGGGGGGCGGGTTCCTGTCCCCTGCCCACCCTCACTGTGGCACCTCTCTCATCTCTTGGCAGCCTGGCGTGGGGCTCCTTTACCTGCTGCATGGCGGCCTCTGTCACCACACTCAACTCCTACACCAAGACGGTCATTGAGTTCCGGCACAAGCGCAAGGTCTTTGAGCAGGGCTACCGGGAGGAGCCAACCTTCATAGACCCTGAGGCCATCAAGTACTTCCGGGAGAGGTCAGTGCACATGGGGTCACCTCTGGCCATCATTGGGAATCCAAAGCCCAGGGTTTGGCCTCAGTGGTCACAGGGCTCCAGTCAAAAACTAGAGTGATCTGACAGAAGCATCCTGGGGAGGTAGTGGGGTAGAAGGGAGATGCTGGGTGAGGCAGAGTTTGGACCCCACTGTGTTGGAATTTCTGGGACATTTTGATGTTTTATGGGACGTGAGGTTGCCTTATGATCAGAGCCTGAGAAACCAAGAAGAAAGAACTGAGTCTCAGTGTTTGCTATTTAGCCCCATGCTTGTTAGAACCATGTCTTCTTAGGGGCATACAGAGAACGAACCAAGGTCCCCTTCTTGGGCTCTGTCACAGCATTGGGTGAAAAGAGGACCCAGCAGTGGGATTGTTGATGATTGCTGGAGCAGGAGGTCTCCTCAAGGCCGGGAACTACATCTGATCACCTGAGTCCTCAGAGTCCAGTTGGGAATAGAAGAAGTGACAATAAATTGTGTGTGTATGAATGGATGGATGAATGGATGGATGGACGGTTGGGTACATGTATGTATGTATGCTTGGGTGGGTGGGTGGGTGGATGGATGGATGGATGGATGGACGGTTGGGTACATGTATGTATGTATGCTTGGGTGGGTGGGTGGGTGTATGGATGGATGGATGGTTGGGTGGAAGGATAGATAGATGAATGAATGAATTCATGCATGCATGGATGAGTGCATGCATACATGGATGGATGGGTTCATGGATGGATGGTGGATAATGGATGAAGGACAGGCAGGCAGATAGCATATTTCCTGGGACCACCTCTTAAATAAACTACCCATACCCAAGTCCTTATCACAGTGTCTGCTTCTAGGGGAGCTGACTGGATATGCAATAATGCCTTTCAATGGCAGGGAACTAAAAGGTTGTCAGGACTAATGACAGAGTCTGAGGAGGAAAAGGGGGAAGGAGGCTGCAGAGCTGGGCAGCATCGAGGAGCTGGACTCTCTGTGGGACCGTGGAAGGGTTTTAAGCTGAGGAGTCACATGATGGAGGCCACACAGGGACCTCTCCCTGACTGCTGCAGACCCTGTTGTCTCTCCTGTGCCATGTGGGTCTCCTTTCTGTCCCTTGAACACTGCAAGGTCACTCCCTCTTGGGGCCTTAGCACTTGCTATGCCCTTGCCTGGAGTACTCACGTGGCTGGCTTACTCAGGTCTCAGCTTGAACGTCATCTGCTCGGAGAGACCTTCCTTAATCACTTGGTCTAAATTTGCCCCATGCACTCTAGTCACTAGTTTTTCAGAGCATCTGCACAACCTGACCTTATTCTGTTTGTGTTGGATAGTTCATAGGCTATGAGCTCCATGATAGATGGGCTTCGCTGTCTTGTTCCCTGCTGTATTCTGAGCACCTGCAACTAAGCCAGGCACCTAGTAGGTGATTTTTGTTTTTCTTTGGGTAACCAACTAAATTCTTCTCCCTGGAGACCTCAGGCCTGGCTGCCTCACACCCTTTCAGCTCAACCTTCACCATCATCGGGCAGGTTCAGCTTCCCGGCACCCCCACACCAGAGTCCCAGGTCAGGTGTCCAGTCTGGGGCCAGGCAGCCATGACCGGGGAGCTCAGACTACCCAGGCATACAGGGCCGCCTTGCCCATGGCTGTGGACAGAGCGTGTTCACTAGGAAGGTGGCAATGGCCAGCATAGGACGGGGCCCGCAGTGGGCACTCAGGGAACGTTTATAGCATCCATATACACAGCACGATGTCTAAAACCACCCCTTAACACTGCATCCTCAGCTGTCCCCTCGGCTGTGGGAGAGCCTGGGGCATCCAAGGGCAACCTTGTGTTGCTGAGACAGAAGACAGGACCTCTTTGTATCCCATCAGCAAGAAGTTGCTGTTTGCTGGTGCCCTGGTTGGAATGCTCCCTAAAAGCTCTGGCCCCAGCCATGTGGGGTCAGATGAATGGTTCCCAGCATATGTGCAGAATATCACTTTACACGTTCATAACTTGAACATTATGCAGAGGTTCATCAAATTTTATTTCCCTTCCTCTCTGAGGAGAGCATTTCAGCTTAGCTGGGCTGTTCTAATTTTTTTTGTGTGTGTGTGCCTTTGCCACAAAGCTCAGAGCACAAGGATCTCTCCCAGCACAGGTTTGCAAGTGACCCAGCAGTAGCAGGGCTGAAATTCTACAGTGGCCAGTGTCCCCAAAACTGCAGCCACGGACACCAGGGGAGAGGTGTGAGGGGCCCATCTACCTAGATTTCCTCCTCCTTGGGGGATGGGCGGTGCCGTGGAAGGGGCAGAGGCTTGGGGAAAGCCTAAATCTGAGTGCGTGGGTTTTCCAGGCCTGTGGCTTCACTGCTGTGTGATTTGGGGCAAGGCCCTGAGCCTGTCTGGGCCAGTGTCCTCTGACCCCCAGCGGGAGAGCCCGGAGCCGTCCGCATCCTGGGAAATAACACTTTGATAACCCAGGTAACGTGCTCGGCACAGTATTGCATTTTGTGTCTATGAGTCTGTTTCTTCTGCCACTGATGTGAAATATAAGGCTTGGTAATGATAAGGACGATTAGCTCAAGAGACGGCTTTTTAGGCGTTAAGAATCCAATATCGATATTAATAACCACAGCAGACATACGGGGCCTGCTGCATGCCAAGCACTCTTCTGTCTGCTCCAGATGTGACTCAGTGAATTCCACCACACCTCTGCGAGGTAGTAGGTACTACTGTGTCTCCGTTTTATAGATGCGAAATTAAGGCACAGAGAGGTAAAGTGACTTGTCTAAGGTCACACAGCTGGTAAGTGCCAGAGTTGGGATTTGAAGCCAGCCACAGTCATTTTCGTGATGCATGGCCTCTCAGGACTGGTTGGCAGTCTCTGCCTGGCGCTGAGGGGGGAGCTGGGCTTGCAGGGGTGAATGAGGGGAGCCTGCTGAAGGTCACAGTGTGAGGGTGGGTGTGGGGCCCTGGGAGAGGGTGCAGGGTCTCCCAGCTGTGCCCGCCATTCCTGTCTGCAGATTTATGGATCCCACTTCATCCAGGCCTCCCTCTGTGCTCCTGACTGAGGACAGGATGCCTCCCTGTGGGGGCTGTTGGAGGTGGGAGGGCCTGGTCTGCCACCACACAGCACCCCACTCCTATTGGAGTTTTCTCTTGGGGAGCCTGTTGCAGGTCTCAGGACTAGGTGGGCAGATTCTGAACAGTTTTCAGGGGTTTTGAAATGCAGGCGTGTATGTGTGCGCACGCATGTGTGCACGGGGAGGGGCCAGTGTACATGCATGTGGAGCAGGGGTGGGGATCCTACCCCCTGACTCTGAGCAGCCTTGCCGGCTCAGAGAAATGTCTGGAATTGAGCGCTCCCCAGTCACCCTGCCTGCCATCCCCAAGGAGGGTGTCTTAATGGGGCCTCCTGAGGGGAGGGTCGGAAGCTGCTGAAGGAAAGGTAAACATTTGCAGACCCGGCTTTCTTGAATGCTTAATGTTCGGATGTGCTTTAACAACTTGTGGAGGAAAGCCAGACCTGTGGGACTGGACTCCAGCAGGATTTCAGCTGCACATCCACTTCCCTGGGGGAAGCCGCGGGGTGGGAGAGCCAAAGTCTGGGAGCTTCCCGGGGGATACTCGTGCTCTTCTGGTAGTCTCCTCCCTGGGGGATCAGATCGCCGGCCTTCACCTTGCTCTGTGGCACGTCCCACTCTCTGAACTTGTTAATCCATTTACCATCTTGTTTGTGCCTGCCTCCTTCCCGTGTGCACACCACCAGAGAAAGTGGGGAACAGTCTTTCAGATTTCCACTCAGTCCTGGCACCTAGCACCTCAGGGGCTCAATAAGTTATGTTACTAACTCTCCATAATAATTACATGTTACCCACGATGCAGAGCTGGACTGAGCTTCCTATGGTGCAGGTGCTGTTCCTGGGCCTGGCCTGCGTCCTCATTTAACCCTGGATGCACTCGTTAAGAAATGGACTGGGGTTGAGATTAACTCCGCAGTTTACTAGCTGTGGGTCCCCAGGTGGGTCACTTCCCCTCTTGGAGCCTCTGTTTTCCTGCCTGGAAAATGGGCTGGCATCCTTCCTCGCAGTTTTGTTTTGAGGATTACATGAGATGATGCAATGAAGTTTTGGTTATAAACTGGGGGTCCCCCTTTCCCTACCCACACCCCTGCCAGTAACTTCCCTCTGTACGGGGCAAGGAAGACACACCCTGCCCGAGAAAGGGGCAAAGCACACACTGTAAGCTGGCAGCCCTTGGAGAATCCTGCCGAAAGATGTGCTTTGTTCGGCCCCTGTAGTGGTTTAAAAATGTTTAAATTTTGGCTGAGCTTTAAGAATCAGGAGCTTTCGTGTTAAAACGTCAAGGATTTTGCTTCTCATGAGAAAGCTGAGGGTCTGGCTGCCCTGGGCCCCCACTCTCACATGGTGTTGGTGGGCTGGAGTGAGGCGCATCTGCTCTGGGGGTCCCCCAGGCTCGCGCATCACCCACCCTGCCCCTGGCTTGGGCTCTAGTGAGCGCAGCAAGGTACCACTGTGGGGTCTCGTGGAGGTGACGGCAGGCCGAGGGCCCAGGCCCACCCCAGGGCAGCTGGAGGATAAAAGAGCTTTCAGAGATAAGACCCTTGAGCCAAGTTTTTAGAGACACGTGCAGCACTTGCCAGCCAAATGGGCAGCGGGTGAGAGAAGGTGTTTTCAGGCCCAAGCGGCAACATGGGCGAAGGCCCGGAGTGGGGAGCACACAAGTGGATTTAGGAAAATCTGAGCAGTTTGGTTGATTTATGAGTGGGAGTTGACCTGAGTCTCTGATCTCTCTCATCCTCCCACAGTATTGGGGTGGGGGCTGGCGGCCCCAGAGAATTGAATATTACCGGCTTGAGACCGGTGGAGTAGGAACCCTCCCCAGGCCTCCTTCCTGGGTCGCATGCAGCCCTCGCTGGGCCTTGAGGCGGACGTGGAGGAGCAAGACCCCGAGCCAGGGGAGATGGGCACAGACTTAAATGATTCCTACACCCTCGAGGGCTTGAGCCCCCTTTGCCCATCTCCCTGCCTTGTGCAGAGGGGGGCTCTCTGCTGTTTGCTCTCCTGTCTGTTGTAGGGAGACTCTTGGAAGGGCCTGTCTCCACTTTGTCCCCTCTCTCTCACAACACAACCCACTGCCCCAAACAGCTCCCAGGGGCCCTGACCCCCTGCACACACCCTCCTCCCTCAGCCCCCCGGCCACTCCTCCCCTCCCCTTCTTCTGTTAAATGGCGATGCTCCCAGGGCCCTTTCTGGGCCCTCCTCTGTCCTCATTTGACACGAGCTTCAGTGGCCACACGTGTGCCAGGGTTCCCACATTCTTAGTCCACCCCAGACCATCTGACTCCACATCCATCTGCCTCTTTGTTGCTTCTACTTTGGATTCTCAAAAGCATCAAAACCCAGCATGGCCAGGACCGACTCACGATGGTCTCCTCCAAACCCAGGCCTATTGCCACGTCTCTCTGCCCCTCTGTGGTCCTGTGCATGTGAGCTGGACCCCTGCGAGCCCTACGTGGTCTTCCCGCATCTGGCCTCACCCCTCCCAGCTGTGCCCCCTCCCCAGCAGGATGCCCCTTCACTGTGCTACTAGGCTCAGGGCCTCTCTGCCCCCAGCTTTCTGCCTAAAACACTGCAGCGATTTCCCATGACTCTGGGACAGCTTCTCACCATCACAGATGTGGCCCAGCCACCGCCTAGCCTCACTGAGGACCCTGGTCCCCTTCCTGGGCACAGCACCTCCTGGACCCTTGCAGTCCCCTGGTGGGTGGTTCCGTCTGCGAGTAGCCGCTAGACCACTGTCCTTTCTGCGTGGAGTGCCCCCCACTCTGCCTTGTTGATGTTCAGCCTTCAGCTGGTGCCTCCAGCATCGACCCTGAGCTGGACAAACCCCCCTCTTATCCTGTAACAGCCCCGTGAACCGTCCCCCACCCACCACCCTCAGCTCTAACCCTGCAGTTCCTTGGCAAGGTCCATGGGACAGGGACCCATGTCCACTCCCCTATTTCATTCCCCATCAGGGTGATGGATGGAGACAGTGATGAAAAGCAGACAGGAAAGCCTCTTGGAAGGAGCCTCTTAGGCAGGTCACTGGCCAGTTGGTTAGGCCAAGTGACCTTTGCTCTCTGGGAGCTGCCAGCGGTCTTGCTTGTGCGACCACCTTCCCAAGCCAAGCTCAACAGCACCACGCCTCAGGTGTGCCCACCTCCTTGTGGGCCGAGGAAGGAGCTTTGGAGATAAACCGAGTCTTGAGGCTTTCACGCATCGTAGGAGCCCCCGAGAGGCTGTGGAAGGTGGGGTGGGGATCCCACATGTGCTCATGATTATTTGTTTTTCTAAGTCGCAATTTCCCCACCCATGTAGTTCTGAAAATAATCTCAAGGTGCTCATATCTAGAGGTCTCAGTTAAAAACCCAGTATTGGAGAAATGGGAGAGAAAACTCAACTGCACAGAGCAATCAGGGAGGGCATTGACAGCATTTATCTTATTTATTTATCTTCTCTGTTATTTTCCCCACATGTTTCGTATCATGATGATATTACTCATAAGATGGGAAGAGCAACAACAACAAAAGCATCTTTTTAAAAAAACCCGTTTATCTCCTCCTGTCTTGGAACAGCACTTTTGATACGATGCTGTGGAATCTTAATTTCCTACTTAGAGTCATTGATTTGCCAGCATTTCTTTTAATTCCAGCCTGTATCCCATTGCAAATGGATCATTTCAAAATCACTGTGTCCTTTGTGTCCGTCCCCTAGATATATAGCCTCTGAGACGTTGTTCGGTCACAGCACCCTCTCGTCCGCCTGTTTCTGCTTTCACGGCCTGATTATTACCTCTCAGCGATGCTGTGCCCTCTCTCGCTCTTTGTGGTGGGTCCTTTGAAAATTGCCGTGTATTCTGGAGAGGAGTGCGGCGGCACCCAGAAAAGAGAGGTGGCCCCGTGGAGACTGTGGGACCCTCGGCCGGCCAACGCGGCGGGAGGGGAAAGCCAAAAGCGCAGATGGGCCCTTGCGTGGAGAACCCTCAGAGGGAAGTGGGAGAACATCTGGAAGGAATGGCCGCTCTCTGAACTCCCACGTTTTCTCCTAAACACCAGCCAGCTGGAGGGGACAGAGAAGCGGCGGGGAGTTGGCGAGGGGGGCCTCCGAGTGCCCTCCAGCCCCACTGTCACTGTGGCCAGCTCTTTGATGTTGCCCGTGTGTAGCTGGGACCTAGGGGAGGGCACTAGAGGCCTGGATCCTCTGGGCCACAACCTAGGACGCCCAGGGCGATGGGGCCGAAGCTTAGCGGAGCCCCACATGCGCCTGAAGCTGAGGGTCCAGCGCCTGGCTCCTCTGTGATCCCCGGCCAACCCCCCGGGGAACGTGTGAGAATGCAGACTCTCAGGCCCAGCCCCAGACCTGCTCAACCGGACCAGCCGCTCCGTGACTGGTGGGCAGTGTCAAGCTCAGGAAACGTCAGGCTGGAGGACAGAGCAGGGGCTCAGGAGGTGGGCATGACCAGCGGATAAAGGAAGAACCCCTGCCTGCCAGCCAGCACCGCTCCCAGCATGGCCCCCCCAACCAGCACCCACCTGCAAACATCCACAGTGACGTGAGGACAGGAGTTGAGGTGGGAGTTTGGAAGCTTTCACAGCAAGCTGAAATGGCTGGGACATCAAGCTTGCTTTCGTATGTGGTTTTTCCCCATTTCATTTTCTAGTAACTCATTTTTATTGTATTTAAAAAAAAATTGGTCCAAGGTAGATTGGAAATTAAGGGGACAACCTAGTCGTTTGTCAGACAGGTGGAGAAGTGCACGGGCTGTGGACTGCCAGTTCGGACCGGGAAGTACCTGGAGGTTTGGGAAACAAGCCAGCCTGGGGCCAGCGAGAGAGGGGGGCTGGCTTTGGGTACTGACAAGACCCCAGGGGATGGAGAACGTTCTGGAAGGGCTGTGCTGGGGAGGCCCTGGGGCTGAAGACCCGGCAGAACCCCTGGCTGTGGTCACCTGACCTGCTGTGGCCACGTTTGGCCCAGGAATTAGGTGGGCAGGTACTGGGGGTCCTCCTGAGGAGACCGGGTGGCAGTTCTGGTCCACCCGCAAACCCTCAGAGCCTCTCCGCATCCGTCACTTCCCGGCATCCATCTCTTCTCTCAAAAGAGAGCCAGGACCCAGCCACAGCCCGATTCTGGAAGTCGTGGGTCACTGGGGCGGTGGCTGTGTGACCGTGCAGTCACACCCCACACAGCTGTTTGGGCATCTGCCCGCAGTTCTCAGAGCCAGAGTTGGATGGTCCCCGCTTCCCTCTAGGACCTCGCGACGCAGGCAGGGGGACCCCGGGCGGGTGTGGTTGAGAGTCCCCTGCCAGGCAGGGGATCTGCAGGGCACAGTGGAGACACACCGGAGATACGGGGACTGGTCAGCCTGAGTTCAGACCTCAGCGCAGCCAGCCCGTGTGCACTCAACCCCTCGGCTCCACGGGCAGTGATGTCAACACTGGCCACGCTGGGGGCGTGCACAGATGCTGCAAAGCTGGGCCCTTGCCTTCTGTCGGAGAGCCGGCCGTTAACCTTTACCAGCACACCACTGAACTTGGGGCAGGTCCCAGGGCTACCTTGGCTTCAGTTTTCCCGTCTGTAAAATGGGGCTGACAGTAATGGTGGCGGTGGCTGTGACTTTGGTCGGGACACAGGTCTGAACGGGTGCAAACAGACCCCAAATAATGAGGGTTTAGACAATTTACAAGTGTATTTCGCTCTCACTTGAGAGTCTGAGCAGGTACTGCGGTTTCTGTCACGCTCAGCCATGGCTCATCCTCCTTGCTAGGCACCAGCCTAGCTTCTGCTCTGACTCTCCTTGTCCCCAGTTTGGGAAGACTCTGTTCTGGGATGGAAGGCTGCATGGGACCCCCTGTGGGTGCCCTCTGCCCTGAATCCAGAGGTGTTCGATGCCTTGAAGCCCTTTCTCTGCTTCTTCCAGAACACCCCTTTCCTGAGGCAGCACGTGGCTCAGGTCTAACCGATGGAGTGGAAGGAAAGGGGGTGTGGTTTTTTGGGGGGGCTTCAGGGGTGGGGATTGGTGAACATGTTAAAATACTGTCCTTCCACACTCGGAACCATGCGGTGGAGTCACAGACGGACCCCCAGAGATGAGGTTGTTGACGACCATGTGATAATGACGTGATGAGAACTCCAGGCAGACAGAGCTTTCCATGGACTCATTCATTTACTCCTACAGCCACCCAAGAGGCAGGTGCGTCATTACGCCCATTGATCAGAGGAGGAAGTCAGACTGGCAGGTGATCAGGACATGTCCAGACTCAAGTAGCTTTCACAGAGGTGATGCCTGACGCCCGCAGAGGGAAGCACACAGCAGGCTCACGGAGGACAGGGGTGCTTGTTGCCCACCTGGTGCCCCTCCTGAGCACTGTTTCAGTCCCAGCACCCCCTCCCCCCACTATTTACCCTTCAAGGCCCCCTCCTGAGCACTGTTTCAGTCCCAGCACCCCCTCCCCCCACTATTTACCCTTCAAGGCCCCCTCCTGAGCACTGTTTCAGTCCCAGCACCCCCTCCCCCCACTATTTACCCTTCAAGGCACTTACTTAGATTTGTGGGTAATTTCTCGCACCACCATTAAAAGCAACTATCTTCAGAAAGCACATATTTTCTGCAGGAAATCACAGTTCCAAATTAAATATAATTGTCACCTGGTGCCATTTGCCATTGTTCCTTTTCTTTCTACACAGAGCTCAGCACCCCAGATGCTCCCCACGTGGGCTGCTCCTAGCCTCGGGCTGCCTATGCTCCTTCCCTGCTAACATTCCTGGGGACGCCCGGTGCCAAGCACTGGGCTAGAGCCTGAGGCCTCCAAGTGGAGAATGGGATAAACTCCACCCTCGTCTCTCGGACTTTAAAAATGTACGGGGAAGCCCGCCAATTAAGCGAGTTTAGAAATAGTGGTGGTTAACCTGTTCGGAGCCCTGGCTCTGTACCAGGTACTGGGCTCCAGGGTTCACAACCACCAGGGGGGTGGTGGTACTTGTCCTTTCTGTCGTGCTTACCACCGTGTACCCATTGCAACGTAGAAACTTCTAGATCATAGGGTTCACGGAGGACAGTCAGGTGAGTTGCACAAGGCCATCCTGCCTGCGAAGAGCAGAGCTGCCGGTCGGCCATGATCCCTCCTCCCTGCAGGGCCCAAGGGCTTGGTCTTGTCCAAAGCATCCCCATGTCCTGACGTGGTTTCCTGCCAGGGAGTGCTGGGGGGCTACGGGAGGGTCCTCAGCTCTTGCCATAACCACGGCCATGCCTTACCCCTCACCAGTCGGACCCCGAGAGCCTGCAGATCTGTTCCTTTCATTGACGACTCTGGTAGAGAGGGCTACGTTCGAGCAGGGAAACCAACTCTTTCCAGAATGGCCACACGGCACAGCCGAAGGACGGGCAGATGGGTGTGGGTCCAGCTTGGTCTCTGAGAAGGGAGCAGGTCACGTGGCCTCCAGCATGCTGATTCCGTGTCAGATGCGGGCTTCCTCCACACAGCCTCTGCTTCCCCTTGACAGGTGGTTCTCAGCCCTGGCCGCACGTTACAGCCCCGGGTAAATGAAAACTGCCCAGGTCACTTCAATGGGCCTCCAAGCTGAGAAGCACTGTTAAGACCAGGGGTTAACACGCGGTCTCCCGAAAACCAAATCTGGTCCTCCACCTGCTGCAAAGAAACGTCTCCTGAACAACATGCCTGTTGGTCTGCGCAGTGTCTGCAGTGCTTACGGACCACAATGGCAGTCAAATAGTTGTGACAGAGAGGCCTCACATCTTTACTATCCAGACCTTCATGGGACAAGTTTGCCAATGCCCGGACTACGCAGTGGTCCACCCTGCCAACCCTCTTAAAATTAAACATTCTCTGGCCTAAAACTTCACACATTAAGTTGTGATTATTTGTGTGTGCAACAGGCATGAGCTTCTGGATGCAGAGGCCTCTCTGAGTCCTACCTGTGGCCCCCAAGCCCAGCACCCGGCCAGCATTGTTTGCTAACTGGCAGGTGTTCTTTGATATGTTAACTATTGAACTTCGGTCTTCTTGGCCAACAGGTCTGGGTGACCAGGACAGGGAGGGACCAGACCAGCTGGGGCTGCTTCTCTCCTTAAACACCAGCTCCTTTGCTCACAGGCCCCTCTCCCCAGGGCCGAGGCTCCCTGCAGAACCCCAGGGACGTGCCCAGCATGAGGCCTGGAGGGGATGATCTCGGAAGATAAGAAGCCCTGAGAATGGGGAGCCTGGGGTCGATGGAGTAATCTGGAGTAATTGGCTCAAGGTTAAGGCTGGGAGACACAGGAGGGTGTGAGAGGCCCATACGTGGCAGGGCAGGCTTCTGTTGACCCAGAGGCACAGGACATGGCGAGGCAGATGGCACTCTGGGATGCGGATGGGTTCAGTTACCTGGTCCGGCCTCCATCCAGTGTTTGCAGTGTCACGATTGGTGATACTCTAGTCTTGATTACCTCTGGGGATGGGGAGCTCAGTACCTTGCCAGATATACATGCAGGACTACTTGGAAGAATGCCAAACTGGACGACCCCTAAGTGTCTGTCAGTAGGGGATTGAATATTAACTCTTCTTTCACATACAATACGAGGGAAAAGGCGAGTGAGATTTATGTGTACTGACATGGAAAGATGTTGGAAATTTGTGGGTAAGAAAAAAAAAACAGATTACAAAAGCATGTTTAATTTGAGGCTGTATATGTTAAAAAAAAGTTTTAATTCTGAAACGATAAACACCAAGCTCCTAGCAGTGGTGATGCCACCACAGGGAGGTGTCATTTAAGGGGACTTCTGCTGTATGAGTGGGAGGTGTTTTTTTTTTTTTTTTAAATAAGCCAGTGCTATCAGGAAAATAACAGAGATATTTCTACTAAAAGATGCAAAAAGAAAAGAAAAAGGACATCTTTCCTCGTATGGAACCTTCCCATAGCATCACTTATCTACAACATATACCTGCCTTCCATATAGCTTCAGCCCTTAGGGCTTTGTTCTGCCATCTGGGTCCACCCAGGCCATAGAAAGTACTTGTTAAAAAAACCCAACCGTGTTAGGGTTTGCTCCCTGGGAAGCGCAGGCCTAGCCCCTGGGTACAGACAGCGTGGGCACTCTTGGGTGGTGTTATACAACGCTTGTCACTGTCTGCCTCGTGTGTCTTCCTACTAGACTGGAGCCTCTGAGGGCAGAGACTAAGAGGTAGGCGTTTCTGCGGTGCACACAGCAACTGGAGTAAACTGCCCAGAGCAGGTCCCCTGGACATTCCTGGTGAATGAGTGAAGGAGCAGTCTTAGGGGCCCAGAAGGATCAGTGCCTGAGTATTTCTCTCCCTTCTACTAGGCATCTGGAATTGCTTGCTTGTCATCCGTCACCTTCCCCATGTCTCCTTCTCCAGCCCCACACTCTGGACACTGCCAGGCAACTAGAAATAAGACGTGGTGGGAAGAACCAGAGAGCAGGGGTGGGGCATTTGCTTGGGCGAGGATTGAGACTTCCCTGCATGAGAGAACAGAAGATACCCCTGCAAAGAAGAGGTGGGTGGAGGAGCACAAAGCAAGTAAAAGGCAAAGAGGAGTGGAGGAAAGATCTAAGAACGTGTGCAGCCACAGATACGGAACTGGGGATGCTTCCAGTGTTCTTTAGCAGATACGATCATGATTGGTATTGTTTCTACTTCTGGGGACCAGATTGTGTTCCTCTGAAGGTGATGCACACCAGGACTGGACCGCGTGGAGCTCTGTGGTGTTTTCGGGTTACAAAGGGGAGAGCGCAGTGTGGGAACATGGCCCTACCCATTCCCTGGGCCCGGTCAGTGGTGGGATGAGGGCGAGGGTTTAGGTCTGCAGCTGCCTCCACTCAGACCCTTGTCAGCCTGGCATCCCCTGCCACACCAGTTCTAGCCCCGTCTGGAATCACAGTGATCTTGAGACGCCAGAGAAGGAAGCCACACGTGTCGGTGGGAAGGAGCCCCCTTCCAACCTTCTGTGCCAGAAGTCAGGAGACCGGGGCTTTGTGTCTTTGTAGATAAATGCCCTGAGGAAGTGTTTTCATTTAGTGAAGAAAAGTGACACAGCTAATAGGAGTCTGTTGCCCCCAAGTCAGAGAATAGAGGTAAGCAAAAAGATTCCAGATTGAATCCCTATATCCTCATTATCTGGGGTTAGTTCCCACTGGCCTTGGCACAAATAATCTTTTATGCACATCTGCATTTAATTGTTAAATCAAACCGTGCATAGTCTTTTGTAATTTAGCATTTGCACATGATTAAACATCTTTTTCTGAGGACACACGGGTTTGTGTCCCTGTTCTGCCTCTAACTTCTTAGCTGCGTGACACTCGATGGGTCACATTAGCTTTCGGTGCCTCAGTTTCTCCGTCGACAAAATGGAGGTCACGGCGCCCATCTAACAGGGTTGTGGTAAGGCTCCATGTGGCAGCCGTGGCCCGGGTTGCTTTGCACAGTGTTCCCAAAGGGAAAAGACTGTACTTTTTTTCAGGTCCTGGGTCTCTGCCAGCTCCGCTTGCTCTTTCTCACACAGGCTTTTGGGTCCTTTTCTTTCCAGGATCGAGAAGGGGGATGGGCATGAGGAGGAGGACCTGCGCTTAGATTGTCGCCACGAGAGATACGCTGCCCGTAAGTGGTCTCGTCTGCAGCAGCCTGCGCCGTCCGAAGAGAGGGGACCCTGGAGATGAGCCAGGCCAGCCTCCCCCTGCACCCCTGCTTGCTTCCACAGACACACACTGCAGAGGGGGAAACTGAGGCTGGCGTCTTGGCATAGCCCGTCCCCTGCACATAGCGGCCATGGCCCTCTCATGATGGAGATGGGATGCTAAGAAAGCGAGAGGGACCTTGGGTGCTTCGGGGCAGGCAGGCGAGCCACAGCTGGAGTCCAGGCTGGGCTGGCTGTTGGCCAGAAGGGGGAACGGCTCCGGGGTCCGACTAGCCAAGTTAGGGAAGTGACAGTGGATGAGATTTGTTTGGGCCGCAGAGGCTCCCGGCAGCTCGGAGTGCATTGACTTCATATGCCTCACTGTGGGGGACCAGAAAGCAAAGGGGGTGAAAGCAGAGAAAGGGCCTTGCTCCAGCCAGAAACAGAAGGAGCCGACGGGAGATTAAAGTTAAAATGGCAGAATCTCAGCTCAGCTCAGCCTGCGGAAGGCCCACCACAGGCTCCCCGCCCACCACACCCCCTCCCAAGGGATGTTCATGCCTGATCTCCTGTGCTTGCTGGCCCCCAGCCCCAACAGCCTGGATTATGAGCCACGTTGTGCAGATGAGGAAGTTCAGACTCAGAGAGGTGGAGTAGCTTGCCCGAGGTTGCACAGCTCGGCCTCTCGTGGCAGAGCTGTTCCAGCAGACCCCGTCTGCGCCCTGCTTCTGTCTCTCAGACCTTTTAGCAAGCTCCAGTGCCTTCCAGGGGCCAGTATCTGCATCTCCGTGCCTGGGGGCTTCTCCCACCTACACTCACAGAAGGAGAGGGCCGGGGAGCAGAAATCCCTCCGAGGGGCTCGGGAGGCACATAGTAAGGATGAAGGCTGAGGACGCTGTTCAGGCGCCACTGGCCCATGCTTGGGCCCAAGCATCCCCACACTCCCTGCAGAATGGGCAGGCAACCTTGGGTGGAAAGAGGCCATGGGGCTTGTCTGGGGCAGGGAAGCCCAATCCCCGAAGCCCAAGGATGAAGATAGAGTTGAAGGGACCCCGTTTGGCTCTAAGAGCACGCACTGGGATTAATGAGGATACCCAGGGTCAGGGGAACTGCAGAAGGCCTCCACCCCCAGCCCGCCTCCCATGGCCCTCACCCCTGCCCCGGCACCCACTTCATCTGCCAAGCAGCATTCCCTCATAAAAGGAACATCACGTGCACTCACGCGCAGGTCAACAGCCTGCAGAAAATCCATCTTTCGTTCCCTCCAAGACACAGCTGTGAACAAGCCAGAGCGGACAGTGGCCTCCGCCTTGTGGGGCTCACAATCTGGGGGCAGGGGGAGAAAGCAAGAAGTGACTCAGAAATAAACAAGACAATCTCAGAACAGACAGGGGCTCGGAGGGTGCGGGTGAAGGTAGGGGAATGGGGCAGGCTCCTCTAGAGCCGCCTCTCTGACTGGAGCCTGAAGAATGAGAAAGAGCCAGCCAGGCGGAGGCTTGCAAGCGCTAAGTCCCCGAAGCAGGGGCCGCCCGGACAGGAGGCCAGTGTGGCTGGAGCAGGGACAGCAGTGGGGAGGCCGGCGATGGGGCTGGAGGGGCGCGGGGACAGGAGTGGGGGAAGTGGGGTGCTGGCCGTGCAGTGGGGAGCCCAGGGGCATTTTGAGCAGGGAGGAGCCTTGCCTGGGTTGTTCATCTGTGTCTGTGTATCTATCTATACCTCTATACCTCTAATCTACACTTAGACCTATGTCATCTGTCTGTCTCCATATCCGTGTCTCTCCATCCAGCCATAACTGTCCATCGGCACTGTGGGGAAGGGGTCGCAGGGGAGCAAAAGCAGAGGCCAGCCGAGCAGCTTAGATGCTGTTGTCGTCATTCCCAGGAGAGATGACAGTGGCCTCACCTTTGGCGAGGAAGATGAAAGTGGGTGGGTTCGGGAACTCTCTGCTGGAAGAATTGTCACATGTCTTCATTGGGGTTCTCCCAGAGGCAGATCGGGAGATAAGGGCTCAGCAGCAGCCAGCACCCGTTTGGGTGGCCCCAGAAGACACAGTAGGAGCAGGGAAAGGCAGGGTCTGTAAAGGACATAGTACGGAGGCGAGTGCCTTGAACCCCGCTGGGGGGCCCGGGCCGCCGGTGCAGAGCGCACGAATCTGAGTTACCCTTCCCGACAGGACCGCCGCTCTGCTCGGGCCCTGAGGGTGCTGGGCTGGGGCGCGGGGCCTGCCTTGCCCTGGGGCAGGTGGAGGTCAGCAGCCTGCTTCGCTGAGGGGGCACCCGGGGCATCAGTGTGTCTGAAGAGGACAGGTTGGTGCAGCCATGCTGCTTGGTCTGGGTGGAGCTGGACGGTCTTGCAGAGTAGGGAAGGGAGAGGGCTGAAGCTAGGTCCTTCAGGGAGCGTGCTTAGGGTGGGGAGAGCCGGTGAAGCCCCTGAATCCTCACGCACCACCCCGGGGCTCACAGAGAAGCTGCAGAAAGGGTGGGGGGGGAAGGGGCTGTGGAGGGCCGGCAGCGGCCCCCAGAGGTTTACCAGATGCCCGCTCCTCAGGAAGAAAGGAGCCTCAGATCCCACAGCGCTCTGCCAGGTGTGCCTTTTATCAGGTAGCCGAGCTGCCGGGGATGCTGTCTTTCCCCCAGGGCCCGCGGAGGTGCTGGGGACTCCGTTACCACCAGAAGGAGAAGCTCCCGACCGCTGTCAGAGGAGTTGGCTTCGGTTGCTTGAGTGACCCCTAAGGTGGCTGCTCTCGTGGCCACGGGAAAGCCATTTATTCAACACATCTTTACGAAAGATACTTCTCTGGACTGGACCCGGGCTGGGTTCTGGAACATGGGGGTGAGCAAGGTGTGCTCCTGGACTGGGGGGCTCCCGAGCATGGCTGTCTTGTGTGGCCAGAGCTAAGGTGGGGTCCTCATCTGGCTGGCAGTGAGGGCGAGGTGCCAGAGAGGGAGGGGATACTTGGCCAGGGGTGACCCAGCTTGGAAGAATCCTACAGCGATACGGCTTCCTGGACTAGATCACAAAAATAGCCAACGAGAACTCAGTCCCACCAGGTCTGCTCATCCTGCTGTGTGTTCTGAGGACTTTACATTTATCCACTTATTTAATCCTAAACAGGTCCCATTTTACAGGCAGGGAGAGTGAGGCCTGACACGCGGCAGAGCTGGGATTTGCACCCAGCCTGTCTGGCCCCAGAGCCTGAACCCTGGGCCCCCCAGGTGAGCTGCCGCATGCCAGGGGGTGGCCCCCGTGCTGGGTGCAGCCATCTACCAGACACCGGGCAGGGTCCCGGGACTCGGCGCCCAGCCCCCTGTGGATTTGGTCCTCAAAGACCTCGTGGGCTAGAAAAGCAGCCTGATCAGCACCGTCTCCAGAACGCAGCCTCTTAGCTGCTAGTGGGGTTTTGGCCAAGAAAATATTTTGGAAATGCCTGGTCGAGTTTTGCAATATTTCTGCACCGAACAGCTGCTCGGATTTTGTGGTGGGCTGACTTGCGGGCAGGAGGAACGGGGGAGGAGGGATGTCAGCAAGCCCACATTATTAAAGGCTTACTGTGTGCAGGTCTCTGCTCAGCCGGTCACAGCCCTGGGAAGGAGGGATGATGACTCTTCTGTGGGGATGGAAAGAGTAAGGAGCTGAAAGGTACCCTGACTTGCTGGGATCTCTGGTCCCCTGAGGGTTACAGCCTGGCTCGGTTGTCTGTCTTCTTCCTTCCTCTGGGTACAAGGCCATTCCTGTTCTGGGCCCCCAAGCCCCCACCCTCACCTCCTCTCCCTCTCCCTTTTCTCATCCTGCCCCAGTTCCCTGGCCTTTCTCTTTCTAGAAAATGCAAACCATCCCCTCACAGGGCCTTTGTACTTGCCACTCTCTCTGCCCAGAATGCTCTCCCTCTAAATCCTTGCATGGCTGGCTTTGTCTCACCTTGAAGTCTCAGCCAGAAGACTGCTTCCTTGGAGAAGCTTCCCCTGACTGCATCTGCTTCCCCTGCTGTCCTCATTATCACCTTGTTTTCTTTCGTTCACGGCACCTGTCCCTCTCTGAAATTACTTTTTATATTTACATACTTGGCTTTTGTTTGGTGGTCTCTCCCCACTAGGTTCCAGGAGAACAGGCCCCCTGGCTTTTTTGTTCGTGTCTGTGTTCTGAGAGCCTAGAATAGTGTGTTGCACACAGCAGGTGCTCAATTGCTCCAAGTTTGTCCCACCATTTCCCACTAGAGCGGCCACTTTTCCACAAACCAGTACATGAACTTTTGGTTATCTTAACTGCTCCGGAAGTCGCTATTTTTTTCTTGGGCTACTGTGATATGGATTCTGCCACAATTTCTTTTTCCCGAGGAAAGAGTTTGCTTTTGAAACTTGCCTTTGCGCCTGGGTGGCTCAGTTGGTTAAGCGACTGCCTTCGGCTCAGGTCATGATCCTGGAGTCCCGGGATCGAGTCCCGCATCGGGCTCCCTGCTCGGCGGGGAGTCTGCTTCTGCCTCTGACCCTCTTCCCTCTCATGCTCTCTATCTCTCATTCTCTCTCTCTCAAATAAATAAAAATCTTAAAAAAAAAAAAAGAAACTTGCCTTTGGGGCTTTGCAGTGCCACCAGCTAGCTTGGGAGCACATCAGATGTGACATTTGATGGAGGTGATGCTGCCATCTGGTCCAGGTGTCTGTATCTTCCTTTTGGGGGCAACTGGGGCTTGCAGCTGATTGCAGCTGTCAAGCTCAATGCCTGAGACAAGCTTTTGATTTTGCCACGTGTGTCTGTAAGGCCGGGCAGGGCTGGGCAAGAGGCTGTCACTTGCCAGGTACAGAGGTGGCTTCTGGGAGCTCTGTCTAGATAGGTCTCCACCGCCACTGCCCTCAAAATAGCAGAGGGAATTTCAAGGAAGACTTTCTTGGGTCCAGAGCAGCTTGGCATTTTTATTAGATCAAAATCACATCCAAGGAGAATACTGCTCAAGTCTGCTTCCTTTATTAAAATGGAAACAGACAACATTTCTGAAATAAACACTGATGCCAACTTGCCGGGCACCCAGACGGGTATGTGGCTTGGAGACATCTGAGACCCGGGGCCTTGGGGGCTGAGAGATCCAGGCCAGCGTTCACATCAGAATCACCTGAGGGGCTCCCTAAAGCGCGGATTGCCAGGCCTCATCTCTGAGCCTCTGAGTTCCTGGCTCAAGAGGGCTGGGGTGGGGCCTGATGATCTGCATTCCCAACGGGTCCCACGTGACTGTTTCTGCTGCTCTGCGGACAAGCTTCTGAGCAGGACTCGGCCCCGAGCCAATACCTATCCCTCCGAAGCTGCGGCCAGGAGCCAGTTTGCATTTTGTCCCTTGCTTGGGCCCTTTGGTGGCTTCTGCGTGGAAACAGGTGCTTCTAGGGCCAACTCTTCTTCAATCCATCCTCCTAAGACAGTTTTGATGCTGTCTCCCCCAGCCCCTCCTCCTAGCTCCCCAAGCTGCTGTGGTGGCCCCCCGGGCGGGTATCAGGCTCTGTGCTGAGAGATGTCGTGGGGACAGCCCCAGGGCCTAGCCCGCAGTCGGTCATCAGCAGGTTTCCGGCGAATGATTTAGCTCCCTTAGTCCTCCTGTAGTAGTTGCTGTAACAACTATTTCCATTTTACAGGGAAAAATACTTGGGGTCAGAGAAACAAGGTCACTTGTCCTGGGTCACAAATCTGGGCGACTTGCCATGCTTTTGTTCTTTCCTGTGACTGTTTTTTTTGCCCAGAAACACTTGGGGGGCAGTTGTTCAAATACAGATTTCCCTGGAGATTCCAATACCTTGGTTTGGCGCAGGGCTGAGGGATCTGCATCAGGTAAGTCTGCTGCTCAGGGGGAGCCCCCAGGTGCAGGATGAACCCCGTCCCCCTGAGGGCACTGCTCGGCCTTTTCCCTGCTGGCGCCCATCATCTTGGGCTACCACAGTCCCCCACCCCTCACCCCGCCAGCCGCCAGTGCCCTGCTTTCCAGCTACACAGACCTTCTCGCTCCCCCCTTCCCGGGCCACCAATGGTGCTAGGGTTTTCACACCTCCTGAAAACCTCATTTACCTGCCAAGAACCTATTTCACACTCTGTTCCCTTCTGCCTGAAAAGACCTGCTCCCTTCCTCCGCTGGGCAAGAAACAAACCCTAGTCGTGGAATTGTGAGCTTCACAGTACTTTCCAAGTCTAGTTCAATGTCTGGGGGATGGCAGCCCGCCCCCCACGCCCCCCATCAGAGGTGGTCATGTTCATCTCTGCATTGTCCTGTCCTGGGGCTCATGTCTACGAGGTGGGATTTTATGGTGGTTACAAGCCCAGCCTTTGGAGGCTGCCTATTGTTCAAATCCAGCAGTGAGACTCTGGACAAATGACTTAACTTGTCTGAGCCTTGCTTTCCTCATCTGTAAAATGGGCATAGTAATGGCACCTCACTCATATTTCTGAGGAATAAATGGGCAAGTGCACATGAGGCGCAGTGAAGGGCTCCTGCCGCGCTAAGAGCTGTAGACGCATGTGCTCTCGTCACTTCCGCATGTATGTGTCTGTCTCCCTCACAAGCACTGGCAGGTGTCTCACTCCTGTCTGCAGACCCAGCACCCGCTGTGGAGCCTCACACACAATAGATTGCCCATCAGATGTTTCATAAGAGAATGAAGGAATCTGTGGTCCTGGGAGAGGTGGCAGGTTAAGTGGATTCAACCTGATCCTAAGTGTGGAAAACAGATGAGGAGCATGTCATGCCTCAGCAGCATGGGGTCCCCAGAAGATGGACTCCAGAGAGGACAAGAATGGGGCCCCCATTTGATCTCCTAAGACAGGCTGCCCCCAAGGTAGACCACAAAACCCAACTTCCCCTCCACATGGATCTCACACACATCTGCTCTTCTTCCCAGATCTTTGCATGTTCATTCATTTAATGGATCTACATTATCAGCAGTGTGGGTGGAATTGAGTGAGGTGCTAGGGATAGAGCAATGAAGAGCAGTATGGCTGGTCTGTGTCCCCATGTTACATGCAGCCTAGTAGGGGAAACTAGGAGGAATCGAGTAAATGGCTATTACTAAATACGCCAGAGTCTTTGATGTGCCCTCAGGATACAGATCCACAGCGCAGGGTTGACTTGGAGAAGCAGCCATAGGGCCCTTGCCAAGGTGGCGACATTTTAGGACTGGAAAAGGGACGATGGTGTCACTAGCTGAAGGGTCTCCAAAGCCAGACACCTCAGTGCCAGCCTCAATTCATTTCTCCATCACTCCCCTCATCCCGTCTCTTTCTAGAGGAAAGAATTCGAGGTGGGGCAGCTAGACAGTAGGCTCTGGCTGGGCCCGCGGGCCCTCAAGAGAGGCCGGCAGCACCTCGGACAGCGGATGCGGGGGGGCGGGGCGGGGCGGGGCAGGGGGTGTGGCGTTCATCTGTCTCTCCTGTGCCAGGCCGGGCTGGGCTGCTGTGGGGTCAGAAACACCAATACCAGCCACTTGCCCACCGTCATCAATTCCTTTACCAACTTCAGAGCACCTTGGACAAGTTACATCCCCTGTAAGTGCCCCCATTTCCCCTTCGACACATTTGCGGTGGCACTGGCAGACTTGGCTTTCAAGGGCCCTTCCAACTCAGCGAATCCATTCTGGAACAGAGGATGTGACTGCACGCAATTCAGCAGAGCTGCAAGCTGAACCCCTGGGACCTTGGTGCCCTGGGGGGGTTCATGACAGTGATTTCCCACTGATCTATGGAGAAGTGAGGACGGAAGAGAGGACATTAAATGTGTTCATGTTCATTTGGGCCAAATACTCTGCTAAGCCTGGTTGCTTACAAAGGAATTTAAAACACAGCACTTGCTATCAACCCTCCGAGTGGCAACTTGGACAGATCTCTTCCCACCCTTGGGCCGTGGCTCCCCATCTGTGAAGAGAGGTGGTTGAATCCAACCCCCTCCCATACAGGCATTTTGCTATTTCTACATCGATCTGAAGTCGGATAACGAAGGACTGACTTCTAGCAGGGGGCCTGCTGGGCCTGCCAAACCCTTTGTAACTCACATCCATTGCAGGTTCAGAGAGGACAAGGTACTTGTCAACAGTCACACAGCTTAAAAAAAAAAAAAAAGAGACACAGCTTGTAAGCAGTGGAGCCTGGATTTGAACCCCTGACTGCAAGACTGCAATTATAGTTTTCCCCCAAGCCCATATCCACAAGAGGAGAGACTGACCAAGGAGGCTCTCATAATGTACAGAATCTCAGAATAGGAAGGGCAGGCAAAGCTCATTCTCCAGGCTTAGGAATTACTCCATCCTCCTTCTGAATGATTTCTTCAATTGTTATAAAGGGTCAGCTCAGGACTTGCTGTGTGCCTGGCCAGGTGCGGGGGGCCAAGGCTCCGGGATGAAAGTAGACCCAGTCCCTGCCTGCACTGGGTCCCCAACACAAAGTCACAAGCCCAGGGAGAGAGAGATCAGCAGCGTGTCGTGGGGTCACGGGGGGAGTGAAGCCTGTGCCTGTGAAGTTGTGGGATGCTTCCCAGAGGGGGAGCATTTGAAAGACAAGTGGGGGATTCAGTAACCAGGAAACAGCAAGGAAGGGCATCGGGTTGAGGGACCAGAATGTGTAAAGCCATGGCACAGAGTTATGGACCAAGGATGCAGGTTGGGAAGTAGAGGTCAGAACTGGCCAGCCAAGAGATGCTACTTGGCTCACAGATGGCTGTAAATGTTTTAAAAGTCTCAGTTGTCAGTATTGAAAATCTGGGAGATTTTATTTCGAAATTCTGATTTTCAGTTTCTCTGAACTTTTTGGAAGATCTGAGCCCACGTTCTCCATGGCAGCAATTGGTCAGAGCTGAAGAATGGCTGCTTTGCCCATTTATGTCATTTGGTTAGGCCTCGTAGACATTTTGAGGTGGTATTCTCCAATCTACAGCATCAGGTGCTTCCCCCTCCCCTGCCACCACCCCCAGCTAGTGACTAGCCCAAAAGTAAAGATACTGGAAGATGGGAAGTGCATGGGGGTTGTGGTGGCCTGGGGGGCACTCCTCAGGCGGAGCTCCCTACTCTCCACTGTAAATGGCTCTGGGCCCCAAGCCCCTCCCGGGAGGCTGAAGACAAAAGGAGGGTCCCAGTTCCTCAGTGACAAATCCACTTCTGGATCCAGGGAACAAGCAGCCTGATTTTAACTCAAGGAAGGATGGGGATCATGGCCTTTCCTTTTCCATCAAAATGCATGATCCCTTTCTGTTCCAGCAGACTCTCCGGGGTTCGGCCTGTTGACAATGGTGAGAGCAGGCTACAATCACTATTAAATATTCATTTAGAAAAACAATCAAACCTTTCTGCACATCAAATATTTGCTTCTAGATTTTTTTTTTTAAAATCCGAACACCTATATCTTGGCAGCATTCACTTCCAAAGAATGCAAGTTTCAGTTGCTGAGGCCAAAACAGACATTTTTCCTGAGGCCAAATGGTTCCAGAATGTTTGCCAAATATTTCCCACCCTCTTAAAAATACAATACAATTAGCATGGCACTAACATTAAAGAATATTAAAACCAGAAAAAACATCAAAGCACAAAACCCCACAACCACCCCTTAAATTGGCCCAACCGTCCTCCC